>NC_140950.1:145860566-146460566 GCF_014529385.1 Adiantum capillus-veneris
GCACACTTGCCAAACCCCTCCCTATTGTACACTCACGTGGTACCATACATAAAAGACTAGTGAATCCCATGTGTACTAGCTTAACACAATAGGATCAAGCTCAACAAGATTTACAAGAAATATTATTGCAAATAATCACTTTTTGTGACAAAAACTCATGGTGTTGTATACAGTGCATGCACAAAGAGTGAGCGAGTGAGAGACAAAATCTAGAGGAGAGTAAAACACTATGTGGGTGGAGCACAGCCTACACACCTACAACTCATTGTAGTGGCACTCCCTTATTTTACCTAGTGGCTAAAATAATTAACGATGGTTATTCATATTGTTATGTGGACAGTCAGGCATAACCTATCAGCATGGCACAATGGCCTTTTTACTCAATTACAACAATGGTTCAAATCCATAAGCACAAGCCTTTATTGTTGCCACACAACTCACATAAAAGAGGCTATCTACAATGCAAGAACCCATTGAGTGTAATTACTCTTTCTATCTATGCTCATTATGGAATCCTCAAGAAGGATACATCAGAGGGCGCTCAACCTCCTCATAACCCTAGGGAACCTTGTTGAAAGGTATACCCTTGAAAGGTTAGCACACTGTCAAGGGCCCTGATGGAATCCTCAAGAAGGATACATCAGAGGGCTCTCAACCTCCTCATAACCCCAGGGAGCCTTTTTGAAAGGTATACCCTTCAAAGGTTAGCACAATGTCAAGTGCTTATGGATGTGCATTGAGTACAAATTCATACTCGCCACATTTTGTATAAATGTCCATAGTCTCCTTAAGGGTACGTTGGTCTTTAAGTGAGTAGTTGTTGGGTCTAAAGGCAAGTATACATGGCTAGGTTATTGCCCAAATCACACCAATCTTTTGACTAACCACTATTTGATTACTTTATCACGGTATGGAATATGACTTAAATGAAATGTGAGTATGGCCGAAATAAAAAACGTGTTTGATGTAACAAAAGCAAGAAGCTACCTAGATTATAAGATTACAAAAGAGCTATACCGCGACGTAGTCAAGGAAAGGATCGATTCATGAAAGAGATGTAGTAAAAAATCCAGTCATCAATCAAGAGAGTGGGTCCAACGTTGAAAATGAATAATAACCACACAACATCAATATGTAAGTCTAGGTTTGAAGAGCTAGGCCGAAAGAAAATGTAAGGAAAGGCCTCAAACCAGGAGCACATTGAATGGCTGAAGCTCAAGCAGACCTTGCACAAAAGGGACTTGGAGGTGGGGAATCTCTTTAGACTTGAAGCCAAGGAAAGTCACATCAAAACTGAGGATGTCGACAAAAACACTTTACTCTCAGGGATTAAGGTAAGAAAATCTCAGACTACCATCTCCTCATTGATTGCCCAACAAGGAGCCCATATCAACAACCCTGATCAGATGGGAAAAGTCATGCTAGATCACCTCAGCCAAATCATTGAAAAGGAAGACTTCCCCTCTCCCATAATCAGAGAAGCCAGAGCAAATATTTTCTCGACCACCCACAACTTTAACAGACCCTGAACGAGCAAATATTTTCTTGACCACCCACAGCTTTAACAGACCCTGAACGAGCAAACTTTATGGAAAAGCCATTTACCCTAGATGAATTCTAGAGGACCCTTAAAAATTGGGTTAAGAGAAGTCACCCAAAGTGGGATGGGATCACGATTGAGTTTTGTTAAGAATTCTAGGATGTCCAGGGCCCATATGGTTAAAGAGCCTTTACATAGGGTTTTCTTGAATTATGGGTGAAGAAAGAATTGATTAAACTCATCCCCAAGAAACTTTCTAGATCTCAACTCAAACAGTGGAGACCAATTACAATGATGGTTGTGGTCTACATGGTGTTGGATAAACTCGCTGAAAGAATGTCCCCGATGTTGGCTGATGCTATCTCTCCTCATCCACATGGGTTTCTTAAAGGAAGATCAATTTACAATATCATCTTGGCAGCCATGATTAATATGGATTATACTAGGTTAAAGAAATAGGAATATGTCCTGCTCCAATCGGACCTTGACAAGGCATATGATAGGATAACCTTGTCTTTCCTACAAGAAATGATTCAAACTTTAGGATTTGGTCCATGAATTTATCAAGATGTTAGTACTCCTAGACAAGGTAGCTCTTCAAAATTTCTCTTTGACTCTAGAATACTTGGCTATTTTGAATTCGGGAGATCTATTCATCAAGGTTTCCCCTTAGCTCCTCTTTGGTTTTCTGCATGCACCCACCCTCTTATTGCTATGTGAGCCGCAAGAGGTCAAATTCAAGAGCTACAAGTCTAGGATGGAAAATAGTTAATTGTGAAAATAATTGCAAAAGACTCGCTACTCTTCCTCCAAGCGGATGAAAACAAAGTTAGGCAAGCATTGGAGATTGTCTAGGTGTTTTCTACATTGTAGGGTCTCAATGCAACATAGAGAAATCAAGATTGATTTCTTTGGCGGAAGGTGAAAACTTTGATGCTACAAGTTGGATTCTAGAGATTGTAAAGAGAGCCACCTTGGGGTGCACGTAGGGGAAGGAGTTACTCACAAGACTTCCTCTGATTGCCTTTGATTGGGCTCATGAGAAATTAGAAAAAAAAAAATCGTTGGAAATTCATCTTGATACCCTTCCACTACAAAGCTACAATAATTATTACCTTCTTCATCATGTATATAACCTTCACATCACCACTCCTACAATTATCCCAAAAATTTTGGAATTCCTTTTTTAAGCCAATTAAGGAATTCTTATGGAGAGATAAGCTGACTAGTGGTAAACCCTCACAATGGGGTAAATGGACGGTGATTGCAAAATTTGGAATTCCTTTTCTAAGCCAATTAAGGAATTCTTATGGAGAGATAGGTTGACTGGTAGTAAACCCTCGCAATGGGGTAAATGGGCGGTGATCGCAACCAAACCAAAGGCTCAATGTGGACTGGGTATACTTGACCCTATCATGCACGACCTTGCCAATTCTAATGAGAGTTGGCTGTCATGCCAAGGGAAATTGTAATGGAAGATATCATGAAATCTAAAGGTGGTGTATGGCCCAATCTTAGTCTACAAAGTAGACTTCTTCCCCCTTCTAGCGTGAAGGGTCAAGTACCATAAAGTTTATTGAAAATTGTTGTCAACCGTGGCTCCAAGGGGAAAGAGGAGATTGGATACTCAAAAGGAATGGCTAGGCATTGGTCTCTATGGGGTCCCATTGTGGAAGGTTGGTTCTTTGATAATCATAGGCTTGAATTTTCTAGGAACCTCAACAACAAGGGCCTTGACACCTTGGATGCTTTGTGGAATGATCAAAACGAGGATTGGAAAAACTTGGAACATATGAAGGTTTGTTGTAATCTCTTGCTTAAGGAGAAAATCCTCTTTGGGAGGCTACTAGAAAAGGCCCTGCTCCACACCGCTTGATTGGAAAGATTGAAGGTGGCCTTGAGAGAGACTATTTAGCTCTCCCAAGACTAATATTATCTACAAAAATCTATTCTTTGTAGAGGAGTGGATTATTCACCGCAACAAGTCTGGTCCAAAAGGTGGGCTGTAAGCAAATTGGGTCAAGTTCTTGGGAACATCTAGGGTCAAGTTCTTGGAAACATCTGGAGGGCCAAGTGTAAAGAAAGGGACAAATTCTTTCTCTAGAGAGTTTTGTTCGGCATACTTGTTTTGGGGATGTCCAATAATAAGAGATTTCACGAGCATAATATGATCTTAAGAGGGTGCAAACACACACATCTGGGAATTCCCTTCTTTAGGGGTGACCTTGCTATGGGATCTAGGTTCATGGATGATTGGATCTTATGACAAAAAAATTCATAGAAAGAGACATGATGTTAAGAGTTATTCAGTAATCCAAAAATGTGCTACTGTTTCAAGGGAAGTGTGCGCCTCTGGACTCAAATGTTGTTCTAGAAATGTGTTGGTGGTGAATAAATTGTAGTAAGACCTGCAAGTTAAACATGGAAGGTTAGATCGCCCTCTGATGTATTCTTTATTTGTTATCCATGTGCATGGATATGCCAGGGCTCTTTGTAATTTTTTGAGTTTTAAGCAATTCAAGCTCAATCAAGCACTTTTAAAAATAAAAGATTGTGCAAGGGAAGTGTGAGACTCTGGACTCAAATGTTGTTCTAGAAATGTGCTAGTGGAAACTACATTGTAGTAAGGCCTTCAAGTAAAGGTCTAAGGTTAGATATCCCTCTGATGTATTCTTTCTTGGTTATCCATGTGCAAAGTATATGCTAGGGCCCCTTGTAATTTTTTGAGTTCTAAGCAATTCAAGCTCAATCGAACACTTTTATAGAAAAAAAAATTGTGCAAAATGTAATAAAATGACAAGCTATGCAATGTACAACATTGTAGTCTAATGATTCTTGTTGAACTAATGCTTGTAGGAATATGCCTTTATTTAGGGTGGAAAGTGGCTAGCGAGGATCCCCTTCAGGTGTTCCTCGATTTTCTAGCTACAAGAGGCCTTGCCAATAAAATGTAAATGGATACTAAAGACTTGGAAGATCCTATTCTTTAGGAAAAATTTACTCTTGGAGAAAAGAGTTGGAAAATTCAAGTTTCCATCCTTATGTGCACACAAATTGTCTACTTCTGCTACTTGAAGAAAGTTTGGAGATCTAGGAACCATCATGTCTTTAAAAATGACCACTCAATGGCCAATTTCAAAGAGATAATTCAAGAAATCAAGGAAGTGATCATCTGTATAAGAAACCATAATAATTCAAATGGACTCAAGCAATAAAAGCCATTATAGGGCAAGTATCAATCATTTCACAAATTGTATCTATCTTGTAGCTCTTGTTAGTGAGGGACTGTGTAGCTCTAAAATGCGTGATGTGATTCCTCAAGGTGCTCGCCGATGTGCTTGAGGTAATTGTACATTGCTTCTTGATCTAATATAACACATCCACTCACAATTGTGAGTATGAAAAAAAGGAGTATGCCTTTATTATTTTTTTGAAATCAAGAGTACAAATACCAAAGAGGTCACCAAAGCCAACAAAGGTCGTGCTAATATAATCTTTACTCACATTTTTTAGTACGGAAAAAAAAAGTACTAAAAATGAAGACATCTAACAATGAGTATTGCTGGATAACCAAAACTCTAGAGTTACAATTATCGAGAAACAAGGGAGACGTAAATTTCAACTAGAAAACTTTACCAAAGTAATGAAGGGCTACAAAAGGAATGAAATGATTTTTGCACTAGATTTGTACCCTACAGAGAAGAATATGGTCACACTTGAACCCAAATGGCTGATAGAATTTGATGATGTATTTATGGAAGAACTTTCACAATTACTGCCTAAGTGTGAAGTTGATCATGCAATAGAGATTATTCCAGGAGCTCAACCATTTGCTCATAGAACATACAAGATGTCAATGCCTGAGTCTGTAGAACTCAAAGAACAACTTAATCAACTTCTTGAACAAGACTTCATTCGACCCAGTGTTTCTCCGTGGGGTACTCCTGTTCATTTTAATCAAAAGAAGGATGGTACTCTACGTCTTTGTATCGCTTATCGTGGATTGAATCAGGTAACAGTCAAGAATAAGTATGCAATACCAAGGATTGATGAGTTACATGATTGTCTACATGGAGCTTCTATTTTCACAAAAGTCAATCGTAAGTCATTGTATTATCAAACTCGAATCAAGGAGGAGGATATACCAAAGACATGATTCAACATTGGATCTGGCCTTGTGGACTTACTAGTGCTCCTGCAACTTTTAACTGTCTTATGATTGATGTGTTTAGATAACATCTTGATGATTTTGTTCTTGTCTTCTTTGATGATATCCCGGTTTACTCAAATATTAGAGAAGAACATGAACAACATGTGCGACAAGTACTTGAACTTCTACACTAGAATCAACTTTATGTTAAGCGTAGCAAATGCACCTTCTTCATTGGCAAAGTGGACTACTTGGGCTTTATTGTATCCAAGCACTACAACAAAAACAGGTGCCTTCGATGCAGATATTGACGCGAGACGTCAAAAACTACGTCGAAATCTTTGTCCCTGTGATATCGTCAAAATATGCGTCGATATCTGTGTCGAAAGGAATTGTTTTCGACGCCCCTATCGACACGTATTTCGACGACCATATCAGAAAAAAAAAATCTTGGGCAGACAACAGGCAGCCTGGCCTGTGCCCAGTGAAAAGATGGACACATCCACAACCAGACTGCTTGTCCTCTGCCCAAGAAAGCGAGAAGCACCAAAAGCAACCGTGCTCCCACAGAAATTTCGGCAGAGTTTCCTTCGTTTTAACATAAACTTTTAAAAAAAAAAACATATGTATAAGCCTCCCACGTGATATCTATGTAGGATCTCACATGAGATTTAAGGCATAACTTGATGGAAGAAATGAAACGAACTTTGTGCAAAACCATAAACAAATTAAAACCATAACCATAACGAACTTCATATATAAAGAACTTTGTGCAAAACCATAACCATAACCATAAACAAAACAATAACCATAACCATGTCTATACAAGAAAGAGACACATGGATGTATCTGTCCCACAAAACATATATAGAAATCCACTAATGACTCGCGCATCACAACCTGCACATAAAAGGACAAGTCACAAAATAAGTATGATATTACTTTACATATACTTAATTAATTAAATCAACTCACACATATTAAAGTCTCACCTCAATCGATCAACGAGACTCTAAGGCCTTCCAGTCTATAGGCTCTCCTGCGGCAGCAAGAGCATTCAATACTTCATAAATGCCTCTCTGATATCCATCTATCTCCTCCTAGCGTGTCGGGGCTCGATGCATTGCAAGATTTTGCGTTTATACAAAAACCAAAGTAATTAAGAAAACATGATTCATTGCGTTTTAGAAAAAACGCCATAGCTAGGATTGGATTGGAAACTCACAAACTCATAGCAAAAGGTGTCGAAACCTCCGTTGCCAAGATGAGATGTGCCCCTGGTCATCCGTCGTACCTCCGCGGCCTGACGTTGTCTCTGAATCGCGTGTCCGTTGTTTGCTGATCCTCCTTGATTTGCTACCACGTCTCGTGTGAGATGCCCGAAGGCTTCGACGAGCCCTGCCTGAAAGCCAGATGAGTTGCATCTCGATGATGTTTCACGGTGTCCCGTGTAACACTCATGATCCACCTCCTCGAAAGCTTCTCTGAACCCGGAGCAGGCTGATACTCTCTCATGATTGTCTCCACTATATAATTGACTTTGATGCGATCCTGATCAGGCCAAGGCGTCATAATGGTGGTCAATCCCAACTCTATCCATGTCAACTTGTCCATCTGCCCATACAGTATAGACCTTGGAGGCACTAGGATCATGTGCCCCCCAAGGTGTCCAAGGTGTGCTAAGAGGTATGTCAAGAGGTGTGCCTGGGTAGGACAGGGGTCGTGAGCGAGGAGGGGTCGAAGCATCTGTGGACCCTCCTCCACAGCAACCACCACCTCCACCTGACGATCGTCGAGATCGACGAGTGCGCCTGTGCTGTGGAGATGATGATGTACCCACCTCTACCGTACCCCTAGGTGTCTAAGCGATCATGATGGGAGACCTCGCAGGCATCGTACCCATAGGCGCTCCCCCCCATAGGTGTCCCCCCCCCCCCCATAGGCGTCGGACCCTTGGGTGTGAAGCCCAGAGGCGTGGTAACCGTGCCTCTGGCTATCCAATACTGAGATGCATCTGCCATCTGACTAGGCGTCTGACTAGGCGTCATCCATGTGATGAAGGCCATCAATGCATTCACACTCATAGAAGAGGATCTTGATACTAGTCTGCCATACTAAAGTCCTGCACAAAGAAAGTAAAAGAAAGCGTCAGAACACCTTTGTTTAAATTAAGAAAGAGCTTAATTTTGAATCAACATCTTCACACAAACACTTACATGCCTTGACTAGTGAGGCATCATCGATAAGATCTTGCACCATATCATCGTCTATCTCTAATTGTAGACATAACTCTACCCCAACTCGTTCTGACGGATTGTCTTCATCCATTGCATCTTAATCTACAAGTGTCATATCTGCCTCGTCTGCCTCGTCTCTCGTATATCTGTCAGCTTCCTCTGCCATACCTTTTTCCATCTCATCTAATGTCACAGTAGTATCTGTGTCATCTGGCCGACTTTCCTCCAGGAGCTCTTGCCCTTCAAATACTTGTTTATTTCAAGGAGCAACTTGAACCACAAACAACCATTGTCTCTCCCGAGGGTCCGGTACAAAGACCACTTGCTCACAATGTTCAGGGAGAGCAAACGTGTCGCTCGCATCTGTCCAAACCTTTGTAGAATCTATCTGCAAAAGCTTGTTTCCATCTCTGTGTACCGTTGCATTGCGACCAAAAGTAATCACCTTGAACCACTTCACATCCAACCAAAACATATCAAACCCTCTGAAGCTGACTTTCAAGATATCTGACACTAGACCACAGTAATCCAGGTTGCTAGTGCTCTCATTCGTGTCTCTGGCATTGGCCCTGCTCTTTTGCATGAAACTAACCATTACCCCACTATCAAACATGTTTCTTCTACTGTCAATTTTTTGTGTTCTAAAATGCTTTATATGAAACCACATTGCCATGTATGTATGATACCTCCAGTCACATCCAATAGCCAGCTCTTCTTCTGCTAGAGATATGGGTTATCCGATCTGTCGAGTTGTAAGCACTATATATAATAAAGAATGATTCAGTACTACACAAAGTGCTTACGAATAGCGAGAATTTTATAAATCATCCACCATTACCAGAAGCTTCACCGTATCCTGGCCAATCATGCATAGTCCACATAAGAAGTCCATGGATCCTTGCATGTTGTTGTCCTGCTGGTTCAACCGCATCTACTATGTCGATCCCCTGACATAACTCCTGGAGCTTGTCAACTAGTCGTGCTAGATAAACATCCAATTTTTTTGCCTTGAACTTACCAGGCACAATCAAGCCTAATATCAAATGACCCTTCTTGATGGCAATCCACAATGGGAGGTTGTAATTGACAAGGCACAGAGTCCAAGTGCTCCATGATGCAAATCCATAAATTCAAACAGAAAGATGAAGAGTCCGTGCGGAAGGCCGCCCTCCGATTAAAAAGATATGTTAAGTTTTGTCCCGTGGAAGAATTGCCAACTCAGTCCAGACTTATGCTTATATTTATCCAAGGACTAAGGAAAGCAGATCTTCAAAAGGACTTACATATGAAAAGGAGCACTACGTTGAATGATTTAACCAAGGAAGCTCTATACCTTGTGGACAATTGTGCTGTCTACAAAGAGGGTGAGTTCAAGGATCTTGACGATGAGTCTTCCTCACAACAAAGCGGAGGCAAGTCTGCTAAGACAACACTGAAGGGGGAAGTAGCGGTAAGCCAAGAGCAGCTTGTAGAGGAAGTGCTTAAAAAGATTAACTTGTATTCCAAACCACAAGCTAAACAACCAAAATGGTGTGCGATTGAACAAAAATGGACAAACCATGGGACGGAGGAGTGTTATTATTACAAGGGATATGTGAGAGAACGACCATATGCTCTGCAAGCTCAGGCGACATCTCCTCAAGTCCCACCGATGCCTAGATATCAAACAGGTAACCTACCAGGACCTGTAGGCGTAGACAGACCACAATCAGTGTTGGGACAACAACCACCTCTACCAGGATTACGACCAGTCGGCATAAGCTACACACCCACAGTAACTGAGTCGGACGAGAAGGCTTTGGGACCTATGCATTCATACTACGATGAGCCCAATGGATATGCGGCGAACTCTGTCTATTATCCACCGGACGAACCCTCTACACTAAAACCATGGAGCATGATAGGAAATACATGACCACCAACTGCTACACAGGAAGCGGGAGAAGGACGATATAGCCTGGATGAAAGAACACTGTTGTTCATAGCCAACGGAGGCATGAGCGGGCAAAGAATTGCACACCAACAAAGAGGATCCCCAGGAGCACCTCAACAGCCTTAAGGACCATGCTACAAGTGTGGAGGAGACCATTGGCTGAGGGACTTCCCTCATGACGAAATCATTAGGGTCAATTCATATTGCACGGAGTGTGGAATTACTCACTTGATCCCTGATTGCCCTAAAAACTTGAGCAAAGGAGCAAAAACTACCCTGAATATGCTGGGAGCGCTACCATCCAATGGAGGGTCATAAAACGAAACTCCGATTCCTGTTAAGGTCTTGACGAGATCCCAAGCAAGGAAAAATGACAATCAGCCCAAGAGTAACGATCAAAATCAAGACTGACAAGTCTAGCGTCAGTCGTGATAATCCTTGGAAAGAACGAAGAGCAAAAATGAAAGCTAGACGTGAGCAAAAACAAAAAGATGTAGAAGCTGAGCTAACGATAGCTCGAGAGCAACTTAAACAGCAAAGAGAGTCCGACTCTCTAAAATCAACGGAAAGACCAAAGAGTGCAAGCTCAGGAGGGTCGGTATTGGTAGATAAGATCAATGAACCCTTAGATGCAATCTTGCAAGCATATGAAGCAAGATTGAAGAACAGACAGACCCTAGAGCAAAGGTGGATGACATATCCATATCCAGAGATAGAAAAACAGAGACTAGAGATGTGCAAATAGTTGATTGAAACTGCACAAGCTTTTCTGTGTTTGGAATTCTTGTTTGGTAGCGTTGTGAGGTTCTAAAGTGAAAAGCACGGTCATTTCCATGTTCTAGAAGGTAAGACGGACGTTTGGTTTAGTTTTGAAAAAAAACACTTTTTAAGCTTTTTCATGCTTTTTGGTGCTTTTTTGCAAAAAGCAGGGCTGGATCATAAATCCAATAGTCCCAAAAAAGCTATGGTTCAATTTTGTAAAAATCTACTTTTCGGACGTTTTTTTTAGCTTTTCATGACTTTTAGTACTTTTTAGTGAAAAACAAGCCCGTTTTCTTGTTCCAATGGACAAGGGGAGCCCGTGGTCCAATTTTAGACTTTTTTTGTTAACACTATTTTTAGTTTTTGGTGCTTTTTGATGTTTTGGAAAAGCAACGTGCTTTTTGGGAAGACCTCAACATAAAAATGTTCTTTTTTAGACACTGTCGGATTTAAAAACGACCACTCAAAGAAAAAACAAGATTTTTATGGGAATTGTTTTTATGAGAAGCGACTTGTAAATACATGAGGCAGTATGGGAAAGTCATAATTATGTAAGGGCATCACGGTGCAACATAGTCTAGTCATAGTCACATTAGTTGCCGGGATACTAGCCAATTCGATAATTTTTACTGTAAAAATTGAAGAGAAATTGGGAGAGTTAACCACCAAAAGCAAAGCCATGTTTTTAGAAAATCTCCTAAAAGGTTGCAGCTATTTCTAGTAGTAGAGGGGGTGCTATGTGCTTGCCTTGGGTATCACTCTGGCTAGGCACAACACCAATAAATTGGCATTGAGTGCTCCGTTTTCAAAGCCGGCAGTTGAGTCTACTATGCACAAAAATAAGTATCTATTGTACGGAGTGGAGCAAGCTCTCCCTCACCATCTCCATAAGATCTTCTCTCTCGTTTGCAAGAAGAACAAGAAGAAGAAGTACACTCTCTCTCTACTTGCTTAACATCTCCTCTCTCTTCGCACGGTGTGCGTACTGTCGGACGGCTTTCGTGGTGAAAACCTCTACCTAGCTCTCATCATTGCTCTCTTGCGGCTGCTCTCTTGCCGCAAAGCAAGAATACTTTCGACATCCCCTAATCAATTCTAAAGCATGATGAGAAGCTCTAAACTCCATAGTTGTCATCTCTTTCTCTCTCTATGTCATTTTGTGAGTAGCTATCCTCTTGGTGGTTCCTTTTTGGTATACAAGTCCATGTGTGGACTTTTCACGTGTGTATGAGGTTGCTCCATGCTTATTTCATCATGTTTAGCACATTGAATTATGCATGCAATGTGTTTATGGTCACTTATGTACATAAAAAGGGATTTTTGTTTCACGTTATGTAGGCGATGGGAATACTGTTTTAGTCATATATACTATCACAAACCGTTATGAATCATGTCGAACCCTTTAAATCAAAGACAAAACACATCAAGAACGTCAATTGGAGCTCAGATGGGCAAGTTATGGCCAATTGAAATTTTTCACGGGGCCAGTTGTGTGGTACTTTGACCGCCTTGATAGTCGTGCCATCACAAGCCTTTTGGGCTTGCCGAGGTTCTCAAAGGTTCTATGTAGTGTGGGGAGTCGGCTAGAATTGACGGATCATTGATCAAAGTCATGGTTGGCAAGATATGCCTAGTGAAAGGCGGGAGCAGTCATAGGCAAGGCAATGTCAGATGGTTTTTTCCTATTTTGGGCCCTTGATTTGCGGCATTGGGAGAATGAAAATTTGGAGGGTTCTTACGAGTCAAAGTCGGTGATGCGGTCTTGTGCCGTAGCTTTACAGAAGGGGAATCTAACCACAGAGCAACAAAAGGGTAAGGGTTAAATTCAGCTCATGATTTTTTTTTCATTGAACCTCATGGTGGGTTTTCTAGTTTTTAGAAGGTTGTTGGCCTCGAGCTACCATGCGGCCTTCAAATAGTCCCACATGGGGTTTAAGGGGTTTCCTACCCACCGCAGATATAACAAAACATGGATACCTCATTACCATCACCAAGAGGAGGCAAGAGCTCCCCCCTTGAAGCCTGACATGGCAAGGGCACATCGCAAGCGGTGACAGGTGCTTGTTGGCGGTGGTGTTTGTTAGTGTGTTAGCGTGTTGATGGTACTCCTTGTTGGTACCGAGACTGGTGGATGTAAATGATGACATGATAGATGCATGGATGGGGCTGGTTCCCATGATCCATGGGGCTCCAATTTGTTTTAGGGAAACCCCCAGCCCCCAATAGTGACCTCGCTAGTGCTACGGAGAGGGAGGGGTAAATTGAAGAGAAGGTTCATGAAAAAGAGGGAGAAATGTGGAGCCTTGGAAATCCTAAGGGACACTAGCAACATCTTTGGTGCTCCCTACCTCAGTGAGAGAGAAATTGAGAAGCTTGTCAAGATAAAGAGACACCGCCCTCCACAAGTTACCAAGTGGGGCTGCCAAATGGGCCAACAGAAGAGAAGCTACCAAAAATGGATGAAGGCCCCCTATAAGGGGTACTTTTTACACATTCTGTGGGATTTTTTCATGTGCGCTTGTAGGGAGCCAAGAGCTAGTGTTTCTTGGGCTGCTTTCTGTAGGGGTGTGTGCCTGTAGAGCCCAAGGAGAGTGAGCTAGAGTATTTTTTACCCGGCAACCAAGTGGGTGTGTCGTTTTTTGTAAGAGAGATTATGTGTGGGCTTTATTTTAGTAGGATTGAGCTTCCATAGCCATGTTTTGAGCGTTATTTCCTGTGACCCCTTCTCTACTTTTTCTACTTTTGTGTCATGATGCCGAAGTGTATGAGCAGATGTGCCTTTCGAGCCACTTTTTTTGTGTGCAGAGAGAGAGTGTGAGAGAGGTGTTGTGTGTGGTAGAAATCTGTGGTCTGAAATGAGCTGCAAAATGCGCATGGGTGGCTGATCTTGGCAAGTGTGAGTGTGTGGTGTTGACGGTGTTGTTAACTGAGTCAACGTTAGTTAACAAAAGGTGCTAAAGATTGAAGACGTACGGATGCACATCAAAGATCAACAGAAAGAAGCGATGAAGATCGGAGTTACATATTTTCCACATTTTCTCAAAATGGTCATGTATTGTAAATTCTCGATTTAGTTCAAACCATTGTAATATTTTAATGTGTTACGGGCTCAATCGGAGTTCCAAGCTGTAAAGAACAGGTCAGTTAGTGTGCCTAGGTTGCAGATTCAGTAAGTGGTGGAATCCTAAAGCACTTGGACGCCCGGACATTGCATATTTTTACCCTAGGTATATAAGGCAGTGTGCAAAAGAAATTAGGGTTCTCAAGCTCATCTATTGAGAGCACTCTTTGGTGAGAGCTCATGAGGTGTGTGGCTATAGAGTCTTGAGTTTCTCCTTGCTCATGTGACTTGGTTAACACCAATCAATGCTTAATTCTCTTTCACTATACCTCTCTCATGCTTCTTGTGATTGCCTATGTGATGCTTAGATTAGCTAGATCTCAACTAATTAGTGGTTAATCCCACTCTAATCTTGTGTGATTGCCCTCTTTTGCTTGTGTGTGCATGTAGGTTTGATTGGAGCATGGTGCTCGATAGATCTATGTGTGTATGCTTGCGATTAGTGTGTTGCATGATAGGATTAGTGTTGTGTGTGTCTTACAATCGTTATTGTATATGATTGGGTTGATTGGAGGTGAAGGGAAGTGGATGTGGATGTGGAGATTGCCCATCATTGTGGCTTAGCTCCTCCATAGGCCGATAATCTCACCTCGTAGAATCATCATTCGTGTTGCCATGGTTATCTCACTAATCGTGTGAGTGTTTCCATGCCATATCCAGATAGCTTATCCCTCCGGATTGATAATTATGTTGGTCATTGGAGCTCTGCAACGATGGAACCCCCAACATTTGGCACCGTTGCCGGGGACAATGGCCTACGCTAGTGTAATTGTGGCATAATTGGATGTGTTTCCTCACTAATTTCACTTGTGTGTTTATGTTTTTGTGGAATTTGGATGTGTGTTAATGAAACAATGTGTTCATTATTCCCTAATTTGTCACCGTATCTTGTCAATTGTGTGTTGACACACTCTAATTTCACACTAACCCCTTGCTAATTTTACTAATTCTACTAACTTACACACTAATTTTCTACTAAGGATTGGAGCTTTCAACCGTTCGATTGATCTTCAATGGAAAGGTAATCAAAGTGGTATTCTCAACCTCTCTAGAATCTAAACATGTGTGGAATTGTGTAGAGAGTCCACCATGATGCAATGTAATGTTGATGCTATGTCATTGCAATGCAATGTTGATACTATGTTGCTATGAAATTTTTTGGATTGTTCATTTTCATGCCGGCGTAATGCCAAAATTTTCCATATTTGGTGGTGTATAAATTGACAAGTTTCAATTGCTAATTGGTGATTGTAGACTGCTAATTGAGTGTTTAATTGAGTTAGTTGCATGTTTGAATGGTCAATCGCAAGTGTGTGTGCACTAAAATCAAGTGTGTGTGCATTCTAATTGAGTGTGTGTATGCCTAATTTTAGGTGTGTGTGCATTATTTTGCCCTTGATAGTGTAGGTAAAAATCAATCTGTGCTTAATGTTTTTTCAATTGTCATGATTGATTTTTGTTGTGGTCATGCCCAACTAGAGATTTTTCAAATCACATTGCAATTTCAACAAGATTAACCCTTTTGTGTGCGCACCTAAAGATTGGAAAAAACTGTCAATTATTAGTGTGTGTATGCTTAATTTTAGGTGTGTGTACACTATTTTTACCCTTGATTGTGTACCTAAAAATCAATGTGTTCTCAATGATTTTTCAATTGTGATGATTGATTTGCGTTGTAGTCATGCCCAACTAGAGATTTATGAAATCACATTGCAATTTCGACAAGATTAACCCTTTTGTGTACACACCTAAAGATTGGAAAAAACTGTCAATTATTAGTGTGTGTGTGTGTGTGTGTGTGTGTGCGCGCGCCTAAAAAGTGCTTAATGTGCATGATCAATTCAATTTTTGATTGCATATTTGATGTGTGTAACAGTTAATTTCTGCGTTTTGAGCTCAAAACAGGGATTTACACACTCCAAATGCGTCAAATTTTGACCTAATTTAACCGCTAATGTTATTGATTTAATTATCTAGTTTGGATTTTATTGATGAAATTATTTGGCAATTAAATTGATGTGATTCTTGTGATTTTATTTGGTTGCACTAATCCCCTATGTGTAGAGAATTTTCAAAATTTGTTTTGGTTTTTTTTTCGGATAATTTTGGTAATTTTTTGCTAATTTTTTCTTAAGTCTGTAAAAAATTGATATTGTGTGATCTTTATGAGCTCGTTTGTGTATACTTAGGCATCATTTTGAGCGCATTTGTGCCCTCCTTGGTCGAGTTTTCAGCGTTTTGCTATTTCTGAGAGCTGGGTTGATGATTGTGTTGTACATTGTATTTTTGGTAAAAATTGCTATTTTTGGTGTTCTTTTGCGTGTCAAAGTGTTTGATTGTGATTGACGGTGATTTTCTAAGATTTCAAGAATTTTCTGATTTTTTTTTTGAATTTTTTTAATAATCTTTGGGATTTTTGAATGATTTTTGGTGTTTTCGGGTAATTTTGGCACTTTTGGACGTTCGAAAATTTAAAAAAAACGATTTTTGAGCTTTGGTGTGGATCAGCGGGATTTTTTGAACCTTGGCGTGCAATCCGATACGGTATCGACATTCGTGGAAAACTGGAGGATGATTTTTGATTTTTTGTGGGCTCACATTGGCGTGCCGAAAATTGTTGACTCTCTCTCTCTTGCTCCCTTGTCACTTTCTCCTGTGCACCACTTGCAGCACGTCTCTCTCTCTCTCTCTCTCTCTCTCTCTCTCTCTCTTGTCTCGTATTGCGCAACAGGTCAGTATCATTCTCTCTCTCTCTCTATGTTTCTCTCTCTCGTCTCCATCCTCTGTACGCGTGAACGTCATCAACCACCACACACACACACACATGCGTGAATGCACCCCTACAAACACAATTCATTAAGCTACAAGAAGACGAACAAAAAGGAGACCTCTCTTTTTCTCTTTCCTCAACGGCTGCCTGTCTGCTGGAGCCTTGTCTTTTTCTATTTTTTTGTGTCATTGACGTTTTATTCATTTCATTTTGTTTCTTTTCAATTTCATTTTAATTTCATTTCATTTGGTTTTCATTCCCTTTAAATTTCATTTCGTTCCAATTCAATTCTATTTTTTTTCTCTCAATTTCATTTCATTTATTTGTATATTAGTAAAAAAAAACTACAAAAACAAAAAATCACAAAAATTACCTTTAAAATAACACATAAAAACAATTAAAAATAAAAAATAAAAAAGGTTTTAAAATCACAAAAATTTAGAATAACTCACCAAAATTTTTATAAAATATTAAAAACTCATAAAAAATCAAAAATACACAAATAATTCACAAAAAATAAAAAATTGATCGAAAAAATCATTGTAAATCATAAAAATTTCATAAAACCTTTAAAAATCACAGAAAAACTAGAAAGTTACTTGGAAAATCCTTTGAAAATCAAAACTTTTCTAAAAAATTTATAAAGAATCATAAAAATACCAAAAAAATTAAAAATTAAAAATTTCACAAGAAAATTAATAAAAATAAAAAGAAAGTCGTCGAAAAGCTAGAAAGAGGCAAAAAAGCAAAAAAGAAAAGCCGAAAGAGCCACACACCAAGCAAACAGCACAAAAGCGAGCAAGTAAAAAAAAGCAAAGGCAAAAAAATTACACCATGCAAAGCAAACCAGATTAGCTGAAAAAAAAAAGCGAACAAAAAGACCAACTCGAAGTAGTACAGCGGCAGTTAAATTTGAAAATTTTGCATTTTAAAAATTGGCAAGTGCAAGTAATTGCATTGCAAATTAGCTTCTAATCGGACGAACATAGGCACAAATCACGGTGAATAGCAGATTAGGCTATTTAGGGCCCATATCAATTCTGACATTGTCAAGCTAGAGTTAATCAACTCTTGTGAGTCTGAAGAGCAGTCAACTACAAAAGTGCTTTGGCTAAAACAGATTTATCAAACCAGGCAGCATAAATTCTGTTAATCAATACCAAAATTTGCTAGGAGATAGTTTTTACAGAGCCAACATGGACTCAAATCGAGCCGAGAGTTCAAGTACAACAGAGCAAGCCAGTAGCAGTGGCAACACAGGTACAATTGCAACAGAGCATATTTTACAGCTATATGGCTACAGTGGAGATAAAGTCTTATATGCAGATTCAAAAGACCATAGATACCTAATGAGCAGCAAAAGCAGCACAGGAGCGAAGATCCTATTAATTAGGGTAAAGCCAGATTCAGAGAACTCCCAGATGTTCACAGACTTCAGCGCAGCCACGTATTGCAAACTCAAAGATGAAGTGCGGATAGAAGTTCAGATAGTCAACCCAAGTGTTTATTCAGAAATCTGCAGAACCAAGCAAAATATATAGTTGGTGCATATGCAATCCGGGGTCATTGTACATGGATTACAATGATCACATCTATAGACGAGAGCCAAAATTGCAAGATCCTACAGATCAACCAATAGAATCCAGTCTCATTAGAGAGCCAAGCCAAAGATGGTACACAGGTCAAGATGGAGCAGTCTACAGCTTGATGCTTAGTGCTCTAAGAAGATGCCGACAACTTGGCAAGCATAGAAGCAGAAACTTCTCAGCTAAAGCTTGACTTGACAGAACCAAATGAAATACCACCAGTCATGGCGTACTGCTCAAATTGTGGATGAAAAGGTTTGAAGATTGTCCAAGAAATACAGACAACAAGACACATCAACTGCCAAGTAAGGTACAGAGAAAATTGGAAATGCGAATCTCAATGTAAGTGCATCTTACTCGTCACATTTAATGCAATTAGATGATTTTGCATTATCTTTAGAAGCACCTGTAAAAACACTGCAAGTTGAAAATCAGCAGAAAGATGCACAGGCACTTGAAAAGCAGATAGATGCACAGGCATGAATTTGGTCAAGGTGTCCAGATATCACCAAAGGTTGAAAAGACTGTTAGGTTTGCAAATGATTCTGCATCCACTGCCAAAAGTGTGCAATCATTCACGAGTCTAAAGGGCACGTCAAACAGAATGTTGTTAGCATTGTATGGTACACATAATTCATATGCACACTATGTAGACCAAAAAGTGAAACTATACAAAAAGAATCAACCAGTGTTTGAATGGTCCACATACTAGCTCATAGAAGTGCATCTAGTGATAGATAAAAAAGGATGGTTCATTTTAGAGGAAAGAATCTACTATAGCCAATCCTCTCTAGAGTTGAAGGCTATTTCCCGTGTGAACCCAGAAATTTGTTTAGAGCCAAACTCTCCTCCATCGGAAATCAAGCTTCGATGTTAACCCACGATCATATAGTTTGACCAAAATAGTCGTAGATATAAATGAGATTCTAGCATCTATGATGCCTTGGCTCTCGAAATCACAGAAGCTCATATCATAGGAGACCCATGGGAGATAATATAAGGGCAAAGATAAGGCTATTTATAGCTTGAACTGGGGAATAATTGGTCATGTTTCAAGGAGATACATAGGAAACAATGCAGAAGGTTTACATATGTCAAATTTCAATAGTGCTACCCAAAGTGTACCTTCACAGTCCCAAAAGGTGAGACTAAATCAGAGCGAAACAATTTTGAACTCTTACAATGAAGCAGGCAATAGTGATCACCCTAGATAGGGTAAAGCTGTAAATCCATCAAGCTCAGCATATGTACCAGGAAATGCTAGACCAATTAGAATCCCAAGGGCTTCTAGCCAACATACCTCTTCAAAGAAAAACCCATTGAAAGATCATATGGTTGTTGAAAGTTTCCAATTGACCCAAGCTCTCTCAAGATCTGTAGACAAATGCTTATACGAAGATCATCAAGGACAAATGTTTCAGGTAATCTCCACAAATCAAAGTCAAAAGCCAACAAATCCCATATTGTTCAAACAGTTACATGTGATCAAGCTCACATATGCATATCAAGATGTCCGTGGTAACGAATATCAGCAAGATCATGACCTTATACAAACCCCTATGGATGGCCCAACTGAACTCAAAGACTATCTGAAGATGACGCAAATCCTCAAACTGCCAAAACAGGTGATAGAAAATTCAAAATCAATGAAAGCTAAAGTCCAAAAAGCTACACAAAGGTCACCATCAAAATCTACTCCAAAGAGATAGATCTACCAGAATGTATAGTGGATCTACTAAGATCAAGGATTACCCAAATGCAAGTAGACAATTCTCAACAGTTGCAACCAAAAAGTACAATATTACAGCCAATGGAGTCAACATCGATTAAAGCAGGTGATCAAAACAAAGAAGTTGAAGAAAAAGTTCAATTCAAGGACACTACCACAACAAAAGAAGTCAATTCCAACACAAATCCTGAGACAATCAAGTGCAACATTGATGGTGAGATTGAAGAAAAACACGCAAGCAAAGTAAAGCTATATTTTCAGCTAGAAAAGAACTTGATGCCTTTTCACATTTGGAAAAGATGTGGTCAACCATAGCTAGAAGATGCTCTTGAATTTGTGGCATATCTGGAGACAAACAAGTAGAGCGCTGGGGAATCATCTCCTATACCATTGAAGTAAGTTCACAGATCATCATCGCTCAATTCCACGTGATTACAACAAAGGATATTCCAGATGACATCATAATGGGAATTCCAATGGCTCAAAAGATGTTATAGATATAGAATGTAAACAGGATGCAGTTTCAGAGACAACAAAGATTGAAGACCAAATATGGTCACCCACGGCGCACAAGGTCCTCAAGCATAGTTGACTGATATCAAAGAAAAGCCTATTGAAGATGATTCATCTCCATCAAACAGAACTTTAGAAGAGCTTAAAGCAAATCAAGCAACAACAAGTGCAGATCAAATAGAGCAAAGAGTAACCATGAAAGATATTGAGCAGAGAATGCCACTAAATCCAGAAGTTAAGAAGAACAAGGTTACAGACAACCAAGAAGAAATAAGAAGTCCAAAGATCAATCACTTACTGCTAGTCTAATCAGCTGATGCAAGTCAAAGTGGAACACACGGTCTCAAGTCACCTTCTATAAAGACAAAACTAGATCAAGATGAAACCACAACAAAAGCAGGACATAGATCTTCAATAGAGCCAACAATGAAAATAGCTGTAATTCTTAGTAGTGTAAATGGAGCAAGTGTGAGATGCAATGCTCTACTGGATAATGAAGCAAAGTACAATTTGGTTGCAGAAAACATTCAGAGTATTCTAGAGATTACTCAGGGAAAGCCAGGTAACAGAGAAATCATGGGTAAGGCTACAGGTCAAGAAGAAATGGTTGCTATCCTTAGCATCCAACAACATGAAGAGAAGGTAAAGTTTCACGTAAAGTCTTCAAAGGAAATGCTTGCAGATGTAATCCTTGGACATTAGTGGTTAGAACAACACAATGCCTACAAAGAAGATAAAATGCTAATACTCTATTTTCCAAGAAGTAGCCAACAACATTTACAGGTACCGCAAATGCTAGATTCAAAGTTGCAAAAGTCACAAGAGTCGAAGACAGATCTTGCAGACAAAGGTAAAGCTAAAGTGGACCCTCCATCGATTAGCACAAAAGGAGTGGTAGCATATTCTTCTACATCAAAGAACCCTCGTGGATCAGATAAGATTTCAAAATTTCAAGTCAACTGCTGCTGACCCAACTAAAACCTCTAACGAGACACACAGAAAAGCAAAGATATTTCAGCCAAGTACTCAAGAAAGCAAAGGAAATTCAAGCAAGTGTTTGTTCTGAGCAATTTAGTCAAAGTCAATAATCCGGTTTGGATTAAAGACAGGCAGTAAACACAAAAAGACAAACACATGGGATGGATAGCATCACAATGGAGCTTAAAAGAATAGGAGTACTATGGAGTACTATGGAGGTAACAGATAGGTATGGGTACCAAAACCTCAGGAAAGGGCATATGAAGTAACATCAAGTCCCTCCCAAGAAAGAAGGCCCACAAGGTATCAACTTTGACAATATCCTAGGATACCCAAGAAGCAGATATACAACAGAACAAAATCAAAAGATGTTGAAGTCTACCACATAGAACAGAGATGGATCTCAAAGAATCTTCTTCTTAGAAAAGGATTCTATACAGGGTATATAAAGATTTGGCTACCAGTCAACCACAAGCCAACTGCAACTACACCATACCTATATGAAGATCTCAAGAACTCAACAAGACCTGGAGCTCAGCAAAGTCAACAAAGGGAGTTACAAAGGTCCTCAAAAGATTTGGATTCCTAAGTCTTCCAATAAAACGAGTCAAAATCTAGATTCCGACAGTGAACAGAGGCCTACAACAACATCAAAGACTTCTTACAATAGGCCTAATTGGAGAATCAAATAGATAATGGAGTCTTCACAGTCAAAGAACAACAACCCAACCAATGCAAATGTAGATTCAAAGATGATAAAACAGGTATGGAAAAAGAAACCTTCAATGCCGACTTGGTCCTTCACTAATCCTCTTTTTGATCATTCAAGCTTACTTTTACCTGAAAAAATGTTTGTAGTAAGCACAAGAATGTAAAAATTCAAGTCGCCGTGGGGATTCTACAACTCATAATGTTGAACCCAGTTTTTTCATGTTTGCTATATTTAGCACTTCATCTTTGTCCCCAAGATTCCCCTTGGTAAGAGATGTATTATTCTTTTGACATGCTTCATGGATCCTTATGAACATAAAGGACAATAGGAAACTAAGAAAACATGCATATATTATTTTTATTGAGCGTGGCTATAGAAACTTTGATGATAGGTTTGCAGAATGGTAAAAATTCAACTTTTTTGTACCTATTTATTTTGGCAAAACAAAAAATAGTGAGCGAGAAGCAATCATGTGTTATAATCACCAACCCATTGAAGTTAACTAGGGAATTTATCTCAAGTCCTACAAAAATCCCTAATCTTATTTTTATGCAACAAAACGTAAGGCAACAAAATGTAAGAAATGACTGTTTTGATGAAAATGCAATGGTCCATCAACTTTGGAGGCTTGGTGTGACCAAAATATGAGAAATTTTACAAGTTTCTTATTTTTTCCATGTGTAGTAGGCCTTGAACTATAACCTCATGAAAGGATTTTACAAAATGAGTGGATCTACTATGATTTTGGAGGTTTTTTTCAAAACCCTGAAAGGACACTTTTATGTCCTCTTAGGTTACCAACCTAGTGTTAAAGGGGTGCCAACTTGCGAAGCCATGTCATATGATTTTATAGCTACACCATCTTTCTAAAGAACCCCTCAAAATCCTTCTTGCACAGTATATTTTTTTCCATGCATTTGTATGTATTCATAAATAGGATGTCCCATCATTCCACATATGCCTTAGACACTCTTTTTTGCTACCACCTATGCACCTTGAGTGGACTGCAACAGGCAAACCAATGTTCCATCGTGTTACCCTTTCATACTTGCTACCTTTTTAATTCCATATCTATCAGCAAATAATCCCTTCAGTACTTTATCAATATTTCCAATGCTAATAAGTACCCCAATCATGCGCGTATTCCAAAGGCACTTTTTCCCCACTAGGTTTTTTTTCCTTTGGTCATCTAGGTATTAGACCCTAATTTAGACTCATCATTCTACTTCTCTTGTACAAACTTTTCATAAATAAATAGAAGCCTCATCATTATGCTATTACAATAGACAAATGCAACATCATCTCCCACATCACACATATTCGGACCAATGAAGATGCAGCAACAAATTGTACCTCATCAACAATTCCAATGACAAATGAAGATGCTCAGCCTATCAACAACCAATCAAAAACCTTCCACAGTGTCCACGGACACTTTTCAACAGTGCCCGAGGACAGGCACTAAAAGGGTGGAATGTTAACTGAGTCAACCTCGGTTAACAGGAGCTGCTAAAGACCGAAGATGTATGGATGCACATTGAAGATCAACAGAAAGAAGTAGTGAAGATTGGAGTCACACATGTTCCACATTTTCAAAAAATGTTCATGTATTGTAAATTCCCGATTTAGTTCAAACCATTCTAATATTTTAATGTGTTATGGGCTCAATGGGAGTTCCAAGTTGTAAAGGACATGTTAGTTAGTGTGCCTAGGTTGCAGATTCAATAAGTGGTGGAGCCCTAAAGCCCTTGGGCACCCGGAAATTGCATATTTTTACCCTAAGTATATAAGGTAGTGTGTAAAAGAAATTAGGGTTCTCAAGCTCATTTGTTGAGAGCACTCTTTGGTGAGATCTCTTGAGGTGTATGGCTATGGAGTCCTTGAGCTTCTCCTTGCTCATGTGACTTGGTTAACACGAATCAATGCTTAATTCTCTTTCACTATGCTCTCTCATGCTTCTTGTGATTGCCTATGATGCTTACATTAGCTATATCTCAACTAATTATTGATTAATCCCGCTCTAATCTTATGTGATTTTCTTTTTTTGCTTCTGTGTGCATGTAGGTTTGATTGGAGTGTGGTGCTAATAGATCTATGTGTGTATGCTTGCGATTAGTGTGTTGCATGATAGGATTAGTGTTGTGTGTGTCTTGCAATCGTTAGTGTGTGTGATTGGGTTGATTGGAGGTGAAGGGAAGTGGATGTGGAGATTGCCTATCATTGTGGCTTAGCTCCTCCATAGGCCGAGAATATCACCTTGTGGAGTCACCATTTGTGTTGCCATGAATAGCTCACTAATTGTGTGAGTGTTTCCATGCCCTAGCCGAGTAGCTCATCCCTCCGGATTGATAATTTTGTTGGTCATTGGAGCTATGCAACAATGGAACCCCCAACAGGTGTGCAGCTGAGTATGGGCTTGCTCATGGTGAGAGTGTAACAATGATTTTTGTTTTGGGAAGTGTGCAGTTCTAAAGGTGATTTTGAGAGTACAGGGTTCTTGTGAATATCATGAGTTATAGAGAGGACTTTGTGTTGTGTCTTGGGTGTGTTCCTCATTCCACCTCTCCATGTTCTAGTGCCCCCATTAAGGAACACTCTAGGTGCTCCTATTTGAAGGTGGCTTGTGTCGTATCAAGAAGTGGTGGATTTAACAAGAGGATGTACTAAGAAGACTTTGAAGAAGCACCAAGCGGGGTATGGATGGTCAAGTCAGGTGGAGCCAGAGCGGGTTGATGTAGTAGAAGCAAAGCCAAAGTTGGTGCAAACGGACTTTTTGATATGAGAAGAGCCGAGGGTTTTTTGGTTGTAGAGAGATGTAGTTGTCTCTATGCCCAAGATGCCAGTTAAAGAGACTCCAACTATGGAAGAAGTGAGGGTGGCTCCCAACAAGGAGGTAGAGGATGCACTGACAACCTTAGGCATGATTGGTAAAGCTCCATTGATGTGTGCTAGAGATCTAGAGGTGAGGTTTGCAAAAGAGGTTGAAGCAACAGAGATAGAAAAGATTGCAAATCTCAAGATGCAAGAGGAAGTAGAAGCGAGTGATAGTAGTTCTCTGGATGCGGATATGACTTGGATTCATCCCATTCAAGATATGAGGAGTTTGACCTCTTGCATGTGGGTATATATGTGGTAAATGTGTGTGAGGAGCATGAAGAAGTGCAAGCTGATATGCTAGACATAGGCCAAGTGGAGGAGTTGAGAACTATAGGTGAGGATATGTAGGTGAGTGTGCTATGTGGCACCATGTTGATGACTATTCTCCTAAAGGTCGCTATGGAGTCACGAGTGTGCTACAGTGGTGCAACAGGTGTGTAGCTCTGCTAGGAGGGACAGACAAGCCTCATCTATGGAATAACAACTAGTAGATGAATTGGTGGTTGCCAATATACCTTGTGACTATGGAAAAATGTATCCATGTTAAATTTTGGTGGAGACGAAAAGTGAATAAGTGGAGCAAGGTGAGTATATGTGCTCCTATGAGGAGGGAGATTTTTTGGAGGCTATGCTCTATGGTGATGTGGTATGGGATGAATTTCTCTCTTCTTTGGTTGAGGATGTAGCATCCGAACAGGTGCTTGAAGAACAGGTAGATGAAGTTGGTCTGCAAGACGTGTTGGTTGATCCCTATGAGTTGGATGATGTAGAATGGCTTGATGATGTTGTGATTGAGGGTTTTACAGGTACGAAGGTGGGCCAAGAGCTGGTGATGGCGGAAGAGTTTCCAGTGTAGCAAGTGTGTTCCATGGTTGATAGAGAGAAATACAAGGTTATGACTTTTTCCAAGATTTCAAAGGAGGTATGTGCATTAGGAAGAGGATGAGGTATAGAAGGGCCTCTTTATTTCCCATGAGATTATGGAGGTGATTAACATTTTGAAAAATGGGTGAATGTGTGCAAGAATGATAGGTGTGTAAGAATGGTCAAAAGATGCACTTTTCACCCCAAAACAAGAAAATACAACTTTATGATTTTGGCCTTCTCCTACATATGATCTTTGATTTGAGCGAGGAGTAAAGATCTATAATCTACATGCCGAGCTCTTTCCGTAGATATGCTACATGATAGTTTTGCTCACTAGATTTTAAATTTCATTTTGGGGGAAAATTTTAAATTCAAATAAACTAGCCGTTTTTTTGCTTGAATTCAAAAGTTGTCCTTTGATTGCTTTATGAATACTAGAGCTTCCACTCCCTTAACTGCCAAATAAAGAGTCCATACTAGACCCCATTCTCTTCCTAATGGTGTCATGGCTGAAAGGTATGTTGCCAAATGCAGTTGTTAGTGGGCTATCTATCAGATACAAGGTTCTCTTGAGGAGAACTCCACTTTACGTGGTTGGGAGGGAGGGTTAGATATGCATCTGGAATAAAATGGTAGGCACTATGATGGGTGGTTGGAAGCACGTTGGGTGCAGGGTGATTCTTGGAGTGGTATGAGGTTGTTTTCACTACAAGACGTTCTTCGTATTAGCAATGCTAGCAGTGCGACACTCAAATGTGAAAATCCACAGTGTCGCTATGGGTGTCGCTATACACGTCACTTGTTATTTTTTGCATAGCGACGCCAACAAGGTAAAAAAGTAAATTGAGAGTGCCAAAAACTCTGATCTCATATTTGAGTTTTGGCGCTTTAGTTAAACAAGATACCTGCACCGCTATCTCTCTCTCTCTCTCTCTCTCTCTCTCTCTCCCCCACAAACACACACACACACACACACACACACACGAGGAGAGAAAGAAGAGCTTGGTATTCTCCTTCCCTCTCCTCCCTCTCATGTTCCCTTCCCCTCTTTCTCTCTCTCTCCCTCTCTCTCTCTCTCACACACACACACGCGCGCGCGTGTGTGTGTGTTTGTGAGAGAGAGAGAGAGAAAGCAAAGAATGTACACACACATTCATAAACAAAGAACACATACACATACACATTGAGAGAGGAAGAGAGAGAGAGAGAGAGAGATTAAAAAATAGAGAAAAGGAGAGAAAATATGAAATGAAATGCTATATTAAACGTCTTCTCCATTGAAAATGATTTATGAGACCAATCCAATAAACTCCATGTAGATCGAATATATTGTCTGTGTTATCCAAGAAAATAGTGCATTGGTCGGTGAAGAGCTTCGTCAATGTCTCTCTTTGTAAATAGATGTACTATGACATATATAGATAAAGAGAGAGGGAAAGAAAGATAGAGAGCAAGAGTCGACATAGGTTTAAGAATATTTAGTTTTTATATTTAAGTTAGAGTTTAGGTTTATATTTAATATTAGAGCTTTGGGTGAGGTTTAGGGTTTAACTCAAGATTTAAGGTTTAGAGTTGAAGACGAGGTTTATATTCAATATTAGAGCTTTGGGTGAGGTTTAGGGTTTAACTCAACATTTAAGGTTTAGAGTTGAAGACGAGGTTTATATTTAATATTAGAGCTTTGGGTGAGGTTTAGGGTTTAACTCAAGATTTAAGGTTTAGAGTTGAAGATGAGGCCCAACCATCTCTCTCTTTTTTGTAGAGCTTAAAGGTGTTTGAAGCTACTCAGCTTTGGAATGTTCAAAGGATAGGCAACAACAATAGCTACTGCTGAAAGCATTCTCCATCTGTTGAGCTTAAGTGATGGAAGAGGAAAGTGGATAATTCATGACTTTCACAACGTATCAAGTTGGCTTGTGTGAGTGAGTGTGTGTGTGTGTGTGTGTGTGTGTGTGTGTGTGTGTGTGTGTGTGTGTGAGAGAGAGAGAGAGAGAGAGAGAGAGAGAGAGAGAGAACTTGCGGTGCTGAGTAGAAATTAGAGTAGTTGAAGTGGATGACGTAGTAAGAGCAGTTTTCATTTGAAAATTTTGCATTTTTGTTTTGTGTATGTGCATGCATGTTTGAGAGAGAGAGAGAGAGAGAGAGAGAGAGAGAGAGATTAGGTTAGATTTAAGATTAGATTTTAGATTTAGTTTTTATATTAAAGTTTACCTTCAGGATTATGGTTTAAATTTAGAGTTAGGTTTATGGTTATCCTTCTCTTCCTCTTTATCGATATGACATTGAGTTGGAAAGCTTTCAACGGCATGATACTCAAAATGGAGGCAAATATATAATGTGCACAATAATACCTGGAACAAGGAGCTACTTTGAAGATATGTTAAGCGCTGTGAATTACTATAGATGAACAAGAGGCAAAGGGGTTTTGTCCACTACATACAAAGAGCCGTTGACAGCTTGGAGGGTGATCATGCATACCACATTCCCAATAAGGCTATGTTTGAGCCCGATATTGATGAAATGATCGAGACGATCATAGATTCAGAAAGGCTTATCTATGATGACATGAAAAGTGAGGCCGATACACCATTGTATGGAGGAGCACGTTTGTCTAGATTGAAGGTGCTCCTGGTTTTTCTCAACATGCAGGCAAAATTTGGATGGAGTGACACTAGTGTCACAACACTTTTCAGGTGTCAATAGAAGATTAAATTTATGAATGTAAGTCCATGGCCGCCCTAGCATCATGGCACGAGGACAATAGATCTTTGGATGGTGTGCTGCGGATTCTTGCAGATTGCACGGCTTGGAAGCATATTGACACATGGATAGATTTTTCCAGGGAAGCTCAAAATTTGCACCTCGCTTGGCTATGGATGGCATAAATCCATTTGGTCAAGGTAAATATTTTATAGTGTATGACCAATTGTCATTGTCAACTACAACATTCCCTGGTTGACTACCAAGATGGGACACCTATTTCTAAGCTTGATTGTGTCGGGGTGGTATGAAGTGAAGAATATAGATGTGTATATTTTTCCACTATTGGAAGAGCTACAACAATTGTGGATTGGCATAGAAGTGGTGGATATGAGCCGACACACAGGTCAATTCAATGCTTTGATCAAAGGCATTCTAATGTGGATCATGCATGACTATCTCGGACTAACAGAATGCTCATGTGAGATATACTCAAACTCAAATACTATAAACCTTGGTTTTTCTCAAGATTATCTATTGTCATGTGTATACATGCAAGGCTTCAAACAAGCAGATACAGAGCACGTGTTACATGTGGACCTAGACTTAATGCACGTTGGGCACCCTCACTGAAGAAGAAAATCTACGAAGGTCATTAAGCGCATCTTCCGAAGAATCACGAGTTACGTGATGGTTTTTTGGAAAGAGAGCCACCAAGGATGTTTGCTCGAGCATGGGTAGAGAAAAAGGAGATGTGTGATGACGGTTTTCCCCCAGGGATGAAGAGACTCTCTCTATGGTATGAGTTACCATATCGGCCCAGACTCATGATTGATCACTTGCTGCATCCAATGCACATATTCAAGAATGTGGGTAATCTGCTGTGGGACCATCTCATCGGCAAGAAAGATACTTTGGGAGCCACAATTGACCTTAGAAATGTGGATCATATGGAGCAATATTGGCCACCGCAAACAACACCCGATGTATTGATAAAACTCCCTAAAGCACCATGGATTTTGACAGGAGACCAAGAAAGCAAAGTAAAAGAGATCATTCGATCCGTGCACACGTCCACTTGTGTAATGCACTCACTCCAAACATGTTTCACTAAAGAAGGGAAGCTTACTGGTTTGAAGTCACACAACTGGCATAAAATGTGTCAGGTATGCTTGAAGTGGAATATATCATAGTGGGAATTGTGTAGCATATTTGTGTGAGGACTTTAATATCATTGCTAGACGTGTTTTGTGATTTATTTTATCTGTGTCCATTGAGGGATGTTTGTCTCCTGACATTCATACTACAATCTACATACTTGAAAAGTTGGTGCAATCGATCTCACAAAAGGGGATCCATGTAGATTCCATACCATCCACCAAACTAAATGCTGTGGAGGTTGTATGCATATTTGAGAAACACTTTCCTACTACCATGCTAACCATTCAAGTGCATCTTCTTGTTCACATGGTTGATGAGGTGGAAATAGCTGAGGTGGAAATAGCTGGCACAATGCATTGGAGATGGATGTTCGTTTTAGAATGTTTCATGAAAACGCTCAAGGGATATGTGCGTTAGAAGGCATGTTGAGAGGGTAGCATGGCACAAGGTTGGCTGGTATCAGAGTCCCTAGTTTACATTGGAGAGTGGCTAGATGGATTTGATAAAGCCCAAGACACGTCATGGTGAACCATATATGATGAGCGCATGTCTAGGATTGTCATATGTAATCTGGGTGTTGAGAAAAAAAATGACGGAAGATCTAGAGGCTAAAATCAATCAATTTTGCATGCTCCACAATCCAGTGATGCAAAAGTGGATTTCAGAATACGAGGATGCAAAGCAAGAGCGACAAAGGGAACGAATCGAGTGGAGATGGGGAGGACGACCACCGATGCATTATCCGATGGGTCTTGAGAGCCTAACAACATCCATGAGCTTAAGATGGTTGCACAACCAATTGAAAAGCGCACAATAGTGCAGCAAATAGGTGATTGAGGAGGAGTGGGAGTACTCTCGAGGTTGCGCGACCAAGGTAAGTTTGCAATGCACGACTCGTGGCTTTCTAGATGTTTGGACGGCCACTCATAATCTTTGTTGGTTGTAGTATAGGTCGTACACGAAAGCATGGTGTAAAGGTCAAAATTTTAGGGTGGAACAGATCGACAAAAAGTATTTTACACAAGATTGTGGAATCATGGAAATGTAAAACAATCTAGTCAACGAGGGTCCTCGGATCAGATCCTGTGGTGGCAGATTTTACCTACTTTGGCACCCTATAAGAGAATTTGAGGATCGATTATAGAGACATTTTACGGTGCATTTATTTTATGTGCAATGGTTCAAAATAAACATGGAGGATCGCAATGATACTTTGCAGAGAGGAGAGCTGGGTTTCCTTGAGGTGGATTCAACCAAAAAAGATCCGTCGACCTTCGTGACACTTTCATACTACCCGAGCATTGTGAACAAGTAAGTCTGTAAGCACTCATGTAAGTTATGTACTGGTGGTTTGGAAGCACTCATGTAAGTTATGTGGCTCTTGCAGGTAGTATTTCATCATACAAAGTCTACACCAAATTGGTGGTATGTCATAGTGGTAGCCCCTCGTAGTGCACGAACGTATGAGGGCTACCATGTGTCAATCACAGCCGCATCAGTGGAGGAGATCGGAGATGATTCTGATTTGGAAGCTGTTGACGTGGTGCCAGACAATCCTGGCACTGCTACTCTACATGGGATGCATGCAAAGGAGCTACAAAATGAAACGGAGGACATCTGCCTAACGGAGAGCTCTATATAGACATAGGGATTTATGTTGAGTTATGCGAGGATGAGAGAGAGACCTCTTAAAGCCATAAACATTGTATTTGAGCAATTTTTCTCTTTTTTATAATATATATTGTATTCACGTGGAGTTTTGTCCATTCTTGTCTATATGCTATACTTGAGAAATTTAAATTACGATTAATCAAATTATAACTTCTTTAGATCTTCTTCTCTATTCATCATTACGATTTAATGTTTGTGTATTTAATGCAGGTATGGATGATGATTAGTTTCTTTCTTCCTCAAGCCCCGAACAGAGGAGGTGGTACGGGGAACATCATGGCTCTAGAGCACTGCTGTGTCGTTCCACTCCTTCAGTGTCTCTCTCTGTTTTGGAGCGATGAGTGCACTCTGAGAGTTCGGTGTCAACTAGACGATCCACACACTCTTCTAGGCACCGACGCTCTAGTGGTGCGGTGGCAGTGGCGGCTGTTGTGGAGATACCACTGTTGATGCTTTTCCACCATCTTGTAGTCGATGAGGCTCATTACCTTCCTCTTCTTTGCCCGCCCCTAAACCAGCCATGGCATCACCATCTACTCTAGGTTTTGCGTGACTATCGGCCGTACCTGGCTACACACTACTCGCTACTCCTCCGAGAGTCGCCCCAGTTGACACTCCTCGTTTCGGGGCCCAGACTCTAGTGGAGACACCTATCATCCATACCCCCGTCGAGATGCCACTTGAGACTCCACTCGAGACCTTTGCCAAGACACTCAGGTTCACGCGTCACAGGCGAAAGGGCTTGCCGTACTCGGTCGACTTCAGCGACGGCATCATCTTGGATAACGACGGCAAGAAGGTGATCTCACGCATGCGCAGCCTTTGCTCTCAGGTGTTTTGACACTACATACTAAACACCTGAAGTGAAGTGCCAAATGAATTAAAAGACAAAGTCATCAGCATGCCGCATGATGAGTTTCTCGTGTCGAGTCGGGATGAGCGCTTCAATGAAGACTCCATAAAGGTGCGAGTGCACAAAAACTGCAAGCACAAGCATTTTAAAGTGCAAAAATCAATAAAGCATGGGTGGAATAGGCTAGATTGGATGGCCAAAGATGATTGGAAGAATGCAAAGCGAGCAGCAAGTGAGAATCCTAACAAATGGAAGCAACAAAAGGAGGTAGCCAAAGCATGAGTATAGGCAAGAAGCTCGCACCACTTGGAATGCGGCGGGTAGGCATCATTTGAGGCCGATTTTATAAGTGTTTTTGCATTGCCCTTTAGGTTTGGTAGTTATGGATAATTGTACCTCTCAATTCTAACATAACATATTCCTTGTATTTTTTGAATAGTGATCGATGACAGGACGTCACCCCACACCGTACAAGCGCGAGTATGCGGGCAGAAAGGGCTTAAACTCCCTTATAGACATTCTCAGTTCTCGCTCCGACATGGTTAGTATTTCACTTTACTCTCTTACATTTGTTGTATTTTAATGATAAGCTAAAAAATAGATTGTTGGTAATTATATGTTAATACTTACAGAAAGCCATATTTTTTTTTTTTGCAGAATCGGATAGATACGCTGCTTGGATGCAATGAGTCTTCTGATTATACAACGTCAATCTAGCCGTAGCTAGATAGCACTACTTTTCTTTTGTCATAGTATGTATAATGAGATGACATGTGTACGTCATTTTTGTAACTATTGGTCAACGATATATTTTCTCAATAATGACAATTGTGTTGTAACTATTACATTTTGGTCAAAATTTAACAATCAAGTGATTTTGCCTATGGTGTGTATAATTTTGTCATTGTATTATTTTTGTCAATTCACTTTTGTCGAAATACTTTTGTCAGTTTTGCATCTTTATTCCAGAAATAATGTTCAATATGGTTGATGGGTGGCAGAGAATTTATTGCCCTGCTACCCAAAAAAATTTATTATCGGTCATGGCTATACGCGTCTTTATATAAGGTTTTGCAGTGTCGCTATATGGGTCGCTAAATAATGAATTGTATGCGTCGCTATGAGCGTCTTTAGGGACGCATATAGCGAGTTTTCGTTGCGACGCTAGGGGTGTAAAAAAACCCATTGTATTTTTGTTGCTATAGCTATCACAAGTGCACATAATCTCTTATAGTGTTTGTGCCTTTTATGTGTGTGGTTAGCTATATGTTTGGGTGCAGCACAATGGAAAGTTGCTGCAAATGGATGGATGTACTCAGATCTAGGTATTTGACCCAGATGGTAGCCATGCTATAATGAAAGGGTTGGAAAACCCGCTTGAGAAGAAGAAATAGGAAGCGGGGATAAGGATTTGTACATATGGTAACAGTTTTTGGTTTGCTCACAATGTTTTCTTAGTTGTGCAGTTTTGGAGTCCAATAAACATTTTTGTGTTTCAACATGAATGCTCAACAAGGGGGTTGGCCAATGATGGTGCAACCAAATTTGGTTGGTGTTGTGAAGTAGGAAATGCAGTGCTATGGGTGTCAAAAAGTGTATTCCAACGTGCTAGATCAGGTATGAAGGACCTGGGCAGACAGATGGTTGCTAAAGTATATATCTATGGTGGTTCTTTAAGCTAGGGAGGATCCAAAACGGGCTAAATAGGTTGATGGCTCAATGTGTCCAAAGTTCTAGAGGCATGTGGCAAAATGTGGTCTTCAAGATGCTCTACGAGCTGGTCTAGAGGGCTCCTTAATCGGCTTTCCAAACTCACAAGCTTCGCAAACTTTCTGCATTTCAACAACTTTAAAGATTGGAAAACTTGTAGCTATCTCTTTGATTTGCATCGTCTTCAGCCTACTAAAATTAACATGACCAATAAATTTGTGCCAAATCTTAATATCTGCAATAACTCCTGCACCTTGTGCAAACATGGCAGCATTCACCTTAGGAACATTTACATCCAAAGTAAACACTTTGCATACTTTCTTTCCTTGCACAACCAACCTTCCATTCTTCTTATACTCTTTGACAAAGAGATCATCAAAGTTAAAGCTAACCTACAAGCCAAGTTCAACCATCTATCCACCAACTCAAACCAAAATTTTGATATTAGGTGCATGTAGTACATCAACCAGGTACCTTACCATCTATCAATGATAGTGGTGTTAGGAAATAAGACGTAGCTAAATAGATAATTGAGTAGATTACTTAATGGAGAGAGACAGATTTATATACACGAGATTATAGACTAGAGAGAGAGAGAGAGAGTACACACGATATACGTGGTTCACCCAATGTGGGCTACGTCCACGGGAAAGCAGTCACTCAATGGCTTTAGTACTTCAAAACAAGAAGTAGTTTACAAAGAGATTATACCCTTAATGGAGCTCCCGCCTTGCTTCACTCTCACCACCTCACACTCACCTTGTTGCATCAACTTCACACTATGAAATGTGTGTAGAAATGGCCTCCTTTTATAGGCCAAAAGAGCTGCCCTCTCTTATGAGAGACAACCATGTGTAGCCGCCCTTGTGCGAATAAGTCCAAATCGGACCCTCCAATCCGCCCATGTGTGGCCGCCCTTGAGAAGACAAGTCCGCTTTTGAATTCGGCCACCGGCCATTGAATTCGGCCACCGGCCACCGGCCATTGACTTCCGACCACCGGCCACCGGCCATTGACTTTCAACCACCGGCCATCGGCCATTGACTACCGACCACCGGCCAACCGACCGGTTGTTTTCCGACCACTTTTCGGCCGCCGTCCGGCCATCACATTCCGGTGAAAAAGAATATTCCGACGAGAAAAAAGTCTCGGGGGCCTCCACCCCCGAGGCCTTTAAAGTTGCCCCTAGTTCTTGTCCGTGAAAATTTTGGTTTCCGGTGAGTGATTTTCCTTCACGCACGATGGCTTCTCCTCATAATGGGGGCCTTACAAATGTGCGCTTTTACCACAGAAAATTACAAGGGTAAATCAGGCTCCATACTTAACAATCTCCCACTTGGAGACTGATCTCCAAACCAAACCTGTGGCTGCTTTCCATTCTGGCTTCTTATCCTTGAATGCCGATTGAAGATGAGCAAAAGCTCAACTTCTCCTTGTTGACCACCTTTGTAAACATGTCTGCAGGATTTTCACTTGTATGCACCTTTCCTAGCTTTAGTTGTCCCTCTTCCAAAAGAGTGCGTATGAAGTTATATCTCACCTCAATGTGCTTTGTCCTTGAATGAAAGGCTGAGTTCTTCGCAAGATGGATAGCGCTTTGACTATCACTGTACAAGACACAATTGTCTTGTTTGAATCCAAGCTCTTCTAAGAATCTGTGAAGCCACAGAATTTCTTTGCTTGCCTCCGTCATTGCTACATACTCTGCTTCCGTGGTAGAAAGTGAAACCACTTTCTGCAGCTTTGAAGCCCAGCTTACTGCTGTGCCTCCAACCGTGAACACATAGCCAGTAGTGCTCCTTCGAGTATCTTTGTCACCTGCCATATCTGCATCAGCATACCCGTTTAGAAAAATATCAGTTCCTCCAAAATACAAAGCATTTTTTGTTGTCCCTTTTAGATACCTAAGTATCCACTTCACAGCTTGCCAATGCTCTTTTAGATACCTAAGTATCCACTTCACAGCTTGCCAATGCTCTTTACCTGGGTTGTCCATGAACCTACTCACAACTCCCACTGCATGTGCAATGTCTGGCCTTGTCCAGACCATAGCATACATTAGAGAACCTACCGTTGTAGCATATGGAACTTTAGACATATAGGCTATCTCCTCTTGTGTCTTTGGACGCATATCCTTCGTTAGTTTAAAATGACCAGCCAAAGGTGTAGAAACTGGTTTTGCATTTTGCATTGCAAACCGTTCTAGTACCTTCTTGATGTAATCTTCTTGAGATAGCTTTATTGTCTTCTTTGTCCCGTCCCTTGATATTTTCATACCAAGTATCCTCTTTGCAGCACCTAAATCTTTCATTGAAAAAGATTTGGACAGCTCCTCTTTTAGGTCTTTGATATCCTGCATGTTAGCACTTGCAATCAACATGTCATCAACATACAACATTAGGATGATGAATTTCCCATCTCCCAAATTCTCCGTGTAGACGCAGTGATCCAGGTTGCATCTTGTGAATCCATGATCCAACATCCATCGATCAAACTTCAAGTACCATTGTCTTGATGCTTGCTTTAAACCATACAAGCTCTTCTTTAATCTGCAAACCATTTTCTCCTTACCTTTTACTTCATACCCCTTTGGTTGAAGCATGTAGATTTCCTCCTCTAAGTCACCGTGAGGGAATGCCGTATTTACATCCATTTGCTCGAGATTTAGATCATGAGCAGCCACAAGGCTTAAGACAAGCCTAATTGAGTTCATTTTTACAACAGGAGAAAATATTTCATTGAAGTCAATACCTTTCTTTTGAGAAAAACCTTTTACCACAAGCCTAGACTTGTACCTTTTCTTCCCACCTTCTTCTTCCTTTAGCTTGTACACCCATTTGTTTTGAAGTGCCCACTTACCTTTAGGCAACTCAACCAACTCCCATGTTTGGTTGCGATGTAGTGAGTCCATCTCCACTTGCATGCTCTTCGTCTATTCTTCTTTGGATTCATGTTGCATAGCTTATTCATATCATTCCGGCTCTCCAGAATCTGAGATCAAGAGATGGTTGAAGGAAGGAACAAACCTTTCTGGAGGTCTACTTGCTCTTGTAGATCTTCGGGGAATAGGTTGAGGCTCCTCATTTGGTTGACCTTGTTGCACATTGTCACCGTTTGCAGTCCTTGAGTCTTCACCGTCCTCAAGCTCCATGTACTCATCACCTGTTTCTTTTGTTTGTTTTCTTTCCAAGTAATCTTTGTACATATTTTGTTCGTTAAAAATTACATCCCTACTCCTTAAGATTTTACCATCTTCAGGATTCCATAGGCGATACCCAAAGTCTCCTTCTCCATAGCCAATGAAGAAACACTTTTTGGACTTTGCATCTAACTTTGATCTTAGGCTTCTATCTATGTGCATGAAAGCCTCACACCCAAAGACTTTGAGAAATGCATAATTCACCGGTTTACCTGTCCATGCCTCTTCTAGAACTCCCCCATCCAATGCCGTTGAGGGTGACCGATTGATTAAGTACACAGACGTACTTACAGCTTCCGCCCAAAGCTCAAGCGATAGGCCTACATGTAGCCGCATGCTTCGTGCTTGTTCCATGATTGTCCTGTTCATCCTTTTTGAAATCCCATTTTGTTGAGGTGTCCTTGGGGTTGTCCTTTGCCTCCGAATGCCATTGCTAGCACAAAAGCTTTCAAAATCTTGGTTGCAATATTCGCCTCCATTGTCGGATCTGATGCATTTAACCTTCGTACCTGTTTCATTCTCCACAAAGGCTTTCCACCTTGAAATATGGAAAATACATCGGTTTTATTCTTCATCGTCTATGAATGTTACATAGTACAATGAGCCACCAAGTGATGGTGTACTTGCAGGACCCCAAACATCAGAATGAACCAACTCAAGTTTTTTATTTTTTCTTTCATTTCCTGATTTTTGAAATTTTACCCTCTTTTGTTTACCATAAACACAATCTTCACAGAACTCTAAGTCCACTTCTTTCAAACCTGGTAGAAGCTTCTTTGTTTGAAGGATTTGCATTCCTTTGGCACTCATATGCCCAAGTCGGTAGTGCCACACCGCACTGTCAACTTCTGTAGTTGCTGCACAAGCTGAAGGTTGCCGCGTGCTAACAGTACACAAGTAAAGTGTATCGACTTTTTCACCCTTGGCAACCACCAAAGATCCCTTTGAGATCTTCCACCGTTTTTTTCCGAATGCAATGTTGTGACCTTCATCGTCCAATTGTCCTATAGGGATCAAATTTTTGCGAAGAGAAGGAACATGCCTAACATCTTTAAGCTTCCATTCATTTCCGTTAGCAGTTTTGACAGAAACTGTACCTTTGCCGACAATCTCACAAGCTTCATCATCTCCCAAGTATACATTCCCAAAATTACCTTTGGTGTAGTCTTGGAAATGTTGCTTCTGTGGTGTCGCATGGAATGAAGCCCCGGAATCTACTATCCATGAATTAGACACATTGTCTAATGAGAGAATTAGAGCATCTTTCTCTACTTTACCTGCCACATTGTCCTCCGATGTTGGCTTGTTGTCTTGAGACTCTGTCTCCCTCTTCTTCTTGGACCAGCAATCCTTCTTGACGTGGCCCTTCTTGCCGCAGCTCCAACATTCAAGAACTGACTTTGTGCGTGACTTGCTCCGCCTTGAGCGATCACGATCCTTTTAGTTTTTGAACCTCTCCTTAAGCCTTCCTCTTGTTTCCACTGATAGTGCAGCACTTGATGATTCTCCTGTGCTTCTCCTTCGTATTTCCTCGCTTAGGAGAACACCCACAACATCATCAAACTTCAGAGTATTTGTGCCAGAGATAGAATTACTTACAGCCATCACAAGGCTGTCCCAACTATCCGGTAGAGATGATAGTATAAGGAGAGCTCCCACTTCGTCATCGAAATTGATTTTCACTGATCGAAGTTGACTTATGTTTGTGTTAAAGTCATTTAGGTGTTTTGCAACTGAACCATTCTCTGCCATCTTTAGATTGAACAAGCGCTTCATAAGAAATACCTTATTGGATGTCGATGGTTTCTCGTAGAAGTCGTCAAGTGACTTCATCAAGTCCTCCGTGGTCTTCATATCCGAAACATTGAAGGCCACCGTTGACGCCAAGCTTAACCGGATTGTTCCCAGTGCCTTTCGATCAAGGACAATCCATGCTTCATCTGCCATTGTTGCGGGCTTCTTCACAAGACCGCCTAGTGGCAAATAGAGATCCTTCTGGTAGAGATAGTCTTCAATCTGCATCTTCCAATGTTGGTAGTTTTTGCCGTTGAACTTCTCAATCTTGAGCTTCCCTTCCTCTGCCATAACTCCCACTCAATTCAAGAAATCCTTTCCTTGAGATAATTTAGCTACGAGCAAACCTTGATCTGATACTAGTTGTTAGGAAATAAGATGTAGCTAAATAGATAATTGAGTAGATTACTTAATGGAGAGAGACAGATTTATATACACGAGATTATAGAGTAGAGAGAGAGAGAGAGAGAGAGAGAGAGTACACACGATATACGTGGTTCACCCAATGTAGGCTACGTCCACGGGAAAGCAGCCACTCAATGGCTTTAGTACTTCAAAACAAGAAGTAGTTTACAAAGGGATTATACCCTTAATGGAGCTCCCGCCTTCCTTCACTCTCACCACCTCACACTCACCTTGTTGCATCAACTTCACACTATGAAATGTGTGTAGAAATGGCCTCCTTTTATAGGCCAAAAGGGCTGCCCTCTCTTATGAGAGACAGCCATGTGTAGCCGCCCTTGAGAAGACAAGTCCGCTTTTGAATTCGGCCACCGGCCACCGGCCATTGACTTCCGACCACCGGCCACCGGCCATTGACTTTTGACCACCGGCCATCGGCCATTGACTACCGGCCACCGGTCAACCGACCGGTTGTTTTCCGACCACTTTTCGGCCGCCGTCCGGCCATCATATTCCGGCGAAAAAGAATATTCCGGCAAAAAAAAAGTCTCGGGGGCCTCCGTCCCCGAGGCCTTTAAAGTTGCCCCTAATTCTTGTCCGTGAAAATTTTGGTTCCCGGTGAGTGATTTTCCTTCACGCACAATGGTTTCTCCTCATAATGGGGGCCTTACAAATGTGTGCTTTTACCACAGAAAATTACAAGGGTAAATCAGGCTCCATACTTAACAAGTGGTACATTTCCTATATGCATAATGGGATGCGTAGTATCATCCTCAATCTCTACATCACTAGGAATTTGCAAAGTCTACATTTCCTTAAACCATTCACCATGATTATTCATGTGATTTGATGCATCAAAATCCACATACTAGATATTATCAATAGATTTTATCACATTTGTAGACATAGTATTTAGCATGTGTTGCACCACAAACATCACTGCTAGTGGTTGCCTAATTTTTTTTCTACCTCCTGTTTGGATAGTCACGTTCAAAGTGACCATGTCTTCCACAATCCCAACATACTACATTATTGTGTTGACTTGTATTGTTACGCTACGCATTTCCATGATCTCTTGGACTCCCCTTGTCTCTAAAGTTTTTTTGACCACCTATCTCAGATTGTTATGCTTTTGTTGTGCTTGGTGGTTTCCTCTTCCTTGACCTCCTCCATGACTTGTACCATGTTGGAGAGGGGGAATGTGAAACACACCCAAAATACAACACAAAGGCCTCTCTATAACTCAGGGTATTCATAGCACCCCTTCCTCTTGAAATCACCTTCAAAACTAAATGCTTCCCAACAGTCAACCCTTGTTTGTATACAAGCCAACACACATACGCTCTCACCATGAGAAAATTTTCACTCGGATGTACACTATTAACACCACACACTCACACATGTCAAGATCAGCCACCCACATGAATTTCGTAGCTCATTTGAAACCATAGACTGCTTCCATACACAACACCTCTCTCTCACTCTCTCTCTGCACACCAAGAAATGGTACGAGAGGCACACTTATGCACACACGCCGGAAACACAACATAAAAGCAAATGAAGTAGAGAAGGAGGCTGGGGAAATGATGTTTAGGAAATGTCTATGGAAGCTTGACCATACACACACATAATCTCTCTTACAACAAGACAATATGGCTACCGTTTGTGTGTTTATTACAGTGGCTGCATCTTGAGGGCTAGGTGTTGAAACCAATGGATGTAAAGAGTGCTTTATTGAATGGGGACTTGGAGGAAGTTGTTTATATGAAGCAATCGCAGGGTTATGCAAGTATGAGTCTATGTGACCTTGTATGCAGGTTAAAGAAAGCATTGTATGTGCCGAAGCAAGCACCTAGAGCCTGGTATGGGAGTATTGTGGCGTTCCTTATTGATTTGGGCATTGAGATGTCTAATGCAGATCATTCATTATATGTGCAAAAGAATAAGGAAAGAATTGTGGTGTTATGCATCTATGCGGATGATTTGACTGCTGGAGGTGATAATTTGGCTAAAGTAGAGGGTATACAGGCTCTACTTATGCAAGAGTTTGAGATAAAAGACTTAGGAGACTTGCATTATATCTTGGTTGCACAGAAGAGGGTGTATGGCTGTCACAAAGACAATATTCTTTGCTTTGGACATGCTGGAAAAGGATGGTATGACTGATTGTAAGCCGATTGCAATTTCCTTATATCAAAATTTGAATTTGGGATGTGGTGTAGGTCAAATAATTAAGAATGCTACCATGCAGAGGAAGATTGTGGGTAGCTTGATCTACTTGACTATCTGACATCCACACTTGAGCTACACACTTGGATTGGTGAGTCTGTGTATGCAGTCTCCAGGGAAACCACACTTAGATGCAGTGAGGCAAACATTGCGCTATATGATTACTACTTTGGATCTTATAGGACTGATGTGGAGTTGCAGCTCTATGGCTACACAGACGTGGATGGGGTTGGTAGCACATACGATCACAGGCCTACCAATAGATGGAGTGATGTTATTACATGGAGCAATAGGAAGCAACCTACAATTGCCAATCAAGTACAAAGGTGGAGTACAGGGAAACTACAGTGGCATCATGTGAGGTATCATGGTTGGCATTACTACTTCATGACTTTGGAGTAAAGGTATAGAGGCCAATTTTCATCTTTTGTGACAAACTCAACAACATACAGTTGGCTGAAAACCTAGTGTTTCATGCTAGAACAAAGCACATTGAGGTGCATTACGACTTCATTAGAGAGAACATCAAGTAACATGCGACATAGACCTTGAGTACGTGGAAACGGATGATCGAGCAGATGGCAGATATCTTTATGAAGGCCGATGGAAAGGAGAAGCTGCAACGATGATGAACAATGCTTGACATATGGGAGATGGCATTGAGCTTGAGGGGGAGTGTTAAGATATCAAGCTAAACATGTATGACTCTTGGATGAATATCACCCACAATCATCATCACTCGCATGCCTTGGTAGATACGCTTATCTTCTCCATTGACACTATAGCTATACTACATTGAGTTGGTCTACCTATCAAAGTGATGTAACACTTATCCATTCACCTCACTCACTAGCGGTGCACAGTAGACCGTCGTACTAGTTTCCCATTATGTTGTTATTCTGCCTTATGTTTTTATGTAGACCTCTTATCTTGATTTAGTGAAGAAGAATTAGAATAACAGGGTTTGCCTCCATCTATGTGAGTGTGTGTGTGTGTGTGTGTGTGTGTGTGTGTGTGTGTGTGTGTGTGTGTGTGTGTGTGTGTGTGTGTGTGTGTGTGTTTGCAATCACTCAAGCTCTCTCCTTCCCTCTATCCTCTCTCTCTCTCTCTCTCTCTCTCTCTCTCTCTCTCTCTCTCTCTCTCTCTAAACATCCTCATGGGATACACACTCACTGTACTTGGAATTATAGCCTTAGCATTGGGTTTGAGGATAATATCAAGGTACTCTAGAGTACCTTCTATAGACAATCAAAAGTACCTTAAAGTACCTGCTTGAGTGCTTTAATTACCTAGACTATATCCCAAGCTAGTTCTCTTATATATATCTTTGCATAAAGATCCATCTCTTCGCTCTCAAATTTTCACATGGCACTAGAGAACCTTTTTTCACATCCACATTAATGGTGCCGACTTACTATCTTGTAGCAATAGAACTCAACCTTTCATTGTCAGATCAACTTAACTATACTTTTATTTGTAATATTTTCTTGTGGCACAACTAAAATTTGAAAGACGGATGTGTAGCGGCGTTAAATCCCACATTCAATACCCAATTCAAAATGCTTTCAATATATTGGTAGCAAGTGGACTCTTGTGTTGGCATTCTCTAGTCATAGTCCCTTTCCCTTATCCCTTGCATGGTCATCATGGGCTATAAGAGTGAGTAGATCTAGCATTCTGAAAAGGGGAGAGAGAGAGAGAGAGAGAGAGAGAGAGAGAGCAAAACTCCTTGAACATAATGACTTTACTATAAGTCTCAAATTTTACTATACTTTAGGTTGCCCACATGAGGAGAGGGGGGGGGGGGGGGAGGGGAGACAGGTTGTAATAATTATTAACTTACCTTTTTCTCCCTCCAATAACTGTACCATTTATAATCACACCATAAAAGGGTGGTCTTAGGAGTTGGTTTTGTTTTACAAGATTACACCCAATCACCCACACCCACATGTCTCACGGTTGAACCATAGTGGGTGCGCAGCCTCTCACGTACCTTTCACACAAAACTAGTCGAAGCGAAGCTTCGAACTGCTTTTTTCTTTTTTAAAGGACCCTCTCCCTTTTCATGCATGTATGTGTTCAACTCAATCATCCAAACTTTCTTTTGTAAAAAGTTGGCCTTGTCGGGAGACCTTTATCTCTAGAATCATTAAAGTAAGTGATTATTGTTTTAATAAAAAAATTATGAGGTATAAAAAAAAATCTAATATAAGAACGATATTATTATAATAATCTTGAAAATTAAGGTCCAATAAAATTATAACAAGGAGTTTCCATTCATGAGACCTGTATTGAGGTTGGTGTGTAATTTGTTGTGAACATAGTAAGACTACCAAGTATCTGATAGGGATTAATACTTCAAGTATTATTAATAACGTGAAAATTAAATTCAACAACATAGTATAGCACAAAGCAGAGAATCTAAATAACTAAGCTGAGTTGATGACGTGACAGTTGAGACGAATCTCGCCATCAGATCCCGTAAGGGGACTGATGTTGCCCATGTTCACCATCGACTGTGCAAACGCTAAAAAGAAGGCACTCTCGTTACTTGCATACAACGCTGCCAATGACGTTGTGTTGCCATCAGATATCAGCTCCTGATCTGACAATAGCAAGCCCTTGTTGATCTGCAAATTGTTGTAGTAACCTATGTCAAAGGTGTCAGGGGTTGTCACATCTAGTGACTGCAATGTGTTCGCATCCCCGTCTTCTGGACAAGTGCCTTGCAACGATGCAAGGAAGTCGGGGTCAATTGTCGGGTCCGGTGCGCCCGTCCCGCTAAAATTATATAGCCGCGGCTTGAATGTCACACATCGTGCCTGCCCAATCGTATGCCCCCCTGCCCAACCATCATCAACATCATAATATCCGTTAGTTAATGTTGCTCTTCCCCACAATATTCATCCAAATTAAATACTCATAAAAAAGTAGACTCACGATACATATTGGTGGACAACTTACATGTATGGAATAATTAAGCACGTTGAATGATTGATCTATGACAGATATGTAGCTCACTGTGCTTGAGACTCCAACAATTTTCCTAGAAGTTCAATGTTCAACATCCAAACAAACTCGCTATGCGAATCCCCACACGAGGAGGGGGTAAGTTACCTCCCTTCCCTCAAATAACTAGAGGTGTTGTTAGATTTTTGTCTTGTTTAACACACCCCCCCCCCCCCCCCCCCCCCCCCCCCTCCCCTCTTCCTTTCATGTGGGTGTGTGACACCTTGTTACATCCATGTCAAATCAAGCCAAATAACAATTATGCCCGTGCGCGTAAGAGGCACCCCTCAGCTTTATGTGCCACAAGGTGCAAACCATGGGATCAATGGCCTATATTCAAATCGGAGCCACCGCCAAATTTTGGGCCGTCAATCTCTAAAACTAATCTCGGGATCTAGAGATTAGTTTTTTAAATCCCAAGATTAATGTTTTTGAAATTATATTTCACCGCAGGGTCACGCATCTAAATCTCACCACGCTGGTGAGGGTTCAAATTGTGGGTGTGAGGGGATGGGACATCTCGATTTGAATATGGGCCGTGGATCCCATGGTCTACAGCTTCAAGAGGAGAACATGTTCGATCATGGTCACGCAACAGACACGCAGCAGCCCAAGTAATGTTTATCCACACCCGAAGAAGCAAGCATATTGTGTTTGCTAATTGGTTCACCCACCTGAAAGAGCCACAGTATCTTCCACGTTCAATCCCAAGGCTGCAAAGCTGCTGATGATTGTCGGCATATCAGAAAACGGGCTCGGAAGCGCCGCCGACACCTCGGCAATGGTCGCCGGGCTCGTTGCATCCCTTCTTCCCAGGAGTACCATCCATGATGGCCCTCCAACCTGAATGCATGCATCAACCCCATGCAATCGCCCCCAAAAAAAGCATCCACATATCATTAACGTGCTTTCCGGTAAATTGGCATTCAAGCAAGTCGCGTCGACGACGTGTGTAGTGAGCAAGACTCAAAATACTGAATACTGCAATAAATGTGCGGGTGGGTCATTATACCTGCACGACAGATGCCTTTGCTGCGAGAGCAAGGATGTCAGCGCAAGACACCGTGCCGTAGCAAACAGCCTCAACAGCACTTTTGATTTCATCCACTACCTCCAAGCCACGGATGCTGTTGTTATTGGGAGGTGCGGTCTTCTCCCCTATTACCGTGGCAGTGTCATCCAACAAGACAGATCCATCACACCCCTGTTGATCACCACTAATTAAGATGATTTCAATCTCTACACATATGAATTAATTCAGTTTTAAAATAATCTATAATGTTGAAGCTCATAGGAGCCATTTTCATCCTCCATATAATCAAATACTGAAATGCTGTAACATATTCATCACATTCAGGAATCTTTACGTGGACAAAGCAGTCATGGAAATGAAGGCGAAGGAGGGAGGCCGCCATGCGCGCCTCGGCTTCGACAGCCTGCCGCACCACATCCTCCACCACGGTGGCGACTGTGGGGCAGGAAGTCTCATAGAAGCTTGAGCTCAGCTGGGCTTTTACGTGCATGTCACTTACATTTCTGAGGGGTAGTAGTAGAAGTAGCATTAGGAGCTGAAGAAACTGATGGGCGTATAAGTGGGTACTGCATGTGAAGGCTGTACCCATCTCGATATTTAAGTCTCAGGTGTAATAAGAGGGATATCTGTGTTTTCTGGTGGAGGGGATGACAACAGCTAATAGTACTAGCTAATTAGAGAAATGTGTATATACAGGCACAGAGAGAGAGAGACAGAGCAGGTGCGGGCTCTCTTATACCAAGTTTCCTTGTTTCTTCGTGCAGTGGGGGACTGCCTCGACGCGACGTTAATTAGCTTGGGCCCCCAATTTTAAAGAGAGAGAGAGAGAGAGAGAGAGAGAGAAGGGCAAAGCTCACGGTCAACATTGAAATTCTTCTGATGTAACTCGAATTCTTCCAACTTAAATTTAGGGTGAAACCCCAATTTTAGAGAGAGAGAGAGAGAGAGAGAGAGAAGGGCCAAGCGCAACATGACACTCCGCAAGCCTTGCAAATGCTTTTCAATGAGTGAATAATGATTGCATAACAATTGAGTCATGTAGTTTGACATAGTCATGCACTACATGTGAGGATGAGTACAAGCATGTGAGAGAGAGAGAGAGAGAGAGAGAGAGAGAGAAGGAAGGAGGGGTAAATATTGAGAACTGTCGGCTTTCTTGGCAAACTGCTAGATCATTAGATCAAAACGTTACAATTAATTAGTGGGAATGGAGATCCAAGAGATAGGTCCTTGACGAAAATACGCACCCATTGAAATTAATTTTTTGTATATGTTGGAAGCCCCTCTGCAAAATATACAATATTTGAGTTCATTCAAAACAAGCTCTATGAGCATTTCAAAAAATAAAAGTTACAATTAATAGCATAAACATCAACGAAGGGTATGGATAGAAAAATGAAGATAAGAAAAATGGCGCTTTTACGGCGGTGAGCTTGCAAATCCCTATCATGCGCAAAATTGATAAAGGTGCAGTGCAACATGCACACTACCCACTATGCACCTTCTAGGGAGCGAGCCATCCCCTTCTTCTAGGGAAAAGGGACCAATACAAGACCAATGAAAACATGGGGGCCAATAGAGGGACATTCACTTTAAATGATCCAGAGTAAATGATAGGATTGACAGTTTTCAATGAAATTGATATTAAAAGATCAATCATAATTATAAGATCTTGCCATTCCCAATGCCATTCCAATCTATTTTGGTGATATTTTTCCTTCAATTTTAAGGTGGCCTTGTTTTGGACTTCCCTCTGTTATTGGCCCCTTTCACAAGAAGATTTAGGAATTTTCTCATGTAGGAAAAGGGAGCCTTTTCCGATGTTTTTCATACAATGAAGAACATCATGAGCTTCTGCTTGGGAGGCACGGCATACCTAGCTAGGTACGATTGGGGGCAAGGGACTGCCGGCGGTCGCCTGGTATCTAGCTAGGTACGATTGGCGGCGGCAGGGGACCACCAGCCCCCCACGCGACCGACGATCTCCTGGCCCCAATCGTACCTAGCTAGGTATGCCGTGCCTCTCGAGCAGAATCTCATGATCTTGAGGTAAGTCATAATGTGGGAATGATTGTGAGAATCTGTCCAAAACTTCTTGTGTTTACCCTAGTCTTTTATTGATCCATAATCTACAAGAGAATGGTGCCTTTGTTAGCATGTACCCTAGCCTTGCTCTCTCATGATGGGTGATTCTCCCTAGTTTTCTTATTGAAAATTATACAATGGGCAATCTAGAGCATGTAGCCCAAAACACATCAATATTTCTTAGATGCACTTAAACCTATAACATCGATATATGTGTGTCTATTCCTATGCGTGTGCGCTTGGCAATGGCAACCAGTTTTTAGAAGTTGAGTTGTTTATCCTAGCGTGGTATACTAGTTATTTAAATGTCCTCCTGAATAATAGTTCTTGAGTTCAAGACTCATCGAATACATTTTGATGTCTCTTGGAATTAGTTCTACAATATCAAACTTCTCTTCTTCTTCTTCGCTCTCTCTCTCTCTCTCTCTGTCTCTCTCTCTCTCTCTAACACACACACACACACACACACACACACACATACACAAACACATAAGCTTCGCATTATGCTATGATGGTGAATCCAAAGCGCATGGCCCAAAACACGTCAATATTTCTTAGAGTGCACTTTAACCTATAACATAGATATATGTGTGTCTATTCCTATGCGTGTGCAGTTGGCAATGGCAACAAGTTTAGAAATTGAGTTGTTTATCCTACTATGGTATACTAGTTGTTTCATTGTCCTCCTAAATAATAGTTCTTGAGTTCAAGACTCATCGAATACATTTTGATATCTCTTGAATTTGTTCTACAACATCAAACTTCTCTTTTTCAACATCAAACTTCTCTTCTTCTTCTTCTTCCTCTCTCTCTCTCTCTCTCTCTCTCTCTCTCTCTCTAAACCCTAAACAGCAAGCATCAAACAGCAGCAGCCGCCGGGTGTGAGGGCCGCACCTAGCCCGCCATGGCTGCTCCTTAAGCCTCGCCCTCCTCGAAATAAATCTCCAAACTACAGCCCCTCAGCTGCTCGCTCTCAGCCCGTTTCTCACCCGCTCACTCCCAGCCCGTTTCTCGCCTGCTCCTCACTCGCAGCCCGTTTCTCGCCTGCTCGACACAGCTCGTCTGTCTCTTTGTTTTTAAGCTTCAGACGATGTTGCCTCGACTGACAGTCGTTCCCACCTAAGAAAACCTTGGGCCTACAAGGCTCACTGACAGTGCTGCCTAGGTTGACAGCGGTTCCCACCCAAGAAAAGTCTCACTGACTAGGCCTATGTTCTTAGGCCTCGGACAGTGTTGCTTCGGTTGACAGCCACTCCCACCCAAGAAAACCCTCTATAGGATTGAAAGAATGATGGCCAAAACTAACGATGTCAAGAACATTGGGGCTGCATCCTCAACACCAAGAAAGATCCGCTCGTTCGTGGCTACCCCCAAGATAGACCCGCTCAACCGCCTCCAAGCTCAAGTCAAGGAGCTGAAGAATGAGAATGATGAACTTAAAACGCGTCTGGTTGTCCTCGAAGCGTGTCATGAATTGCTCAAATCCTAGAAGGTAGCAGATATTGACTGCATCTTAGCAAAGGCAAAAGAAGTAGAGCACACACTCACCCAGAATGTTGCTTCACTAGCCACCCAAATCCAAGCAAATGCTACTACCATCCCCTTCAAAGTGGAGTAGTGCCTACAAGAACGTCGTCGTCGGGAAGGCCTTGCATTGACCATACACATCGGTGGATTGCCCTCCTCTTGGTGGGAGGAGAATGACGATTTTCCTACTACCCTAATCAAGCTCAACAATGCTATACAACCAATCAAGTTTGACATTCTCACCATCGAATTCGTCGATCAAGATCCCTGCACCAACCTAGGGAGCCTTGTTTTCAAGACCAAAGAGGACCGCATGGCACTCTTAAAGAAAATGCATCTTCTCAAAGGCACAACACTACAAGAGGTTATGTGCTTTTGTGACATTGTTAGCAACAGAAATACATTGGGTTTTTATAACCCCCAACGTCACTAAGACCGTCGCTAACAGTGTCGATATGGGAACGTCGCTATAAGCGTCGCTATAAAAGTCACTATATGCGTCGCTTTAAATGTTGCTATAAATGTCGCTATATAGCGACGTTTATAGCGACACTGCAGAGCCTTATATAGCGATGTTCATAGCGACGCCCGAGAAGAAAAAATTTGGTGGCAGGGCATTCAATCCATCAACCATATTGAATGTTTCATTAATTGATTCACCTTTGAAAAAAAGTGCAAATGTAGATATAGATCCAAAATAGTCACCCACAAGACAATATAACCATTAACTCCATCATCCATAGTACGTATTGTTTGCAAAATAAAGATATAGAACTGACAAGCGTGAATTGATGACAGTAAATCAATGACAATTGTACACATCATAGGCAAAATCACTTGATTGTTAAACTTTGCAAATGTAATAGTTACAACACCATTGTCATTATTGAAAAAATATACATGGTTTTCAAAAAGACGTATAAAAGTCGTCTCATGATACATAAGGTATGACAAAAAGAAACTAATGCTATCTAGCTACGGCTAGACTGAGTCGTCTAATCAGACGTCTCATTGCGTCCAAGCGGCGTATTCATCAAATTATGAAAAAAAAAACAATAAGATAGATTTTTGTAAGTATAAACATATCGCGACGTTTATAAAACAACACAACAAATAGAAAAGAGTAAACCCTAATACTAACCATGCTGCCGCGAGAACTCAGAATGTCCATCAGGGCGTTTAAGCCCTTCCTGCCTGCGTACTCACGCTCGTACGGTGTGGGATCACGTCCTATCATCGACCACTGTCAAAACATACAAAGAATCCATTATGTTAGAATTTAAAAACCCATAAACCCTAAACTATCAAATATAAAGATCAATGCGAAAACACTTATAAAATCGGCCTCAAATGATGCCCACCCGCCGCTCCCCAAGTGGCGCGAGCTCCCTGCCTCTACTCGCGCTCTGGCTGCCTCCTTTTGTTGCTTCCACTTCTCGGAATTCTCATGCGCTGCTTTCTTCGCATTCTTCCAATCTTCTTTGGTCAGCCAATTTGGTCTATTCCACCCATGCTTGATTGCTTTTTGCACTTCGGAACGCTTGTGCTTGCAGTATTCGCTTATTCGAACCTTCATCACGTCTTGATTGAAGCGGTCATCCCGTGTTGGAACGGGAAACTCGTCATGAAGCATGCTGATGACTCTGTCTTTTAAATCATTCGGTACTTCACTCTAGGTGTTTAGTATGTAGTGTCTAAACACCTAAGAGCAAAGACCGTGCATGCGCGAAATCAACTTCTTGCCTTCATCATCCAAGATGATGACGCCGCTAAAGTCGACGGAGTAAGGCAAGCCCTCTCGCCGTTGACACGTGAACCTGGGTGTCCCGACAGGGGTCTCTAGCGGCGTGTCGACGGGGGTACGGACGTCAGGTGTCTCCACTGGAGTCTGAGCCCCGAAGCGAGGAGTGTCCACTGGAGTGACTCCTGGAGGAGTAGCTAGTAGTGTGTAGCCGCTAGGAACGGCAGTCAACCGCGCAAAACTTGGTGTCAATGGCGATGTCGTGGCTAGTGTCGGGCAGGCAAAGAAGGGGAGGGTAAAGAGCCTCGTCGAACACAAGGTGGTGTCGAAGCATCGGCGGTGGCATCTCCACAACAACCACCAGCGCCACCACTAGAGTGCAGGTGCCTAGACGAGTGTGAAGATTGTCTCATCGACACCGAAGTTTCGGAGCGCGCTGAATGCTCCGAAACAGAGGGAGATGCGACTGGAGTAGGAATGCGTGATGGTGCGCCAGAGCAATGACGCTCCACGTACCACGCTCTCTGTTGGGGTGACAAAAAAGAAAGAAACTGCTCATCATCCATAGCTGCATTAAACACACAAACATTTAAACTTAATATTGAATGAATGGAGTAGAAAACATGGACAAGTAGATAGATAGATAGATAGATAGAGAGAGAGAGAGAGAGAGAGAGAGAGAGAGAGAGAGGGGAGGAGGGATTCAAGTGTAGAGAGTTTTCATTGAATGAGGGTGAATTTGTAAAAACATTGCGCTCCGGGTGCGATGGAGACTGAAGCTGCAATCGCGAAGGAAGTCTGTAACTGCTCATAGATGTTGCTTGCCCCTCCAGTAAATCTAGTTGATCGGGTGAAAGAGACACTAAGAAGCAGTAGTAGTGCTTCTTAGCATCTCTTTCACTACTAAATCTAGTTGATCGGGTGAAAGAGACGCTAAGTACGCAGTAGTAGTGCTTCTTAGCGTCTCTTTCACATGATCAATTAGATCTAGCGGTGAGATGAGCTGCATCTATGAGCAGAGACAGATCACTCCCTTTGCGATTGCATCTTCAGTCTCCATCGCACACGGAGCGCAGTGCTCGTCATCCCTGCATGTGAGAACATACCTAGAGTATACGTACCTGGAGTGGACGCAAAGACCATTAAATACAATGATGCAATGACGCATATAAATAGAAATGGACAAAAAGCCACGTGAACACAATATATATTATAAAACGGAGCAAAATTGTTCAAAACAGAGAATCGTACAAGAATCCCAACTATCTTTCTTTTTCGACGTAGAACTTGAAGGTGCTTGTAGCTTTGGAATGTTCAAAGGCTAGCAGCAACAGAACGGGTTCTTCTTCTATTCAGCTTGAGTGATGGAAGAGGCAAGTCGATAACTCAGAATTTTCAATCAAAAGAGAGAGAGAGAGAGAGAGCGCGCACACAATCAAATCTTGCAATCGAAAAACTAGGTGGTGGAGCTGCTTGTGGCCATGGATTGCCCAGGATGTGAGCGCAAAATCAAAGAGCGTTATACAACGTGGAAGGTATTTAGAGAGCCAGAGTTTTTACAAAACGGATTGTGAAGCATGCCAAATCGGTTGGTTTTAGCCTCTAGATCTTTCGTCATCTTCTTCTCAACACCGAGGTTGCACATGACAATCCCAGATATGCGCTCATCATCTATGGTTCGCCATAGCGTGTCCCGGGCTTTATCAAATTCATCTAGCCACTCTTCAATGTACACTAGGGACTCTGATACCAGCCAACCTTCTGCCATGCTACCCTCTAGACGTGCCTTCTGATGCACATATCCCTTGACCGTTTTCATGAAACGTTCTAAAAATAACATCCATCTAGAATGTACTATGCCAGCTATTTCCACCTTATCAACTATGTGAACAAGAAGATGCACCTGAATGGTTAGCATGGTAGTAGGAAAATATTTCTCAAACATGCACACAACCTCTGCAGCGTTTAGTTTGGTGAATGGTATGGAGTCTACGTTGATCTCCTTTTGTGAGATCCATTGCACCAACTTCGCAAGTTTTTAGATTGTGTTACGGACGTCAAGAGACAAACATCCCTCAATGGCAACCAGTAAAATAAACTGAAAAACACGTGTAGCAATGATATTAAAGTCCACACACGAATTTGTTACACAATTCCCACTATGATATATTCCACTATGAACATACCTGACATATTTTAGGCTAGTCATGTGACTTCAAACTGGTAAGCTTTCCTTCTTTAGTAAAACACGTTCGGAGCGAGTGCATTGCGCCAGTGGGGGTCCGCAAAGATCGAATGTTCTCTTTTACTTTGCATTCTTAGGCTCCTGTGAAAATCCATGGTGCTTTAGGGAGTTTTATTGATCCATCGGACGCTGTTTGCGGCCAATATTTCTCCATACGATCCACATTTCTAAGGTCAACCCTGGCTCCCAAAGTATCTTTCTTGCCGGCTAGATGGTCCCATAGTAGATTACCCACATTCTTGACTATGTGCATAAAAATACGGTACAATTGTGTAAAAATCTATCAGATCATTATACATTTAGAGTTTTATTAAAGTAAACTAATTGTAATAGATCACCTGAAAAGCGCTGTGACGCATGTGTCACTCTATCCAAACTTTGTCTGCATGTTGAGAAGAACCAGGAGCACTTTCAATCTAGACACACGTACTCCATTACACAATGGCGTATCGGCTTCACTTTTCATATCATCATAGATAAGCCTTTCTGAATCCATGATCGTTTTGATCATTTCATCAATCTCGGGCTCAAACATTGCCTCGTTGGGAATGTGGTCTACATGATCATCCCCCGAGCTGTCAGAGGCTACATCTTGTGGCCTCACATATGCTGCTTGACCAAAGCGCCTGCGAACACGTCTATTGGGTTGCAAGATTGCTGTCTGTTGGCCAGCGTCAGAGTCTGATGAGTTATAATTGGCAACAACTCGAACTATAATAGATGGATCGAACTCGCCAAATTCGCGAACGTGCTGCAAAGAAACGCGTCTTCTCTGTCGCACAACATGATTGCATTGATTACAAGGACATAAGATCTTCGTTGAGAGATAGGTGTTTTGGTTGGACGGCCCCACATCCTCGTCACTACTCATAATGAGGGTAAAAATCTTATAACAACAAATTTAATCTTCTATTGTCATTCTTCGTCTTTTATCTCTCTCTCTCTCTCTCTCTCTCTCTCTCTCTCTCTCTCTCTCTCTCTCTCTCTCTCTCTTTGTTCACACTGTAAACTACCTCACATTCTCTAGTCATGTCCAATCCCCGCACACCTCGGTCTAGAGGTGCACGGAGATCAGAACCACCGGGTTATAATCTCGTCTTTATTGGTCAATGCCTATATTTGTGGGTACAAGAAATCTTCATACCCACGTCTACATGATAGTGCATGTAGTGGACAAAACCCCTTTGACTCTTCTCTAGCTATAGCATTTCACAACATCTTAACATCTTTTCACAATAGATATTTTCACTGTTCGTCTAACTCTAATTTTTTTACCGTAATCTCGAAGGTAGACTCTAATATAAAAACTCAATCCAAATTCTTATCTTAAATCCTAACCTAATTCAACATGTGGTGATTTGCTCCATTGAAGGGTAAAAGACATACCAATGGGGCTACTAGCTGTGTAGATGTGACTGGGCCTCACATATACAAATACTTCAATGCAATAGTTTAATACTCTCACCTCTCCACCCCGTCGATCCATGACCCAGGTGATGGGACAAAATCCTCCTCGAAGTTGGCCCAACCGCCACTCCCCAGGTGATGGGATAATCCCGTCTTGATGCAAACTCTTGTTGCGTCACTTTGCTGCCACCACCTGTCTGGATTGGTCGTCCTCTCCTCCCTGATATCCCTCCACTCCTCTCTTTCACGCCAGTCAGGTGTGGCATCTATGCATCTAACCTCCGATGCTTCATGTAGTCGCACATGCGTCTCCTCATCCAAGCATCGTCAAATGTATTCTCCAGAGAGGGAACTGGAAACTCCCGATGCGGCGTCGCAATAAGATAATCCTTAGAGGCTTTATCATGATCCCTCGAAGAGACCATGACAGACTACAGTGTGTCAAAAAACGCGTTTACACAACTGTTGTATGCGGCCCATCACTTGCTTCCCCTCAGGGGTCATAATGGTCTCATCGGACAGACGATTGATGAGGTAGACGTATCACTTTGGAATGTACCTCCCGTGAACTATAGAAACCCTGTCCAATGAATGCTCATCATTTAGGCCTCTAGGTGACCCCGACGCAGTGTTCAGGTCACTCCTCAGCATCTCCGACGCAGTGGCCAGGACACCACTCTCAAATGCGTAGGCAGTATAATCCTTCGGTGTACTCAAAATAAACATAAATCTAATTTAATCTAACCTAAATAAACCTAAATATAATCTAACGTGAATCTAAATCTAACCTTACCTTAAACGATAAAAAGAGAAAAATGGTATAACCTTTCTATCACCCAAGTGTGGTAGATTGGTTATGCCATTTCCCTCTTCAATAATAGGTAAATAATGTTAATAAACCTAAATCTAATCTAATATAACGTAAATCTAAATCTCACGTAAATAAACCTAAGTCTAATCTAATATAACATAAATCTAAATCTAATGTAAATAAACCTAAATCTAATCAAACGTAAATCTAACTAAAAATAAACCTAAATCTAATCTAATTTAACTTAAATAAACCTAAATCTAATTTAACTTAAATAAACCTAAATCTAATCTAACATAAGTCTACATCTAACCTAATATTTAACGTCTTTTGGGATAGTTTTCTACGACGTTAAAACTCTCTTCTTCTCATGTGTGTGTGTGTGTGTGTATAGGTGTGTGTGTGCCAATAAAAAGAGAAAAATGGTATAACCTTTCTATCACCCAAGTGTGGTAGATTGGTTATGCCATTTCCCTCTTGAATAACAGGTCTTGAGTTCAACTCCTCATCAGCTAGATCTTTAAGGTCTCTTGAATTAGTTTCCTACGACGTTAAATTAAACTCTCTTCTTCTCGGGTGTGTGTGTGGGTGTCTGTGCAGGCCAATAAAGGGAGAAAAATGGTATAACTTTTTTATCACCCAAGTGTGATAGATTGGTTATGACATTTCCTTCATGAATAACAGGTCTTGAGTTCAACTCCTCGTCGACTAGATCTTTAAGGTCTCTTGGGATAGTTTCCTACGACATTAAGACTCTCTTCTTCTTCTTCTTCTTCTCTCTCTCTTTGTTTTATATCTTTCTCTTTCTCTCTCTCTCTCTCTCTTTTCCTCTCTCAGTGTGTGTGTGCATTCTTTGTTTATGCATGTGTGTGTGATTTTTTTGTTTATGCATGCTCTCTCTCTCTCTCTCTTTTTCCTCTCTCAATGTGTGTGTGCATTCTTTGTTTATGCATGTGTGTGTGCGTTTTTTGTTTATGCATGTGCTCTCTCTCTCTCTCTCTCTCTCTCTCTCTCTCTCTCTCTCTCTCTCTCAAAAACACAATGTGTGTGTGTGTGTGTGTGTGTGTGAGAGAGAGAGAGAGAGAGAGAGAGAGAGAGGGAGAGAGAGAAAGAGGGGAAGGGAACATAAGAGTGAGGAGAGGGAAGGAGCATACCTGGCTCTCCTTCCTCTCCTCATGTGTGTGTGTGTGTGTGTATGTATGTGGAGAAGAAAGAGAGACAGAGAGGGAGAGCGCGCGTTACCTTTGCTTGCTTGAGCGCACGCCGAAGATCTGAGTTTTCAGACGCTCTCGTTTATTTTTTTACCCCTGACGGCGTCGCTATAGGCGTCGCTATGAGCGTCGCTAAGTTACTTATAATCTAGCGACGTGCATAAAGACGCCATGGGTTTTGACATTTGAGCGTCGCACTGCGAGCGTCGCTAATATTAAGTACCTCTTGTAGTGCAACCATATGGATTAGCGAGGCTCTACTAACCCCCACCCAACTCAAGATAAAGAAGAAAGAGTTGCAGAAGGTACGAGATGCACGGACCGCAGGTAAGTGCGCCGTCTATCGTGGTGGTAGAGTCATCATTGAGGAGTTTGGAAAACAAAAACCAACCCAACATCCCCCTCCTACCCCTTAGCCATCACACCCTCATAAGTAACATTTGTTGCAATTTTGTTGTTTCATCCCCCTAGCCCCTCCTCCCCCACGTCTACATGTGTCATTGCAGACATTGTACCCTCTTTTCTTGGTCCCATAGATCATATTTGACCTCTGAGGATGATAATGGAATCTCTCTCTCTCTCTCTCTCTCTCTCTCTCTCTCTCTCTCAACTTTCTTGATTCTATTTTACATTACCTTAAATGTTTACATCATATATAGGAACTTCATCCTAAGTTCTTGCTCGAATGCCGGTTGTGCAAGGCAATAATCAAGCAATTTATCCATGATGATATTCCAATGCAAGGTGAAAATGTGAAATGTGAGCCCATTAAACAGAGTCGATTTTTTGACAATCAACAAAAAATAAATCATCCATACTCTGAGATAAGAAATACATAGATCTCAGCCTGCAGAACCACTTTAGATTTTACCAAATCAAATTCTGAATATGGTAACTTTAATCTTCCAATGAAAATGACAAATATCATATAAACATTCCCACGAAGCATGCATTGTAGGGCAGTTCCAAAAAAAGTGTTTGGTTGTCTCTAGATGACCACATATGGGACATTTACCCTTATACATCCTCTTTCTTACTAACAGGTCCCCAATGGGTAAGGCCCTTATCATAATCCTCCACAAGAATACTTTATGCTTGAAAGATACAGGGGAACACCAGACTTGACTAAGTCTGTGCAACCACCATTTCAAATCTCGACTGAGCTGTCAAATGTTGTTGCATTTGATCTCAATCTGGGATTGTGGGAGCAACTGTAGGCAAAACCTTTTGGTTGGGGAAGATCACCAATTATCTTATGTATCTACCACGGTCCAATCTCTAAACCTCTGATTCAAATCCTAATTACATGGGACCTTGAGTTTCTTAACATGTGCACAGAGCTATCCCCAAATTTTGAGACCATTCCCCAGCCTGAATCTTGTCCTGAATATCATAAAAGCAACAAGGTGGCTGTTAGAGTCAACAATTTGTTTGATTAAGATTAACCCTCTTTTGAACAAGGTTAATCTCTCTCTCTCTCTCTCTCTCTCTCTCTCTCTCTCTCTCTCTCTCTCTCTCTCTCTCTCTATGGCGCGCACACACACACTGGGTTTTTTCACCACCTCACCATGGGACTAACACATAGGGTTTTTACCTACAGGGTTTTTACTACCCTATTACCATCTACTTGCCGTAATGGCGCAGTGGCTCTCTCTGCAAATCGTAGGCGGCCTCACCATGGTGTAATGTTGTCTGTTCACTCATGGTGATTGTACTTATAAACTAGGATCTGGCGGACCGACTCCATCCTTCCTCTATATGAAGAGGTGAGGGCACTTCTCAGGCCCTCACTTAGCTTTGCTTGGTTGTTACTATGCCTAGTATAAACTCTGTTGTGTCTTGACATTGAAGCATGGAACTCACCGCTTCTAATACACAGGTCTGCTCTCTTGGCCTCTTTTATTTTTCGTTGCAGGGTGTAAAAAAAGGCTGGTTGCATACTCTGCTTAACTATCATGACTTTTTCATTGCAAACTAATTGTTCTACTGTAAGAATAGTATGGCATCATCTGCCTTATGCATTGGCTCACTGTGTGTTGTTTTTTACTCAACATGGTAAATGTGGCTAGAAATTGGATGGTCGGTAAATATTGTCACTAAAACTTGGGGTTGTTGTCGCTTGGCTGGCTTGGCCTAGGTTACACTTGCTTTAACCTACTGTGGGGATGGTTGGTCCGACTGGGCTGCATACGAATGCTCATTGTGTGTTGTTTTCTACTTAGCATGGTAAAAGTTGTTAAGGGTGGTCGATAAATGTTGTCAATGTACATCCATTGGTAGTGGAAAATGAAAATTGGGGTTGTTATCACTTGGCTGGCTTAGCCTAGTATACACTTGCTTTAACCTACTATGCATGAATATTAACAGTTTTCTCTAATAGGATTAAAAGGGTGTTTTCTCCGAGTGCTAACCAATGCTATACTGGTTCATCACTTGACTGGCTTAAATAAGATAATTGCACGAGTAGGTGTAGTTTCGGATTGGCTTGATATTGTCACATAAGCATGGCTTAATGGATCACTGTCAATTTAAAAACCTGGTAAGACCCATCGAGTGGGCTATGTGAATATGAGGAGTATGGTTCCGACTTATTGCACACTATTTATTATGGTTTGTGGGGATGTTTGGCCCGACTGCATACGAATATTGTACCAACTCACTAGGTAGTTTTGATGAGATAGAGCAGTACTTCTGTTGCATTCGCTTGGTGGGTGTAAATTCTTAAACAATAATCAAAGTTTTGTTGCACCTACTGCTTAATAACACCTTTTTCATAGTAAGAAACCTCTACCAATTGAGGTAAGTATACACTGGGGGACCGTTTTGGGACTGCATTATTTTTTGCACCATAATATGTGGGTATATGGTATGTGCCCCTTGGCTTGGCATATGAATAATATGGTGCCAGGTATCTTCTTGTTTTAGAATCGGTACTGGTTACAAATGAACGCTCTATTCTGGCTTATGGTAAAATTGGGAGGCTTGGCCCGCCGGCTGCATATGGGTACTGGAGTGTTTTTTAGTTATTTGGTTTTTTGAATTTTTCCCGAATGCTTAAGAATATTGGGCCTATTTTGTTACTAGTTGTCTTGCTAAGATATTCAGTACTTTTTATCACGAAGATAGGTAAAGTTGGAAACAAAAACCATAATGGCACTTATTTCTCTAAACTTCATGGTTTGAAATGAGGACTGGCTTAATACTGCAAGGGCTCCTTGCCACTTGCTATCCTGAGAGGTATATAAGGTAAATGATATACAAACTAAGAGAAGTTTTGGATTCCATGTACCATGATGAGCATAAACTTTATTTGACCTAAACAAACATAAACAAGCTTGATACCTTTTTGAACTATAAATGGAATTTTTATAGATTATTAATTGATATGGTGGAGTTTCATTAACCTTGAAGGATATTTTTGATGGGGGATTCAGACACTTGGATTGGAAGGGGTGGTGGCCTTCTAATCAAAATAATATTTTTTGCTAGAAACTTGGGTATATAAAAAAGAGAAAAGAAGAACATTTTTTACACATAAATTACTTTGGACTAAGCTTGTTAAAGTAAAAAAAAGTTTGTAAGATGAACATGGATAACAACTGGTATAGTCCATTGATACCTGTAAAACACATTTAAGGCTAACATATCTGTTGTGTTTTTTGGATGGATGTAGGTAAGGAATCTATCTTATCTTGGAAGGTTTTTTTGGACTTTGGCAAAGCTGACCTGCACTGGATGGAATACTCACTTATGACTTGGGAAGTTCTTTTACTATCTGTATACTGGAAAGGGACCTCTTCCTTACAAACATTGTACTTAAATATTTCTATTACTGAGTTTTTTATGTACTTTTCTATTCTCTGTTCCATTGCCAACTGCCTTTTGAATGTAAAAAATTGATTATGTCTTATTATCTAAGATTAAACAGCTACACACACACACACACACACACAGCTTTGAGCTCTCAAGAGTACTGTTGTACCAACATTAAAAAACTACCTCTCTTTTTGTATCTCTTATAGATCTTTGAGGTCTCTTGAGAGTGCTCCTACAACATTGAAACTCACTTCTTTCCCCCATTCTTCGTCTTCTTCCTCTCCTCCGTTGGGTCATGCTTCATACATTACACCACCCATATTGACTCCAATTACAAAACCGTGTTCTTCACAGAAGGAGAAAACTGTACTCACCCTAAGATGCTTGAGCCTATCCCCTTATCGATGATATGCACTATCACGTCTATTTGGCTTAGCTCCCACTCCATTTGATGTGAGATAGGGCGTTGGGGTAATGAAGAAGATTCAAATCAATTGTGCACATTATGCTCGCTGCAAGTTCAAGAGTCTGAGTACCACACACTACTAGAGTGCTCAGCTTTTGGTCGCATTTGAACTTACTTCCCGCACATTTTTAGCCATGACTTAGATGTACACACTTTCCCCTCTTAGCCATAACGTGGGCTTTCCATTGCGACTTTCATCACCACAATTTTGGAGCATCGAGAATCACTCATGAGTTGCACACATACGACATCACATGCAACTTTGGTCCCATAGGATATATTTCACCTTCGAGAACGATAATAAAATCTCTCTCTCTCTCTCTCTCTCTCTCTCTCTCTCTCTCTCTCTCTCTCTCTCTCTCATGTAACAACCCCCAACCCCCAAGGATAGCTTGGATATAGGAAAATATCACAAGCATAGGACCTCAAGAGATTCCATAAAGTACAAAGCAACCAACTGAGAGTACAAGATGTAGGAATGGATATATGATGTCACCTCCCACGAGCAATTACAAGCTACTAAGAAGACTCCCTAAGTGAAGGACACTAACTATTTTGTAAAAGTATTAAGCTCTTTTATAACAAATACTGCTAAAACCAATTTGGAATGCCCCACATAGTTATATGTGAGAACTACATGTGTCGCATAATATGCACTAGAAAGTATGCACCACATGTGAGAAAAATACATGAAAACAGCGCATGTGTGGAAAGATGATGGTGAAGCTATGCTGAAAGTGAGTCAGGCGGTCCTCGCCCGCTCTCGCTATGTCAAAGCTGAGAAGACATTAGGGAAAATTTGGACTCTCAAAGGGGTCTTATAAGAACTTGGACTTTCTCTCTCTCTTGTCTAGAACGGGTGCACGGTAAAAATTTTACTAATGAAACCAAAACTTTTTTGACCTTTTGGATTGGGAATGTACTCATTAAGATCTATCCATTGATGTATAGCATGCATCAAATTCGTTAAAAGGTTTCATTTTTTTATGTGAGAACTCCGTCTTATAAATAGAATCTCTCCCCACATTGAGCTTCAATGGGGAGGCCATACCTCCTACAAATCAACTCTTATTTTGTCGGAGGTTGGGGATTTAGAACCTACTTTCTAAGATCTTTCCAATGATATATTGGTTGATAGGGTTTTGACAAAGCATTTATTTACTTCATTGTGTTGCGCACTTTGGACAAGAGAGGCAAAGTCAAACCTCCTTATAGAGCCCCTTTGAGAGTCCAAATTTTCCCTAATGATGGTCGATGTTGCCTTCCACCATCAGGCGGGTCACCAAAGTGCTCACCAATGTCGTAGGTGTCAATGCTTGAAACTGACATCAAGCCGATGCAAATCAAAGAAGAATGCCAAAAATCATGTGGTTGAGGCCGTATTCACGCCAAAGGAGAGCTGATGTGCTCTTTCCCCCTTCCTTTCTCCATGCCAAATCCATCAGAGGGGGTGTCGGGGCGATGCCAAGGGATGCCTAGGTTTATTTACTCGTGTTCTAGCCGAAAAATAGTGCGATCGCGAGAGCTCCCAACTCTCTCTCTTTCTTTCACTTTTGTGTTGATCACGAGCCACCAAAACCCTACAATCATTGAAGCTGGCTCTTTCTTTCTTGCTCGCTATTGAGTGTGTTTACACACCCTTGAGGGGAGGAAAAAAATGAATTTATCCTCTATGTTCCTGTCTAATTTGTGTGTGTGTGAGTGTACGTGCGCGTGCGCATGTAAATCACCACCCACTTTCCTCCTTAATTCGAAGAGTGCTCTACCTTCTTGCTTTTCTTTGCCTTTGATTTTTTAGCAACTTCCAAGCTTTGCAAAGCTTTAATCCAAGCTTTTTCCAAAACCTCCTCGTTGTGGAGTGTCTATTTTCTCCTCTTACCTTTAAGCTCGCTTCCAAGATTTCATTCCAATGCTCAACTTTCTCTCCCAATTACTCTACAACTAGTATGTGACCCGCGTGATATTGCAACCAAGAAAAGCATGTCAATTGGATCTCTCTCTCTCTGTCTCTCTCTCTCTCTCTCTCTCTCTCTCTCTCTCTCTCTCTCACACACACACACACACACACACACACACGAAGGTAGGTGTGTATGTGTGTGTGTGTGTGTGTATCTATGCATCTACATGTGAGGAGAATGGAACACTAGTTCTTGGAATCACTCTAAAAAAATAACAATGTATAGGTTTGCCTTATCTCTCTCTTTATCTCTTTCATATTAGATCTTGGTTTCAAGACTCATCGAGCAAATCTTTGCTATCTCTTTCTCCACCTTCTTTTCTCCCTTCCTCTATTCTTTTGAGTTGAAGTCCTGCTAGGTAGCTCTCTCTCTCTCTCTCTCTCTCTCTCTCTCTCTCTCTCTCTCTCTCTCTCTCTCTCTCTCTCTCTCGCACACACACACACACACACACACACACACACACACAATGAGCACATGGAGTGCTTTTCGTTGACTGGTTGCGACTGACTCATCCTTCACATGACTTCTAATAAATTAAACTACCCATATCTCCCTATGTTAACTGAGTTATTGTTAGTTATAACAAAAGCTGCTTAAGATTGAAGACGTACAAATGCACATCAAATATCAATGTGAAGAAGCAGTAAAGATTGGAGTTATACATTTTTCACATTTTTGCAAAATAGTCACTTATTGTAAATTCCCAATTTATTTCAATCCATTTTAGTATTTTAATTTGTTACGAGCTCAATGGGAGTTCCAAGCTGTAAAGAGCAGATCAGTTAGTGTGCCTAGGTAGCAAATTTAGTAAGTGGTGGAGCCCTAAAGGCCTTGGGCGCCCGGACATTGCATATTTTTAACCTAGGTATATAAGGCAGTGTGTAAAAGAAATTAGGGTTCTCAAGCTTATTTGTTGAGAGCAGTTTTTGATGAGAGCTCTTGAGTTGTGTGTCTATGGAGTTCTTGAGATTATCCTTGCTCATGAGACTTGATTAACACTAATCAATGATTCATTCTCTCTCACTATGCCTCTCTCATGCTTCTTATGATTGCCTATGATGCTTAGATTAACTAGATATTAACTAATTAGTGGGTAATCCCTCTCTAATCTTGTGTGATTGCCCTCTTTTGCTTGTGTGTGCATGCAGGTTTGATTGGAGTGTGGTGCTCGATAGATCTATGTGTGTGTGATTGCAATTAGTGTGTTGCATGATAGGATTAGTGTTGTGTGCGTCTTGCAATCGTAGTGTGTGTGATTGGGTTGATTGGAGGTGAACAGAAGTGGATGTGGAGATTTTCTTTTATTGTGGCTTAGCTCCTCCATAATCTGAAAAGCTCACCTTGTAGAGTTAACCATTTGTGTTGCCACGATTAGCTCAGTAACTGTGTGAGTGTTTCCATACCCTAGCCGGGTAGCTCATCCTTCCGGATTGATAATTTTGTTGGTCATTGGAGCTATGCAATGACGGGACCCCCAACATTTGGCGTCGTTGCCGAGGACGATGGCCTACGCTACTGTAATTTTGGCATAATCGAATGCGTTCCCTCACTAATTTCACTACTAATTTCACTTGTGTGTTTATGTTTTTGTGGATTGTGAATGTGTGTGCATGAAGCAATGTGTTCATAATTCCCTAATGTGTCACCATATCTTGCCAATTGTGTGTTTACACACTCTAATTTCACACCAACCCCTTGCTAATTTCACTAAGTTTTACTAACTTACTAATTTGCTACTAAGGATTGGAGCATTCAACCATTCAATTGATCTTCAACGGAAAGGTAATCAAGGTGGTATTCTCAACCTCCCTAGAATCTAAAGATGTGTAGAATTGTGTAGAGATCCCACCATGATGCAATGTAATGTTGATGTTATGTTGGATTGAAAAAAATTTGATTGTTCATTTTCATGCCATCGTAATCCGAAATTTTTAAGATTTGGTGGCGTATGAATTTGACAAGTTTCAATTGTTGATGGTGATTGTACATTGCTAATTGGGTGCCTAATTGAGTTAATTGCATGCTTGGATGGTCAATTGCAAGTGTCTGTGCACTAAAATCAAGTGTGTGTGCATTCTATTTGAGTGTGTGTATGCCTAATTTTAGGTGTGTGTGCACTATTTTGCCCATGTTTGTCCAACTAAAAATCAATGTGTGCTTTATGATTTTTCAACTGTGATGACTGATTTGTGTTGTGCTAATGCCCAACTAATGATTTATGAAGCCACATTGCAAATTCCACAAGTTTAACTCTTTTGTGTGCGCACCTAAAGATTGGTAAAAACTATCAATTTTATTAGTGTGTGTATGTGCCTAAAAAGTGTTCATTTGCATGATTGATTCATTTTTTGATTGCATATCTGAAATGTGTAATGGTCAATTGATGCGTTTTTTAGCTCAAAACAAGGATTTACACACTTGAATTGTGTCAAATTTTGACCTATTTTTGTCGGTAGTTTTGCCGATTAATTGCCTAGTTTTGATTTTATTGATGAAGTTCTTTGGCAATTGAATTGATGTGATTTTTGTAATTTTACTTGGCTGCACTATTCCCGTATGTGTGGAGAATTTTTAGAATTTTTTTTGGGTATGTTTTGAATAATTTTTGTAATATTTTAATAATTTTTTACTAGTTTTTGTATAAATTTTTTTGTTAAACCCAAAAAAATTTGATATTTTGCAATTTTTATGAGCTATTTTGTGTGTGCGTATTTATGGCATGATTTTGTTCATATTTCTGGCCTCCATGGTCAAATTTTGAGTGTTTTACTATTTTCGGGGGACGGATTGATGATTTTGTTGTAAATTACATTTTTGATAAAAACTGCTATTTTTGGTGTGCTTTTGCGTATCAAAAACTTTCGTTGTAAATGTCGATGATTTTCTAAGATTTCTAGAATTTTTTGGTGATTTTTCCAATTTTTGGGTGAATTTTAATGTTTTTGACTAATTTTGGATTAAATTTGACTTTTTTGAGCATTAAGAAAATTAAATTTTTTGAAAAAAGTTACTTAGACGAGCACTGGCCGGTTGATCACACACACACACACACACTCTCCCACTCTCTCTCTCTCTCTCTCTCTCCCTTTAACCTCCCCTTAACTTATTCTCTCTCTCTCTCTCTCTCTCACTCACTAACTCCCCCCAACTCACTCTCTCTCCCCGTTAAAATACTCCTTGTCCTCTTCTTCCCCACACTGTACGTGTACATACCCTTCGGCCCCTACCCCACACGTGCACCAACCCTCTTTTATTCTCTCCCACTAACGTACTGCTCGCGCCAATCCGCAATCAGAGCTGTCAGCCCCACCTACACATGCGCTCGTCTCTTTCTCGCTTCTCTCTCGCACTATCAACCCTCGCTTAGCGGCCTTGAGCCCACGCGTTGTCCCACCTCTGCCGACTCGCTACAGTCAACCGCCAGGTAGGTATGGTTAGCTCTAGTTAGTTCGCCTTAGTTAAGTTTATTATTAAAATTATTTCTAAAAAAACTCCAATAAAAAATCACAAAAACCCAAAATCAAAAATTACAAAAATCAAATAAAAATTCACAAAAAGAATAAAGAAGAAAAAAACTCATTAAAAAAGGGAGTTTTTATAAAAAAAACCTCATAAAAATTAAAAACGTTTTTAGAAATTCATAAGAAATATATACCAAAAATTCACATAAAAATTAGAAAAATTCACAAATAAATCCCAAAAAATAATAGCAAACTCAAGAAGGTCATAGAAAATTCACAAAAAAATAAAAAATCATTAAAAAACAAAAAATAAACTAATAACTCACCAAAAATCATAGAAAGTTCATAAAAAGGCACGAAAAATCCGAAATTGTCACAGAAAAACAAAATAAATCACCAAATTCATTAAACCTTCAAAAATTTGATAGAAAAATTCTAAAATTCACAAAAATTTCATAGATTCACAAAAAAATTATTAAAAAATCGAAACCTTCCAAAAAAGCTAGAAAATTTAAAATTTTAAAAAAAAATTAAATAAGAAAAATAAAACAAAACTCGTTGAAAGTACAAAAAAGAGCTAGAAAAGCTAGTAGCAGCCCAAAAAAGGCAGAATTAGCAAAAAATACACCGTCGAAGGATCACACCGAGCAAAAGCGAGCAAAACAACCAATTCGAACCAATAGAGGGGCAAATAAATTCCAAAAAATTTGCATGCGAGAAACGAGCAGGTGCAAGTGTAGTAGTGCAAATTAGCTTCCAATCGGACGAACAAGGGCACAACTCACATGTGATTTCAGATTAGGCTGTACGAGCAACAAAAATTGAACTAATCAATACTAAAATCTACTAGGAGACTTTATTAGAATAAGCCGACGTGGACTCAAATCGAGCTGAGAATTCAACTATGACAGAACAAGCTGATAGCAATGGCAACACATGCACAACTACAACATAGTAAATTTTGCAGCTATATGGCTACAATGGGGATAAATTTTTGTACATAGAATCAGGCCATAGATACTTGTTGAGCAGCAAAAGCAACACAGGAGCCAAGATCCTATTGATAAGAGTAAAGCCAGATTCAAAAAACTCCTAGATGTTTACAGACTTGAATGGAGCCAAGTATTGCAAGCTTAAAGGTGAAGTGCAGATAGAAGTGCAAAAAATTAACCCAAGTGATTATCTAGAATCTATTATAGCCCATCCTCTGTAGAGCTGAAGGATATTACCTGAGTAAACCCAAAAATCTGTTCAGAGCCAAACTCTCCTCTATCAAAAATCAAACTTCGATGTTGTGACCAAACGAGCACATACTTTGACCAAAACAGTCGTAGATATAGACGAGAGTCTAGCATCTATGATGCCTTGGTTCTTGAAATCATAGAAGCTCGTATCATAGGAGACCCATGGGATAGACATTATCAGGGCAAATATAATGCTATCTACAGCTTGGGGAATAATTTGTCATGTTTCAAGGAGATACATAGGAAACTCAGCAGAAGGTTTACAGATTCCAAACATCAACAATGCTACCCAAAGTGTACCTTCACAGTCCTAAAAGGTGAGACTAAACCAGAGCAAAACAATTTTGAACTTGTACAATGAAGCAGGCTATAGTGATCACCCTAGGAAGGGGGGAGCTGTAAATCCATCAAGCTCAGCTTATGTACCAAGAACTATAATGCCAGTTAGAAACCCTAGAGCCTCTAGCCAACAGACCCCTTCAAAGCGGAAACCATTGAGAGATCATATGGTTGTTGGGAGTTTCCAATTGACCCAGATTCCCTCAAAATCTGCAAACAAATGCTTATATAAAGATCATCAGGGACAAAAGTTTTAGCTGATCTCCACAAGTCAGAGTCAAAAGCCGACAAATCCAATAGTGTTCAAACAGTTACATGTGACCAAGCTCACATATGCATATCAAGATGCACATGGTAACGAATATCAGCAAGGTCATGACCTTGTACAAACCCATATGGATGGCCCATCGACTAAAGTCAAAGACTATCTTAAGATGATGCAAAACCTCAAGCTGCCAACATAGGTGATAGAAAAGTCAAAGTCAATGAAAGCTAAAGTTTAGAAGGCTACACAAAGGTCACCACCAAAATCTCCTCCAAAGAGACAGATTTTGCCAGAAAGTACATTGGATCTTTTAAATCAAGGGTTACCCAAATGCAGGAGGACAATGCTCAACAATTGCAAACAAAAAGTGCAATAATATAGCCAATGGAGCCAACATCTATTGAAGCAGGTGGTCAAAGCAAAGAAAATGTAGATAAAGATCAACCAAAGGACACTTCCACAACAAAAGCAATCAATTCAGAAACAAATCTTGAGATGATCAAGTGCAACATTTTTGGTGAGAATGAAGAAAAGTTGTCAAGCAAAGTAAAGCTAGGTTTTCAGTTATACAATAACCTCATGTCTTTTTGCACTTGGAAAGATGTGGCCAACCAGAACTAGAAGATAATCCTGAATTTGTGAGCATATCAGGAAACAAACGAGCAAAATGCTGGGGAATCATCTTCATCACCATTAAAGTAAGTTTTTTCTTTTTCATCATAGCTCAAATTCATGTGATCACAACAAAAGATATGCCGGATGACATCATCATGGGAATTCCAATGGCTAAGAAGATGTCAGAGATACAGAATGCAAACAAAATGCAGTCATCACAGACAACAAAGAATGAAGACCGAGACTGGTCACCCGCGGACGACAACACAAAGTCCTCAAGCATAGTTAACATGGAGATTGATATTAAAGTAGATCTTATTGAAGAGGATTCATCTCCATCAAACAAAACTTCAAAAGAGCTTAAAGCAAATCAGGCAATAGCAAGTGCAGCAACCACAAAAGCTATTGAGCAAAGAATGCCACCAAATCTAGAAGCTAAGAAGAACAGGGTTGCAAAAAGTCAGGAAGCAATAGGAAGTCCAAAGATCAATCACTCATTGCCAGCTGAATCAACCGATGTAAGTCAAAGTGGACAACAGAGTCTCAAGTCACCCTCCATAGAGACACAATCACATCAAGATGAGACCATGGGACAAATATCTTCAATAGAACCAACAATAAGAATAGTTGTAGTTATCGATTAGCAGTACAAAAGGAGCAAGTGTCAGATGCAACGCCCTACTAGATAAAGAATCAAAGTACAATATTGTTGCAGACCACATTTAGAGCATTCTAGAGATTAATCCATGCAAACATGATAGAAAAACAATGCGAGGTTTTCCCACATGTCAAAAAGAAATGGTTGCTACCCTTAGCATCCAAAATCATGAAGAGCAAGTAAAGTTTTAGCATCCAAAATCGTGAAGAGCAAGTAAAGTTTTAGGTGAAGCCTCCAAAAGACATGCATGCAGATGTCATCCTTGGACATCGGTGGTTAGACCAACACAGGCCTACAAAGAAGATACAATGCTAATACTCTCTTCTTCAAGAGGTAGCCAACAACATTTACAAGTATGTTAATGCTAGATTCAAAGTTGCAAAAGTTACAAGAATCAAAGACAAATCTTGCAGACAAAGGTAAAGCTAAAGTGGAGCTTCCACGATTAGCAAAGAAGGTGTGACAGCATATGATTCTACATCAAAGAGCCCTTGTGAATCAGATACTTCTTCAAGCAAGTCAGGCTTTCAAAACTTCAAGTCAATTGCTGACTCAATTGAAACCTCTAAGGAGACACCCAAAAAATCAAAGATATTCAGCCAAAGTACTCAAGCAAGCAAATGAGAGTCAAGAAAGTGTTTGTTTCGATAAGTTTAGTCAAAGTCAATGATCCGTTTTGGATTAAAGACAAGAAATCAACACAAAAAGACAAACACATGGGATGGATATCATCACAATGGAGCTTAAAAGAACAAGAGTACTATGGAGGTAATAGACAAATATGGGTACCAAAACCGCAGGTTAGAGCATATGAAGTAAAGTTAAGTCCCAACCAAGAAAGAAGGCCCACAAGGTATCAATCTCGACAATAAAAAACTTTGGACTTCTCTTTAAGCAGAAATACCCATGCATGCCTGGAGTAATCATCAATGAAAGTCACGAAGTAAAGGTAATTGCCCAAGGACGGAGTTTGCATGGACCCACAAACATCATTATGCACAAGCTGCAACCTGCATGTGGCCCAAACTGAACCATCCTTTGGAAACTTAGAACGCTGCATCTTACCCAAAATACAGCCTTCACAAACATGTGACAGGTGCTTCAAGAGGCGGCAAAGAATCAACCATATCAAATTTCTACAAACACACCAAACTGGCAAAATTCAGATGACCAAAACGTGCATGCCAAAGTTTTGCATCTGAAATAGCCCTTGAATTTGCAACAGCTTTTGCAAAATTTTGTCCACACTTGTCATACAAAGTGATCTTATACAGCCCACGACACAAAAGGCCAGATGCAACAATTTCATCACCAAAAATGAGATCATCAACTGTACATCTGTCATTCACAAATTTGACTACAAGTCCAAGTCTAGCAAGTGTAGATACAAACAAGAGATTCTTCTTGATCCCAGGTACATAAAGTGCATCAAGAAGTGTGAAGGAACTGTCATTTGCAGCAGTAAGCACAATCTTTCCAACTCCCTGAATCGGATAAGAGGCAGTGTTGGCACAAGTGACTGAATTCCCATGATGGACAACTCGAGAGAGGTAAACAATTCACGATGTGAGGTAATGTGCTTTGTAGCACCACTATCGAAATACCACACATGTGAATCTGCAGCAACTGACAAGCATGTATCATGGACATCAGGATTGTAAGTGCACTCTGTGCTAAAATCCCATTTTACATCAACATCAGCAACACAGTCTCCTTTCACAGAAGACTCAACAATGGTTGCATTTGTAGTGGAACTAGCATTTGTAGTGGAACCACCCTCTTTCTTCTTAGCCTCTTTGGCCTTCAACTTAGGACACGACTTGATCAAGTGATCATTAGCTTTACAATAATGGCAACGCATCTTCTTTTTGCCCTTATCACCAGAATTGCCAGACGAAGTGCTACCAGCAGAAGCATTGGGAACAAAAGTTTTGCCACTCGCAGCAGAACCATAAGAAGTGGTTGCATTGCTGTTACCACCCTTTCTTTGAGAAGCAATAAAAGCCCGTTCAATTGCACGCTGTCTAGTCCTGTTTTTTTTGGAAAGTGATTGCAACAGCAATGTGCATAATGCATCAAACTTGACAACTTCTGGATTTCCTTGGGTCATAAGTCTCCAAGTACTAGCAAAAGTCTGGTAAGAATCTGGCAAGGCATCAAGAATAGTTTGCACAAGTGAACTGTCTGAAATGACTTCACCTGCAGAAACAAGTTGCTCATTGATATCCTTGACACTAGCAAGGAAAGTGTCCATATCATCTTCCTCATGCATAATCTTCGACTCCAGCTCTTTACGTAGCAAAGCAATTTTAGCCTCATTGTAGCTTGCATAAAGACCTGCTAGAATATCCCAAGCCTGTTTTGCAGATTTTGCTGAACGAATGTGAGGAACAATGGTGCGCTTCACAGATGACACAATCAATGCATGAGCTTGCGGATCCTTTACATCCCAATGAGCTTGTTCTGTCTCGTAGGCGAAACAACTCTAATAGCAGCAATCCTTGTAGCAAGACCTGCAACATCCGCAACCTCGCCTACATCCTCAGAACCAGGACGTACATCAATGCCCTGCACAATGTTCCAGACGCCCTTTGACACAAGAACATGTTGCATCATAGAAGCCCACATAGGGTAGTTGTCCCCATCCAACCTGTCCTCAACAGCAAACATCTTGAACACATCTGTGTTGTTGTCAGCCATGGTAAATGTTGCACCTACTATGGAAACTGCCCATAAATAGGAGAAATGGAGCAGGAACAGCACGTGATATATAACACAAACTGTAGAAGACTATGAGGCACCTGTTATACAAAAAATGGCACTTATAGAAATTCTGCACAAAATGACGAAATTGCCTGTGCTGACTGGCCTGTAGTGGAAACGGAGCCCGCATCAGAAATGAGCCCAAAATATTTGTCGACCTGCAAATGCTTGCCAAACCTCACTGTAATCAGAGAAAGTGAGTAGGCGTGTGCTAGAGTAGCTGGCAACTAAGCCCGGGAGGACGCAACCTGCTCTGATACCAATTTTTGGAATTAGGGTTGCAGAGAAACACACACATCTTGGAGAAGATGAAGGAAACGCAAGGCACACAATAGAGAGTGTGTTACTTAGTGTGAAATGGAAAGATAGATAGCCCTAGAGTGATGGGTGTATATACAATGCTCGGGGGAAAAAAACTCATAAAGAGGGAAAAAATGCCCCGGTGGTCCTAGTGTGTTCACACACATCACTACCACATGTATATGATAACAGTTGTGCAAGAGTTGGGTCTTGAGTAATTAACCCAAGGGTTTTTGATGTCAAGATTTTCTTTTACTGTCTTTGAAAGAGAAAGTCTTATAGCTTTTGTGCTCTCTTCTTTATTGTATGGTTAGGATGCTTTGTCACGGTGATTTTCTGAGCTGTCGGTATCAATTTTGAGACTTAACTCTCCATTGTTTTATCAAATTTATGGTTTGCGGAGAAGATAAGTGCTTCTTTTTCTTCCAAATCCATTTTGTTCTAGGTTCCCTGCTTGAAGATGCTCCTCTTTGTGTTTTGAACCTTGGAATCATCTTTGATACAATAGCTGATGTTTTGGGCACCCAAATTTGAATTGGCTTTTTCTTAAGTTGTGCCTTTGCTACACAAATTTGCCTAACTCCTTGCATGCTACTCTTATCAATTGCTTGTCTATAGGATGGAGAAGATTAGTTGCTTCGTGGTTTGATCTGCTGGTAACCTCCTTGCCATTCCTCTTTTCTTGGTGTAATTGGAACAATGAGTTGTCCGCCTTTAGGTGATAGTTTGAGTTGATTGGTATCCCAATCTGGTGCTACCTTGTAAGTCCGCATCCATGAGATTCTAACAATCATTGTTTCATTCATGTGTTCAACTGGTAAGCATACAGATTGATGAGGACATGAACATCCATGTACTATCACATTTAAGTAGACTACTCCCAATGTCAATGTTGGGTTCTTGTTGCATCCTTTAATAGTCGCTATTCTTGCTATCAAAGACTAACTTGTTGCTTTTGTGTACGTGGAATAATTGAGTGCATTTACCCGAGCTCCTGTATTGACCAATGCATTTGTGCTATGATTGTTCAGTTGTACTTTGATGTGAAGGTCCATTCCATCTAACCGTTCATCATCCGTTGACACTGCATCTTTCAATAATTCCCAGAGTCGGTCATCTAATTCGAGAGTGTTGATGGGAATAGGTATTTGTTGATTCTTGAGAGCAGCTTTCCTTTTGAGTACTCAAAGCCGAGCTTCCTCTTGGGCTTCATCAATAACCTATTTTTTTTTATCTTTCTTTGCTTTGCTACATGCATCTTCTCTAGTAATTCAATGGTTAGCAAAAAATTGTACTTCTTTAAACGGCATCCACTAATCCAATTAGCCATTGGTTCACCATCTAGGGTGAACAAGTTAACTGCTCCACTTGGGGATAAATCTTCAATGATAAACGGTCTGTTTCCTTTTTCTTAAACTTGGGAATGTGTTGCTTAAGGGAATAGACTAAAACTAAGTCCGCTTTTTTAGAAATCTTTGTAATTCAATGGGAATCAAAAAACTACTTTCGTTTTTGCTTTTGCGCATAGATGTGAACTACATCAGTTAGCCTTTGCTCATCAATATTTTCTAAATCTTCAAGCCTCTCTGACAGTTCATGTCCACCCCACTCAAGATCCTTAGCTACCCTTAGTGTCGGCAATAGAAATTCTATCGGCAATATGGCATCAAGAATATAAACAAGGTTAAAGGGTGTAGCATTTAAACCTGTCTTGAATGAAACTCTATAAGCCCATAGAGGGGCATGGAGATTCATTTCCCAATCTGTCCATCCTAAACTAACCACTTTGGTCAGTACAGAGCTAAGAATTTTATTCGTATGTTGAGCTTGTCCATTTTCTTGTGGGTGATAGGGAGCCAATTTGTTATGGATGACCATAAATTCATTAAGCAGATACTCAATTACCTCATTGAGGAAATGAGTTCCCCTATCACTAACAATTTTTATTGGCAGTCCATATCTTGTGAACACATACTCATATAAGAATGCAGTTGTGGTTTTGGCATCATTCTTTTGAGTTTCTTTAGCCTCGGTCCACTTGGTCAAATATCCGTAGCTACAATAATATATTGAGCTTGGATTCTATAAGCAGGTGGCTGTATTGGCCCAACAAAGTCTATACCCCATTTTGCAAAATCTCTTGCCCCCATCATTGGTCTTAAAGGAATGCTATCTACACAGGTTGGAATTTTTGCTCATTGACATGCATCACACCTTTGAACATATTCTTTGGCATTTGCAAAAAGTTTTGGCCACCATATGCCTGCCATTAAGATTTCTCTTGCGGTGATCTCACTAGAAAAGTGACCTCTAGCTAATCGAGCATGTTCTTGTTCTATAATGGGAATGTATTCGTCTTCATTTGCACAAAGACGCAAATGTTGATCCTTTCCTCTTCGATACAAATGGTTTCCAATAAGAGTGTAGTCTCTTGATTCAGTTTCAATTGCCTTTGGCAGCGTTTTCTCATATTCTCAAGAAATGTTTGGCTTGATAAGTAAGTAGCTAGATAGTTACTCCACTTAGGAACAAGCGATATTTGGAACAATGTAACTAGATAGTTACTCCAGTTAGGAACAAGCAATAATTGAAACTATAATACAAATGCCTATTGGAGGGGGGACCGGCTCCACATAAACCCGGTCCTCAATTGTTGTCATATGAGGTATGGGTGTTTGTTTTTGGCATTGAGGACAATTTTTTATAAATGAGTGAACATCCCTCCTCATAGTTGGCCAAAATACTCCAAGTCTCAAGATCCCTTGCATACTTTGGTCTTCCACAAAGTGAAGTCCTACTATGGTAATATGTGCTTGACTTAGGTATTGGGTTTTTGCCTTAGGATTAATGCATAAAAGCAATATTCCATCTCGATTTATTTTGTACAACCTTCCAACTAGTAGTTGATACATAGCCAATTGATCAATTAATCTGATTGTAATAGAAAGTGGTATTTGAAAATCCACTTGAGATATGGTCATCAAGGATACCATATTTTTTGACCAACGAGGTATCATTTCAATGGAGAATAGATATGCATCTGGTAGATCATTGTGTACACCCTTTAGTAATTCTCCTAAAAAAATCCTTGACAAATGGTCTGCTCTTAGGTGAGTGGTGTCCTTCTTCACAACTAGAGTGAAATCAAATTCCAGAAGGATGATGAACCATCTCACTATTCTTCCTGTGTTGCATGGCTTGTTGACCAAGTACAATAAGGCTTGGTGGTCCACAAAGAACACAAATTTGTTAGCTAATAGGTAATGTCTATAATTTTTGAAAGCATAAATCATTCCTAATCCTTCCCTTGATATGGTTGTGTAGATTTTCTCTGCCATATTCAACTGCCAGCTAGCATAAGAAATAGGAAAATCAATTTTTCCGTCTTCTGGTTGAGCTAGGATACACCCAATGGCAAAATTGGAAGCATATACATGTATATGGAATACCTTATTTCAATCTGGTGCTTTCAATATTGGAGCTAAAGTGAGAGCTTGCTTAAGCTTTATGAAGGATTCTTCACACTCATCAGTCCATTCAAAGTGTGTAATCAAGCTATACATGGGTTTTGCAATCATAACGTACATGTAAATGAATCTTCTGTAATATCCACAATGTCCCATTAAAGCTTGAACCCCTTTGACTGTTGTTGGTCTAGGAAAATCAGAAATCACATTAATTTTATCCATATCAATAGCTATGCCATTTATAGACACTGTATGTCCAAGAATGTTTTCTTGTTGACCCATAAATGTGCACTTTTCAGGCTTTAAGGAGATCCTATAAATTCTACATTTTTCGAATACCTTTTTGAGGTGTTCAAAATGATCATCCTGGATTGATGAATGTATACATAAATCATCCATATATACTTCCAAGAAATTCTGAAGGTATTATTTAAAATCATGGCTCATTAATATTTGAAATGTGGCAGGAGCATTAGTTAACCCAAAAGGCATAACCCGATAGGCAAAAATGCCCCATTCATTGCAAAGACAGTTTTATGCTGATCTTTGGGGTCAACCAAAATTTGATTGTATCCTGAAAAGCCATCTAGAAAGCTGTAATATTCTTTTTGTGTAACTCGTTCTAAAACATGCTCAGTGATTGGAAGAGGAAAGTTGTCTCTAATGGTAGCTGCATTCACTTGACACACACTCTTAATTTTCCATTTTTCTTGGGTACTACCACAATTGGTGACACCCAATCTGTGTGTTCAATTTCATAAATGAATTCGGTCTTCTTTAGCTTTTCAATCTTTTCTTTGATCTTCCTAGAAAATGTCTCATTATAAGTGTATGGACTTTGTCTGCTTGGTTTCGCATCATCACTCATAGGTACATGTATGTTGACAGATTTCTAGGTCAATACCCTTGAGATCTTTATAAGACCAAGCAAAGATACCTCTCGGTATTCTTTTAGTAAGCTTAACAACATCTCTTCTTCTTCTTCTGTCAGGTTGTTTGCAATGTAGGCAGGTCTAGGCTCTTCTCGTGGTTCGGCCAGATCTATCTTTTTTTGTGTTTTCAAGTCCTTCGTAGGACTTGCCTTGTTTTTGTAGTTCCCTGACAGGTTGTTCCCCTAAATGTTTTTGGTATTGGAGAGTATATTTCTTGTAATGGGATGCAGTACTCATTAGAACTTTACCTTATTCCTCAGTGGTTTCCATTTTAGTTGTATATATCTCCTTTAGAGCTTTCTTCAACTCTTGATACTTCTTTCTCCGTTCAACTCGTGTCATGGTTGAATTCTTGTCCTGGTATTTAGATTTTGCTTGAGTTTCCTTTCTTGTTTTTCTCGATGTTTTCAATATTTTCCGCTTTTTGTTTAAAGGATATCTACCAGTGATTTTGTCTTTGACACAATCATGTGCATCTATCTGCATCAAAAACTGTGTTCTACTGGAGACTAATGGCATCGTCTAGATTTGAAGTTTCTCGTGTCTTTTTTTCTTCTATATTATTTTTGCCTTCTCAATGTTTGGTTTGGAAAGTCAAAAAACTTTTTCCTCCCCTCCTTTCATGAGTAGTTTAGCTCTCACATGTTCTTTTTCTGACCCCGAATCATCTGAAGTAGCTGAATGTTCTTGTAACTCATCTGTTGCATCATAGTAGAGGTTTGAAAAGACTTGTTCGACCTTCATTAAGTCCTTAGATTCTTGAATTTCATCTTCAATGTGAAGGGTTGAGATCATTTGTATGAGAATTATGTCATAGCCGCCCTCATTGCAAAATTGAATAGGCATAGACGTATTTCCACATACATCCATTGTTGGTAAAATTTAAGTCCACTCAAATGGCTCAAACAAATGTTTTGGAAAGGGTTCAGGTACATAGGCTTCATCTGTGCAATCCTTTTCTAAGATACATTCTTCTCGTTTGAAGCTCCCATTTTCTGAGGCTCTGCACATCCAAATAGGCGTGTCTTTGTTCAACCATGATGGAAGCTTAGTTTTAGTCGAAAAGACTCAATCAAATTATTGTATGGGCGTTTTCATGACATCTCTATAAGTGTGATCTTTTAGATTAACCCTTGTTATAGATCCTACTTGCCTTAAGTATAGATAATTGTTTCCCCAATCCTAGATAAGTTGTACTTGTCGCATGAAAGGTCTTCCCAAGACGATTTCATAATTGAGTTTCTTTCCAAAGTCCACTATTACAAAAGTGTGTTAATAATCAATCCCACATGAATTAACTATCATTTTTCAAGAATTCCTAAGGGTCTTTTGATATGTCCATCACCCAATTGCAATTTCATTCGAGTTTGTCTAATGGATGGTTGTCCCCAAGATTCCCATACTACTTTTATGGCTATGGCTATGCCTGCCCCTCTATCCAGTATTGCCATGGTTCCTATATCATTATATATATATCTCACTGGAAGGGTTGTGTTTCCTTCTTCGCCTTCGTAGCATTCTCCAACTTTGTTCATTGGAACAGATTGAATCTCTTTGTTATCCATTTCGTGTTTCAACTTTTCTAATTTTTTCACGATTAGGCCTGTTATCCCCACCTTCTCTAGAGTTTTTTGTAGATCATTCCATAAATATGGTCTTATTTTTAACAGCTCTCCTAAAGTAAGAGTGCATTGAATCGATGTAGACATGATTGAATGAATGTTGTCTACCTCTAGGGTCTGTTTCACTCTCATTACGTGAGTGGTTTTACACACTATGCATTCATCTTCGTTATCTCCCAAGTACAAGGGTAATGTTTTCAGAGTCATTGGTTTAGACATTCCTGAAGCTTCAGAACCGCAATCCCCATACAAGGATTGTACATCCATGTCAATATCACGAGGTAGATTTTCTAACCAAACCTCCTCTATAGGAGCTGACTCCAAAGTTAGGCTCCCATCATTAATATCTCTAATTTTTTCCCATAAGTGTCATGGCACGTCTTCTTCTACAAATGGAATTCCATCTAAGTCATCTTCACTGTCAGACACTATGAATTCTGGCTCTTTTGTTCCAAGGTGGGGTTCTACCACCACTTTGGATTTCTCTTTACTGGTTCCTACCCCACAAGCTCCTCAGGTTTTGCCATACTCTCGAGCTTGGGTTTTTGTTTTTCCAGTTGTTTCCATATCTGGAGAAGGATAATTTTTCCATTTGTTTTTCATGTTTTGGCTTGCTTTAAGTTCCGCTTGGTAAGCTTTCAAGGCTGCATTAATTGGCTCAACATTTGTATCTACCAAAATTGATTCTCCAGATTTCATTGTGGTTTCCTTGATTTCACTTCCAGTTTCTTTCAATTTTTCTTGGAGTAGTTTCTTGGCTTTCTCCTTGATTTCCGCCCTTTGTTTCTGTTTTCTCATCTTATACCTTTTGCTTCTACTTCTTTTGGTCTTTTGAGATCAAATTTTAGTATTCTCCAAATCATCAGAGGAGTTATGTTTCTTTTTCTTAGCCTGGGCTATGGTGATTACCTTGATTGGAACAATCGGTTCACTGTCAGATGAGCTACTAGGTATCACTTAGACTACGTTTACGACTGTTTTACCCTTGTTTAAAGGATTTTTTGGACAATCTTTAGAGAAGTGTCCTCCCTTTTTGCAATATTGTACGCAATAAGCTTCAACTGGCTTGATGTTCTTGTCAAACTCTGGGCATTTATTTTTCCAATGATCATTTGCACCACAGGTATGATAGTTCCTAGTTCTTGGCTTAATCATGGGTCTTACCGTAGGAGGTTAACACCTTGATTAGCTACATATTACATCGGTGCAAGCTCGGGTGTAGTTTAAGTCACAAGTTCTTTCACTGGTGGTGGATATGAATTATACCAATCTCCTTTTACCATTACTGTAGATGGACTAAGATCAGCATAGGGTGTAACAGGAAGTAGTGCTTGTTCATCTATGACTCCCTCTGAATGCATGTACTTTATAGGCACTGCATTATGTCCCAGATATGGAGGTTGTTGACCCAACCTAGGTTGAGGTCTTTCCATACCCAGGTGGTCTTTGAGCTGGGACCCTATTAAGCTGATATTTGTACATGGGTTGTCCTTGTAGCCTCATAGGAACATATTGAACATTTTCATCATACTTTGGTTGGTAATAGTACTCACTAGTCTCATGGTTGGTGGTCCATTTACCCTCGATTGCACACCATTTCTACGGCCTAATTGCTTGTCCCTATTGAGGTATTCCTTGCCCTGGTCCTCTCATAGGTGTTTTTTGCATGTTATTCATCATTTCATTCATCCTTTTGAGCATGTCTTCTATGGCTGTAAGCAGTGCTGCAACAGCATCCCCAATTGTGTTGGTTTGGTGGATGTTGTTTTCTTGCTTAGATTATCCTTAGGGACATCTTCTTCATTGAAAATATCATAATTGTCTCCTAAGTCAATAGCATCTGACACACTCTTCTAGGGTCATATGCTTCTGCTATACAATATAGCATGAAGTTCTTAGTTTAGTAGTCCCTCTAAAAACAATGATATTAGTCTTTCTTCTGCAGGTATCTCTAGCTTTGGGCATCTTGCAATGTATTGCTTCATTCTAGTTGCACAATCCCTAACAGACTCACCTTGTGTAAAGTGTGAGCTTTGTCCTAAGGTGTGAGTCAAGGAGAGGAGAGTGTATTTATCCCACATATTGTGGAGCAAGGATGTAGAGCTACTTAAAGCTCATTTCTTGAATGAATAAACAACAAATTCATTTGGCACTACATGCTTGTCTATGGTGAGCTTGTGCTAAGCTAAGTCAATACTCAAGATTGTGTTTATGAGTCCAAGCTAATTCTATCTTGGAACCTAATTCACTTGAGTGATAACTTTGCTTACACACACTTGCACCATGTTTCTCTTTCATCCACCATAGCTAGCACGATCCAATTCCTAACATTTGGTATCATAGCCATGGTGTGCTAGCTAGGATTATTGTTATACATTTGTGTGTTAGTACAATTAGCATTGCTCTATCATCATTAGATAAATCCATTTGATTTGCTCTTTCATTGCATAATGCAGACCTAATTAGTATTCCATTGGCTAGCATGAGCATGTTCTTGAGCTAAAGACTCTTGAGCCACTACTCACTGGCTAATTGGAAGCCTAATTAGCATTAGATTGCATTCAATTTCCATCAAGAACTTTCATTTTGCATTCAACGGCTGCTCCTTATTTTAGGATAATTGGCATTTGCAATTGGTGTGTGTGTGTAACCTGCTTCGAGAGCTTTCAATCTAGCATAGCCACACAAAATTTGAGCTAAATTTTGTCAACTAACACTTTGAACAAAAATTCAAACTTACAAAGCTTCATTCTCTCTTTTTTTGCAATAGCTAATTCTTTGTGTGTGTGTAGCTAATCTTTTGTGTGTGTGTGTGTTTTGACTCATTTAATGCTCATCAACCTTTTTCACACCATCACCCTTTCTTTGTGAGTCCATGTGGAGGAAACAACCTATTTTCGACAACGTCAAACCCACAAAGGCCACACACTTGGGCGCCCATTGGGGAGCTTGAACCGGCGACGATCAACCGTTTTTTTATAAGCTTTTCGATTCCGAACGGACCCCGGCTGGCTGCCTTTTTGCGTGCGCCCGTCCGCTCGCCGACCTACTGCGTCCAACAACCGCAAGCGCCTGCCTCATTGTCCGGTCATGGGATTCAACAGAAGCGCTCAAGCATTTTCTAAAACGATTTCGGGTCCGCCCCTACAGGGCCCCCCTTCCTGCGCTATCTCACTGGCTTCAACCCCCCCACCCCTTCTTCGGCCCTCCTTCCCACGCTTGCTGTGGTCCAGCCCAATGCCCTTTGCCCTTAAGACCCCCATTCCCATGCTGCTCCCGACCTCAAAAGCTCCAAGGCAAGCACACCAAAGCCTTCAAAGCCTCCGAGCACCCCAAGAGGCCCAAAGCTCCCAAGCTCAAGTCAATTTAACCCCTCAAGCCTCAAAGTTTTTTTTTTTTGCAAAGCTTCTGCACCGGCATTCAAAGGCGGCCTCAAGCAGCTTTTAAAAGGAAGCTCCAAAGACATCCAAAGCCAACTTCGAAGGTTCATTTCAGCCATCAAAGAAGAACTCAAAGGTGTATGTGAAGGGTGACTTCACCTCGAGTGAAGAGGTACTTCACATTGAGAGAATTTTTTATTAAAGTGACATTAAAATTGAAATCTTGTAACCAAGCACAAAATTTTGCAAATAGATTTTTCTATCATCAATTGTGCACTGTGTAAAGAGGCAGACACTGGCTAGGAGAGTCTCCTAAGCTAAGACCCCTCTATTGGCACAGATGGGGGACAAGGGAATAGAGAAATTCAATGGGGAGGGATTTCACACTTGGCAAACGAAGTTAAGAGGCTACCTTATGAAAAAATGTTTGTTAGCACTGCCTTAGAGCAACAAGCCGAAACCCAATGAAGTGCACACTAGGGTGTCTACACTCATAGCAAGTGCACAAAATTTGGCCAAAGACGAACAAGCATTGGGAATTATTATCACTTCCTTGCATGATAACTATGTGCATTTCATAGATGAATGTAAGCATGCATATGAAGCCTGGCATGTCCTAGAAAGTAATTTTGGAGTTAGGGCCAAAAGAAGCAAAGTTAGTCTTAAAAGACAGCTTTACAAAGTTACTATGATTAAAGGGGAGGATATTGCTAGCCTAGTGAACAGACTTAAGAGCATTGTCACACAACTCACTTACATCCAAGTTGAAGTACCAGAAGATGACAAAGTGGCCATACTATTAAGTGCACTTCCACCTTCTTATGACCACTTAGTCACAATTCTTGAAGAAAAAGATCCAGCACCACCATTTCAAGATGTCATCAACTCAATCCAAGCAGAAGAAAGAAATTAAAGAGGTTCACTCACCCCATCAGGAGGAGTTTTCATCGCAACATCTTTAAGGGGAAGATATTCACCATCAACATCAACAAACGGAAGAAAGTGTTATGAATGTCGAAGAATGGAACACGTAGCGAAAGATTGCTACACAAACAAACCTTGCAACAAATGTGGTAGGAAGGGACACCCTCCTTCTCGGTGCTACTCACATGGAGGCAGTAGCAATGGAGAAAGCAGCAGTAGTAGAAGCAACGAAGGCAAGAGACCTAACAAAGGATCAACTCACATAGTAGAAGAAAAAAAGGACGAAGACAAAAGCAGCGTTATCTTTTATGAAGACCCATTTTGAAAATGCAGACTCTCTACTTGTAGGGAAGGACTTTTTCTTGTGTGGATACCAGCTTATCATCCTGGGTGGACATCACCATCCTTTGTGGATTTTTTTGTGTGGATTTTTACCATCCTGTGTGGATGTCACCATCCTTTGTGGACTTTATTTTCTTGTGTGGATACCACCATCCTATGTGGATTTTGTTATCTTGTGTGGATCATGCATCTTCAGTATCTTGTCTTAGTCCAAACCTCGAGGGGAGGATTGTAAAGTGTGAGATTTTTCCTAAGATGTGAGTCAAGGAGAGGAGAGTGGATTTATCCCACATACTATGGAGCAAGGCTGTAGAGCTACTTAAAGCTCATTTCTTGAATGAATAAACAACAACTTCATTTTGCACTACATGCTTGTCTATGGTGAGATTGTGCTAAGCTAATTCAATACTCAAGATTGTGTTTATGAGTCCAAGCTAATTCTATCTTGGAACCTAATTCACTTGAGTGATAACTTGCCTACACACACTCACACACTTGCACCATGTTTCTCTTTCATCCACCATATCTAGCACGATCCAATTCCTAACACCTTCTTTCTATTTGAAGATATAGATTTGAGCTACCGTATTATGTTTGATCCCCGTTTTGGAACATTCCTTGAGCTAATGTATTTAAGTCCATGATTGAACTTGGTGGAATGTTTTGGAACCATATAAGTGCTTTTCCTTCAAACGTCATTCCAAATCCCTTGAATTGAGTATGGAAATCAAATATGTGCTCTGCTCTAAGCACTTTCTTAAAGCTTGCTAAGAGGTCATATGGATCCCCAGATCCACTGTATTTTCTGACCCAATTTCTGAAAATCAACTGGTCTGACACATCTATTTGGTTCAACTCCCGGTCTCCTGGCAGTTCGTCATGTTCCAATTCCTTCAAACCAGTCTGTTGGAAATAGTGACTCATGTAGCCCTGGACTGACTTTAGTGTCACCCGGTTTTCTTTGTGACGAGGTAGTTTCTGGTTTCTTAACATTACTCTGAAAAGATCTCTTGCGGACTTCATCTCTTGAAATAGTTCTTGGAATAGTTTCTGGTCCTTGGTCTAATATCCAATCCCTTATGGAGTACCCCTTGTATTTGGTTTGCTCCGCCTCTTCACGACTCATCATAACAAAGTTATTGTTATAATAATCCCTAAACAAGTAGGTTGGTAGATCTGTTGAACCCTTGTCTTTGATCTTGAAGATGTAGATAATCTTCATGGGTGTTAATTGTCCTGATTTGGCATGATAAGTCCATAGAATATCTTTGACGTTTCTATCCTCCCAAAAGTAGACTCCGATCCTCGGATTATCCGTACTAAGCCATTTCAAAGGCTTTAAATCAACCTTATTGTATCCCTCAAATTCTAAAGTCAGTGGTCCTTCTTTTGCTACCATATCTAGAATGATGGGATTTACTTATAACCCCCATTTTTCTATCACGTCAAGGTTTTCAACTTGTAAATACTGAGCTCCATTTTTATCCATGTACATTTTTCCTTGTTTGTTTGCCTTGATTTTCTCTTCAAACTCTATGTCATGGTCATCAATGCAAATATCATACTCTTCATTAGAATCCAGGTAAACCTAAGCTCCATGGCGATTAGTCTTATAAAAAGAGAGTATGTGCTTATATCGTACTGTCGTTCCGGTTTCTGAATGAGTGGAATAGGAATACATTTCAGATGTTGATTTTGAAAAAGTGTCTGAGACTTCTTCAAAGATAGTGTCCAAGTGATCTCCTTGGTTCACACTCTCTTCGGGCGATACTCTACTAGCGGTCTCTCCAAATATGCCTTGATTTGCTAGTATACAACCAGATCTAAGGTTCAGATAGACTTGTGAAGCGCTGCATAGAGTACTTACCATCGGATTGACTTGTTGCCAACTTCTTCCACTTGACCTAATTGCAACTTCTGTCAAGATTTCAATTCCTTAACCCGATTCATGTATCAATTTTAATCAAGTTAGCTATTCTTTCACAAATATGACTGTACAATTTTTGCTAAGTATTGTGACTGGTTTATGTGTATCTCTTCAGTTTGAGCTAAGAGAGTCATCAATTGAGACTTTCAGATTCTACTTTTGCAAAAATCCAAAGGACTAATCTGCAACTTGCAAACTGAGTGAACATGTACCAATTTGGAAAACCCAAAATTCCCCGGTGGTCTTGTATTATGTTGGTCTAGCACTATACAAGCTCAAAATTCAAAAAGCATGTCTCTACGTATTAGTACTAAATAAGCGTGATTATTTACTTTTTTCAAAAATTTTCACTTTTTGGATTGCTTTTCCAAGTTTGCAACTTGTTAAGGTCTCTGGACAAGTTTCACTAAGTTTGAATAAAATTTGTTCAAGTTATAAACTGTTTCTTGTCCGCAAACTTAGTTTTCAAGCATTTCGCTTAAGTCTCAATCATTAGGAAAAATATGAACCCTCTAGGGGCCCTTTGGGATTAAGGTTAATTAGAGGCCAGCCAATAGAAAGAGGGTGGTGGACACACTCTATACCCTCAAAAAAGTACGGGGACAAGGTAGCCTTACACGTCTTAATGGCCTCTTACCTAGTGAGAAGGTAAGGGAGGTGGCTAGGGGAAAGGGAGGGGGGGACCACTTTGACCTTTTTTCCCCCACTTTTTGGCCCGGATTTAAAAATACACTAAAAATTTCAAAATTTCAAAAAATTTCAAATTTCAAGTGTTCCCTTCTTAAAAGGTCCCATAACCTATTTCATGGTCAAAAAAGTATTTTTGACCTCCAAAAGTAAAAAACGTGCACTAAAAAATTCCAAAAAATTAAAATTTTTCAAAAAATTTCAAAACATCATTTTCCACCCTCCAAAGTCTTTCCAAACCTATTCTATAGCTAAAAGTGATTTTCTCTCTCTACAAACTCTTTTCCAAGCTCTCCATGGCTGCAACAACCACATGCACCCCCTATAGTCCAACATTATCTCTCTACTAGCTTTCTCCCATCTCCATTGTAGCACCAAGCAAGCTTCTTCCCCATCTATTCCCCTTGCCCACCACATAGTTCCACACCAAGCTAGCTCCTCTCCCTTCTCTCACCTCCATTACAGCATGAAACAAGATTCTCCTCTTTCTACTTTCATTCACTCGCACTACATGGAAACCTCTACTCCCGAAGCTGGAAAAAGCATCAACTCACATGACTTGCATACCACAAGAACAGAAGGTGTGAATAGTGCATGGGCATTGCAAGGATTCATCTCCAACATAAAGATAGAATGGTGAGAAAACTACCCTTGTAGCTTACATTCAGAGCTTAAGATCATCTCCATCTTTAAGTTTATCATGCTGGAGGGAATTAACCTCTTTATGGCTTTCAATGTTTAGGCTTCACACCTCATAACATTGGGTGGTGCTATTTTGTTGATGGCTTTGGTGCGCCATCTATAGTTTTGTAGCATGTGATTGAGTCTCACAATGTAAGTAAGTTGTGTTATCTATGGAGAGTCATCAAAGATTTTTCTTATAATTTATTCTTTGTGTAGTTGTCATTAGATTATTAGAATGATATCATTTTGCACTTTATAACTTTGTGCTCACATAATCTGTTGTTTACTTACAGAGTCAACTTGTTTTGAGAGGACATGAGCAAGCAACCATGTGCAGAGATGGAAATCACCCTATTTTTGTTCCGTGAGGAACCTTTCACTACCGTGTTAAAAGATTTTGATAAGAATAGTAGGATTTTTGTAGAATCTTGAACCAATAGGTACTCTCTAGGAGCTCTTAGAAAAGCCATCCCTATAGTACTACTATCTTCCCTAGTGTCATAGACACACAAATACTCGTGTATATGAATCTCTAGATGAGAAAGACAAATACTTGTAAGAGAAGCCTAACAGCAACAACATTGTCTTCATTTGTAATTATTTTTATGAGGCTGGATTCCTCTATAAATGCAATATAAATATTTCTTTTTGTTAAATGGTGTCGCACTGAGTGAGAGTATTTTATTTAGATACTGGAGTTTCATACAGATTTGAGAAATATTGTTGATTTTTTTGGATATTCTGATTTGTCTGTAAGATGTTTGAAGTTTCAAGTCTTAATCATTCCACCATGAAGAAATTCATGCAATATTTTGATTTCAGTTTAATCACTAATGGTTATTCTTATTAAGTGGATCATAACCTTTGTCAAGATGTCCTCATTTGGGGATGTTGAATATATATCAATAGCAACATTTCAAAAGTTGAGAAAGCTAAATTCTTGCTTTCCAAAATGTTATTGTTTCCATACTATTCCTATGCCAAGCTTGACTTAGAGAAATGACAACTTGAGATGGAGGTGTAGATATATAGGGGTGAATTATTATTGATTCTTGTTTCATCATATATATTATAAAGCCTTTGAGTTTCCACCTTTTTGAGTAGTGTTGACAAGTTTTTGGTATCAAACCTTCTTAAATATCCCTATTCATTCGCTATTGGTAGCTATTTATTTGGTATTGTTAAAGATCATACCAATAGCTATCACCTTGTGAACTTAATTGTTGAATTGCGGATTTGATTTTTACTATGTAGCTCATTTGGATAGAGAAAGTGTAAACATAAATTATAGATACATGCATTGTTAACATAGAAGATATGTATCACTCGAACCTATATAACTGCTAATCAAGAAACCTTTGGTCGGATACTATAACAATAGGGGTCACATGTGGTTTTAAATACCAAAGAAATGGCTTAACCAAAACATTTCCAAGAACACGAGGTGAACACAAGGAAGTAAAAATTGGCTCCTTGTTTGGTTGATTTCTAGTGCTAAATGTTCTGAGTGCACAAAATTTGTGAGGCCTTTGACCTTGCGAGTTCACTAAAGTATATGTAACATAGCACATGTGTTCAACAGAAGGGAATTTATATTCTTGTAAAGTTACAGAAACATGTGTAGGTAAGGCCTATAAGGGCTACTTTCAATCCATTGTGGTGAACGGACATGATATAGGAAAATTTGACATAGTGAATACTCCAGACATCAAACACTACAACTCTATCTCATGACCATACATTAAAACAAAGCCCCTATTTGTCATTTTGAAGCCCCAAAGACCCTCAACAAGAGGGACCACAATGGCGCGTAGAATGCCCATCCAGGCACAAATAGGGAACAAGATATTTCCAAGAACAGGGGATGGACACAAGGAAGTAAAAAATGGTTGATAAGCATGATACAAGGTTTAGGTATCTGCCATTTGGGGGGGGGGGGGAGGGGTTGCTATGAACACATTAAACTGCCCAGTTCTATCTCATGGCCATGCATTAAAAAAAGCTTGTACTTGTCATTTGAGGGGCCTAGGGACCCTCAACAAGAGGGGCCACAAGGGTGCGCAAACTGGCCATCCAAAATTTTGGATGGCCAGTTTGCGCGCCCTTGTGGCCCCTCTTGTTGAGGGTCCCTGGGCCCCTAAAATGACAAGTACAAGCTTTTTTTAATGCATGGCATGATACAATGTTTAGCTATTTGCCATTGTGGGGGGGGGGGAGTTTGCTATGAATACATCAATTTGCCCAACTCTATCTCATGGCTATGCATCAAAATTTTTGGATGGCTGATTTGCGCGCCCTTGTGGCCAAATTTTGGATGGCTGATTTGTGCGCCCTTGTGGCCCCTCATGTTGAGGGTCCCTGGGGCCCTAAAATGACAAGTACAAGATTTATTTTTATGCATGGCATGATACAATGTTTAGCTATTTGCCATTGTGGGGGGGGGGGGGGGGGGAGAGTTTGCTATGAATACATCAATTTGCCCAATTCTATCTCATGGCTATGCATAAAAATAAATCCTGTACTTGTCATTTTAGGGCCCCAGGGACCCTCAACATGAGGGGCCACAAGGGCGCGCAAATCAGCCATCCAAAAAAATTTGGATGGCTGATTTGCGCGCCCTTGTGGCCCCTCATGTTGAGGGTCCCTGGGGCCCTAAAATGACAAGTACAGGATTTATTTTTATGCATGGTCATAATTCTATTTTATGCTATGCTATGAATACATCAATTTGCCCAATTCTATCTCATGGCTATGCGCGAAAATAGACCACCCTTAGACTTCCCACAATGATAGAAATCAAAAGGTTCAAGGAGAGGTCTGGTGTCACAAGTGCATGGTAGGAATCTAATCGAGGCTTATTCCGTCAAGATCTCTTATACTTTATTATGTCTTCTCATGTACAATCTTACCAAACAAAAACAAACTTACACTTTAAATGACAAAAATAAAAATTATTTAACTTATCAAACAATCTAAAATATGGTAGACCTAGAGTGCTCTTACACATTAACAAACAAAAAAGTCCAAATTTCTTCTCATTAACTTTGATAAACATACATCTGTGAACACTTTACAAGGAGTAGTGTGGTCATAGTTCTTACATCCATTCCATGACATGGTATGCTCCTGGGGTGACCTATCACATAAAAATATCTTTGGTAGGAGTGCCCTCATGTTAGGAAAGAGTGTGTTGCTGCTGATGAAAAGTTTTTGCATTGTCCTACTAGGGATCTCTTCATGTCAGCATAATGATTTTTGGTGTAGTGGGAGCCACATTGCCGCTGAGGAGAGCTTTGTGCCACCGTAAAAGCTTCATGTTATGCCAGTTCCTTGAGCCGTTCTTGCAAACAACGCCACTCAACTAGCATAGCAAGAGGTCACCTTGTAACAAAAACAGGTATGAATTCAACATTTGCAAGCTATATAATGAAGACACTCGTTAAGTATATGTTGTACAAATTTGCAAGTATTTCTATCTAGCTGGGAATAAACAATATAAAAATATACATTAGGATGAGACTACCACCCCTAATAAGCATGGATTTGAAGCACCTACCTGCAAGATGTAACAAAGAAGGCTGTTTTAGAGGAAAAGTGGTGACACTTGGCCTCTCTAACCTGCAGCTTTTCACTATTTGTGCATAAAAGAAACCTTTGTGCCAAGCACTACAAAACAAGTAGAGGCAACACCTTAGACTTCAAAGTTTATGATAAGAAGAACACAATCAAAAGTAAGAAGTATATTGTTACCTTGCATAAAGGGGTGTTTTATTCAAATATGTGATGGTATTGGCAAGATATTGAAGAATCGTCAACATTCATCTCACCGATGCTACGACGTTCTTGGGATGACCTCTGCTCACCCTCACGTGCGGCCTTCGATGCAAACGTTGCGAACAAGCAAATATGTATGCATACAATTTGTGATGTCCTTGAGCACCATGGTAGTTGTTGCATGAGGAAGCAAAGGATGAAAAGAAAGAGGGGGGGAGGGAGAGAGAGGAACATGGGAGAAGACAAGGGGGTAGTGGGGGAGAGAGAGAGAGAGTGGAGAAGGAGGAGAGAAGGGGGCAGGGAGGGAGAGGGAGGAACATGGGAGGAGAGAAGGGGACAGTGGGAGAGAGGGAGAGAGGGGAGGAGGAGGAGAAAAGGGACAAGGAGGGAGAGGAGAGGGAGAAAGGAGGGAGGAGGAAGAGAGAAGAAAGGTTTTTTTTTTTTGGGGGGAGTTTTTTTTTGAAAAATTGGACTTTTAGTGCTTGTAAGTTAAAAAAAATGTCAAAAAATACTTTTTTGATATGGATATATGTTGGGGGGAGTTTTAAGTCAAAAATAAGTAAAAATATTTTTTTTTAAAAAAAGTCAAATTTTGGCTCTTAGTGATCCACGTTTTTGATGATGTGGCCACACCTCTTTACTCCCTTCACTTTCAAAAAGCTAGAGAGAGAAGGTGACCTCTTAGGTCCACATCCTATATGTGTCTAAAAAAAAGGCTAGAAAAGCCTACTCAAAACTAGCTTCTTGAATTCCCTTGTCCCCTTAACCCTACACACCACTAGCCTTAATCCCTAAAAATTAGGATTCCTTACAAGGCCCATGCAAGGTTCATATTTCTCCTGATGTTTTGTGATCCAAATTTCACCAAAATTGATTTGTGTGGTTTACTTGATATGCTTGACCTTGTGGTATATTCAAATGTGTAAAAATGTCCAATTTTCTAAAAAATGTAAACAATCGTGATTAGTTACTCCTATTATTTCTATGCAAGTTTTTGCCACAATCTTGATACAAATGTGTTAAACAACTCAACTTAAGCTCCCTAGCCAAATTTCATCAAGTTTGGATAATTCCTATTCAAATGGTCAACAGTTTTGTGTCTGCAGACTGACTTTGCAAGTTTGGCCACAATTTTCACTCTAATGATCCAAATCTTACTAAATTTGGTTTGTGGGCTTAATATAACATGGTAAATATAGTGGTATGATGGGTTGGTAAAAAAAGTTGAAAAATGGGACAAAAGTAAATAATTACGATTATTTACTTCTAACAAATTTACACTTAAGTTCTTGACAATCAGTACACAAAATTCAGTTTTTACTAAGTTTTTTGTCAGTTTGATGATCCAAAGTCTATGGGGCTTTACAAAATATTTTTGTACACATGCATAGAGTCTCTGGTATCAACCTTGGTCACTTTTGAGCTGAAAGTAAATAGTCGCGATTATTTACTTTAGGCCTAAAATGAGCACTTTTTTGAACTTTTTATAGGAAAATCTTTTCATGAGCTATTTTAAGCCTCTGAGTCAAGTCAAAACTTAATTTGGCCTAAAATATCAAAAAAAAGTAAATAATCTGAGTTTTTGCAAACTCATGACATTTTTACCTTGATGTGTCCTTAAGCTTATCCACTGGTTCATACAACTTTTAAAGCATACTCTCCAGCCGGATTCATTGGTTGACAGTCTTCTAGTGCTATTTCTAACCATAGATCTGAAATTCTACAACTTCAAAAGACAACTCACAATTGATTCCACCTCAGATTCTACTTACCCTACTCCTAAGTTCTATTGCAATGGAGTTGTGAAAAGTGTCCACAAACACTCATTTTCTTGTTTTTTATGGTTTTTTGAGCCTTGATTTTAGAACTTGTCTCGTCCATCAATCATTCTCAAAATCCTAATCTAATCCTACAATCATAAAATTCTAAAAGGTACTTAGCAAGTACAACCTACTGCTACCTCTACATAGCAAAAGACGACAATCTTAAGTTATGTGGTTTTAAAAAGAAAGTTTTGAGTCTAGGTGATCCTAAAGGAAGTTAAAGGATAACTTCACAAGACACTCATATTTTTCCCTAGTTTAGGTCTCTTCGATCCCCGACAGTGGTGCCAAATGTGGGACGGGTGTCTAGCCTCACTCCTATCTTATTACAGACATAGCGAGAACCACGAATATAATTGTCAATCCATGGGATGCAGCTGCCTTGACTAGTACATAGAGGCTACAAGAGGTTGTCAATATCTTGAAAAACAACAAACAACTTACACCTAACTCAAGCCACACTCAAATGACTGAAATCACCAAATGTTGAACGCTCATCAGCAAACAAAATCACATCCGTTACAACATCAAACGACATCCAGATGTTATGAAACATCTAGGACATGTTTATAAGACCTAAGCACACATGATTATGGTCTCAAATCTCACTTTAGGTCAAGTGCAAAAGTTGCGATTATTAACAGCAGTGAATTTTTGACCTAGTCGTTTTCAACCAAGAATGCATCTAAATGCTTAGCAATGATGCCCCAATACCTTGTCTATACTTAGTTTATGATTTTAAAGCTTAAATTCTTACTTATGATGAAATTAGACCACGAATCGGCAATGCAAGAAGCTACGGATTACCATGAAATGCTTACGTCAATGCGTAGAGCTCTTACCTGCGGTTGCAACGCAATGGACTACACTGCAATGTGACAATCAAGGAGGGAGTAGGAAGAACGAGAAGGAGATAAGTGAGTGCCGTTAGCTCATGCTGTGTTTCTATTATCCAAAAACTTATAAAAAATTTAAAAAAATTGGCTTTTATATCTTAGCCAAGGTTTTTTGTGGTCAAAACTAAAAATCTAGGAGCTCTAATTAACTAAAGACAGGTTGATACAATCTGAAATCTTGTATCCCCGGCTCATTAATTACAATGTTTGTCTAGAAAGTAGAAGTTATAATATTCCCAACTCATCAAAATAATAAGTGTTTTTACAATAAAAGCTCCCAAAAATGATATCCAAGTTAGCTTGCTGCTAACAAACATATTCTTGATGATTCTCTATTATCTTCATCTACTGATGGAACTTTTGAATGGTGTGAGAGCTGCCAAGAAAGAGCAATAGAGCATGATGCCAAAAAGCAATAGACCCCAAGAAACGTATAAAAAGGGACCATGTGCTTAAATTCATTTTTTAAAAATCTCAAAACCTGTTTTAGAGGACCACACTGTATTGAGTCAAACTAGACAAAGGAAAAAAACATTAAAGATTAACAACATCCCATCTTTGGATATAGTCAATACATCCTAAGAAACTCTTGGCAATGAGTTCAAACGAGTCATGTGAGATATATAAAGTCTAATAAGGTTGGGGAGTAACCAAGAAAAATAAAACGAACAAGTCCGATCAATCATAGAATTTCAATACCAAAGTGTAGATACTCAAATAATACTAGGAAATGATGTGTATGCCAAACAATTTCAACCATGAGATAAGGAAAAATTGTTTCTAGCAATCTGCGTAGTCAAGAAATCTCAAAAAACTTTCAGATGTGTATTATAAGAAACAATAAAGTAAGTTCATTAATGAAGCAATAAGGCAAAGTACAAGATTCTTGAAAGACCATCTTATTTTAGGAAGTTTTTTTTTTAAAAGGGCTTACTCAACCAATTTTCATAGAGAATATTGGGCAGACATTGACTAATCATTATGAAAATTCTTCTTATATTTTTTGGGTGCTTAATATAATTTAACTCGCTCTGTTGAGTGAGTATTGCAAAAAAAATAAAAAAATATTCTTATCATACTAGAAGGTCAACAAGTAGCTGCAAAAAAATTTGATAGAGTGAAGTCTACCAACCAAGCAGAAAGATACCAAAAATTCCTACAAGAGGAAAGTGTGCATAGAAGAGGCCATTATAAAGCTAAAGACAATCAAAGAGGGATTTTTCTAAACAATAGTAGCATCCGATCCTCCTCATTAAGTCCACTAATAGGCTTGGAGATCAAAACAAATCACCAACTATAGTTATGGAACATCAAGATAGCTAGTAGGGTACCATTGCAAAATACCCATTCTAGAGAGTAATATTGCATGGGATAATTGTATCTAGAAAAAACAGGCATTTAAGTGTTTAGTTATTTGCAACTTGCAAATAGTGTCATGAGGAATCCCAATCCTGAAGCGAGTATTTCCAAGTGGACAAGAAATCAAGCGAGCATATACAATGGAAAAGACTAGATCGAGATCTAATAGTTAATCTATAGAGGATAGTGTTACAAAGTAACCATGTTTGATCTTAAATAGTTTCAAACAAAAGAACCATACTCTTCCTTTAATATGTCCACATACACATCGATACATAGTCACAAACGCATCTGCAAAATGATGCTAGCAATGAGAGCATTAACAAGCGAGATGCTAGCAATCAAGACCTCAATATTTACTTTGTAGAGGATAATGTAGCAAAGTAAACATGTTGTAATCTCTTTTCTTTTGGCAAAACAATTGTGAGTGATTGTATTATAGAGTCACCAATAGATTACAAATCAGCCTCAAGCTCAGGCCGAGCCTTGACGGACAGAGGGTTACAACTGAGTCTAGTTACAAGTACCTAGTAGCTAACTAATACATAGGGCACAACTGGATGACGTGGAATTCCCTAAGCCAATCATCCGAGGTATACCTTTTACTTACCACATATATTATCTCCTTGCTTTCTTGTACAATCTCTAAGAAAGTATCCACCAAAAGTTCATTATCAAAGACACGACAGTTCTTGGCCTTTCATATATTACTGAAGAAGCAGCATCTAACAATTTGAGTACAAATAAGCATTGCAAAATTTTGACATTGTCTACCACCAAGGCACAGATCCTTCTTGAAATACCAAATCTTCCACATCCTTTGTATCCATTTTCACATATTTCTTGCAAGGCCTCCAATAGCCGGGCATTCCATGAAAAGGTGGCAGAGGTCTTCGCTAGCTAATCTCCACCCAAAACATCTGTTGGTTCCAACACCACGCACTTGGCTCTTGACACCTATTGGCAAAGCCCTCCAGAGTACTTTCCACAAAAAATATCTTCATAAGCTGAGGCCCCTGCAGATTCTGAGATGTTCTTCACGACCTCTACCCATTGAGCCTTTGACCATTGCTTCTTCCACTACTTGTTTAAAGGAGAAAACCAACCAGTCTCATGGATTAACATTTGGTAAATGCCCTTGTTATGGGGTTTAGAGAATCGGGTACTCATGGGCTATTTCCAAGCTTTCCACTCAAAATTAAATTCACATGCATATCAGCATGAGAACATGGTCCATGTCTTCTACAACCTCTTATTGACAAGTATCTGCTTAGTGCCATTGAGTTGAAATTGGGCCATCACCTCGTCAGAGGATTTCCAACACTTGCTATTACTATCCCAAAAGAGGCTCAGTCATTGCAATCCTTTATTGTTCATCCTTCTTGAAATTTCACTCCAATAAGAGTTCAAGAAAACCCCAACATCTTTAGACAGCCAAGGGGACTAGTGCAAGATGGAGTTCTATAAGTATCTAGTAACTTCGCGCCATTCCAGTGCCCTTGTTGCCCTATTTCATTTTTGCACTAGCTCTTGCGTGATACCACTCAGTCTTCTTAAGCTAGCCTACACAGGGGCTAGAAGTTTGTCCTCCACCTCAATCCCTTTCCAGCGCCCACATTCAAAGAAAAGTTTGGCCTTTTCAATCATATCCCTGGTCTTGATTTTCAATTGAGACCACAAACTTGGAACACAAGGCCTCAACATAAACAACGGGGTTGAGAATTCCAAGGGCACCTTGGATCACCGATCGCGAAATACCTTCCCACTTTGCCCATTGCCACAGCGCCGTGGTTTTAGTGTTCTCCCTCCATAAGAATCTTTTCACTGGTTTTAAAAACGCCTTCCCGTTACGTTTGGCTATTTCAAGGAGCGGTCTAGTGAAGGCAATATAAGGAAGATCAAAAGAGTTAATCACTTTGACTCGACTCTGGAAGGGGAGCATAACATACTCCCACCTTCTCATTTTCCTCTGAATCTTCTGAAGGACCCACTGGAACCTTTGCTTGTGAGTAACATCCACCCCTAAGGGGGGGCCTTGATGCCTAAAAATCCTACCTTTAGACACAATCACCCCAGAGCAGGTCGATGGGTCAAAAGAGTCATTTTATGTCAGGGAGATTAGTCTCGATTTTTCAATATTACACTTTGACCTAGAAGCCATTGTAAATGTTTGCACAATCTCAAGGGCCTTCCTGAGCACAAGAGGGTAGGCTTTCAAGAAGAGGTGGGAGTTATCTGCAAACATATTGGCCAAGAGATAGTTGTTACTAGGCGGAGTTAACCCTTGTATCCCCCCCTCGCTTAGCAGGAGCAGCTTCTAGCATCGTTAATAGAGGATGCACTCCAATAGAAAAGTGAAGTGAGTCCAGGGGGCATCCTTGCTTGATTGATATTTTTTCTTCAAAAGAGCCCACAATTCTATCATTGAACAGGAGTTGCAAATGTCCATCCTCACCCAGAGTGTGTATAAGCTAGAGAGGCACGCCCCAAAGACTATTGACTTCATGACATCTACAAAGAAGGACCACGCAATCCTATCATAAGCCTTGTCTAGATCTAGTTGTAACAAAATGCTCTCCTGATTTGTGAAGGCTCCATACTCAATGCCAACCATTGTTGTCAATATGTTGTCCTAAATTGACCTTCCTTTGATAAACCTGTGTTGATGAGGGGATATGACTCTGTCAAGGAGAGGTGTCATTCTAAGAGAAACTACCTTGGCAATTGTTTTGTACGCAACTGACATAATGGTTATGGGATGCTAGTGCTTAGGCTGCGAGTAGCAAACCTATTTTGGGATAGGCTTGATAAGTCCTCTTTTCATACTGAGATCCAAGGAGCCCTCGACTAGAGTCTGGTCAGCCATACATTGACCGAAACCTTGAGGTCCTCCCAGAAATCCCTGGAGAACTCAGTGGTCAAACCATCCCAACCAGGGGATTTCTCCTTGCTAAGAGCCTGCAAAAGCAAGCAAGCACTCATCTTTAGAGAACACCATCTCAAGCCGATTGGCTTCAGGTTGGGAGACTTTCCTCTTGACACTCTCAAGCAAGGTCGCTTTGGCTTCATCCACTCTTCGGTTGTACAATGATTTGGCTAAGGTGATCGACAATCAACCTAGCCTTCTTTTCTTAGTATTGTGTAGCATTCTCATTCTCATCTATGAGTGAGTGGGGTGTTGTGACTTTTCTTGATTTTCAGGGCCCTAAAAAAATGTGCTTGATTAGCGGCCTCTAGCTAGAGGAAGGTCTCTTAGGATATCAGTCTCGCCCACTTGACCTCCTCAAGTTGTTGCTTTTCCAGGTTGGCTTTTGCTTCCAACCACCTTATGGGTTCTTCTTCGGGGGGCAGTCCAAAAACTTTTTTGGAAGTTAGATTAGCAATCTCCTCTTCAAGCTGCTTCTAGTGCCCTTCTAGAGCCTTTTCATTCGAGGGACTGAGCTTTTGATTGCTTTTTGGATACTTCAAGCAAATAGGTTCCAAGCTTTAGGTCTTTCAAGATTAACATCTTTATTGAGTTTTCTCAAAGATTTCTTGGTAAGAATTTTAAATAGAGAGTCCTTGAACACGTGTGCCCTTACTCCCCTTGGGGGTTTGACCCGCCCCATTGGCTTTCTTCAGTTCCAAGTGTAATGCTAAATGGCTCGACATGCTCTTTGTTTGTACCACCTTCATTTCAAGTAGCAATAGAATCCAATCAGCCTGGTGAGAGCAGTAGCATCTGTCAAGATGGGAAGCCGTTTTGAGACACTTCGAGTGATACAATCCATGAAAGTCTAAAGAATGTTAGGAACAAGCTAGAACAAGAGCACATGTTGCATCTTAAATAGTCTTAAACAAAGAATCATACATTTACTTTAATGAGTTCACACACACATTGATACATAGTTACAAACACATATGCAAAATGATGCTAGAAATGAGAGTATGAACACTAAATCCAAGAACCTTGTAATAAAACTAAATCCAAAAATTTGTGCTTACACAGATAAACATGTTAGGCCACCTCGTATCTCGGCATGGTTGATGATAAAATACCCTAAAATGCAAAACTATCACAACCTGAGAACCTTGAACTTTTGCTTTACATAAGGACAAGCTTTTGGCCACATTGTCGTCCATAAATGGTTATGTGCCTAGCCAAAGTTGACTGCAAGCTCACTCAAGATGGGTTAATGGAGCTCATTATTGTGTAAAGAGAGAAAACCAAGTTGTAACTTCTTGTAGACAAAGTAGAATAACGAAAAATCTATGTTGGTTCTCATTCTCCACCTAATGGTATAAATATGAAATGATGCACTATAACGATCATTATTATTGTGTGTCGTAATGTTAAGAACCACAATTAATGATCATGGGTAAAACTCTAAAGCGCTTTAGATTCTAAAATATCTAAAAAGATAACATAATTTTAAAATGTGCTTCGACGTATCTTCAACACAAATTTAGTACAGATTAGTTTGATTTGGTCAAATTTTTCGACTTTGAAGTTTGGGCTGTTATTTTTTGTGGAGAGCTTTGTCTATGTGAAATAAAGAGAGTTCTATGTGAGAGTGGGCAAGGTCTATGAAATGGCATAAGATTCATCTTGTTAGGTAGTCAAGGGTTGTGTGCACGTTGGCGTGCAATGCTTGCATAAGGAACTCGTTGTGGCTTTATAGTGGAGCTCATTGTTGTCAAGTTTACAAACTATGGTTCCAAAAGCTTTGGCAGGTTTGTCAGACTCTTTGTCCTCTCATTTTCTCTTTTTCACCAATTCTCACTATCTTTGTAAATGTCTTTTGAGAATTACACGAATCTAATTCGCGCTCCCTTTTTGGGCAGGCAATGCTAAAAAAAAAACCTAGGTTTATTGTTATCCCACCTTCAAATATTGAGATTTATCTTTAAATTTTAAATTTGAAAGTGAGAAAACCTATGAAATATTAAAAAATTTAGTTTGAAAACCTTCAAATTCAACCAATTCACCTTTAAAATTTCTCATAAGTTTCTGGGAAAAAAAAAATTGAGCCCTGAGATTCGCAGGGCCTATTGCAAACCTAGAGTAGAATTCATCTCATTGTAGAGCTGCACGGCGGCATGCGATCATAACTACACAGACATCAGCTCCAAGAATAGAGACTAGAACTCATCTCATTGTAGAGCTGCATGGCGGCGTGCGGGTATAAGAACTCAACTCGGTACAGAGCCCCACAGCGCCGTGCGGTCGTGATTCTACAGGTGGAAGGAAGCATTATCAATTGGAAGAGAAGACACCATCATAAAATAGAATAGCATTTTCAGTGCATAATTAGCAGCATCCAGTAGACGTGAGCAAGAGGATCAAGGATGACAAAAGCAAAGCATGTAATGTGTGTGCAAGAACGTGTGGGTGTCTGTGTGTTAATTTTGAGTGCAAATTGAGCATTAAGCTATGTGTGCACATGCCCGTGCCGAGAGAGAGAGAGAGAGAGAGAGAGAGAGAGGTATGAAAGAAGGAGGCTTCGAATGAGTGAAGAAAAACCTGAGATGCGGTCCACCAACCATGCCTGGCACATGCAGATGCATACAACCTCGAGCTCGACTCGGGGCTTGTGGTTTATCGCAACCATGAGGCACTACAATGAGTGAAGTTCTTCAACAAAGGATGTATGCAATGACCGCACACTGTTATGAGGCTCTGCAATGTGAATTTCTTCTCCCAAGTATTTCTGCATCAACAATCGCCCGTGTCCGTGAGCCTCTTCCGCGAGATTCGGTGGCGTGCCGTCATTGCATACATCCTCAGCTGAAAAACTTCGCTCGCTGCTGAAATTCTCAGCTCAAGAGCTTCACTCATTGCAGACCCTCATGGCAGCGTGCGATCATCATTGTAAACAACCTCGGCTCAAGAACTCCACTCGTTGTAGAGCCTAACGACGGCCTGTGACTCTTGTTGCAGAGTTTCACGATCTCAAGTGCCGTCATCTATGCTAAAGATTCAGGGCCGAAGTACTACTCTTAAGCTTCTTGTGGAGGTAGAAGGATGTTACCATATACAGGTGGTAGTGATGTGTGCGAACACACTTAGGACCGTCGGAGCATTTTTTTCCTCACTAGGAGGTTTTTTTCTCGTGCATTGTATATACGTCCATTCATTCTAGGGCTATCTATCTTTTCATTGCACACTAAGTAATACACTCTCTGTTGTGTGCCTTGAGCTTCCTTCATCTTCTCCAAGTTGTGTGTGTTTTTGTGCAACCTTAATTCCAACAATTGGTATCAGAGCACGTTGCATCCTCTCGGGCTTAGTCGCACAGCAGCTCCAGCATACACCTGCTCACTTTCTTTGATTTCAGTGAGCTTTGACAAGCGTTCGCAGGTCGACAAATTTTTTTGGACTGCTTGTAGAGCTTAGTTTGCTCAGATTTCTTATTCGGGCTCATTTCGGCCTCTGTTTACACTACAAGTAGTACTACACAGGCTATTTCGTCAATTTGTGCAGAATTTTTATCAATGTCGTTTTTTGCATAACCGGTCCCTTACAGTCTTCTACGGTTTGTGTTATATAACACGCGTTGTTCCCGCTTCGTTTCTCCTCTTTTCAAGCAGTTTTCACATCAGGTGTAGCATTTACCATGGTTGAGAACAACACAAATGTGTTCAAGATATTTGCTGCTGAAGACAGATTGGATGGGGACAATTACCCTATGTGGGCTTACATGATGCAACATGTTCTTGTGTAAAAGGGCGTCCAGAATATTACGCAGGGCATTGATGTACATCTTGGTTCTGAGGACGTAGGCGATGTTGAGGATGTTGCAGGTCTTACTGCAAGGATTGCTGCTGTTAGAGTTCTTTTACCTACGACAGAACAAGCTCGTTAGGATGTAAAGGATGCGCAGGCTCATGCGTTGATTGTGTTGTTTGTGAAGCACACCATTACTCCTCACATTCATTCAGCGAAATCCACAAAACAGGCTTTGGATATTCTAGTTGGTCTTTATGCAAGCCACAATGAGGTAAAAATTGCATTGATGCGTAAAGAGTTGGAGTCGAAGGTTATGCATGAGGAAGATGATATGGACACTTTCCTTGCCGGTGTCAAGGATACCGATGAGCAACTTATTTCAGCAGGTGAAGTCATTTCAGACAGTTCCCTTGTGCCGACTGTTCTTGATGCCTTGCCAGACTCTTACCAGACTTTTGATAGTACTTGGAAACTCATGACCCAAGGAAATCCTGAAGTCGTCAAGTTTGATGCATTGTGCACATTGCTGTTGCAAGAGCCACTTTTTAGAAAAAACAAGACTAGACAGTGTGCAGCTGAACAGGATTTTATTGCTGCTCAAAGAAATGGTGGTAACAGCAATGCAACCACTTCTTATGGTTCTTCTGCAAGTAGAAAATCACATGTTCCTAATGCTTTTGCTCGCAGCAATTTTTTTGAAATTCTGGTGATAAGGGCAAAAGGAAGATGCGTTGCCATTATTGTAAAGCTAATGATCGCCTTATCAAGAAGTGTCCTAAGTTGAAGACCAAAGAGGCTAAGAAAAAAGACGGTGGTTCCACTGCAAATGCTAGTTCCACTACAAATGTAGCCATCGTTGAATCTTCTGTGAAATGAGACTATGATACTGATGTTGATACGGAATGGGCTTTTAGTGTAGAGTGCACTTATAATCTCGTTTTCCATGATGCATGCATGTCAGGTGTTGCAGATTCACATGTGTGGTATTTCGACAGTGGTGCTACAAAGCACATGTTTGCGGGTCACCGCGACGGACGTCCATAGCATAGCCTTTAAGCATCAACATAAAAGTATCGATACAGGGGAAGCGACTCGGATGAAGCATGTAAACTCATTAGGATTTCAACCCTAATGAAGTGAACTCAAAGAGATGCAACTACTAACTCTACAAGCAAATCAAACGTACTAAAGCCAAGTAATCTGCCTATATCCTTCTACACAGCTCTACAGTCATCACGCCTGTTCACCATGCAAATCATATCGAAATCGCATGAAACTTGAAGGGAAGCTATAGGGGACTATCAGGAACATATCCTATCACTGTCACGACATTCTGGAAAGGTACACGGATCGCGATCGTTCGTCTCAAATTACGCAAAAACAGTAAACGAATGATTCTAAAGGGTCGTTTTTGGGTCCCTAAAGCCTCTCCTAGAGTCAAAACAACATAAAATACGGATATAAACACTCAAAACAGCGATTTAAGGCCTAAACGGGTGCGTTTGAAACCTTCACCGAATCTTGAATGCTTACACTTGAATGAAAGAGCAAAGTAACAGGAACACAATGCAAGAAACGAAACTGAATTTGGATTACCGTAGCCACAGAAGCGATGATTACAAGTTGGAGCAATGAGGTAGCTCTTTGTGAGTAACGCAATAGTCACTTATCTTCAAAAAATCATCTCTCCTTTCCCACTAACCTTAGTGTATTATATACCTAGGGATTTCTAAAGTGGCCGGTGGCCAACTTCTCATGGACCCTTACATACATCATTGGAAAAATTACATCTTTGACTTAGACTTGACATAGACGATTGACATTAGGCTTTTACAGGGTTTGATGTATTAAACATCGGAAAAATAATGTGACCACATCAAAACTTTGGCCGACTGACCCAACGGGTGCCTTGGCTAGGTGGGCACTTGTATGTTGTTATCACCTCCAAACACTCCCCCCTTCCTAGCTCGTGTTGTCCCTTGACACGACCATTTGTAGTCTGGTCTTCTTGTTGATGTGACTCCCCCCTTCCTTGATTGAGTTATATCTGGCATGTTTTGCTTGTTCAAATGGGGTGCCCATTTGCCTTTGATGGATGAACATGTGTTCTTCATGATTTGGATGTTGTGGACGAGGCATTTGTGAATGTTGTTGCACATCCTGCTTTACCTTTCCATCTGTGCAGTTGGTCGATGATACTTGCTTCTTGGTGCAATTGACTTTTTATTGGAGCTCTATATTGCCAATTATGGGACACTCTATATGAACACAAGAGTTGTTTCAAGAAAATCATGCGGTGTGAAAAATGAGTTGTTGGGTGCTTCAAGGAACAAATGTATATGATATCCAAGGACATCTCAATAGCTTCCACATTTCCAAGAAGGGTTTTTGACGTTGAAGCTTCTCCACTCATTACTCACTATGCATAGTGCGTGAGTGTCTTTTGGACTCTCTTCTTCACTTTACCAAACTTAAAATACATAGATTTGGACTCTTATGCTCACCTATACCAGAATGAGCGACACAACATAAATATGCTCAACTCCTCCACCTTGAGCAGTACCTAGAATAGCTAAGACTCTTAGACCACAGAGAATATTACTTGAAGCTTTGGGACTAATGCCTTGCTCATTTAGTGGCTCAACTGCCCGACTCTTGACTTTTATGCCATGTATTTTTAATGGCGACTTGGACTTACCTGTTCATGGCCTGAAACCCAATGCCATAAGTTCTTGAGATTAAGGCCTCTGTCATTGTGTTGGTCTTTGGATGCCACCATTTTGTCGAGTAGATTGACATATTTTGGCTCCTCTTGACTTGCTTGTTGTATGTTGATACTTCCTTGTGAAACAAGTCCTTCAGCTCTGATAGGGCTTGATGTAGCCTTTGCATTAATTTCCATGAGAAGCTATTGTCGAGATGTGTGGTTTCTCTGTGATTGAGTTTCCACTAGCAATTTTGGAACCCATATTGTTTTTGGTCCTTGTGTGACCGTCTTTGGCATTTTATCATCTTCTATAATTTGATGGACACTAGGCTTTGGTATCCAAACCTGATGATTTCCATTGTAAAAGCCTTGATTTTGTAATTGATGACAAGGTATCCATCTGTAGATTGCAGCATCCTTGGTTGTAATTGTCTTATGTTCGCTTTTGGTTGTCATTGCTTGCTTTGGGGTAGAAGATTGTTCTACTTGATTTCTCTTCGTTGTTCCCAATTGAGCTACTATTTTTGGTAACCATACTGGAGTGTTACCTTCATAGAATCCTTGTGCTTCAAGTAGCTTCATTGGAATCATCCGCTGATTCACCTATTTGTGTTGGGTATCTTCGTTGAAGTCTGATTTCGGTACCCAAACTTTTCGTGTTTCCCGCTTGAAAGGTCTTTTTGTTTGCCTTTTGTTGGCATTCTTTCGCTTGCCTGAGTATTTTGTATTCCGTTGATGGCGTGTCTTGTTCCTTGTAGAACTCGTTGGTTGAGGTGGGTAGGTACAGGCTATAACTTTAGGATTTTTGACCCAAACATTAGTGTTTCCTTGGAAGTAGCCTTGAGCAGTGATTGACTCATTTGATGCTATCCACCCTGTCACCTTTTGTTGTTGTGGTTGAACTCGTGTTTCATGTATCCAAACTGGGTTTTTGACTTGGATGTGCTCTTTGGATACCAACACTTGGTTGACATTCTTCGGCTTCTTCTGGATGCTTTTTTGTGATGGAAACTTTGGTTGATAGACTTTTTTCTTTGGTTTCCATTGCATTGTTGATGGTGTGTCTCTTGATGTAGAGGCTTCGTGGAAAATTTGATGGAAGCTCGTTGAAGGTAAAGTCGTTTGGCGAGGTTGATATACTTCAATGTTTACCTTTGCTTTACCTTTTTCCGCTTGGGTTGGAAATTTCTTCTCTGCATGGATTTGAGAAGCTTCATGGAGTCTTACCGTTGTTGTTGTTGAAGCTTTTGATTGTTGTTGAAAGAAGATGTTCCCCCAGCTTTCTATCAGGACTAGACTCTCTTTGATATGATGGGAGTTGATAATGTGGAAGTATCTTTATACTCCCCGGTACTCAATTTGAGTACAGCTTCTGCCACTCCAAAGCTAGGAATCGGCATTTTTGAACTTCTGTAAACTGTTTCTTCTAGCTCATTGATTGATGGCTTTCCCATCATGATTCACGTTCCATAAGTCATTACATTCTTTGTTACTTCTGGATCTATCACAGTTGAACATGTTATTTTGAGTCCTGTTTTTCCGCATATGCTGAATTTGATCATCGTAGGAGATAGTCTATCTTCTTCCTTGTCCCTATTCTTCTTTTGATCTTGCGTTTGTTGAAGATTTGCCGTTGAACTTGGAAGCTTTTCTCCTTCATCTACTTTCATTTGCACTTTTTCTAGAGTCGGCTTCTTTGAAACAGCTTTTGTTGTTTCTTTAGGTATGTCAATAATGACATATTCTTGTGGTTTCTCTGCTTCCTTCGTTTTCAATTTTGCCTCATGCTCTAGGATGTAGCTATCTGTCTCACTTTTTCTGCTTTCACACTCACAAACTTCATTAGCTTCCTTCAACACCCTTATTGTAAATAAGGGAGTTATATCATAGCCTTCCTCATCACAGAATTTAGTCAGGGTCGCCTCATTCACACATATCAAGAGTTGCTAGTATTTGATCCCATCCAAAGGGTTCAAATAACTCCTCTGGAAATGGTTCCAATATGTAAGCTTCATCGTCCATTGATCTTTCTAGGATGCAATCCTCCTTCACTGAGCTTCCACACTTCGAAGCACCACATATCCAAAGTTCTTGTTTGGTTTGTAGCCACGCAGGTATCTCTTTCCCATTGACTATAGTAGAGTCAATTTCTTCTAAAGGAGTTCTATTCACATCTCTATAGCTATGGTCCTTTATGCTTATTTTTGTGGTGATTTTTATGTCTCAAGTAGATATAGTCATAGCCCCAATCTTGAACCATCTTAAGTTGACGCATGAAAGGTCTTCTTAAAATGATATCAAAATTGTTCCCTTTTCCAAAATCTACTATTGCAAATGTATGTTCATATTCAATCCCACAAAGAAGTCACAATAATTTTCTCTAGGATACCCAGAGGTTTTTCCGTGTATCCATCTACAAGTTGCAGCTTCATTCTAGTTTTCCTAAGCGCTGGTCTACCCCATTTTTCCCAAATGTCTTTTGTGGCTATGGCTACTCCAGTCCCACTATCAAGTATAGCCAAATTTTTTAACTCCTTTGTATTCCACAGGTAAGGTGGCGTTTCCTTCTTCTCCTTTGAAATATTCCCCCACCTTGTTTATTAGCACAGGTTTAGCACTTTCTTGTTGAGTTTTGTTTGATAGTTCATTTGAGGGTAGATCTTGAAGAGGTATCTTTAATCCCATCCTACCCAAATTGTTGCCTACTTCATCCCATACATGTGGTCTAATCTTAAGCAGTTCAGATAGAGTAATGGTGCACTGTATTGGAGCTGACATCAACTCTTGCATACTCATTGTATCCATCATCTTGGATATGGCTTTCCTTTGAGATGGCACCACTCTAGTCTTTGAGTCTGCCTCATGTCCTCCTATGTATGAGGGTAAGGTCTTCAAGGACTCTGGTTTGCTTTCAATTGAAACTTCCATCCTTGCATCTCCATTTAGAGATTTAATGTCTCCCTGATAGACTTCATGCCTTGTATTGACCTCAGTTATGGGTGCAGATTGGAAAGTCGCACTTCCATCTTTTGCACTTCTAATTGCTTCCCACAATTCATTTGGTCATGGCTCATCTATCTCTGGGATAGGTGCCATAAGTTGTGATCTTGACCTTGCATCATTAGTGGTGTTGGCCACTACTAATTGATCATCTAGTTGAATTTCTAGGCTGTTGGTTTCTTGTGTTGCAGTCTTTGCTTGCAGATCCTTTTGTGATTCTAGCTCAATGTTTCTTTGAGTCAATGTTTCAACAACCTTTGCCTTAGGCATTTCAAATCCAACACTTTTTGGTTTTGTTTCTCGAGGTAGAATTGGTGCTTCAGGCTCCATCATTGCATGTGCAGTTTTTACCAATTCCTTACACATTTTCAACTTCTCAGTCTCTACCTCAGCATGAGGATATTTCATCCCTCGTTACTCTAGGTTTTGGTTGGATTTCAATCTAGCCTCATATGCTTCTAGTGCAGCATCTAATGGCTCTAGGACTTTGTCTACCAACATAGATCCTCCGGAAGACGCCTTCCTTGGTTTCTTATCGCTCACCACCATTTTGTTTTCCCGTTCTTGTTTTAAGTGCTCCTTTGTCTCTTCTAATTCTGTTTGTAGTGCAGTTTGATTTGTAATTGTTTTTGCTTTAATTCTGTCTCTTTTGGCTTTCCAAGATTTTCTCCCAGTCCTCACTGACACACTAGTTGTTTCCCCTTGTTTGGGTTGTTGATATTTCTCCTCATTACCTTGGTCCTCAACATTTTCTTTTGCTTGGTCTCTAGTCACTACCTTCACAGGAATTTTGGGTTCTGCCTCTGATCCACTTGGAGAAGGTAACACTCCCACAAAATTCATTGTTGTTTTCCCCTGTTTGTTTGGGTGTTTTGGACAATTTGGAACAACGTGTGTAATGGCACACTCCAAAAAATATCCAATTATCTCTACACGAGAACAATTCTTGGCCCAATGATTACCTCCACACTTGTAGCATGGTCCATCTTGTTGAGTCACTAGGGGCACAATTGATGGTTGTTCTTGCTTAGCTAGAATGGTCTCTGGTCTACGCTCTTGATTGGCTATGAACACTAGAGTGTCCTCATTCAATGAATAGAGTTTTCTCATAGGTTTTTGCCCTAGCCTAGGTTGTGATACCTCAGCTCTTTGTAAAGCCCTCGATACAACCCTATTTTGAAATAATTGATGATTTGGTAATGGCATTTGTTTTTCTATTTGATGTCCAAATAGTATCCCCCTCGTGTAGGTTTGATTATAGTAGCACTCACTCATCTCATGATTGGTCCATTTTTTCTCAATGGCACACCATTTTATTAGTTGTGCTACTTGCGCTGCTAGCTCATATAGGTTGGTCATTAATTGAGACATAACCACTTGCCTTATGTCGGTTTCGCTAGATGCTAAAGGAGCATTGTCCATAGTGATCTTTGTAGCACCAATCTCCTCGCCATAGGCTTTACAATTGTCAACTAGGTGTAACGCTTCTCTCGTGACTTGTTCAAAGGAAGTACATCCTTTTAAGTGAGAATCTTTCTTGAGAGTTTCATTTTTCAAACCCTCTATGAAGAGAATTGATAATCTTTCATCCTGTGGTAACTCACTTTCCGGACATCTCTCTATATATTGTTTGAAGCGTAGCGATGCTTCCTTTACTCTCTCATCTTCTTTTTGCTTGAATGCATAGATTTGGGACACTGTGTTATGCTTGATGCCCCTTTTAGAGAACTGCACAACAAATTCTTGCAACAGTTGTTCAACGTTTGAGAAGGCATTTTTGTCCAACGGTTGGAACCAATTCAATGCTATCCCTTCCAAGTTTAAGCCAAATCCCTCATACTGTGTATGAAAATAAAATACTTGTTCGGCTCTTAACACTTGTTTGAACAAGGATGAATGTACGTATGGATCCCTTAATCCATCATACTTCTTCTTGACACATTTGGCCAATTGATATGGTTTCATTGGTTCTGGTTCAACCATGTATCTTAGTGTGTTGGGGTCTCTCACAAAGACATGCCTCGTTCCATCTTCTCGTCTTGGAGCAAATCCTGGTGGAATCCCCTTTGAGACATGTTTTGGAAATGTTGATGGATTTGTAAGTGTAATTGGTGGTCTCTTGGTTCCAGTCAATGAGGTAGGATCTACACTCCCGTGAATAGCTATTTTGGATGTTTGAGGTCCATTTGATCCCATAGGTTCAATGTTAGCTTCTTGCAAATCAGTCTCAAAAAGCCCTGGTACGCTTACACTCAGTTGAAAGTAGTAAGCAGAGATTGGAGTACCCATGTATGTATATCTTTCTAGCTCAATTGGGCTGATAAGTTTGTACTCTTGTCCATACTTATGTACCATTAGAACTTGCACTCCCTGGTCATATGTGTATGTGAAGGCATAGAGGTTCTTGTATTCTTTCAACTCTTCAATGATGGAATTTAAACATCTATAGAAGTTGTTTTGATCCCCAATAGGTAACCTATAAAGGCCATCATAATTGTAATCCATTAGAACTCTTGTGGCTTCATTGGTTTTGATGAACCTCACGTTGGGTTTGTTGATTAGAGGATGCGTCTCCTCTAAGTCTCCAGCAATTTCCACTTTTGCTCTTTCAAACTCCCGCATTTTAGTTGATTGGTTTGGATTCCAGTGAGCTACATGATCACTTGACAAATATCCATGCGCCATGCCTTGAGGTTTGGCTTGATATGATTGATAAGCCTCATGGTCTTGTCTCAACCCTCTTGTTATAGGTGTTGCAATATTTCTGGCTGTTTGTGTAGGTGGCATAGCTCTGAGTCGAGTGAGAAACCCTAATGATGGATCAGTTGTCATGTTTAAGCCTCACTCAATACTCTCAAGATTGTCCTTGATAATAAAACCTTGGCTTAGTGCACACAATCCCTTTTTTCCCTTGGTCAAATCTCTAAAAAGTCAGGAATTTTGGTCTCTGGAAATTGGTTCTGGGTATCCTAAAAGTTTGGAATTAGGAAACCTAGAAAACTTAAGCTCTAAAACCAAAACTTTAGTTATTGGTGTGTGCTATTGCCCGCAAGCTTTCTTCCTAGCTATACCTGACTCAATTTGGAGTTGCCTATCAAAAGCTAGAGCACTTTTAGTGAACTACACTTGAAACAACACTCAAAACAGTCTCAGGACGAGGACACAAAGAGATTTTGTGCTTGTATCTTGGCTTCCAGAGGGTATTTTTCACTCAAACTTGAGATTTGGGATGCACTCAAGTAGATCTACAAACTTATGAAGTCAAATACCCTCACTATGTAGAGGTACACCGATCGCGATCGTTGACCCCATGTCACAGATTTGGAAGATTTTTGCACAATAGCTAGCTTGATTTCTTGATACCAAGTGTCTTTGTATTTTTGAATTTGGAGATGTTTTGACCAATGAAAACCCAAATCCCAGGTGGTTTTGCGGTTATTGGCCTGATTGTGTAACTGGGACTTTTGACCACTTTCTTTTGCTTTTTTGACCTTGCTCCTTTTGGAAAATATGTTGCACTAGATGTCAGCTACCTACTCATAAATTTTCAATCCAAAATGTCACTGAGGTACACCGATCGCGATCATAGTTCGAGCTCCTTTTTGCATGAAATTTTAGGAGTTGATAGACATGGGTATGATTAGTCTATTCCCAAACCCACTTTGCATTTGGATGACAAAAACTTGAATTTTCTCAAAATTTTGGTCTGAAGGATCAATGATAAGTGTTTGCCCTATTTGACAACTGTCTTTTGGTTTTTTGAATCTTTTGAGAAAGTTGTTTGTCTAGTTATCAACTACCTACTCACCAAGTCTCAACTCAAAATGTCACTATGGTACACCGATCGCAATCGTAGTACCAGCTTCTTTTTAGGTAAAACTTGCGGATATGGTAGACAATGATGTGTACAGTCTACTCCCCAAATCTTTTTGAATTTGGACAAGAAAAAGTCAAGTTTTCACCAGATCTTGGTCTACTGCAGTGGTTTTCTGGATGTCTGCTATTTTTGGCTAGTTTGGTCACTTTTTTGAATTTTGAAAACTCTTGGTATCTTATATAAGCTAGGTGTATGTGTAGGTCAAATCTGGGTCAGATCTGGGACTGAGGTACACCGATTGCGATCGTATTTTGGAGCCCAAATTGGATGAAACTTCACCAACTTTTTCACTAGGCTATTTTAAGACTACCTGCCAGACGCTTTTGTATTTGGACTCAAAAAAGTCAAGAATTTACAGTTTCTTGGTCTGAAGTGCCTGATTTTCCAAGTTTATCACGTTTGATTGATTTTGATGTTTGACTTGGGATTTGAGAGATACCTAGGCTTGTTCTATGCACAGGCTATCCCTCTGCATGGTTTCTTCCAAGTTTTGATGTGTTTTGGTCTACTGAAAGTCAATTTCTATGCCAGTTTAGCAGTTTTTGACTTGGATCTGTATTCATTGGTTTTGACCTGTGTTTTGTGGTTTTTGACCCTAGGTCCTTTAGACTTTTATGTTTGTATACCCTTGAAGAGTCTACTCATCAAATCTGGTACAAATCTGAGGTCTAGGTACACCGATCGCGATCATAGTTCTGAGCCCAAATTCAACCAAATTTCGCATGCTTGTAGACACTGATGTTTTAAGGCTATCCCCAAGTCTTTTTGCATTTGGATCACCAAAATTCAAGATTTTATAGTTTCTGGGTTTGTCAGGCTAGTTTTGTCCAAGTGGCTTGATTTCCTTGATTGTTGATGGTTTTGGGTGTGGTTGCTTTAGAAAAACTTGTTTAGAATCTTATCAGGAAGACACATGTCAAATCTTGTACAGTTCTGACACTGAGGTACACCAATCGCGATCGTAGTACCAGAGCCAAATCTGATTAAATTTTACAGGCTCTCTCTGATAAAATGTGATTTCCTAGTGTTTGGTGCTACCACTTTGTGATTTGAACCAATTTCAGCTTTGTTTGGTCAGATTTTCTAATTTCAGAGTCTTATGGCCCTTTTACCAAAGTTATGGTTTTCTGGTGTTTTTGACTCTATCTTTTGCCCCAAATCTGACTCGAATGTGATTTACTTATCCTACTCCTAAGTACAGAATTGAAAGAACATAAGAAAATGAATCAAACACCAACATGATGAAAATGGATGATGGATCAATACTCAATCAATACAAAGAAATTTGAAGAGAAAAAATGCTTAAAGCAACCTCGTTCACAACTCCCTATATCTCTCAAGAATAGATCTAGCCAGTCCACCGACCCTAGACTCCACTAAGCACTAAACCCCTGTCTAGATGCTTCACTGAAATGTAAATGGAATGGAAATTATCTTTTGGAACAATAAGAAAACTCTGAATACGCACTCGGTCACTCATCACCTAAGATTCATTCCTCGACAACTGCGCCAATGTTTGCGGGTCGTGGCGACGGACGTCCATAGCATAGCCTTCAAGCATCAACATAAAATTATCGATACAGGGGAAGCGACTCAGATGAGGCATGGAAACTCATTAGTATGTCAACCCTAATGAAGTGAACTCGAAGAGATGCAACTACTAACTCTAGAAGCAAATCAAACACACTAAAGCCAAGTAATTTGCCTATGTCCTTCTACACAGCTCTACAATCTGGAAATTGCACAAAACTTGAACGGAAGCTACAGGGGACTATCAGGAACATGTCCTATCACTGTCACAGCATTCTGGGAAGGTACACGGATCGCGATCATTCGTCCCAAAGTACGTAAAAACAGTAAACGGATGATCCTAAAGGGTCGTTTTTGGGTCCCTAAAGCCTCTCCTAGGGTCAAAACAACATAAAATACGCATATAAACACTCAAAACAACGATTTAAGGCCTTGACGGATGCGTTTGAAACCTTCACCGAATCTTGAATGAAAGAGCAGAGTAAGAGGAACACAATGCAAGAAACAAAACTGAATTTGGATTACCGTAGCCACAGAAGCGATGATTACAAGTTGGAGCAATGAGGTAGCTCTTTGTGCGTAACGCAGTAGTCACTTATCTTCAATAAATCATCTCCCCTTTCCCACTAACCTTAGTGTATTATATACCTAGGGCTTTCTAAAGTGGCCGGTGGCCAACTTCTCATGGACCTTTACATACATCATTGGAAAAATTACATCTTTGACTTAAACTTGACATAGACGATTGACATTAGGCTGTTATAGGGTTTGATGTATTAAACATCGGAAAAATAATGTGACCACATCAAAACTTTGGCCGGCTGACCCAACAGGCGCTTTGGGTAGGTGGGCACTTGTATGTTGTTATCGCCTCCAAACAGCACATTACCTCACATAGTGAATTGTTCACCTCTCTTGAGTCTGTCCCTTATGGGAATTTAGTCACTTGTGCCAACAATGCCTCCTATCGGGTTGACGGAGTTGGAAAGATTGTGCTTACTACTGCAAATGGAAGTTCTTTCACACTTGTTGATGCACTTTATGTACTTGGGATCAAGAAGAATCTTCTGTCTATATCTGCACTTGCTAGACTTGGACATGTAGTCAAGTTTTTGGATGACAGATGTACAGTCCATGATCCCAGTTTTGGTGATAAAATTGTTGCATCTCGCATATTATGTCGTGGGATGTATAAACTCACTTTGTATGACAAGTGTGGATAAAATGTTTCAAATGTAGTTGTGGATTCTAAGGCTATTTCAAATGCAAAACCTTTGGCATGCACATTATGGGCATCTGAATTTTACCAATTTGCTACGTTTGCAAAAATCTGATATGGTTTCTTCTTTGCTGCCTCTTGAAGCACCTGTCAAACATGTTTGTGAAGGCTGTATTTTGGGTAAAATACAGCGTTCAAAGTTTCCAAAGGATGGTTCAATTAGGGCCACATGCAGGTTGCAGCTTGTGCATAGTGATGTTTGTTGGCCCATGCAAACTCCGTCCTTGGAAAATTACCTTTACTTTGTGACTTTCATTGATGATTACTCCAAGCATGCATAGGTATTTCCGCTTAAAGAAAATTCCGAAGTTTTTATGTGCTTCGAACAATTTCTGGCTATGGCTTAAACTGTCTCAAATTGTACTATGGACACCCTTCGTTCGGATCGAGGGGGGGAGTAAATGTCTCATGAATTCAATGCATTTCTATCTAGTCATGAGATAAAACACCAATGTACAGTTCCTGATACGCCTCAGCAAAATGGTGTTGCTGAGAGAAAAAATAGGTGACTTACAAAAATGGCACGATGTATGGTCAAAAGTCAAGCTTTGCCGCGTCCTTTGGCTTGAGGCCATCATGTGTGCCACTTATGTACTAAGCAGGTGTCCTACAAAGGCTTTGGAGTCTAGTACTCCATATGAAGTATGGCATGATAGAAAGACTTTTATTGAGCACCTACGTGTTTTTGACTGTTTGGCATATGCTTTGGTGCCATAAACACAGTGTAGAAAATTGGATGATAAGGCTATCAAATGTATTTTTGTTGGTTATAGTGCTAAAAACAAAGATTACCGGTTGTATCATCCACAAACAAAGCGTATTTAGGTTTCATGGGATGTTGTGTTTGTGGAAGATTCTGTTCAAGCCTTGCTGTCATGTACTAGAGACATTAATGTAAGCTCACAGGACATTTATGACACTTTGTTGCCTCTTTTTAGTGGTGGAAGTACGAATGTAAATTCCAATGAGGCAAATGTATAGCCTATTGGAATTTTTGAAAACGTTATAGATCAACCTATTAAAGGTGCAGATTTACATGATGTACTTGATGAGGAAAGGGATGTAATTGAGCAGGCTAGAGGTATGCCTAAATGGCTGGTGCATACTTTGTGTGACAGTAAATTGGATGCACCTTTGTCTAGTCTCACTCATTCAGGCTCTTGCCATGCATCTTATACATCAGATTGTTATGCTTTGGTTGTGTCTAGCTTACATGATGTTGAGGAACCTCTGTCTTTTGATGAAGCACAAAATTCAAAAAATTGGATGGCTGCCATGCAATCAGAATATAATGCACTTATAGAAAATAACACATGGACTCTATGTGATTTGCCTCCTGGCAAAAAGGCCATCCCAGTACAAAGTGGGTTTACAAGTTTAAACGCAAACCGAATGGTGAGATTGATTGCTATAAGGCTCGGCTTGTTGGAAAGGGTTATGCACAACAAAAAGGCATAGATTATGAAGAGACCTTTTATCCCACTTGTCATATGAATACTATGCATTTTCTATGTGCATTGGCAGCTCATTTTGGTTGGGATATACATCAGTCAAACATTGCTATGTAAGTTTGGAATCGCGGATTGAAAACCTATTGCCACTCCCATGAAATTAGGTTTGAAATTGAGTCTTCATGATGTAAGTGATCCTGCATGTGTCACTCTTTACCAAACTGTTGTTGGATGCCTCATTTATGTATGCAACATGAGGCCAGATATTTAGTCTGCAGTCTCACAGGTTAGCAGATTTATGCATAGCCCATGGTCTAAGCATTGGCAGTCTGTCAACAAGATTTTTCGCTACTGTAGTGGCACTTTTAATCCTTTGCTTGTTTTATCCCAAGGGGGAATAATTTACGCCAGAGTTACATGCTTTTTTGGACTCAAATTGGGCTGGTTGTTTTGACATGCAAGTGTCCACAAGTGGTTTTTGTTTCATGCTTGGCAGTTCACATATATCATGGTTGAGCAAGAAGCAACCTACTGTGGCCACTTCAAGTTGTGAGGCTGAGTACAGGGAAATATTCACAGCTACGGTTGAGAGTGTAGACGCCTTATGGTTGATTTGGGTGTTGGACAAGACACTACCAACACTATCTACATTGACAATCAGAGTGCATTGGCAGTTGTGAGGAACCCAGTTTTTCATGCTTGCACAAAGCACATTGAGGTGAATTACCCCACTATTGCAAGGAGAGGCTCTCGCCACGAGAGATCATCTTGGCTTATATGCCAACACAGGAAAACCTTGCAGATATTTCCACAAAGGCATTGTCTTGTGAGAAGTTCGAAGCCTTCCATAAAGCTTTGGGCTTACTCCCCTTTGTGGAATGATCATGTCCTCAGGGCATGGAACTTCTCTTTACTCATGTGCTAGCTCTCGTTCACCACATCACTTCAGGGGGGGATTTGTTACCATATATACATGTGGTAGTGATGTGTGTGAACACACTTAGGACTGCCGTGGAATGTTTTCCCTCACTAGGATGTTTTTTCCACCGTGCATTGTATATATGCCCATTCATTCTAGGGCTATCTATCTTTTCATTGCACACTAAGTAATACACTCTCTCTTGTGTGCCTTGAGCTTCCTTCGTCTTCTCCAAGTTGTGTGTGTTTTTCTATAATCCTAATTCCAACAAAGGAAAATGTAGAGCAATGATGGGCTGCAAGACAACGTATGAAATAAGAAAGGGAGGGAGGTTACCAGAAAGGTTAATAACAAAGGTATTAGGCGTATAGGCCATTTGTGGGAATACAACAGAGGTTGTTGGAAGGAATTGATCAAATGTCTTTTGATTTTAGCTTTAGTGGGTTAGAAAGATTGCTGATCAGCAAAGCCCTTGAACAACTCTCTATGTCGTATCTGTCAGACTATGAATCCAAGCTTGAGTGGAAAGCTTGGCACTATCCTGTGAAAAGACATTTCCTAAAATCCCAAACAAAGGAAGTGTATCTCACTCTTATGCAATCACAGGATTGGTTCTCCCTTCTCAATAAACAGTGGGAAAAAATTTGGCGAGTGTCAAGGTGGGAAACGATCGTCAAGAACATATGGTGCCCTCAATGACCGGATATGATGAAGGTCTTCTTATGGAAGGTACTTTAGGGAGCCGTCATTAGGAAATAAGACGTGGCCAAGTAGATATTAGAGTAGTTTACTTAACGGAGAGAGATAATTTTCACACACGAGAGATTATAGAGTAGCGAGAGAGAGAGAGAGAGAGAGAGAGAGAGAGAGAGAGAGAGGAGAGAGCACATAATATACATGGTTCACCTAGTGTGGGATACATCCACAGGAAAGTAGCCACTCAATGGATTTTGTACTTCAAACAAGAAGTACATTACAAAGGGATTATACCCTTAAGAGAGCTCCCGCCTTGCTTCACTCTCACCACCTCACACACACCTTGTTGAATCAACTTCACAATGCACCACAATTCTACATTTTGTGTGTAGAAAAGGCCTTCTTTTATAGGCCAAATGGGTTCCCCTCTCTCATGAGAGGGAGCCGTGTATAGCCGTTGTGTAGACAAGCCCGAGTGGGACTCTCCAATGCGCCCATGTGTGGCCGTCCTTGAGAAAAAAAATCCGCCTTGAATTTTTCCACTAGCCATTGAATGCAACCAATCTGCCACTGGCCATTGACTTCTCACCATCGGCCATCGGCCATTGACTACCGGCCAGCGGCCAACCGACCGACCGTTTTTCGACCACTTTCGGATCGCCGTCCGGCCATAATATTCTGGCGAAAAGGAATATTCAGATGAAGTGGGCCGTGAATTTTTTTGATTTTTGGTGAGTGATTTTTCTCACGCACTATGGCTTCTCCTCATAATAGCAGCCTTACAAATGTGCATTTTAACTACTTAAAATTACAAGGGGTAAATCAGGCTCCATACATAACAATCTCCCACTTGGAGAGTGATCTCCACACCAAACATGTGAGTGCTTTCCATTCTGGCTTCTTATCCTTGAATTCCGATTGAAGATGAGAAAAAGCTCAACTTCTCCTTGTTGACCACTTTTGTAAACATGTCTACAGGATTCTCACTTGTGTGCACCTTTCCTGGCTTTAGTTGTCACTCTTCCAAAAGAGTGCATATGAATTGATATCTAACTGCAATGTGCTTTGTCCTTGAATGAAAGGCTGAGCTCTTTGCAAGATGGATAGCACTTTGGCTATCACTTTACAAGACACAATTGTCTTGCTTGTATCCAAGCTCCTCTACGAATCTGTGAAGCCACAAAATTTCTCTGTTTGCCTCTTTCATTGCTACATACTCTGCTTCCATGGTAGAAAACAAGACCACTTTCTGCAACTTTGACTCCCACATTACTGTTGTGCCTCCAATTGTGAAGACATAGCTAGTAGGTGCTCCTTTGAGTATCTTTGTCACCTTCCATATTTGCATCAACATACCCTTGCAAGAAAATGCCAAAGCATTTGTTGTTGTCTCTTTTAGATATGTAAGTATCCACTTCAGAGCTTGCCAATTCTCTTTTTCTGGGTTTTCCATGAACCTACTCACAAGTCTCACTACATGTGCAATATCTAGCTATGTCAAAGCCATAACATACATTAGAGAACCTACCGCTGCAGCATATGGAGCTTTAGATATATAGGCTATCTCCTCTTGTGTCTTTGGACACATATCCTTAGTTAGTTTGAAATGACCTATCAAAGGTAGAAACTGATTTTGCATCTTTCATTGCAAACCTTTCTAGTATCATCTTGAGATAGCTTTATTGTTTTCTTTGTCCTATCCTTTGATATATTCATACCAAGTATCCTTTTTGCAGTACCTAAATCTTTCATGGAAAAAGATTTAGACAACTCCTCTTTTAGGTCTTTGATTTCCTGCATGTTAGCACTTGCAATCAACATGTCATCAACATACAACATTAGGATGATGAACTTTCTATCTCCCAAATTCTTTGTGTAGATGCAATGATCTGAGTTGCATCTTCTGAATCCATGATCTAGCATCCATCAACTGAACTTCAAGTACCACTATCTTGATGCTTACTTTAAACCAAACAAGCTCTTCTTTAATCTGCAAACCATTTTGTCCTTACCTTTTACTTCATATCCCTTTGGACGTTGAAGTATGTAAATTTCCTCCTCTAAGTCACCGCCGTGAGGGAATGCCGTATGTACATCCTTTTGCTCAATATTTAAATCATGAGCATCCACAAGGCTTAAAACAAGCCTAATTGAGTTCATTTCTACAACAAGAGAAAATATTTCATTGAAATCAATATCTTTCTTTTGAGAAAACCCTTTTATATAGGCCTGGACTTGTACCTTTTCTTCCCACCTTATTCTTCCTTCAACTTATACACCCATTTGTTCTACAATTCCTGCTTACCTGTAGGCAACTTAACCAGCTACCATGTTTGGTTGCAATGTAATTAGTCCATCTCCACTTGCATGCTCTTCATCCATTCTTCTTTGGATTTGTGTTGCATAGCTTCTTCGTATGATTTTGGCTCTCCAATATATGAGATCAAGAGATGGTTGAAGGAAGAAATAAACATTTCTAAAAGTCTACTTGATCTTATATATCTTCGGGGCATAGGTTGAAGCTCTTCATTTGGTTGACGTTTCTGCACGTTGTCACCGTTTTCACTCCTTGAGTCTGAGTCTTCACCGTCCTCAAGCTCCATGTACTCATCACCTGTATCTTTTGTTTGTTTTCTTTCCAAGTAGTCATTATAAATATTTTTTCATTGAAAATTACATCCCTACTCCTAAAGATTTTACCACCTTCAAGATTCCATAGGTGATACCCAAAGTCGGCTTCTCCATAGCCAATGAAGGAACTCTTTTTGGACTTTGCATCTAGCTTTGACCTTAGGCTTCTATCTATGTGCATGAAAGCCTCACACCCAAACACTTTGAGAAATGCATAATTCATGGGTTTACCTATCCAAGCCTCTTCTAGAGCTCCCCCATCCAATTCCATTGAGGGTGACCGGTTGAATAAGTACACCGAAATACTTACTGCTTCCACCCAAAGCTCAAGAGGTACCACATGCTTCATGGACTTCTTTTGAACCTGGTAGAAGCTTCTTTGATTGAAGGATTTTCATTCCTTTGGCACTCATATTCCGAAGCGGGTAGTGCCACACTGCACTATCAACTTCTATAGCTATTGCACAAGTTGAAGATTGCATGCTAATAGTACACAAGTAAAGTGTACTAGCCTTTTCTACTTTGGCAACCACTAAAGATCCCTTTCAAATGTTCCCAATGTTTGTTTCCAAATGCAATCTTGTGACCTTCATCGTACAATTTTCCTGTAGAGATTAATTTTTTGTGAAGAGAAGGAACATGCCTAACATCTTTAAGATTCCATTCATTTTCGTTAGCATTTTTGACACAAACTGTACCTTTACTGACAATTTCACAAGCTTCATCATCTCCCAACTATACATACCCAAAATTACCTTTGGAGTAATCTTGGAAATGATGCGTGTGCAATCCCACATGGAATGAAGCCCTGAAATCTACTATATTCGAGGAATTAGACACATTGTCTAATGAGAGAATTAGAGAATCTTGCTCTACATTACCTGCCACATTGGCCTCTGATGTTGGCTTGTTGTCTTGAGACTCCGAATCCTTCTTCTTCTTGGACCATCAATCCTTCTTAATGTGGGCCTTCTTGCCACAGTTCCATCTTTCAAGAACTCACCTTATGCGTGACTTGCTTTGCCTTGAGAGATCATAACCCTTTTGGTTTCCGAACCTCTCCTTAGGCCTTCCTCTTGTTTCCACTGATAGTGCAACACTTGATGATTCACATGTGCTTCTCCTTCGCATTTCCTCACTTAGAACAAAACCCACAACATCATCAAACTTAAGAGTTTTTGTGTTAGAGACAGAATTACTTACAACCATCACAAGGTTGTCCCAACTATCTGGTAGAGATGATAGTATAAGGAGGGCTCGCACTTCATTGTTGAAATTGACCTTCACCTATCGAGGTTAAATATGTTGGTGTTAAAGTTGTTTAGGTGTTCTGCAACTAAACCATTCTCTATCATTTTTAGATTAAACAAGCGCTTCATGAGAAATACCTTATTCGATGCCGATGGTTTCTCGTATAGGATGTCAAGTGACCTCATTAAGTCCTCCATGGTATTTATCTCCAAAATGTTGAAGGCCACCATTGACGCCAATCTTAGCAGGATTGTTCATGATGCATTTTGGTCAAGAACAATTCATGCTTCATTTTCCATTGTTGCGGGCTTCTTTGCAAGACCGCCTAGTGGCAAATAAAGGTCCTTCTGGTAGAGATAGTCTTTAATCTGCATCTTCCAGTGTTGGTAGTTTGTGCTATTGAACTTCTCAATATTGAGATCCCCTTTATCCGCCATTACTCCCACTCAATTCAAGGAATCCTTTCCTTGAGATACTTTATCTACTACGAGAAAACCTTGCTTTGATACGAGTTGTTAGGAAATAGGACGTTGCCAAGTAGATACTAGAGTAGTTTACTTAATAGAGAGAGGTAATTTTCACACATGAGAGATTATAGAGAGAGAGAGAGAGAGAGAGATAAAGTACACGATATATGTGGTTCACCCAATGTGGGCTACATCCACAAGAAAGCAGCCACTCAATGGCTTTAGTACTTCAAACAAGAAGTAGGTTACAAAGGGATTATACCCTTAATAGAGCTCCCGTCTTGCTTCACTCCCACCACCTCACACACACCTTGTTGCATCAACTTAACAATGCACCACAATGCTACATTTTGTGTGTAGAAAATGCCTCCTCTTATTGGCCAAGGGCTACCCTCTCTCATGAGAGGTACCGTGTGTAGCCGCCCTTGTGTAGACAAGTCCGAGTGGCACTCTCTAAGGCACCCATGTGTGACTGCCCTTGAGAAGACAACTTTGCCTTGAATTGAGCAACGAGCCATTGAATTCGGCCATCAGCCATTGGCCATTGACTATCAACCACCGATCAATTGATCGGTCGTTTTTTGACCACTTTTTGACCGCCATCTGGTAATACTTTTCCTATGAAAAGGAATCTTCCAGCGAAGTGACCGTGAGGCTTTTTTATTTTTGGCAAGTAATTTTTCTTGCGCAAGATGGCTTCTCCTCATAATGGAAGACTTACAAATGTGCTTTTTAACTACTAAAAATTACAAGGGGTAAATCAGGTTCCATACTTTTTTAGGAAAAATATGAACCCTCTAGGGGCCCTTTGGGATAATGGTTATTTAGAGGCCATCCAATAGGAAGAGGGTGGTGGACACACTCTATACCCTAAAAAACGTAGAGTGACAAGGTATCCTTACACCTCTTAATGGCCTCTTACCTAGTGAGAAGGTAAGGGAGGTGGCTAGGGAAAAGGGATGAGGGGGCGGACCACTTTGACCTCTTTTCCCCCACTTTTTGGCCCGGATTTAAAAATATACTAAAAAATTCAAATTTTCAAAAAAAAATCAAATTTCAAGTTTTCCCTCCTCAAAAGGTCCCCAAACCTAATTTATGGTCAAGAAAGCATTTTTAACCTCCAAACGTACAAAATGTGCATTAAAAAATCCTTTTTTTTTCAAAAATAAAATAAAATAATATTTTTCACCCTCCAAAGTTTTTTCAAACCTATTCTATAGCTAAAAATTGATTTTAGTCCAGCATTATCTCTCTATTAGCTTTCTCCCACCTCCATTGTAGTACCAAGCAAGATCCTTCCCCATCTTTTCCCCTTGCCCCCACCACATAGTTTCACACCAAGCTAGCTTATCTCCCTTCTCTCACCTCCTACTTTCATTCACTCACACTTCATGGAAACATCTACTCTCAAAGGTGGCAAAAATATGAGCTCAAATGACTTGCATACCATAACAATAGGAGGTGTGAATAGTGTGTGGGCATTGCAGGGGTTCATTTCCAACATAAATATAGAATGGTAAGGAAACTACCCTTGTAGCTTGCTTTAAAATTTTGATGACTCATAGAATCTTATTGTTTAGACTTACAGAGTCAAATTGATTTTGGAGAAAGCCATCAACAAAATAGCAACCATGTTGTTGAGATGAAAATCACTCTTATTTTTGGTCCGTGAGGAACCTTTCACTTCATGTTAATTATATTTTTGATAGAATAGTAGGATATATGTAGAATTCTTGAACCAATAGGTACTCTCTAGGAGCTCTTAGAAAAGCCATCCATAAAGTATTGCTATCTTCCCTAGTGTCATAGACACAGAAATACTCAAGTGTATATGAATCTCTAGACGAGGAAGAAAAATACTTGTAAGAGAAGCCTAACAACAAAAACTTTGTCTCCGTTTGTAATTATTTTCATGAGGTTGGATTCCTCTATAAATGCAATATAATTATGTTTTTTTGTTAAATGGTGTCACATTGAGTGAGAGTATTTTATTTAGATTACTAGAGTTTCATACGGATTTGAGAAATACTGTTGACCTTTATGGATATTTTGATTTTCCTGTAAGATGTTTCAAGTCTCAAGTCATAATCACTCCACCATGAAGAAATTCAAGCAATATTTTGATTTTAGTTTAATCATTAATGGTTATTCTTATTAAAGTGTATCATAAGTTTTGTCAAGATGTCCTCATTTGGGGATGTTAAATATATTTAGATTTTAGTTTAATCATTAATGGTTATTCTTATTAAAGTGGATCATAACCTTTGTCCAGATGTCCTTATTTGGGGATGTTGAATATATATCATTAGCAACATTTCACAAGTTAAGAAAGATAAATTCTTTCTTTCCAACATGTTAATGTTTCCATACTATACCTATGCCAAGCTTGACTTAGAGAAATGACAACTTGAGACGGAGGTGTCGATGTATAGGGGGGAATTATTATTGATTCGTGTTTCATCATACATGTATTGTAAAGCCTTTGAGTTTCCACCTTTTTGAGTAGTGTTGACAAGTTTTTTGTTGGTATTAAATCTTCTTAAATACCCCTATTCATTAGCTATTGATAGGTATTTCTTTGGTATTGCTAAATATGATACCAATAGCTATCACCTTGTGAACTTAACTCTTAAATTGCGAATTTTATTTTTATTATGTAGCTCATTTGAATAGAGAAAGTGTAAACATAAATCATAGATACATGCATTGTTAACATAGAAGATATGTACCACTCGAGCTTATGTAAACTGCTAATCAAGAAACCTTTGGTTGGATACTATATTAATAGGGGTCACATGTGGTTTTAAATACCAAAGAAATGGCGTTACCAAAACATTCTCAAGAACACGAGGTAGACACAAGGAAGTAAAAATTGGCTCCTTGTTTGGTCAATTTCTAGTGTTGAATGTGTATTGCACTAGATTTGTGAGGCCTTTGACCCATGCAATGTTGTTAACATAGAAGATATGTACCACTCGAGCTTATGTAAACTGCTAATCAAGAAACCTTTGGTTGGATACTAATTAAATAGGGGTCACATGTGGTTTTAAAATACCAAAGAAATGGCGTTACCAAAACATTCTCAAGAACACGAGGTAGACACAAGGAAGTAAAAATTGCTCCTTGTTTGGTCAATTTCTAGTGTTGAATGTGTATTGCACTAGATTTGTGAGGCCTTTGACCTAGGGAGTTCACTAAAATATATGTGACATAGCACATGTGTTCAACAGAAGGGGTTTTATATTCTTGTAAAGTTATAGAAACATGTGCAGATAAGGCCTATAAGGGGTACTTTTATTCCATTTTGGTGAACGCACATGATATAGGAAAATTTTACATAGTAAATGCTTGGGACCTTTGAACATGGACCAAAAGGGGGGGGGGGGGGGGGGGGGGGGTGCTCTGAGTATACAAAATGCTACACCTCTATCTCATGGCCATGCATTAAAAAAAGGCTCTGTTTGTCATTTTAAAGCCCTAGGGACCCTCAACAAGAGGGGCCACAAGGGCACGCAAAATGGCCAAACAGGGATCCCTGTTTGACCATTTTGCGTGCCCTTGTGGCCCCTCTTGTTGAGGGTCCCTAGGGCTTTAAAATGACAAATAGGGGCATATTTTAGTTGTTTTCCCATGCCTTTACCAAGACATTCCCAAGAATAGGGGGTGGACACAAGGAAGTAAAAAATGGCTCCTTGTTTGGTTGATTTCTAGGGGGATTTGTGAGGCCTTTGAACACATAGCAAAATGGGGAGGAGGAGCGACGGGAGGGGAGAGCTCTTGCTCTCTGTACATCTAACACCACATCTTTATTTCATGACCTTGCATGAAAAAAAGAAATTTTTTTTCCATATAAAGGTCCCCGGAGCCCTCAACAAGAGTGAAGGCGCCCTTGTGGCCACTCTTGTTGATGACCCCGAGGGCCTTTATGTGGCAACAAATTGCATAATTCAGGTGTATGAGCATGATACGAAGTTGAACTTCTAGGCTATTTTCAACAGCTTCTAGCTTCTTCCAATCGGCTCCGAATTTGTCTGGGCTTGTCTCACATAAATTTTTTCATCTTGTCGCGCTCTTTGACCATGGTGTGATGCAAAAAAGTCATATCTTGCTCGAATTCTTCAAAACTCAACTTGCAAGTTGGCAATTTCTTAAAAAACGATGTAAAACAAACATTTCTTACTTTTTCCTTTATCTCCGGGCTCCAACGAGCATTAAAACCATGGAATCTGAAAATACTCAAAGAACTAAATTTTTCATTGTGTTAAGGACTGTATTTCCTACATATAAAACTTTCCCAAAATCTTGCTTTAACACCTTCAAAAGTGGCTTCCTAGGAGTGCCCTTGGTTAAAATTTGAAACTAAAGGAAAATAGTCAGAATGAACTCCTAGACTGTGTACAAACTTTAAAACAACCAAAATTTCCTTTAAAAACAGTTATTGCTAAAAATTTGAAAATAGTCCCCCCTTGGACTTCTTACAACGATAGAAATGAAAGGGTTCAAGGAGAGGTATGGTGTCAGAAGTGGATGGTAGGAATCTCATTGAGTTTTATTCCATCAAGGTCTCTTGTACTTTATCATATCTTCTCATGTACAATCTTACCAAACAAAAATAAATTTACACTTTAAATGACTACAAATCTTATTTAACTTATCAAACAATCTAAAATAGGGTAGATCTAGAGTGCTCTTATACATCAACAAACAAAAAAGTCGTACATTCACGAACAACTTCCAAGGGGTAGTGTGGTCATAGTTCTTACATCCATTCCATGACATGGTATGCTCATGGGGTGACCTATCACATAAAAATATCTTTGGTGGGGGTGTCCTCATGTTAGGAAAGGATGTGTTGCTTGTTAGAATAATGATTTTTGGTGTAGTGGGAGCCACATTTCTTGAGGAGAGCTTTGTGCCACCGTAAAAGCTTCATGTTATGCCAGATCCTTGAGCTATTCTTGCAAACACTGCCACTCAACTAGCATAGTCAGAGGTCACCTTGTATCATGACGGGTTAGAGATATGTTCTTCAAACAAAAACATGTATGAATTCAACATTTACAAGGTGTATAATAAAGACACTTGTTAAGTATATGCTGTATAAATTTTCAAGTATTTCCATTCAACTGGGAATAAACAATCCTAAAATATATATGAGGATGAGATTACCTGCCTCTAATAAGCATGGATTTGAAGCACCTACCTGTAAGATATAACAAAGAACGTTGTTTTAGAAGAACAATGGTGGCACTTGACCTCTCTAACATGCATCCTTTCACTATTTGTGCACAAAAGCAACCTTTGCGCCAAGCACTACAAAACAAGTAGAGGCAACACCTTAGACTTCAAAGTCTATGATAAGAAGAACACAACCAAAAGTAAGAAGTATATTGTTACCTTGCACCAAGGGGTGTTTCTTTCAAATATGTGATGGTATTGGCAAGCTTCATAATGTACAAATCCTTTTCTTGCAATTGTTGTTGGAGAGTTTCAACCTCCCTCTTCCTACTTTCAAAGAAGCAATACTTTCTTGTAATGCCACTATTTTGAGTTGAAGAGCTTGACATACGTGAATCCATGAATCCAAAGAAGCACCTCCACCCATACACAACCAATTGCAATAGCTTAACATGTCTACTTCTCCCCTCCCAAGATATTAAAGAACCATCAGCATTCGTCTCACCGCAAGTACGATGTTCCTTGGATGACCTCTGCTCACCCTCACGGGCGGCCTTCGCTGCAAACACCGCGGACAAGGGAATATGTATGCTTTTGTTGTACGGAGTACATGGTGGTCAAGGCATACTATTTATGATGTCCGTGAGCACCAGGGTAATTGCGTGAGGAAGCAAAGGATGAAAAGAAAGACGGGGGAGAGAGAGGGAGGAACTTGGGAGGAGAGAAGGGGGCAGGGGGGAGAGGGAGAGAGAGGAGAGGAGGAGGAGAGAAGGGGGCAAGGAGAGAGAGGAGAGGGAAAGAGGAGGGAGGAGGAAGAGAGAACAAAGGTTTTTTAATTAAATAGAATTTTTTTTGAAAAAGTGAACTTTCAGTAGTAAAAAAATGGTCAAAAAATGATTTTTTGATATGTATATATGTTGGGGTGGAGTTTTAAGTAAAAAATAAGTAAAAATAACTTTTTTGAAAAAAAATCAAATTTTGGCTCTTAGTGACCCACGTTTTTATTGATGTGGCCACATCTCTTTACTCCCTTCACTTTAAAAAAGGTAGAGAGAGAAAGTGACCTCCTAGGTCCACATCCTACATGTGTCTAAAAAAAAGGTTAGAAAAGCCTACTCAAAACTAGCTTTTTGAATGTCCTTGTTCCCTTAACCCTACACAACATTAGCCTTAATCCCTAAAAATTAGGATTCATTACAAGGCCCATGCAAAGTCTATATTTCTCCTAATGTTAAAAACCATGCCAATTGGAGTGAAAATTCTTGCTAGAGAAATTGGTCCAGATAGATAATCACAATGTAGAATAGCTTGTGAAGACCTTTCTCACATGTTTAGGGAGTGTCCGACAATCTGTGGTCCTGCAGGAAAGATTTGCAAATGGGTCCAAAAGACCTGGAAAATAGGATTCTTCAAGAACGACCTCTTCTTGGGAGGAAAGACGTTCAAGAGCCATACATTTCTCATTGCTACACAAATCATGAGGTATTGCTACCTTAAACACATTTGAAAGACAAGGAACAGTCGGATCTTTGAGGAATCCCTAGAGGTAGGCTCATTTATGGTCAAGGGGTGGCTCCCCCATCATCCGACATATCTAGGATCCGTTGAAGTGGTCATGGCTCATCTCACGAGTATGGCATTAATGTATTTTTTTGGATTTGCTAATATAATCCTCTCACCATTGTGAGTTTTGAAAAAAAAAAGGGAGGAAGGCGAGGGAAATTTCACATATTTATTTTGTCTTAGTCGTAACTTAGTCATCAAATTTGTTATATTATGGAGTGAAGATGGCATTCAAGGCTAAGTCTGTGATGACCCTCTTGGTTGAGACTTTTGAAATTAAAACTGGATGCTAATACTAATGCTTGATTAAGGAGTTTATTAGAGAATGGGTATATACACTAATCAAAGATGTACTTGAAGTCTATCAGTAGGGTAACAAATTTGATACATGCCGAGAGATTGTAGGTATGAACTAGGTAAAGTATGACGGCTTCTGTGTGTGGGGCACTAGACTATGTGTGTGTGTGTGTGTATGCACGTGCGTGTGTGCGTGTGCATGTCTGCACAATGGCCCAATTTGAGAGCAATCAAGACTCTAGAGGAGCAAAAATATCTCAGCGGAGTGCATACACAATGAAGAAGTGATGATTGTGCATCTGTGTGTACAAGAGAGCGAGACCTAGGAATTGGTGCAAATTGGGATTTGGGAGTTGTAGCCTCCAAGAAGGAAGAGAGAGAGAGATAAGGAATAGACAAAGTCCAACTAGACCCCAAGTAGTGAAGACTCCATGTGGTAGAGAGAGAGAGAGAGAGAGAGAGAATCATAACCGAATAACATAATTACCACTCGGGTTGGTAGTTTTTTATCGTCATCATTTATCAAAAGCAAGCTTGTGGCCGTGCCAAAGACGATCGACTCCATATTGCAAGTATGCCAATGTTTCCTGGTCCACTTATGCACATGCGCTAGATCATCCTAGAGAAAGAAAAATGGGCCACACAATTGTTTGATATTCCAATTAAATAGTGCTGCACATGAGAACTAATGTGTTTTGGTTGTTCATGTGGGTTGTGGTTGCTCACGCTTTACCATCAACTTGATCCTATTTTGGCATGCAACATTTTGCTCCCATCTATGAGATGGGATCTCTCCGCAAGCTTGCAAGAAAAACACACCACTCAAGAAAACTTATGTCAAACCCTATTAGCCCAACACCAAAAAAAACAATAAATTTTAGCCTTTCCAGATAAACAATGCTCTTGGAACGAGCTTTTTTTTTGTTTTACCTTGGTGACCAATTGGCGAATATGATGCTAGGCTTCAGCAAATGAATTGGCTACATTACGAGAGAGAGAGAGAGAGAGAGAGAGAGAGAGAGAGAGGAGAGAGAGAGAGAGAGAGAGAGAGAGAGAGAGAGAGAGAGAGAGAGAAGATGATGAAAAAAACATAGTAGGAAAAAGCCTATGAGAATTTTAAAATGTATCTAAACTATTTTGAGCTCAAGGCCTTGAAGGGAATTTTCATTTCATGAAATGGCTACAAGCACCCTAAAGAGATATCCAACAAGTCCTAAAGAGTGTGTGTGTGTGTGTGTGTGTGTGTGTGTGAGTGAGAGAGAGAGAGAGAGAGAGAGAGAGAGAGAGGAGGAGGAGGAGGAGGAGGAGAAGAGAAATTTGGACATTATACAAACAATTTAAAGAGACCTTATTGATCTAGATTCAACACATCTTGAACTCAATCCTTGTTACTTAAGCAAGGGAAGAGAGAGAGAGAGAGAGAGAGAGAGAGAGAGAGAGAGAGAACAATGTGTCTATGTGTCATAGCCTAGTGGTATAGTTTTGCAGCTACAAAAATAATACAAAACCATCATGCCCCTCACAATTGAATTTCAAAACCTTTACAACAAACATGGATACTAGACCATGCCCCTCTTACGAGGTGCTAGGCTCTATCTTTGAGCTCTAAGAAAAATGCTAGGCATGCTTTCTCTTATGAAAATCTAAGAAAACAATGCCAAAGAATTTATAAAGTTGAGCATGCTATGCTATATCCTTTGCTCGGTTTTTTCTTTACTCAAAGATATTTGCTCGGTGTTTGGTAGAACTCGGTGTCATAATGCACAAGATATCGAGTATGAACGACAATTCGATGGATATGGCAAAAGGGGGCATATCTAATTACAAACGTATGGAGACAACCAACAAAATATGTAGATACAAAAAACCACTTCTCTCTCTCTCTCTCTCTCTCTCTCTCTCTCTCTCTCTGTGTGTGTGTGTGTGTGTGTGTGGTGTGTGTGTGTGTGTGTGTGTGTGTGTGTCTAACGCAGCCGTTTTTTGACCTAGTAGACAGCAGTTCACTCTTTTGATCATAACTTCTTCATCCGAACTCCAATTTGGGTGATCTATAGCTTCAATCGAAGAGCACAAAGCCCTCTACGCATTGTTGTAAAGACAGAACTTTGAAAATTTATGGAAGGCGTTTCAGTAACAGCATTTTCGAAGTGAACAGGTTCAAGAAAATTGACTCTCATCTCTTATTTTACATACAATGTCTTCCGGCACTCGCAAGCGTTCTTCTTCTTCAACAAGGTCCACAACCATTGTGGAAAATGATCCAAGATCTCCTAAGTGTGGAGAAAGCAACACAACCACCCAACCGACGACATCGGAAACCATGATCATGGCATACTTGGTATCATTGCAAGAGACCATAAACAAACAAGGCGAAGACTTACGAGCACTTGCAATGGAGAATGGCACACTAAGGGTACTTGTGGTTGAGAATGTGAATCTCAAGAGGAAACTTGAGATGCAAACAACACGTTTGATACAACTTGAAGAGGAAGTCAAGAAATGTAAACGCTCTCTTGTTGACATAAATGCTTTAAAGGAGCGGATGAGCAAACTAGAGCATGACCATGTATTGAAAGAGGAGAAATTTGACACCATGAGCCGGGATGTATGCGACATGAAAAATGTATGCACAAGAAAGTCTTGGGCTGATGTATGTGGTAGCAATGTGGTTTCTAATTCCGCACTTATGCAAGATATGGCTCAAACAAAGAATGTTGAGAATGTGGATGTGGAGGAGTTGAAGGAATGGGAGAAACGTTCCAAGAACATATTATTCGTGGAATTCCTGAAGAGAAGCTAGAGACACCGCCTTCTCTTGCCATTGTTATTGATATCTTCAAAACCCACTTTGGCATGTCCGGAGTTATGGTCTATGGAGCACATAGAGTGGAGAAGCAAGGAGCTCCTCGCTCAGGAGAACGGCCAATTGTATGCACCATGCCGGATGAGTCCAAGCAAAAGATTATCCTTGATAATAGTTGGATTTGAGGGATACAAAATGTTTTGTATGTGATGATCGCACTATTAAGCAACAAAATATGCGTCACAAGGCATATGAGGAAAAGAATAAGAAAAACAAGGAGATCTCTCATGAAGAAAATGTGCCCAAGGAGGAGGCAAGTCCCTCGAGCAAATAGGGATGGGTGACCTATGAGACCGAGTCACAATTAAAACTATGCTTTTGGAATTGTAACGGATACCCATGAAATGTGGGGGTTGGCATTGATGAACTAGCAAGCAAAGCCGATGTTGTACTTCCTGTTGAAACTTGGGAGCATGATACATGAAGGATTAACAGCTTGGAGAATTACAATGTACATTCATTGATGTGGTCAAAGAATCTCAAGCAACTAAGAGGCCGATAAGGAGGGGTAGCATGTATGGTTAAGAAAGGATTGGAAGATTATGTATCAATTGTGAAAGAGGACAAGTACAAAAATTATGTATGGATGAAAATTATGACACTAAAAAGAGCACCCATTTTTGTAGCCGGTTGCTACATTCCTCATCATGATTCTCCCTTTTATGCTTGCATGGATAGAGATCACTCATTTTTTTGATTTAGAAGAGGACATTTCTGATTTCAAAGGTGAAGTTGATGTTATTGTATTTGGGGATATGAATGCTCACACAAAAACATTGCAACATGATACTCAACAATTTGATATACCATACATTTCAAGGGATTTGGAGGAAGTTCGCTTGTATGATCATTCTTCAATGGATGAGAAAGACTCGGATCACTATAAAACGTTACTTTTACACATGTGTAATAGCACGGGTACGCTCAATTGTGAAAGAGGACAAGTACAAAAATTATGTATGGATGAAAATTATGACACTAAAAAGAGCACCCATTTTTGTAGCCGGTTGCTACATTCCTCATCATGATTCTCCCTTTTATGCTTGTATGGATAGAGATCAGCCATTTTTTTGATTTAGAAGAGGACATTTCTGATTTCAAAGGTGAAGTTGATGTTATTGTATTTGGGGATATGAATGCTCGCACAAAAACATTGCAACATGATACTCAACAATTTGATATGCCATACATTTCAAGGGATTTGGAGGAAGTTCACTTGTATGATCGTTCTTCAATGGATAAGAAAGACCCGGATCACTATAAACGTTACTTTTACACATGTGTAATAGCACGGGTACGCTCATTGCCAATGGTATATCTTTGTGGAGTGGAACCAATGGATTTATATGTAGGAGACATAATGGGGATAGTGTGATTGACTATATGCTACCATCCGAAGCCATCATGTATCACATAAAGAGTTTTATGTTTGGCCAATGGACCCTGGAATCCGGCCATTGCACCTTATGTATTCACCTTTCATGTGGAGAAGCAACTAAGTATGATAATCTCATCCAAAGGAAAGAGAAATTATCACTATGTATGGATTTTAAACGGGCACCAATGTACATTGAAATGGTTGAGTAAAAATTATGGATGAAGAAGCTTCAATATGATGCACCATTGAAAACTAAATGGGAAGCTTTCAAGAAAGTTATTTGTTCTTCTACCAAAGAATGTTTTGCTATAAAGCATCTCCATGGTATCAACAAAGATAGATCACACAAAGGTGGTTTGATAAAGAATGTCAAGGTGCTCGAAAGTCCTTGATAAAGCTTGATGCAACTATGGACAAAGACAACTATCAAAGTCATTTGCATGTATATAAGGAATTGATTCAAAAGAACAGGAGAAGATGGGAAGTAAAGCAACAACTTTTTCAAGTCCAAGAAAAGGCACATGCATGTGGAAGATTTTGGAGAAACTTGAGGGGCAAGCGGGTTGAGAATTTTGGTAGCTTGAATCTTGTGGATATGTACACACATTGTAGCAATTATATGAGCAAGAAAATGCTGAAAAAATACCATTGTATGGTTCACTCCCATGTATGCCCTCTTTTTTTACTATTGAGGATATATGCGGTGGGCTTGAAAAGTTGGCCACTCGCAAAGCGAGAGATCTTCAAGGTATCAAGCTGGAGATGATTAAATGGACGGGAGATTTTACCAATGATCGCTCGGATTTGTGATATTTTCAACCTTGCACTTCAACATGGTATGCCTTATGATTGGAGTACTAATTGGTTTAAGCCTTTGCACAAAGGAGGGGATGTAAAGAATGTAAACAACTACTGGACTATAATGATTGGGTCTCTTATGGCAAAGTTGTTTGAGTGCATAATGAAGATGAAATTGAGTGATTGGGTTGAAGATAATGACATGCATGCAAACTTTCTCCAAGTGAAGACACAAACACCATATATGCTCCTACTTCTTGAGTCGGGATGTCTTCCAATTGAGGTTATGGGCATGGAAAAGGTTGTGGAGTACATGATAAAGATGCGTCAAAACCCCTCACATCGACTTCATACAATTTCATGGAACCAAGCAAAAAAGTTCAAAAGATGCATGAAAGCAAGATCTTGAGCACGGAATGGATGCAAGACATAAATAAGTGGTCTGAGAGATGGGATACATTACACTTTCTACATGATGCAATTCACTCCCAAGTGAATGAAGCTTTTCTACAATGCCAATGTATTACGGCTTGGGAGAAATCCGGTGGGTCACGCTTCATACATTACACCATCCATATTTCCCCCAACTACAAAACCATGTTCTTCACTGAAAGAGGAAACCGTACTCACACTTATATGCTTGAGCCTATCACCTTGTCGGCGATACGCACTATCACAGCCATTCGGCTTAGCTCCCATTTCCTTCGATACGAGATAGGGTATTGGGACAATGGAGAAGAGTCAAATCGACTTTGCACATTATGTTCACTGCAAGTTTGAGAGTCTGAGTACCACACACTACTAGAGTGCTTAGCTTTTGGTCACATCACTACATGACATCGCGCAGAAATCGGCGCAACGGACGAAATAGCGTTACTTTTTAAACTAAAAAGCGTTGAAATAAGCCTCGAAAGAGACGCCGGTATCATAGCGTTGGTATGACCATTGGCATAGCGGGCATTGGAATAAACCTTTAAATAGGCTTTGGAATACAAAACATAATAAGCACCGGTATTTATATAGTAAATTCCGACGCTCATATCATTGCCCCTACCGACGCTGATAGCGTCACCTATACCGACGACCAAAACTTGTAAATTTTTTTTGGGTAGAGAGGGCTAGGAACTAATGTTACATGTACTGTAGCAAAAGAAAACATCCCTCTCTGCCCAAAGGAAGAGTGCACAATCAACCATGCTCCACCTACAAGCCGACGCTAAAGAGCGAGAGTATGGAAATTAGAAAAATTGTAAGAATAACATAACTTGTTAACATAATTAAAACATGAGTTGAAAATTGTAAAACCATAAACATAACCTGTTTTCCATACCATAACCATAACCATAACAACCATACCATCATTGCACAACCATAACCATAACCATCACATGATTGCTATACCATCATAGCAAAACCATAACCATCACCTGATTGCAATACCATCATTGCACAACCATAACCATAAATATCAGATGATTTTCATACCATCATAGCAAAACCATAATCTTAAGTTGACTATCAAACCTTAACCATAACATCTGTGCCATACCATAAACATAACCATAAACCATAAACATAAGCACTATAAAACTGTACATATGCAAATAGCCACTGAGTGAGAAGACCCTCATGGTAATGCCTCCCAATTGATGTCCTCTCCCTCCTCCTGCAACTAGGTCAAAAGGGTCACAAGTCCATGCTTGTACCCATACTTCTCCTCTTGGCGTGTTAGAAGGCGCTTCATGGCAACTTCCTGCAAAATTATGGTTTAATCATTAGATAAATCTTCAAATAACATGTATATTATCAATAATTTAAAGCATACGTATAATACTTACAAACTCATGTTGAAGCGTATCATAGCCTCCACTCCCAAGATGTTACGCTCTAGAAGACTCCAAACGTGCTCTGGCTGCATCTCTTTGTTGTTGAAATCTATCAGGATTGTCTTGTGTCTCTTGTGCTATCCACGTCCACTCCTCTACGTCCAACCATGCTGGCTTGGGACTGTCAACATTGTACCTGTCTCTCACCTCTGACCGACGGTGTGACATTGTGGACTTTGCCATGCTCAAAATCTAGTTGTTCGAGACTTGATCGTACCCCTCTGCTAGCTTGTACTCTCTCTGAATGGCATTGACGATGTAATTCTTTCTCTCAGCATCAAGGTTTTCCCAAATCTCCATCATAGAGTGACCAAAATGAATCGTACAGAGCTGTCGGATTCTCTGTCGCATGGACTTTCCGACCCTATCTGTCACAAAAGCCCCATCCCTGCTCTTGTACACCTTGTTAGGATCATGCTCGTGTGATCCTCAAGGTGTACGTGGTGTGCCCATCGGTGAACTATCTACTGAAGAGAGTGGTGTACGCTCTCTCGGTGGTGTGGATGCATCGATAGAACCTCTACAACATCAAACACCACCTGGAGAACGATGCGTACGTCGTCTCGAGGATGAACCACCCATTGGTGTAGGGGGCACACGAGTCCTAGGCGTAAGAGGCACACTAGACTGAGTTGTGGGGCCGCTAGGTGTAGGGACCACACTAGTCTCAGGTGTAGGGTCTTGGTTGTAGTAGGTCTAGAGGGACCTGCACCCCAAAGGTGTTGTGCCATCATGATCTACTCTAGTGTCAACTGAGACAAAAACGAGTCCATCTGCTTGAGTGACATGCCGATCGAAGTGACAGGAAAACTAAAAGTAGGAGAGTATGGCTCATCGTCATCGGCCATGGCTAATCATACACAAACAACACCCACAAAATATGCTAGTTTACGTAAGAAATGCTTAATCAATACAAATAACAAATCAATGAAACTACTACATAAATGACAACATCTAAAGTGTATTGTAGACTAATAAAAAGAGCTTTACAAAAGGTTTCCTAGCAAAAGTCATTAGTTAATCTCTCATACTCTATGAGATCTAATGCACCAAATATGCCTATCTCAATCTGTACTTTTGCTTCTTCGTCATCGAACTATACTTCTTCGTCGCTCTCCACATCAGCTTCACTATTTGACACCTCATCTCTAGGTTCAGACAATTGCTCAATGCTGACATCCACCTCAAAATCTAAACTTAAAGTTGGAGTCGGTCCTGCACTTTGTTATGAATCACCTCTTCGAACTCAACATCCAATACTTCACATACTTGCTTTCTACCTGGAGCAACTTAAACGACATAGAGCCAGCAGGGTTTAGAAAGATCATTCTCATCATTTTCTGTCCATGGTGGATCGTGTATGAACACAACTTGTTCACAATGCTGCGGAAGTAAGAATGTATCTCGCACATCTGTCCACACCCGCCTAGAGTTCACTTGAATCAATCCACTCTTGTCTTTGCGCACAGTTGCAATAGGGCCGTTGGTAATAACTTTGAACCACTTGACATCAAAGATAAACATATCAAACTTTCTAAAGCTAATCTTCAAGATGTCTTGGATGTAGCCAAAGTATTTAAGCTGGCTAGTCTCTATATTCTCATCCCTGGCACTACTCCTACTTTCTTGGACGAAGCTTGCCCTAACACAGCTGTCGAAAGTGACCCTTTGTTCGTTGATCCGTTGCACTCTGAGGTGCTTCCCATGCGACCACAAAGCTCCATATTTGTGATACTGCATCCACAAAATTGAAACAGACTAAAAGTTATTAAAGCAAGCTAATTTTCATGTGGAGCTCGGAAAGGAAGTTGTGAAATGTACATGCCAATTGCAACCCCTTAACATCTCCTCTTCCTCTTCAATAATCAACACTCCACTCCTCTTTGCCTTTGAGAGTGTCGCATCTAACCACCGCCCAGTTGGAAAGTCATGCAGTTTTTGAAGATGATCTGGAAAAGGAAGGTTTCTAGTTGTGTAGTTGCGCTTGAATTGAAGGCGATCTGTCAAAAGTTGTTGCTTTTCCCCTTCGTACCTCTCTAGCCACTTTTGCATGATGTCTGAGTTGAGAAGGCAAAATCTCATAACCTTTTCTCGCATTGTGATGTCCATCTTCCTAACGATGCCTCGTCCCTACGGCTCGTCCCTTGTCACCTTGACGTTGACCTCAGTAGTCCACATTCGGGGCATCTCTGAATCAATTGAGACCAAAAATTAACTGATGGAGACAAGAGACTCTGGTACAAGCCATCCTTCGGCCATGCTACCCTTGGGGCGAGCCCTTTAACGACCAAACCCCTTTAAAGTCTTCATAAATCTCTCCAAGAAGAACATCCACCTTCTATGGACCACCCCAGCAACTGCAACTTCATCAACCACATGCACAAGTACATGCATTAGGATTGTAAGAATATTTGTTGGAAAGTACTTCTCCACCATGCACACTGCTTCAATAATATTTAAGCGTGCTGCATCAATGTTGTCTTCTCTTATCTCTTTTGAACTGATCCACCATACCAACTCATTGATTTTATAGATTGCTCTTCTAATGTCATCTCTCAAAAAACCCTTTATGGAAATTAATAAGATGAACTGTAAAAGTTTGTGTCAATCTTGGGACTTAAGACCACTGAGATTGTCATCTCTCGTAAAAGCTGTTTTCACACATTGCATGCACCTTGTGGGCTTCTTGAATGAAGATATAGTCTTCTTCACTTATTGCTCTTTTGCGCGAATCAAAACCCATGGACCTTTTGGTATAGACCACTTTCCATTGGGTTTAAGTCGAGGCCACATCTCTGGCATTCGACCCAAAGCCTATAGGTCATCTCTTTGGGCCTTGCTCTCCCTTTTCCCAGTGATGGTTTTCCAGATGATCTCCACCATATTCTTGAAGATGTGCATTGGGTTGAGAAAATGATTAATCAGTAGGTCACTCCAGTACGAGAGATCATGGAAAATAGAAATTCTTTTCATTCCACTTTATATGAACTGTAATTTGCACTTTACCATTCTTAGGATAAATATGTTTACCTAAAAAGCTCTATGACTGAGGCGCCAGTCCAACCATAGACATACTGCAAATTAAGCATTGCCAATGCGATATGGAGAACTAAGATGTTTGCACCAGTGTAGAGCGGCATGTGTGCAAGACTTTGCATCATCTCACCCTCCTCAGCATTGCTACCATATCATCGATATGAATGGGATGGTTGAGGTTGGTCCATAGTAATGTGTTCAATGTTGTCACCTTCTATGTTGGAATCCATGTCAAAGAACGTGTCCAACATTTTCTCCATCTCTAGTTCATGAAATTCCACTTCAGGTATTAGTTCGGAGGACTCAGTCGATGGCTTCTCGTTTGAAAATCGTCTTCTCTGGGATGAAGTTGAGCAATATCTACTTGTGTACTTTGACCTTCAATCTCTAGACCATGAGATCAATAACGTAGGTCTTGTACTTGCTCTATCGGAAAGAGACCGTGATTGTGTATGTGTTGGTAGAAAATTTTTTGTTTTCGAAAGATCTCATGCTTGCAATGCGCACAAGGACACGCCATCCTATCGTCCATACTTTATCTACTAATGATGCAGCAAATAATTAAAACACTCTAGTTGTTATAACTACACACTACTAAGTACATGATAAGTTTTAACAACCTCACATTCTCTAGCCAGGCCCGATCGCCGCACACCTTGGTCTAAAGGTGCACCGAGATTAGGACCACAGGGTAATAATCTGATCTTTATTGGTTAAAGACTGTATATTAAAGTTCTTGAAGTTTGTGTGCACTTTTGAAGTCCGATTGCATTATTTCAACTATTTTCTGCTAGCTCTAACAACCTCACATTGTGTAGCCAGGCCCGATCCCCACACACCTCGGCCTAGAGGTGTACGGGGACTAGGACCACAGGGTAATAATCTTGTTTTTATTGTTCAATGACTATATATTAAGGTTCTTGAAGTCTGTGTACACTTTTTAAGTGCGATTGCATTTTTTCTACTCTTAATTTGATGCTAGCTCTAACCTAACCTATAATCTAACCTAGCTTATAACATAACCATAACCTAACTTAATGTAGCCTAACATATAACCTAAACCTAACCTATGACCCAACCTAACAGAAGTCCGTTTGCATTTTTTGAAGTACACGAGTCGTCTTTGAAGTCCGATTGCATTTTTTCTACTATTAATTTGACGCTAGCTCTAACCTAACCTATAATTGTTATGCCTAACCTATAATCTAACCGAGCGTAAAACCTATACCTAACTTAACTTAATGTAACTTAACTTATAACATCTACCTAGCCTATAACCTAACCTAACGGAAGTCAGTTTACGTTTTTAGAAGTACACAAGTCATATTCGAAGTCCGATTGCGTTTTTTCTACTATTAATTTGATGCTAGCTCTAACCTAACCTATAATCGTTATGCCTAACCTATAATCTAGCGTAACATAAAACCTATACCTAACCTAACTTAATGTAAACCTAACTTATAACATCTATCTAACCTATAACCTAACCTAACCGAAGTCCGTTTGCGTTTTTAGAAGTACACGAGTCATCTTCGAAGTCCGATTGCGTTTTTTCTACTATTAATTTGATGCTAGCTCTAACCTAACATATAATCGTTATGTCTAACCTATAATCTAACCTAGCGTAAAACCTATACCTAACCTAACTTAATGTAAACTAACTTATAACATTTACCTAGCCTATAACCTAACTTAACCGAAGTCCGTTTGTGTTTTTAGAAGTACACGAGTCATATTCAAAGTCCGTTTGTATTTTTTCGACTATTATGCCGTTGATAGCTCTAACCTAATCTCACCTAACCTATAACCTAAACCTAACCTAATCTAACCTAACATAAAAACAACACAATGGTGAGGCGTTTAGCAAAATGACAAGCCATACAGGTTGCCCATAATGCATATGCTATGTGGGAAAGCTCTATGGCTTGCCAATTTGGCAAACGGCTCACCATTGTGTTGTTTTTAGAGTTGCGAAGCGATTTTATGGCCTGAAAACCGCTCGCAAACATAGAGACAACACAATAGCAAGCCGTTGGCAATATGGCAAGCCATAGAGCTTGCCCACAATGCATATGCCTTGTGGAAAATCTTTATGGCTTGCCGTATTGCCAAACGGATCGCCATTGTGTTGTTTTTAGGGGTACGAGGTAATTTTAGCGTTGGAAAATCGCTCGCAAACATATAAATAACACAATGGCCATCCGTTGGCAATACGGCAAGCCATAGAGCTTGCCCACAATGCATATGATTGTGGGCAAGCTCTATGGCTTTCCGTTTTGCCAAACGGATCTCCATTGTGTTGTTTTTAGGGCTACTTAGCTCTATGGCTTGCCGTATTGTCAAACGTAGCTTAACCTAACTTAACCTAATGTAGCTTTACCTAACCTAACGTAGATTAACTTAAACTAACCTAACATATAAGATAACCTAACCTAATATAACTTAACCTAACGTAGCTTAACTTAATCCCCGAGGAGGTCACCTAATAAAAATGTAACCTATCATGTGAGTTCAACAGAAGGGTATTTAAAGTTCTTGAAACTTACAGAAATATATATACATAAGGGAATTATTTTTTCAAATTTGTAAAAAATTACAGATTTTAAAAGAAAAAGGTACATTATATTCTTAATAAAATTCACAGATAAGGGGTTTTACAAACATGTCTTGAACGCACGTGATATGGTAGTTTTACACATAGTGAACCCCCCGAGACTTAATCTAACCTAACGTATAAGATAAACTAACCTAACCTAACAATGTAGCTTAACTTAACATAATCTAACCTAATCTAGCTTAACATATAACCTAAACTTAACCTAAAACATAAACCCCATCAATTGCATAATTTTCAATAAAAATTTTCTTCAAAAAAAGATTTTTTCATAAACTTCAACAAATTTTTTTGATAATTTAAAAATGAAATTTCACATAACAAATTATAATTTCTTTTAACGCATTGAAACTTTAAAGCATGAAATTTTCTTTTCTTAATATACAAAGTAATTTAGATAAACTTAATATGCATTTAAAGGTTTGAGCACTCACATTCGTCCTATTTGAGCAATGAAAGTTGTTGTAAAAGTCCTGGAACCTGCAAAAACGCACACACAAACACAAAGTTAAACCCTAAACCCTAAATCTACAAGTAAACATGAAAACAGTCTTACCTTAGTGTTATGCGCTAACCCACAAGCAAGATTAGCACCTCCGACGGCGTGTATCGCAGCAAATCTGTGAGAGATGGGGAAGAGGAAAGCTTGAGAAAATGCGTAAGAACTAAGAGAAATGTGCAGAGAAAGTCCGCGGTTCTGATTTTTGCAGGTGCCGTTGGTACAACTGTCGATACAGGTGTCGGTAGAGCCGTCGGAACAGGTATCGGTAGGTGCATTCGCGCTGCCGTCGGAATAGACACAAGAAGCAGCGTCAAAAATTTGAAAATCAAATTTAAAAAAAAAAACCTTAGCTCCCTCCATAAATACACACATATATACCGACGCCCGCCAGTGACACCAGTAATGTGGCACCGGAATTGAAGTGACCTCTTATAGTGCATCCAAACTTGCTTCTCTCACATTTTCAACCATAACTTAGACCTACACACTTTCCTCTCCCAGCCAAAGTGTGGGATCTCCATTACGACTCTCATCACCACAATTTTGGAGCATCAAGAGTCACTTATCAGCCATACATATACTACATCACATGTAACTTTGATCCCATAGGTCATATTTGAAGTTCAAGGATGATAATAAAATCTCTCTCTCTCTCTCTCTCTCACACACACACACACACACACACACACACACACACACACACACACTGGTGTTCAAGCCGTTGTTTACCCTTTCTATCTCCCTCCATCAATCTTCATCTCCCTATGGACAAATGTAGGGTCGTAGGGAGATGAAATTATATGTGTGTGTGTGTGTGTGTGTGTGTGACTGAATGCACAAGTGAGGAGGGTGGATTGTAGTCCCTATAATCACTCTACAAAGATAAAAATCCTCTCTCTCTCTCTCTCTCTCTCTCTCTCTCTCTCTCTCTCTCTCTCTCTCTCTCTCTCTCTCGTCAGAGGTTGCGAGTCCAAAACGCAGCACCGCTCTCTCTCTCTCTCTCTCTCTCTCTCTCTCTCTCTCTCTCTCTCTCTCTCTCTCTCTCTCTCTCTCTCTCTCTCTCAGTACACCGCAGGGAAGAGCAGAGTGTGGGCAAGGCAGGGAAGTGTGTGCGCAAAGCCACTTCACTACAAGCAACAGCGCTGGTACAGTAGTGTTGTGAGCATGGCACATTTGCTGGGTACAACAGACCTTAGGTTATGACTCATTTCCTGTGCAACACCCTCCTTGCTCGGCTAGTACAAAGAGCCTGCTGCAAAGGAAGGGGAATCGTAAGGCAGTGGAGACGGAAGAGAGGCAGTGTTGGGCACTGGGGCAGGGCGAAGGCAAGGGTGAGCAGGTGGGAGCCATGGTGACGGGCTAGCGTAGAACAACTCTGATCTCTCTCTCTCTCTCTCTCTCTCTCTCTCTCTCTCTCTCTCTCTCTCTTCAAATCTGCAAACCCTAACGCTCTTCCTACGCATAGAAAGTCTCTTTCTACTCGTGTGTTCTGTGGCAGCATAGACTTCCTACACTTTTACTTCCTACGCTTTTAGAGACCCTCTACGTCCCCAGACTTCCTACACTTTTAAAGACCCTCTACGTGCCTTTTGCAAAACTTGTTAAGACCCTCTACGCGCCTTGTAGACTCCCCCTCCTTTTGGCTTTTAGCTCATCAACCTACAAGGCAAGGCAAGCATCTAATTACATGTGTAACTATCTAGTGTGACAGTGTTTCTTTCTGTTTCAAGATTCTCTCTCTCTCTCTCTCTCTCTCTCTCTCTCTCTCTCTCTCTCTCTCTCTCTCTCTCTCTTAGTGCAGCCGTTTTTTGACCTAGTAGACATCAGTCCACTCTTTTGATCATAACTTCTTCATCCAAACTCCGATTTGGGTGACATATAGCCTCAATCGAAGAGCACGAAGTCCTCTACGCATTTATGTAAAGACAGAAATTTTCAGAGTTATGGAAGGCGTTTCTGTAGCAGCATTTCCGAAGTGAACAAGTTCAACAAAATTGATTCTCATCGCAAGGTTCTTCTTCTTCAACAAGGTCCACAACCATTGTGGAAAATGATCCAAAATCTCCTAAGTGTGGAGATAGCAACACAACCACCCAACCAATGACATCGGAAACCATGATCATGGCGTACTTGGTATCATTGCAAGAGACCGTAAACAAACAAGGCGAAGACTTACGAGCACTTGCAATGGAGAATGGCACACTAAGGGTACTTGTGGTTGAGAATGAGAATCTCAAGAGGACACTTGAGATGCAAACAACATGTTTGATGCAGCTTGAAGAGGAAGTCAAGGACTGTAAACGCTCTCTTGTGGACTTGAATGCTTTGAAGGAGCGGATGAGCAAAGTAGAGCATGACCATGTATTGAAAGAGGAGAAATTTGACACTATGAGCCGGGATGTATGCGACATGAAAAATGTCTGCACAAACAAGTCTTGGGCTGATGTATGTGGTAGCAATGTGGTTTCTAATTCCTCACCCATGCAAGCTATGGTCAAACAAAGAATGTTGAGAATGTAGATGTGGAGGAGTTGAAGGAACGGAGCGACGTTCCAAGAACATTGTTATTCGTGGAATTCCCGAAGAGAAGTTAGAGACACCTCCTTCTCTTGCCATTGTTATTGAAGATTTCTTCAAAACCCACTTTGGCATGTCCGGAGTTATGGTCTATGGAGCACATAGAGTGGGGAAGCAAGGAGCTCCTCGCTCGGGAGAACGGCCAATTGTATGCACCATGCCGGATGAGACCAAGCGAAAGATTATCCTTGATAATAGTTGGATCTATTTGAGGAATACAAAATGTTTTGTATGTGAAGATCGCACTATTAAGCAACAAAATATGCGTCGCAAGGCATATGAGGAAAAGAATAATAAAAACAAGGAAATCTGTCATGAAGAAAATGTGCCCAAGGAGGAGGCAAGTCTCTCAAGCAAATAGGGATGCGTGACCTATGAGACCGAGTTACAATTGAAAATATGCTTTTGGAATTGTAATGGATACCCATGGAATGCGGGGGTTGGCATTGATGAACTAACAAGCAAAGCCGATGTTGTACTTCTTGTTGAAACTTGGGAGCATGATACACAAAGGATTAACAGCGTGGAGGATTACAATGTACATTCATTAATGTGGTCAAAGAATCTCAAGCAACGAAGAGGACAAGGAGGGTTAGCATGTATGGTTAAGAAAGGATTGGAAGATTTTGTATCAATTGTGAAAGATGACAAGTACAAACGTTATGTATGGCTGAAAATTATGACACCAAAAAGAGCACCCATTTTTGTAGCCGGTTGCTACATTCCTCATCATGATTCTCCCTTTTATGCTTGCATGGATAGAGATCAACCATTTTTTGATTTGGAAGAGGACATTGCTTATTTCAAAGGTGAAGGTGATGTTATTGTATTTGGGGATATGAATGCTCGCACAAAAAACATTGCAACATGATACTCAACAATTTGATATGCCATACATTTCAAGGGAGTTGGAGGAAGTTCACTTGTATGATCGTACTTCAATGATGAGAAAAGAGCCCGATCACTATGGAAAGTTACTTTTACACATGTGTAATAGCACGGGTATGCTCATTGCCAATGGTGTATCTTTGTGGAGTGGAACCAATGGATTTACATGTAGAAGACATAATGGGGATAGTGTGATTGACTATATGCTACTCTTTGAAGCCATCATGTATCGCATAAAGAGTTTTATGTTTGGTCAATGGACCCCGAATCCGACCATCGCACCTTATGTATTGACCTTTCATGTGGAGAAGCAACTAAGCATGATAATCTCAGCCAAAGGAAAGAAAAGTTATCACTATGTATGGATTTCAAACGGGCACCAATGTACATTGAAATGGTTGAGCAAAAATTATGGATGACAAAGCTTCAATGTGATGCACCATTGGAAACTAAATGGGAAGCTTTCAAGAAAGCTATTTGTTCTTGTGCGGAAGAATGCTTTGCCATAAAGCATCTCCATGGTATCAACAAAGATAGATCATGCAAAAGGTGGTTTGATAAAGAATGTCAAGATGCTCGAAAGTCCTTGATAAAGCTTGATGCAACTATGGACAAAGACAACTATCAAAGTCATTTGCATACAAAAAAGGCATTGATTCAAAAGAAGAGAAGAAGATGGAAAGTAAAGCAACAAGAATTTCAAGTCCAAGAAAAGGCACATGCATGTGGAAGATTTTGGAGAAACTTGAGAGGCAAGCGGGTTGAGAATTTTGGTAACTTGAGTCTAGTGGATATGTACACACATTGTAGGCAATTATATGAGCAAGAAAATACTGAAAAAATGCCATTTTATGGTTCACTCCCATGTATGCCGTCTTTTTTTACTATTGAGGATGTATGCGGTGGGCTTGAAAAGTTGGCCACTCGCAAAGCGGGAGATCTTCAAGGTATCAAGCCGGAGATGATCAAATGGACGGGAGATTTTACCCATGAGTGGATGTGTGATATGTTCAACCTTGCACTTCAACATGGTATGCCTTATGATTGGAGTACTAATTGGGTTAAGCCTTTGCATAAAGGAGGGGATGTAAAGAATGTAAGCAACTACCGGACTATAATGATTGGGTCTCTTATGGCAAAGTTATTTGGGTGCATAATGGAGATGAAATTGAGTGATTGGGCTGAAGAGAATGACAAGCGTGCAAAGGGACAAGCGGGTTTTCGTCGATGCCAGAGCACCATTGATCATCTTGTCACTCTTCATGTTCTCATGGAGGAAAGTCGGTTGAAAGGCAAGCGATTATATTGTTGTTTTGTGGACTTTAAGAAAGCCTTTGATATGATTCCACGTAACAATTTGTGGAGAAGGATGGAAGAACTCCAAGTGCCAAGTGAGTTTATGCTTGCGGTTTCTCGAATCTATGAGAAGGTGATTTGTCAATTGCGCATGGGAAGAGAAATTTCAGAAATTTTTGTAAGCACTATTGGGGTTAAACAAGGATGTCCATTGTCACCAACTCTCTTTGGTCTATGCATCGATCAATTGGAACAAATGGTACTTGACTTTATGCAAGAAGAAGGCATTGAAGAGGTCACTATTTGCAATGCGGTAATCATGCTTTTGTTGTATGCGGATGATGTAGTGCTTCTAGCACACACTTTAGAAGATGCACAAAAGCTTATGGTTGTCCTTGAGAACTTTTGCTTGCATAGTGGGCTGATAGTAAATGAATCCAAAACAAAGGTTATGCTTGTGAAAACCAACCATAAGGAGAAGCCATGCATTGTGTACAACAACGAGACACTTGAAGTTGTTGAGAGCTTTAAGTACCTTGGCCTTGAGGTTCCATCCAATCACAAGTGGCATGAATGTGCTATGCGTCGTTTGGAAGCGGGAAAGAGAGCATATTATGCATTTGAGAACATGTGTAATGCGGGAAACATCAAGTGTTGGGTTCTCAAGAAGTATCTTTTTGATGCATTGGTGACACCGGTTCTTCTTTATGGAGTTGAAGTGTGGGGTGGGAGCATCTCAAAGTCTACTTGGAAAGAGTTTGAGAATGTCCAAAAGCGTTTTCTTACAAACTTTCTCCAAGTTAAGACACAAACACCATATATGCTCCTACTTCTTGAGTTGGGATCTCTTCCAATTGAGGTTATGGGCATGGAAAGGGTTGTGGAGTACATGATAAAGATGCGTCAAAACCACTTACATCGACTTCCTACAATTGCATGGGAAGCAAGCAAAAAAGTTCAAAAGACGCATAAAAGCAAGATCTTGAGCACGGGATGGATGCAAGACATAAAGAAGTGGTTTGGGAGATGGGATGCATTACACTTGCTACATGATGCTTCAATTGACTCTCAAGTGAATGAAGCTTTTCTACAACACCAATGTATTACGGCTTGGGAGAAATCCGGTGGGTCACGCTTCATACATTACACCACCTATATTGCCCCCAACTACAAAACCATGTTCTTCGCTGAGAGAGGAAACTGTACTCACACTTACATGCTTGAGCCTATTCCCTTGTCCGCGATACGCACTATCGCAGCAATTCGGCTTAGCTCCCATTTCCTTCGATGCGAGATAGGGCGTTGGGCAATGGAGAAGAGTCAAATCGATTGTGCACATTATGCTCACTGCAAGTTCGAGAGTACTTAGACCTAACACACTTTCCTCTCCCAACCAAAGTGTGGGCTCTCCTTGCGACTCTCATCACTACAATTTTGGAGCATCGAGAGTCACTTATCACCGTACACATACTACATCACATGTAACTTTGGTCCCATAGGTCATATTTGACCTCCGAGGACATAATAAAATCTATCTATCTATCTCGAGAGTCTCTCTCTCCTCTCATCACATGTCTGGTCCCTCATATTTGACCTCCGAGGACATAATAAAACTCTATCTATCTATCTCTCTCTCTCTCTCTCCTCTCTCTCTCCTCTCTCTCTCTCTCTCTCTCTCTCTCCTCTCTCTCTCTCTCTCTCTCTCTATTCTCAGTCCCTCACCCTAGTACCCTACCCTCTTTCTCTCTCTCCATAGGTAGCAGGGATCGCCACATTTGTGGCTCGGGTTTGATGGATCCGCCTACTGATGGGGAAGGGCCGGGGGTAGATAGCTACACCACCCCAAAAAAATCAACATCTACATTTAAACGGAGAAACAAAGATATTGTGCTATCACCAGGATCCTTACGAGTTGGGAAAACCTCTAGGATACATGATGAGCTACTGATGGAGAAGGTCGAGGTGATGCTCAAATCAGAGCTAAACTATATGAGGGATGACATCAGAAAGGAAATGCACGTGAACATTGAAAGCTACAGGAACTCCATGTATGGAGACATGATGAGAGAACTAAGGAGAGAGATCCGGGGGGTACAGAATGAGGAAATTCAGAGCTTGAAAACGGAATTACGAAACCTAATCAAGGTTGAAGTAAATGTAGCAGAATGCGTTATGCAAAAGAAACTCGATGAGGCAGTAGCAAGTTTTGAAGCATGGAGAACAAATATGGAAAAGCACATGGGGAAAAAAGATGCAATAATCGAGGAGATAAAAGGAGAACTTGCGGCTTGCAAATCTGCAACTAAGGAGAAGGGAGACGACCAACCTTCGGTGCTGAAGGAGCTCGAGGACATGAAGGATCAGATGAAAGATCTACGAGAAGGAGATGAACAGAAATCGAAAACGGCATCTTCATGGGCAGAACGTCTTGTTAAGACACAAGAAAAGGTTGATGAAGCAGAGAAATGGATTGAGGATGCAAAGAAAGGGCAGGCCCAGAGGCCTGAGACCACACCTACCTCCACCATTATTAATATGACCATTGAGGAAGAGCAGAAAAGGAAGAATCGGGCTCTGCATGTGCGGGTCACAGGAGTCAAAGACAAAGAGAATGTAGATGAAGAAGTGAGGGAACTACTACAACACATGGGCATCACAGAGCCTACTCACACAAGTGCATGGAGAGTGGGTAAGAAAGGAATCGAAGAGAAGGGAAACTTAAAGGATAGGGCACTTATTCTCCGCTTCCCGAATATAGAAATAAGGAAAGAATTTCTAAAGAAGAGGCCAACTCTTAAGAAAACTGGTATTTTCCTAGGAGATGACCTTACATTGGCACAAGTGGCACACATGCAAGAGTTGATGCCAGAGATCAGGGTAGCAAGAGAAAAGGGGAAAATCGCCTTTTATGGAGGAGGGAAAGTAGTGGTTTTGGAAAAGCGCTCATCATGACGGTGCGAGACCTATGAGGCGACGCTCCGGATAGCGGCGTGGAATTGTAATGGATCATATAGGCTAGATGTAGGTGCCTTTGAAGACAGCTTTAGGGACAGAGACATAGTTTTCTACTCAGAGACACACCAGATACCGGGACAACTTATGCCACATGTGAAGGGGTATTTATGGGAAACAGTTGGTCGACCGAACAAGAGATCTCTGCGAGGTAGCCGGGGTTCAGGAGGAGTAGCAGTCTTATTTAAAGAGGAGTTGAAACCACTACTACAGATTATCACGAAAGATGAACAAGCAAGGTATATGTGGGTGAGAATGAGAGCCGAGACAAGTAGATTTCTATATATCGCTATATGCTACTTCCCTCCAAGTACATCAGCCTACTCCTCACCTAAAGAACAATCCCCTTTCTCTATATTGAATAATGACATATGAGAGTTCTCTAGAGATGGAGACATAGTTCTCTTAGGAGACTTTAATGCCAGAATGGCCAACTCTCAAGCAGTATTCTATGATACCTCTGAGGAAATGCTCAGAGAAGTGGATTTATCACAGGAGGGGCTTACTAGAAACTCATTGGATAAAGAACACACTGAATATGGGAGACATCTCATGGAAATGGCAACTACACATGGTTTGGCCATACTTATTGGTCTAGAGAATTTTCCTTTATCTGGGGGATTCCCATGTTTCCCGCAGAAGCATGGGGCCAGTACAGTGGATTATGTCATGACTTCACCAAGCTTTATTTCTAGTATCGAGGACTTTAAGGTGGGACCCAGACCGGTTGGGATTGCAGTGCATCATGCTCTCTTGACCTTATCAATCTCCTTCCAATACAATGCCTCTCAAGTACAAAGGAAGAAGACACACGCAAGATATACTGATTCAGTCTATGTGGAAAATATTTATAATAGGATGTGGGCAGTCGAGCCAGTATATACTGTAGAGGAGATTACTTCTCAGCTAACAGAGATACTACATGGAGTAGCGCAAGAGGCATACCCACATACTCAACCTGATGAGAAGAGAGGATCTGGGAACATGCCTCAAAACAGTTGGTATGACGAGGAATGCAGAGAGACAAGAACCCAGGTCCAGAAAGAGCTTGCACTTGGGATCATCACATATAAGCAGTCTCGGATTGCTCTTTGGTGTATAGTACGTTGCAAGAAAAGGGCATTTTTAGCCAAACTGGAGAAGGATTTATATCAGCTCTTCTTGAGTCAGGACTCACATGAGGCCTGGTGTTTATTTCATGAGCACTCATCACCTCCGACAATTACTTCTCCTGAGATTTGGGGTCAATATGTAACATCATTATATACGGTATCTGGACAGCCTCCATTACCATATCCAATAGAGCCATTCCCTGCTACTAGTACTTTCTTTACTACGGAAATGGTGGAAAAATCCATTGATAAGATGAAGACAAGAAGAGCATATGATCATGAGGGTTTAGTAGAAGAACATATGATCCATGCAAAGGATCTACTTTCAGAAGTCCTTGCTCATCTGTTTAATCGGGTCATGTGTGAAGGATTACCTGAATCTTGGAAATTATCTACTATCGTACCTATTTTCAAGTTAGGGGATCCTATGATACCCGAGAACTATCGTACCATTATGGTAGGTCACACATTGGCCCGACTGTACGCATCCATTCTTGAACAAAAATTGAGTAGATGGACAGAGAATGAGGGCATAAGGGCAACAGGACAAGCTGGATTCAGGAGGGGTTATTCCACTTTAGATCATATTCTTATGGTCAGATCCATTATTGAGGAAGGAAGAGCAAGTGGGAGAAGGATGTATTGTTGCTTTGTGGATTTTCGGAAAGCTTTTGATACAGTACCAAGGGCCAGATTGATGCGCAGGATGCAAAAGTTAGGGGTCCCCAAAGAGATTATTTGGGGGATCATGGCCTTATACGGGTCAGTAACTGGTTATGTACGTACTCCAGAAGGGGATTCCGACACTGTTCATTCCACCGTTGGAGTAAAGCAGGGATGCCCACTGTCCCCTACTTTATTTGGTATGTACATAGATGAGGTATCAGATTACATTGATAGAGAGGGTGACAGAGGTGCTCAACTTGCAGGGTCATGGATCCCTTTGTTGTTGTATGCAGATGATATTGTATTGATAACAGAATCACCAGATGGAATGTAGAGGCAGCTAGATGCATTACATAAATTCGCGGAGGATAGTGAATTGTCGGTAAACTTGGGTAAAACCAAAGTTATGGTGTTTAACACCACACCGCAGTGGGTTAGGAGATCGGCACCTACATTTGCATATGGCCAGGTTACATTAGAGTACACAGATGCATACACATACCTTGGTGTGGTATTTGTAGGACTGAAGTTTACTCTTAAGAAAGCAGCGGATGCTAGATTGTCCAGAGCCTCTGCGACCTTGGGAGGGTTGGAGAGGATGTGTTCACAAGTGCAATTTCAGGAACCACGAACAAAACTTTGGCTCTTCGATATTGTGGTGGATTCCGCTATGCTTTATGGGGTCCAGATTTGGGGACCATCTGTGGATCAGGATAATTGGAAGTCAATGGAGAGACCTTTGGGATCTATGATTTCCCGAATGATTAGAGCCAAGGCCTCTGTACCACACGCGATTACCCGAGCGGAACTAGCTGCCCCTCCGATAGAAATTGAAGCTCTTACCAGATCAGTGTCATTTATACAAGGTTTGTGGGATACAAATAATTGCAGATATACTAGACTCGCCCTCTAATCCTCTCGACAATTAGCAAGGCAAGGGTATACATCATGCTGGTATGCGCAACTGTCCTCGTGGTTTCAGAGACACGGGTTCAGTATGGAAAGATTACCCCCCATCCAATACTCTCTTGTGGCTCCATCACTGGCAATTACACGAACGGAGATTAATAAAATCATCCGTCACGATCTTATACAGTTGGATACTAAGAGGACATGGGTAGACCCTACACAAGAATTGGGCACAAAGATGGCCGACTACAAAGAAAACTTCCTACAGCTATCTAAAGATGGATTTGTGATTCGCCCGAGCTATATGGATACCCACCCATCTCATGGTTTGAGATGTGCTATTGGTCAGATTCGTACATCCTCACACCAGCTGGAAATTGAATTTGGCAGATTTAGGGGAATCCCACCTAAGAGCACAATTTGCAAGTTATGCGGAATGGAGCCGGAGACAAAATTACACTACATATGCCATTGCACCGTATACTATGAGATATGTGGGCATTTCCATTGCCTATTTAAAGAAGGCTTTGGACCTCTAGATAGAGTCATGCAATACCAAGATCAAAGATGCTTAGGCTTGCACCTACTGGAACTACATCGGCACAGGGATAATCTAATGAGAAGACAAAGAGCACTAAAACCTCAGAGGAAGATCACAGATTTCTTCGGATCGAGAGTAGCAGAAGTGGAAGGAGAAGCAAGAGGCCAGCAGCCAGCACAAAGGAGTACCCACATTCATACCAAAGGCACCCTCATTGACAGGGCGATTGAGCTTAGGAAATCGAGACGACCACGACCGAGATGCAGAGGACACTTCACCGGAGGAGACTACAACAAAGGATTAGAAGCATTCTAGCCAGACACCGAGAATGCTCCTAAGAAGTTTATTCAATACTTTGTATTTAGTTTTTCACATTTATTTTCACACTTCACACTTTTCACACTTAGTACTTTTCACACTTCACACTTTTCACACATTTATTTTCACACTTCACACTTTTCACACTTAGTACTTTGGTACTAATTAAGGTACCCAGACAATGTAACAGATTCACCACTTTTGTATCAGTTTGGTCTCATAGGTCATTCTGGCCTTTTGCAAACGTTAATATAACATTTCATTTCATTTCATTTTCTCTCTCTCTCTCTCTCTCTACCTTGAGATCAAGACTCATCAAGTAGATCTTTTATATCTATTCGGATTATTCTTATGAAACTCAAGATTCTCTTTTTTTCCCCTCCTTCCCTCTCTCTCTATCTCTCTGTCCCTGTTTCTCTTGTGCTCTCTCTCTCTCTCTCTCTCTCTCTCTCTCTCTCTCTCTCTCTCTCTCTCTCTCTCTCTCTCTCTCTCTCTCTCTCTCTCTCTCTCTCGCGCGCGCGCGCTAACACACACATGCACGCATGCATGCACACACACATTCACGTTCACACACACACACATATACATATACACAAAGTTTTGATTTCTAGGCTTCTTGGCTAGATGTTTGGGATCTCTCTCAGTGAATAAGAAGAGGAAACTATAATAATCTTTGAGTGTGCTAGATTGGTTATCATAATTTCCTCTTTGGGCTACTCATTGATGAATTGGAATGAATGGTTCTTGACTTTATGTAGCAAGAAGGCATAGAAGAGGTTAAGATTGGAAATGCCGTGATCATGCTTTTGCTTTATGCCGATGATGTAGTGCTCTTGGCACATACCTTAGAAGATGCACAAAAGCTTATGAGTGTCTTGGAACGCTTTTGCCTACATAGCGGGCTGATCGTGAATGGATCCAAAACCAAGGTTCTGCTTGTAAATACCCTCAATGATGAAAATCCATGCATTGTATATAACAATGAGAAACTTGAAGTGGTAGATCACTTCAAGTACCTTGGCCTTGAGGTTCCATCCAATCATAAACGGAAGGATTGTGCAATGCGTCGCTTGGAAGCCGGAAAGAGGGCCTATTATGCATTTGAGAACATGTGCAATGCAGGAGAGATCAAGTGTTGGGCTCTCAAAAAGTACCTCTTTGACACATTGGTGACACCGGTGCTTCTTTATGGAGTGGAGGTGTGGGGTGGAAGCATCGGGAAGTCTACTTGGAAAGAGTTTGAGAATGTCCAAAAGCGTTTTCTCACCAACTTTCTCCAAGTCAAGACACAAACACCCTACATGCTCTTACTTCTTGAGTCCGGATTGCTTCCCATTGAGGTCTTGGGCATGCAAAGGGTTGTGGAGTACATGCGTAAGACACAACGTAGCCCTTTGCATCGACTTCCTAGAATCGCATATGAAGCAAGTCAAATGGTTCAAAAGACATGCAAGAGCAAAATACTAAGTTCGGGGTGGATGCTTGATATCAAGAAATGGTTTGGAAGATGGGATGCATGTCACTTGGTCAAGGATGCGTCGATCGACTCCCAAGTTAATGAGGCCTTCTTACAACGCCAATGTATCACGGCTTGGGAGAAATCCGGAGGTTCTCGCTTCAGCCATTACACCACACACGTTGCCCCAAACTACAAATCTCTCTTCTTCTCGGAACGACGTAACAGAACCCATTCCTACATCCTTGAGCCCATCCCGTTGAGTGCGATCCGCACCATTGCCTCCATTCATCTTTGCTCCCATTCTCTACGCTGCGAGACAGGACGTTGGGGCACTGGCGAGGAGTGTCATCGACTTTGCACGTTATGCCCTCGTCAAGTGCGAGAGAGTGAGTACCACACACTACTTGAGTGCTCAGCTTTTGACCACATTAGGTCCTCTTTTCCCCATATATTCAACCATTATCTCTCCCTACATACCTTCCTCTCCCAACCACGATGTGGACTCTCTATTGCGACGCTCATTTCAACCATTTTTGAGCATCGAGAGACACTTATGAACTCCACTCACACCACGTGACATGTTCATTTGATCCCATAGGTCATATTTGACCTCCCAAGATGATAATAGAACTATCTATCTATCTCTCTCTCTCTCTCTCTCTCTCTCTCTCTCTCTCTCTCTCTCTCTCTCTCTCTCTCTCTTCATTGCACAATGCGTAGAAGTGGCGAGCGCTTGGATTTCTTGAAGCTCTTTAAGATGAAATATCAAAATAGAGTCAACCATCAAATTTGAGGGCTAGAGTTTCTTTATAGCCTTCAAAAGGAAATTAGACTCTCTCTCTCTCTCTCTCTCTCTCTCTCTCTCTCTCTCTCTCTCTCTCTCTCTCTCTCTCTCTCTCTCTCTCTCTCTCTCGCGATGCGTAGAAGCATCGAGCGCCCGGATTTCTTGAAGCTCTTCAAGATGAAATATCAAAGTAGAGTCACCCATCAAATTTGAGGGTTTGAGTTTCTTTATAGCCTTCAGAAGGAAAGCAGTCTCTCTCTCTCTCTCTCTCTCTCTCTCTCTCTCTCTCTCTCTCTCTCTCTCTCTCTCTCTCTCTCTCAAAAAACGCAGCCGTTTTTTGACCTAGTAGACAGCAGTCCACTCTTTTGATCATAACTTCTTCATCCGAACTCCGATTTGGGTGATCTATAGCCTCAATCGAAGAGCATGAAGTCCTCTACGCATTGATGTAAAGACAAAAATTTTCAGAATTATGGAAGGCATTTCTGTAGCAGCATTTCCGAAGTGAACAGGTTCAACAAAATTGATTTTCATCTCCTATTTTACATACAATGTCTTCCGGCACTCGCAAGGGTTCTTCTTCTTCAACAAGGTTCACAACCATTGTGGAAAATGATCCAAAATCTCCTAAGTGTGGAGATAGCAACACAACCACCCAACCAACGACATCGAAAACCATGATCATGGCGTACTTGGTATCATTGCAAGAGACCGTAAACAAACAAGGCGAAGACTTACGAGCACTTGCAATGGAGAATGGCACACTAAGGGTACTTGTGGTTGAGAATGAGAATCTCAAGACATAAGAGAGAAGTATGTTCCTTATAAGTGATCAATCAAAATACCTTAAGAAGGAAGTTTCTTGGGTAGCCTCTGCAAATGAGTCTTAGGAAGTAGAAGTTTCTCAAGCTAGCAAATCCATTGGGATTACTTTCCCTGATGATATAGCACCTAAGTTATGTTTTGATAAAGGCTACTTTTTGGTGGAGAGGGTGCCAAGAGATCCAAGGTATATATTGGTATGAGTTGAGAGGCTTTTGGTAACAATTGGAATCAAGGATACCTTAAAAGTTGAAAGCATGTCCCTTGTAGAAGTGGATATCTAGGATGGTAGCTTCAAAGGAGGAAATGATGGGTGAGATCACTATATGATTTTGTAAAGGGAAGGCGTAAGAAGCGAGGGCTTTGGTAAGTGATTTGCGACTTCCTGTCCAGACTCCGAAGGCATCATCTATGAATATTTTATGATATGCTAGGTTTGGGCTGAGGATAAGAAGGGATTGGTTTTCTAGGTGGTAGAGAAAGAGGCAAGCATAAACTAATGCGAAATTTGATCCCATTGCGGTGCCTTTAATTTACTGCCACACTTTGTCTTTGAAGCAGAGATAATGGTGTGAAAGAATAAGGGTGGCAAGTGAGATGATGAACTCTGTTTTTGGGGTGTTGAAGAAGTTAGTGATGGTATTTCTGAGGGCTATGAGTCCCTCAGTCATAGGTATGCTAGGGTAAAGGGAGGTTACATCGAAGGTAAAAAGGAGACAATGGGGGGGGGAAAGTCTGGGAGTGGAGATCGATGATAAGGGATAGTGAGTCTTTAAGGTGTTTCTTTTGTGAAAGGAGGATAGGATAAAGTTGGCAGTGTAGCCATTTGGAAGAATTTTCAAACACATATCCACGGTAAGAGCAAATAGGGCGGGCTACAAGTATTGGTTTGTGTAGCTTAGGGAGAAATTGGATAGGACAGGGCTTGAAGGGTTTAAGGAGTGGTGTGAGGATAAAGGTGGCTCCAACTGGGGTTAGAAGAGTGTATTTGAGGGTGATGGAGTGGAGTAAGGAGGCGAGGTAGTTTAGTGGATGTGGGGTGAAGGGTGTGTATGTGGATGGATCATTGAGTTGTCTATAGGCTTCCTGTTCGTACCATTCCCGTGATAGGATGGTAAGGCCAAGATTTTTATCCGCCGGTTTGATGACTGTTGTGTCATCCATTGAAAGAGTTTTAAGGGCACGCTTGACGAATTTGGGAATTTTTGAGTGGGAAGATTTATAGTGTATAAGAGTATCTTTAAGATTTTGGAGGTTTAGGGATGTGATCCCCTCGATTGTAGGATCTAAAGAGGGGGGTATCCAAGAGGGGTTAGGGATTTTGTAAGAGGGGGGGGGGTTGTTAGATGTAGAAGATTGAAAAAACATTTTGATTTGTAAACTCCTTGCCAAAGAGTCGTGGGCTTTGATAATGAGTTCCGTTGGGGGGTTCGGGGGAGGGGGGATGTATTTAAGTCCTAGGTCTAAGCATTTCTTTTCATCGTTAGAGAGGGGATGGGAGGTGAGATTATGCACAAAGTTAGTACAAAGGTTGTTGACCAAGGTAGATGAAGGGAGCTTACCAAAAATTGTGAGCTCGAAGGCATGGAGATTTATGAGAGGAAGCCAAAATTTGTGTCTCTTCCTTCCTCTATCCGTGGGAAGTTTCTTGAAAAGGATGGGAGGGGGGGTTCCATTGGAAACGGATAGGGTAGAAGCTGTTGAGGTGGAAGGGATAGAGTGTTGAGTGTTTATCCAAAGGTAAGGGAGGAGGGGGGGCTTGCTAAAAAGAAAGTGTAACCAGGAGGCTGGACAAGAAGGCCCTAATCCCTCCTCCCTTTTCCTTTTCCCGCATCATTGTAAGCACACTTGTGGTTGTTATCGTCGTTGTAGGCTCGCTTGTGGTTATTGTCGTCATCACGATTGGTGTTAATGTTGTTGTTGTCGCAATTGGTGTAGTGGTGGTGGTGGGTGTTGCCGTCTTCGTTGTCTTCTTGAGGACGATTATTGTGGTTGGGAGGTTTGGTTAGCTTGTTGTAGGGGAATGTCTTGGATTTTGTTTTAGGGTTGTACGTAGAATGGATATTTGGTGTAAAGAGGTTATGAATGCCATTGAGGGGGTATTTTGGGTTTGTGATAGGCTTATTAGGAGGCTTGTTGGGAGGGGAGTAAAGGAAGGGTCTTTTGGAGGGCGGGGAATGGGGAGGAGAGTGGGGTGGTTCGTGTTTTTTGAAGAGAGTTGAGCTAGTGTGGGTCTTTGGGGTTTTGATATAGGTTTTGGTGGGGGATGAGGGAGGGTGTGTAAGGTGGGAGGAAGAGGCGAGAGAGGTTCTAGGGGGGTAAAAGGGAGTTTTGGCCAGGGCACAGTTTCTTGGTGGCTTGGTGAGAGGGGTGTTAGTGGTGAAGGGTGAGGAGATAGAGGGTTTCATGTGAGGAAGGGATTGGAAATGTTTGCTAACTTCTAGCTCTATGAGTTCCTTGATGGTTTTCTCCTTAGGGAGGCAGGTGATAGATTCTTTCATTGTGGTGATGGTGCGCTTTCTAGATTTTAAAGCTTCTTCTTCTTCGGTGGAGGCCAAATGAGAGTTTAGTATAAGGGATTACATTTGAGAGAGGAAGAGTTGAATGAAGGTATCTTTCCATTTGGTTAGGTATTGGAGCCAATCACTCGCGGCTAAGAGGGGTAAAGTAATAGAGGAGATCTTGTTGACGAGGTCAGTGAGGCGGCTTTCTACATCATCCAGGCCTCTAGGTGACCCCGGCGCAGTGTTCGAGTCACTCCTAAGCATCGACGACGCAGTGGCCGAGACATCGGCCACTCTCAAACGCGTAGGCAGTATAATCCTTTGGTGTACTCAAAATAAACCTAAATCTAATCTAATCTAACTTAAATAAACCTAAATCTAATATAACGTAAATCTAAATCTAACCTAATCTTAAACGATAAAAAGAGGAAAATGGTATAACCTTTCTATCACCCAAGTGTGGTAGATTGGTTATGTCATTTCCCTCTTCAATAATAGGTAAATAACGTAAATAAACCTAAATCTAATTTAATATAATGTAAATTTAAATAAATCTAACGTAAATAAACCTAAATAAACATAAATCTAATATAATATAACGTAAATAAACCTTAATCTACTCAAACGTAAATCTAACTAAAAATAAACCTAAATCTAATCTAATTTAACTTAAACAAACCTAAATCTAATTTAACGTAAGTCTACATCTAACCTAATCTTTAACTTCTTTTGGGATAGTTTTGTACGACGTTAAAATTCTCTTCTTCTCGTGTGTGTGTGTGTGTGTGTGTGGGTGTGTGTGTGCCAATAAAAAGAGAAAAATGGTACAACCTTTCTATCACCCAAGTGTGGTAGATTGGTTATGCCATTTCCCTCTTGAATAACAGGTCTTGAGTTCAACTCCTCGTCGGCTATATCTTTAGGTCTCTTGAATTAGTTTCCTACGATGTTAAATTAAACTCTCTTCTTCTCGGATGTGTGTGTGTGTGTGTGTGTGTGTGTGGATGTGTGTGCACACCAATAAAAGGAGAAAAATGGTATAACTTTTCTATCACCCAAGTGTGATAGATTGGTTATGCCATTTCCCTCATGAATAACAGGTCTTAAGTTCAACTCCTGTCGACTAGATCTTTAAGGTCTCTTGGGATAGTTTCCTACGATGTTAAGACTCTCCTCTTCTTCTTCTTCTCTCGCTCTCTATCTATCTCTCTCTCTCTTTTTGTTTTATATCTTTCTCTTTCTCTCTCTCTCTCTCTCTCTCTCTCTCTCTCTCTCTCTCTCTCTCTCTCTCTCTCTCTCTCTTTCTCTCTCTCTCTCTTTTCCTCTCTCAATGTGTGTGTGCATTTTTTGTTTATGCATGTGTGTGTGCATTTTTGGTTTATGCATGCTCTCTCTCTCTCTCTCTTTTCCTCTCTCAATGTGTGTGTGCATTCTTTGTTTATGCATGTGTGTGTGTGTTTTTTGTTTATGCATGAGCTCTCTCTCTCTCTCTCTCTCTCTCTCTCTCTCTCTCTCTCTCTCTCTTAGGTCCTCTTTTCCCCATATATTCAGCCATGAGCTCTCCCTACATACCTTCCTCTCCCAACCACGATGTGGACTCTCTATTGCGACGCTCATTTCAGCCATTTTTGAGCATCGAGAGTCACTTATGAACTCCACTCACACCACGTGACATGTTCATTTGGTCCCATAGGTCATATTTGACCTCCCAGGACGATAATAGAACTATCTATCTATCTACCTATCTCTCTCAAAAACACAATGTGTGTGTGAGAGAGAGAGAGAGAGAGAGGGAGAGAGAAAGAGAGGGGAAGGTAACATGAGAGTGAGGAGAGGGAAGGAGCATACCTGGCTCTCCTTCCTCTCCTCGTGTGCGTGGAGAGAAGAAAGAGGGAGAGAGAGAGGGAGAGAGAAAGAGAGGGGAAGGTAACATGAGAGTGAGGAGAGGGAAGGAGCATACCTGTCTCTCCTTCCTCTCCTCGTGTGTGTGTGTGTGTGTGGAGAGAGAAGAAAGAGAGAGAGAGAGAGGGAGAGCCTGCATTACCTTACTTGCTTGAGCGTGCACCGAAAACTCTGATCTGAGATCTGAGTTTTTGGACGCTCTCGGTTATTTTTTTTACCCCTGACGGCGTCGCTATAGGCGTCGCTATGAACTTCGCTAAGTTACTTGTAACTTAGAAACGCTCATAGAGATGCCTATAGCGACGCCGTGGTTTTTCACATTTGAGCATCGCACTACGAGCGTCGCTAATATTAAGTACCTCTTGTAGTGATGAGATTCGAGGTCAGATCTTTGACAAATATACTGAACAAACAAGAAATTAGAACATGATGCACATAATAACTCATGTAATCTTTGACAAATATACTAAACAAACAAGAAATTAGAACAACTGGTTTGATTGCAGGATAGTAACTCGGGGGGCTCACTATGTGTAAAACTACCATATCACGTGCGTTCAAAACATGTTTGTAAAACCCCTCATCTATGAATTTTGTTAAGAATATAATGTACCCTTTTCTTTTAAAATCTGTAAGTTTTTTTCAAAATTGAAAAAATAATGCCCTTCTGTATATATATTTATGTAAGTTTCAAGAACTTTAAATACCCTTCTGTTAAACTCACACGATAAGTTACATTTTTATTAGGTGACCTCCCCAGGGATAGTACACACAATGAAAGGAAAGAATGGCGGACAAACATACTGTTTCAGCACACAACATGATGGTTTTTTTAATCTCATCTGTAACTCATATTTTAAGATGAGTTAATGTCTTTTTTAGTTCAATAAATTTTTTGTATAAACCCCTACATTTTCTTTGGAAAATGGAACGGGTACCAAGACATATGTATAAAGGTTTTTTCCCTAATTAAGTAATAAACATCAAAGACAGCTTGTCACGTGATTTATTACATTACTAATCATGGTTATTGTGGTTTGCATGGTCATGGATACTATGTACTATTGGATAAAGTGTATTCTGCCAAACACCGAACCCTAGTAAACATAGGAAAGATAGATACAGTCTCAAGTAAATAGATCACTTATGAATAAAGAGCTAAAAATTCATAATTTATGTAGTAAGACAATGCAAGTTTCAGTTTTTAAATCATTGGTGGGGGATATGTCCACTTGGTGGGCTATCCCCTACCAAGTGGGCATACTCCCAGGGTTGGGAGTGGGCCTCTCTCTCTCTCTCTCTCTCTCTCTCTCTCTCTCTCTCTCTCTCTCTCTCTCTCTCTCTCTCTGAATCCCGGTTTTTAGCATTGTAACTAGTATCTCCATTTTTACCTCAATACAAAATAAACCCCCTCTCTCACTCTCTCTCTTTCTCAATCTCTCTCTCTCTCTCTCTCTCTCTCTCTCTCTCTCTCTCTCTCTCTCTCTCTCTCTCTCTCTCTCTCTCTCTCTCTCTCTCTCTACAATGGATGATGTAGAACAATAGTACAACCTTTAACATCACAAGAGAAACTAAAAAATTGGAAGGTTGTTCTCGTTCTCACTCTCTATCTGTCTCTCTTTCTTTGTATCCGGGGGGAGTCTTGTCAAGATATTGGAAAAAAGATTCTAAATCAATACTATTTGAAAAGCATTTTTTTGTGGTAAGACATGGTTACCTCCCTCTTGCTATCTCTCTTTCTCTCTCTCTTTATCTCTCTCTCTCTCTCTCTCTCTCTCTCTCTCTCTCTCTCTCTCTATCTTTCATAATAAAAGTCCAAACAAAATACGTAAATTAACCTCACTTAACGTAGGTATGGACAAACAAAATCTTTGAAAATCATGAAGTGCACCGATTTGGGTATGCCTGGTAAAGATGGAACAGTTGGCGGCCTAAACTGATTCTCTTGAGCGCATGGGAGCAATGAAAGCACCGCATGTGGATGCGGTGAGCTGCACTTATCAAAGCGCAGGCATAGTACACTATAATCCCACCCTAAACTCCATGCACACAACCATATCGCTCCCCCACACGGATACCTATGGCCCCACCAAACCCCCATCATACATGCACATGCAACTGATTCTTCTCATACACATAACACACACACACGTGAGGTTGTTGCTACCTAGTTCTATCATACACAAGCTACACACACACACACACATACACACAATTGCACACCTCTTAAGGCAAGCAACCTCATCACACAGATAGCCATCGATCACCCAAAATCGAAAACTATAGCATCCTTTGGTGGCGGCAAAGCAGCACATAAGAAAGATTGGAGCTACTACACATCTCAAACAAATGATAATTAGACATTTTTTTGATGTTTTTTTACGTTTGGTCTTTGGTGGATTTGAAACTATGATATACATATTCATTATCTTTTGATCGATTAGACGTAAGACTCTGTTTTGCATAACATTCCGTACAAGTGTTATACTTGTTGGGTATTCATACATACATAAGAGAGGAGGAAAACGCTAATCTGGAAAACCTAGAGTATATAAATTAATGCATAGTCTGGAGCACTGTATGATATGAAGTAATAATTCTATGAACATGCATCTGTTTTGCCTTGTTTTTTCTAAAAATTTAGTACGAATAATCTTGAGAAGGACTTGACAATTGGATATATATATCGTATATCTTACTTGAATGATTTTTTAGACATAAAAATGAACCCTGTTTGATTGAAAATCAGATAATGGTGAACGTCCGCTCAAGAATTGGCATCTTGTATGGTTTTTTTTGGCAGTCCTACATTCGATAGCATACAAATGCAATTTCAACACAAATCATATTAATGACGACCCCCAGCTTTCAGGCTATGGTGATTTCTATTGGAAGCCCACTTGCAGGGGATATACCATGTTTTGAGAATGCGAGCCCTAAAACTTGCAAGAGATGTTACCTATCCAATGGAAAGCCACGTCCCTCCTCCATACGCGATTTTTTGGGAGGGTGTAAACCAATCTTCCTCATCAAACTGGAAACAACATTGTACCAATTGAAACTACGGTAGAGAATAATCTACCAAACAAGCCTATTGTAGAAAATACCATTACAAAACGGATCATGCCCAATAGAGAAGCAAAGAAAAAACTCCCTCAAAATGCATATAAGGAGAGTGAAGGGGTTTAGGGCTATGAGATAGCAATAACAAGAAGAATAGAATGTTTGGATACCTGTCTTCTCATCAAGGTTGCCCATGTTCTAACTAGCTGCTTGTGTTGGATGGTGAGAGGTACATGCCTATTCTTTCATGGGTGATGAGGCTCAGCCGTTCTCCTACCAGAACTGGATGTACCAGCATGAAATAAAGAATTTTGTCTTTTGTCTATTTGGTCTTTGGTTATATTCTACTATCTTTTATTTCTTGTCTACTTTGGTCAAGTGTCATTATATGGTTCTCTAAGATGGCATATCAAATCTCATCTCCCCCCCCCCCCCCCCCCAACACACACACACACATAGAGGCTACGGACAGTTGTGATCTCACATTCTCTCTCTCTCTCTCTCACACACACACACACACACACACACACACACACAAAGAGTGAACACTCTAGATAGTCTCTCTCTCTCTCTCTCTCTCTCTCTCTCTCTCTCTCTCTCTCTCTCTCTCTCTCTCTCTCTCTCTCTCTCTCTCACACACACACACACACACACACACACACACACACACAGCCTTAGGTGTGCGCGCAGGCTTGCTCAGCTAAATTGGACTCTCTCACGCACACCACCAATAATGCCCAGTCACACTGTAGGTTGAGATTTGAGTCTCATACGCACACACCCTTGGGTGTGCACACAGTCCTCACAGTCTTGCTCAGCTAGATTGGACTCTCTCTCACACACACCACTAGTAATGCCCAATCACACTGTAGGTTGAGATTCAAGTCTCATACGCACACATTGCCAGTGGTTAATCACGTTTCTTCTCTCTCTCTCTCTCTCTCTCTCTCTCTCTCTCGCTCTCTCTCTCTCTCACACACACACACACACACACATACACCCTTCCATTTTGGGACTATTCGAGATCAGTGTTCAATTAAAATTGGGATTTAATGTATCAATTGAAAAATCCTAGCTAGATTCCAAGTTCACCTTGAAGTAAATCGGCAAAATTTTACTAGTATGCATACGAACAATTTTTCAAATTTTGAAATTTTATGGCCATTTGCTTTCTAAAAGCAAAGTTGAGCCACCTTTCAATTAAGGAAAAGTAAAGTTGGAAAAGTAGAGTCAAACCTTTTTCTTATACTTAGGAAGGTTTAAAATTGAAGGCCTGAAAAGCTTCACAAGTTCCAAGATTCCAAGCTTTAGAGAAATGGGACATTTTGTAAGGTTTCCTTTGAAGTGAAGCAGTTAGTGACAAGTGGAGGGTCTCTCCTTCCTTGAAAATTTTAAGCTGCATTATATATATTATAGATATAGAAGATATAGATAGATATTTCAAAAATGCTTGTTTGAAAGATGTGTAACATTCCAAAATGCCAGTACATCACCATCCTCTTTTTGTTCCAAGTTAAAAACATCATGCTCTTGCCAATCATACCAATGCATCAAAAATTACCACGGCAAATCAACTTGACAATGTCAGTATAGTATACAACAATCCAATAACAAGTCAATGTGAGAGAAACCAAAGAGATGGCAAAAAAAAAATGGAAACAAGAACATTTGACTGTAAGCCTAAGAGCAAAGAATGAGGCCAATCTCAAAAGATTTCCATTGTGAGATATCAACAAGAATTGATTCAAGACAAGATGCTATCCTTACTCCCAAGCAACACATGAACACAAGTAAACCACACAGAAAACTAACATGACTATCGAGGAATCTTGCCTTTTATAGAGTACAAGGCCATCAGAGGAGCAAGGGGATTCCAAGCAGTTTATGGTAGCCACCATATCCATTAAGGTAGGAGCTTCTTTGCACTAGAGGCAAGAGTCAATCAATCACAAAGGCGTATACCAATGGACAAGAAGGAATGAAGGCATCATACTACAAACTGGTGTGGTTCATGACCCAAGTGAAATGAAAGATCCAAGAAGAGGACCATTGCCCAAATGTGAAAATAAACAATGGAAGAGCAGGGCCATATAACCATTGAGGGGTTGGGTGCCCGTACAAGGCTATAAATCTTTTAGGGGGACAAAATAGGCATGCATTACCAATAAACGCCATAGTCCCCCCTTTTTAACACAAAAAGGAAGGTTCTAGGTAAGAAACTATTTATTAGATTAAAATCTCCATACAGTTTTTAAAAAAAAGTATAGTTCAGAGGCCATGAGTTAAATACAACTAAGATAGTATGTTTGATAGTGATTCATTGTACCCTTGTCTGTGTTAAAATAGAAGGGCACTTGGTCGAGGGTATGCACGATGAAGTAGGGTATGCGCGATGTGTACTGTGTACTGTCAGTCTGTGTATTGTGGCTCTAGATGTTGGTGAGCTCGCGGTAGCATCCGTCATCCTCAATCTCGCAAGTTTTTTGAGTTTTGCAGCATCACTGTAAGTTTCCCCGCTTTAAGCGCCCCCGCCTCCCCTCTTGTCTGCCTGCATACGCTTTTTTATATGACAATATCTTGGCAGCAATGGTAGGAATAGAGTATGCATCCTTCTCCAAGCAAGAGTGCATCTTGCTGCAGCTTTTGACCTTGACAAAGCCTATGATAGGATAGAATGGTCCTATATAGAAGAAGTCATGGGAGCTCTGGGCTTTGGGCCTCGCCTTTGTCGCCTCATACGCACACTAGGCATTGGCAGCCAATCAGAGCTCTTGTTTAATGACAGAATTGTGGGATCTTTTGAGATTAAAAGGTCTATTAAGCAAGGATGTCCCCTGGGCCCCTTTCTTTTCGCCATCGGGTCACATCCTCTCATTATGATGCTCGAAGAAAATGCTGCGCGGGGAGAGATTCAAAGTCTGGCATTACTAGGCAACGACCAGCTCTACTGGCCAAAATGTTCACAGTTGATTTTCTCCTATTCTTGAAGGCATGCCCTCAAGTTGTCAGGAGATCTCTAGAGATTTTGCAAACATTTTCCATGGCCTTGAGATCCAAGTGAAATATAGAGAAGTCAAGACTAATCTCCCTATCGGAGAACAACTCTTTTGACCCTGCAGTCCGGACAGGAGAGATGATCTCAAATGGGATTGTATTTAGACACCTGCGAGCCCTCATAGGGGTGGATGTAACCCACAGTCAAAGATTTCAATGGGTCCTTGAAAAAATAAGCTAAAAAATGAGAAGATGGGAGTTTGTTCTCCTCCCCTTCCAAAGCCGGATTAGAGTGATTAATGCTTGTATGATCCCGTATATTGCTTTCCTCAGCCTCGTGCTCAAGATGGCTAAGTGTAATTGGAAAGAATTCTTAAAATCAATGAAAAGGTTTCTTTGGAAGAACAACACAAAAACCTCCCAGCCATGGCAGTGGGCTAGATGGGAGGTAGTTGCTCTCCCAGTAGACCAAGGAGGGCCCGGCATTCTTAACCCTGTATCCCATGTTGAGGCCCTTTGTGCCAAATTTATGGTCTCATTGGCTAAACATGACCAAGCTTGGGCTATCATGACGAAGGAAATGCTTGATGTAGTAAAATTGGGATTGAAAGGGGGAAAGTGGAAGGGGGTTGTGATGCACGACAAACTTAGTGGTCTTATCTTAGATCTGGTGGACTCTCAGGGGAGATGATGAAGAAGTGGAAAAGTGCAGCTGAGGTTTTGGAATGGGGGGAAGTAACCAGATACTTTAAGAACTCCATTTTGCACTGTTCCCCTTGGCTCTCAAAAATATTGGTGCCACCACAAAGCCCCTATTATATAGAAATGGCCATGAATGTGAATAATAAGGGTCTCGTTCGACTAGAGCAATTCTGGGATGGCAACAGGAAGTGCTGGAAAACTGTTGACTCTTTAGCCATCCAATTTCAATTGAATGGCTTTGAGATCTTACTAGTCTACAGGGTGATGAAAGATCTTGATAAGGTGGTGATGCCAATTTGTGAATCCAACTTTGAATGGGACGCTTGGAGATGGCCCGGGAGTAGTCTCTTTTGGAGACCAATTACTCTAAAGGCATTTACCATGCATTAATGAATGAGGCTAATTGGTGTAGCCCCCTCAACAAATTGTGGAAGAGGCACTGGATGGAAAACGGTGGGAGGGAGTCATGGAGAACATTTGGAAGCCAAGGTGGCCTCAGTATATGAAGATATTTCTGTGGAAAGTGATGTGGGGTGCTCTGTCGAGGGGCATAAAGATACAAGAAATAGGCATCGGGTCCGATCATTGCTCGGGGTGCAGAATAGCTAGTGAAGACCTAGCCCACCTTTTCATGGGATGGCAGGAAATCAGGGGCATGGCTCAAAAAATATGCAAGTGGATTAAAAGGACATGGAAAATTAAGTTCTTCAAGAATGATCTATTCTTTGGTAGTAATAGGTTGGGAAGTCTTGCTCTTCTTGTCTACATTTAAATAATCAGGTACTACTTCTTGCACCATATTTGGCAAGCAAGGAACCGCCGCGTGTTTGAGGGGGATCTGGCTGTGGAAAACTTTTGTGAAATCATACAAGAGATCAGAGTAATGATCCACATGATCGGAGGCAAACAAGCTTCAGAGGACTGGTCTATAACAATACATCACATCTTGTAATAAGTAAAGCCTAGGAGTAGTAGTGGTTTCTTTGTCAAGCAGATAACTTGTAATCCTTTTACCCTCAAGGCTCACTCTGAGCTCGAGGTTGGTGTATATTTGTGATGTCCTTAATACTATCCACTCACAATTGTGAGTTTTGCAAAAAAAAAACAAATAGAAGGGCACTAGGTGGGTTCTAGTGAGTCATTCATCACAAGGAAGTAGCTTTCCCAAAGTATGACAACGTCATAAGTTGTCATGTCATTTTGATTTAGTTATGTTTTTGAAAGTGAGAAAAACAAAAAAAGTCCAAGAGATGAGACTTGGAACCTTGTAATCATGTAATGTAGCAACACGATCTTGAATTTAAAGAAACAATCTTTGAGAGAGAGAGAGAGAGAGAGAGAGAGAGAGAGAGAGAGAGAGAGAGAGAGAGAGAAGAGGATAATTTTAACATCGTAGGAAACTATCCCAAGAGACCTTAAAGGTCTATCTGACAAGGAGAGTTGAACATTGAGAGAGAGAGAGAGAGAGAGAGAGAGAGAGAGAGAGAGAGAGAGAGAGAGAGAGAGAGAGAGAGAGAGAGAGAGAGAGGGGGGGGGGGGTACTAAATTATCCTCTCTAGAAAGTGACATAGGAAGACGAGTGAACATCAAAGTAACCAAACATCCATGAGTATATATGAGAATCAATCCTTGATGGTAGCACTAGTGGATCCTTTCCTTACATATTTATCTGTGTCTCTCCATAAGATATAATGCTACCACCTTTGGCTTGAATCTTTTGTCATTCTCAAAGGTGACAAATCCCTTTTCTTAACACTCAACACTCCATTTATTGGCTGGGAAAATATGCAAGTGGATTCAAAGGACATGGCAAATTAAGTTCTTCAAGGCTGATTTGTTCTTTGGTAGTAACAGGTTGGGAAGTCCTGCTCTGCTTGTCTGCACTCAAATAATTAGGTACTACTTATTTCACCATATTTGGCAAGCAAGGAACCGCCGGGTGTTTGAGGGGGATCTGGCTGTGGCAAGCTTTTGTGAAATCATACAAGAGAGCAGAGTGACAATCCACAGGATTGGAGGTAAACAAGCCTCAAAGGACTAGTCTAGAACAATACATATTGTGATGACATCTTGTAATAAGTAAAGCCTAGGAGTAGTTGTGGTTTCTCTGTCAAGCAGAGACCTTGTAATCCTTTGACCCTCAAGGCTCGGTCTGAGGTTGAGGTTGGTGTATATTTTTGATGTTCTTAATACCATCCACTCACAATTGTGAGTTTTGCAACAAAAGAAAACAATCAACGCTCCATTTGATCTCATAGTAGCAAAATAGTACTACACTTTTACATTTCCTTTTTTTTTTTCCAAAACTCATAATCTTGAGTGATTATATCAAATGACTGCGAGAAAATTACAAACCATCCTCAAGCTCATGCCGAGCCTTGAGGTATTGAAATTACATAACAAGGACTCGTCTGAACGACACGAGTCGCCCTGAGCCAATCATCCGAGTAGTGGCTTTTACCTATCACATATATAAACTCCGCACTTTCTTGTACTATCATTGAGAAACTAGCCACAAAGAGGTTTTTATTAAAGATGCGGCAGTTCCTGACCTTCCAGATATTATGAAAGAAGCAAAATCTAACAATTTGCGTGCATAGCAAGAAGGGAAGGACTTTAAAATTGTTTCCCTCCTAGACACAGATTCTTCTTGAAGAACCCTATCCTCCATGTTCTTTGTATCCACTTGCAAACCTTCCCGCCATTCCTCTAATAGTCGGACACTCCATGAAAAGTTGTGCTAGGTCTTTGCTAGCCCCTCAACAACTTGAGCACCTATCGAATCCAATGCCCCGTGCTTGAATCTTGATGCCCGTTGTCAAGACCCCCCATAGCACCTTCCATATAAACACCTTCATATATTGGGGTCATTGTGGCCCCCAAATATTCATAGTGATCAAAGCCCATCGGGCTTCCGACTATTGTTTTTTCCACTATTTGTTCAAGGAGGTGAATCAATCATCCTTGTGCATGATGTCTTGATAGATGTTCTTGGTGTGAGGTTGAAAAACAGGCTACTCTTGGGCCATTTTCAATGGCCCCCAGATCTTCATCATGACCAAAGCCCATCGGGCTTCCGACCATTGTTTTTTCCACTGTTTGTTCAAGGAGGCAAACCAATCATCCTTTTGAATGAGCTCTTGATAGATGTTCTTTGTGTGAGGTTGAAAAAAAAAAGCTACACTTGGGCCATTTTCAAGCTTTCCACTCAAAAGTGGATTCCCGAATTGGCATCAGAGACCGTTGCCCAGGCATTCAACCGCTCTGCATATAAATAGCTTTTCCATGCCATTCAGTTGAAGCTGGTCAGCTAGAGAGTCAGAAGATTTCCAACACTTGCTGCTATCATCCCAAAAATGGATCGATCGTTGGAGTCCTTTATTGTTCAACCTTCCAATAATTTCTCTCCAGTCAGGCTAGCTTCAGCTACTTTTGTCACCCAAAGGGACCAATACGAGGTGGACTTCTGAAATTACCTGATTATTTCCCCCCATTCAAGAACCCGTGTCGCTTGGTTGCACTTTTTCACCAGCTCCCCTGTTGTGCCACCCATTTTCAAACTAGACCACCATTGGGCTAATACTTTGTCGTGAACCTCAATCCCTTTACATTGACCACCTTCACAGTAAAGCTTTGACTTGTTAATCATGTAATTGGTCATGATAGCCCATGCATGTTCTTGTTTAGCTATAGATACCACAAACTTGGATAGAGAGCCTCAACATGGACAATAAGGTTGAGGATTCTGAGGCCACCTTGGGTAATTGGATGAGCTATATTTTTCCACTTTTCCCACTGCCATGGTGTCAAGTCTTTAGTGTTATTCTTTCCATAAGAATATTTAGTCTTTTGACGATGAGCACATGAGCATTTTCATCTTTGTCTCTATTTAAATATCCATATGGAAACATACTCGTAGCCTTTTCTTAGGTTTTCTCCTTCGTCTTTAGCCCTTTGTTTTGTAGCTTGAAGGCTAGAGTCCTTTGAGAGTGTACCTCTCTTTGGAAACTCTGGCTTCACATGTTACATCAAGATTGCTACTATCATGCCCAAGCTTCCTTAATAGATTTTGACAGATTGAAAATGCCAAGCATTTCTATTAAGGGCATCCTCATTTTTTAGTGTTGGGTTAAAGTTCAATGCACCTTCACTCGAAAAATCTATACTAACCATTAATATAGTGAATAGGGAAGCTACATTATTGGCTATTGTAGAGCTTTGCCAATCCCTCTCTCTCTCTCCTCTCTTTTTTCTTGCTCTTCTTGCATATTCTTTTCAAGCGGTATCTAGGATTTGGTGCTTGATTCTTGAGAGCATGCAAAGAAGCTTATCACAAAGTGTGGAGCTTGAGAACTCATTGCAAGAACCTGAATCTTGGGAGCTCATTTTAAGAGAGATGTATGCTTTATTGTGGCTTTGAGAAGCTCTCTGTGTGTGAAGGTACACACTAATTAAAAAGAGCAGGCCTTGTTTAAAATTCAACTCAATGTTGGCAACACTACAACAAGCACACAACATTGGTTGCAAGAAAAGGTAAGGTAAGCAATTGAAACTAGTGTGAGATGTTACCATTAATGAGAGCTACTCTATGTGCGTGTAGACGCAAGGAGGTGATTGCGGATCTCACAGGATATCTGAGAGAACAATTTTTCCATGTGTTTTTTTCCCCAGAAAACAATATTTTTCTCCTGAATAGATCATACAACATTGGTTTGATGCAAACCCATAATCTATCCTGGGTTTTGCCACATTTTGGACACATTGGTGCAATTGGTTTGGTTTAATAATTTACTAAATAAATTTAAACACAACTAGTTATTCTTGTAAAAAATGTATCTTATGATGTGGGCTTCATTAGAAGCAATGAAAAGCTGAAATTTTCAGCTTTGATGCATCTTTGTTCATACATATGTAGAGTTGTCCTGAATCATAGCCATGCATGCCATAGTTGGTGCTCTTTATGCGTGGTAAGCTATATTTGAGGCTCTCTTGAATTCAAAGTTGGTATGGTTATGGGTAGTGAATGTCATATACCTTCTTGCAGTTGATGTCATTGGGTGGTTATTTTTGGGTGAGCGCTTTTTTTGTCTAGCCGAGCTTTTTTTATTTATCTAGAATAATAATCAAAGATAAATTAATAAATGACATTAAGAGTTAATCGTCAATTATTTGACCCTTCACATTTGTACTTCCAAGGAAAGAACTCTAAGTTGTCCAGTAATAGTAGACAAGCATTCAAGGAGCTCAAGATTCTTGGCTCCTAGTTAACTTTACAAGTCTATTTACTCCCACTAATGGTCTCCAAGGACACCTTGCATCCGTAGTTCAATGTATTTTGGTGAAAGTTCCTTGAGATGGGTACATGATATTTTTGCTTTTTTATGATAAGCGTATTTTAAAACCTTGTGGTTGTGTAAATAGCAAATCAATTGAGCCTTACAAGTGGGATATCGGCTAATGATGCCGTCCACTCATGCCCAAGCACATCTAGCTTGGCATGCAAGTTAAGGGGTCCCCTAAAGGTAGGCTAGGAAGCCTATAAGAGGGGTACAATTGGGTGGAGAAAAGCATGCTTGAGTCCCTTGTCATTTCATGGGCAATAAATTTGATTGTGATATCGTTGTTGTGTGACATCCATTTGTCCTAAAAAATTTGAGACACATTCCTTCTCTAACAAAGAGCTTTATTCTTACGGGCAATTGGATGATTATGGCCATGATAAATGATTTAAAATTGGCACTTGGAAGATTCAAAAGGGATCTTTTATCTTTGCTAGAAGAGAAAAATGTGGTCCTCTTTACCCCTTATATGTGTGTACAGTCCAAGATAATGTTGCAAACACAACGGAGCAGTGAAACACTTCTTTGTGACATTGCCAATCAGGCCATTTGAGCCTTAAAGGAATGAAAATGAACTTACTCATTTAGGTTACTAATTGCATGTCCTTAACTTTTTAGATATTTGAATTGTGAAAACATTGTACATATTGTACACATACTAAGTAGCTTGTTCTAGTTTGTCAAACAAGAAGAAGCTTGAAAAGTTGGATCTGGTGCATTCAAATTTATGTGGGCCAATGCCCCAACCAAGCCAATAGGTGGTGCTATGTATTTTATCACCTAAATAGATGATTCAAATCATAAGGTTTGGGCATATCCATTGAAAAATAATGACGATGCCTTTTGTATCATGCAAAATTAGATCTCACTTTGTCAGTTTAGAAAAGAAGCGTAAGTGAAGAATATATCTAACCGAGTCACAAAATTTCTAGGATATACATGTCATCTAGAGAGAGCTTACAACTCCTCATCCATTTGCCCAAACTAGTGTTGCTGAGAGAATGAGTTGCACAATTCAAGTGAGAGTTTGCAGCATTTTATCTCACGCTAAGTTTTCAAGTGGTTTTTGAGATAAATCTCTTAATATTACAATTCACTTAATAGATAGAACACATTGTAAGACTTTTAATGGAAGTATTTCTCAGGAACCTTGAAGTGTTGAAAGCCATCATATGATCATTTGAAATTTTTTGGTTGTGAAGCATTTGTGCATGTGCACAAAGAACTCAAAAAGAAGCTAGATCCAAAGTCGTCAAAGTGCATTTTCATTGGATATGGAAAAAGTGGTGAGATGGGTTATCACTTGTGGGATCCAATTTCTTATGAAATTATCCATAGCAGCGTTGTGATAATCAATGAGAAGAAAATGAAAAAATATCCTCTCTGAGAGGTTGAGGTGAGGAAAGTTACGTTTCAAGATGCTATGTCACCTCTTTTTGAGCAAAGACATCAAATTGTCAAGGTGCCACAAGGTGAGTAAAGTGTGCATAGTGATGCTACTACTAGCTCTTACCATGTTGAAAATAAATCTAGCGACACTAAAATGCCAGTGAGATAACTTATTCCTCATGCAAAGTCTGCTATATTGAGAAGGTCAACAAGGATCTATAGGCCTGCTTGAAATATTTTTGTTGAGCCTAGACTACATTATGTTGTCAAAATGTGGTGAGCCCTCCTCCTATGATCAGGCTATGTTATAGGATGAAAAGCTTAAATGGGAGAGTGGTATGAAATCAAATATGAAATCTGACTTGAGACTTAGTACCTTTGCTAAAAGGGAAGAATTCTTTGCCATGTATATGGGTCTACAAGTTGAAGGTCACACTCAAGGATGGGAAGCCAAAGTACCAGGCTAAATTGGTTTCCAAAGGTTTCAAGAAAAAGCAAGGAATATACTTTCATGAGGTGTTTTTGCCGATTGTCAAGATGACCACCTTGCAAATAGTACTTGCTTTGGTTACCAAACAAGACATGGATATGGTCCAAATAGATATCGAGAAAACTTTCTTACGTGTGGTAATCTTTATAAGGACATATACATGCAACAATCATAGGGTTTTGTTGAGAGAAACAAAGATAAGTTTGTGCGTAAGCTTAATTTAGAGAATCTTTTATGGTTTGAAGCAAGCACCGCATGAATAGTACCATAAGTGTGATGCCTTTATGAAGTCCCACGGATATGGGTGGAGCAAAATCGATCATTGTTTCTCTACAAGGAAAGCCAAAAATGTGCTAGAATTAGGGTTCCAAGGAAAAAAACAAAGCTTGGAGAAGATGAAGAAGCTTAAGGCACACAACAGAGAGTGTATTTCTTAGTGCACAATGGAAAGATAAGCTAGCCCTAGAATGATGGGCTTATATGCAATGCACGGGGGGGAAACCTGCTAATGAGGGAAAAAATGCCCTAACGGTCCTAAGTGTGTTCACATGGATTACTACCACATAAATATGGTAACAATACCCCTGGGAATGATGTGGGGAATAAGAGCGGGAAAATAGTGTATATGGAGGTGCCATGCCCTGGGTGCATGATCAATCCACATACAGAAGCAAGCCCAAAGCTTTGCAAAAAGATTTGAACTTCTTACGAGTCAATGCCTTTGTGAACAGATCTACAAGATTGTCTTGTGTCAACACATAAGCCAAGATGATCTCTCCCGCTAAGAGTCTCTCTCTAACATAGTGATAATGTACCTCAATGTTCTTTGTGCAAGCATGAAAAACTAGGCTCCTTGCAACTACCAATGCACTTTGACTGTTAGTGTAGATGATGTTGGGAGTGTCTTATCCAACACCCAAATCATCCATAAGGCATCTAAGCCATACACACTCAACCATAATTGTGAAGACTGCCTCTTGTACTCAGGTTCACAACTGGAAGCGGTGCTTGTTGCTCAACCATGATATGCATGAACTGATGAGCATGAAGCAAAAATTACTTTAGGACACTCGTGTGTTATAACAACCAACCTAATCTGAGACCAAAAAAGCATGTAAGTCTGGTGTCAATGATTCCCCTTGAGATAAAAAAATCCAAGATGTAAAGTGCCACTCAAGTAGTGAAGAATCCTCTTGACAACCTGCCAATGCTTATTTCCTAGGCTATGCAAAAATTTGCTGACCTGTGAGGTTGCAAACTAAATATCAGGCCTCATATTGTATACATAAATAAGGCATTCAAAGATGATTTGATAAAGAGTGACATCCGCAAGATCACCAGCATCATGAAGACTCAATATCAAACTTGTTTCCATGGACATAACAATAGGTTTGCAGTTCTCAAGTCCAAACTTACATAGTAATGTCAGCTTGTTTGACAAAAGGCAATATTGTCATCACACTTCTTAAATTGTATGCCCAAGTAATGATGCAATAGCCCCAACTCTTTCATCTTGAAAGTAGCATTCAAATCATTCTTGAATTCAGCAATGTGTGTCTCATTTGGACCAGTAATCACCATTCAAGAAATCACTAACAATGTCTGATTGATGTACATACCATCCAAAATGAGCTGCCAATGCACATAGAAAATGAACAATGGTCATACGACAAGTGGGAGAAAAAGTCTCTTCATAATCTATGTCTTTCTGTTGTGCTTAACCTTTTGCAACAACTCGAGCCTTGTAGCAATGAATCTCACCATCCGGCTTACATTTCAACTCGTAAACCCACTTCATACCAATGGCCTTTTTTCAAGAAGGCAAATCACATAAAGTCCATGTGTAATTTTTTATAAGTGCATCATATTTTGATTGTATGGTCCATCCAAATTTCTATAATCTAGAAATAGCCAAAGCATAACAATTTGACGCATAAGATGCATGGTGAGAACTTGAACGAGTACAACTAGACATATGTGCATGCAATATACTATCACTTAAACTATGAACCAACCATTCTGTCAGACCTCTAGCCTCCTCCTTCCCAGCCCTTTCCACATCAAGTATATCATGTACATCTACATCAGCCCAATAGGCTGATCCATAACATTTTCAAAAACCCCACAGGTTGTACATTTGCCTCATTCAAATTTACATTCAAGTTACACAATAAAAAACGAGGAAAAAAGGAGTCATAAATGTCCTCTGAGCTTGCATTGTTGTCTCTCATACATGATAATAGAGGTTGAATAGAATCTTCCACAAGCACAACATCTCATGAAACCAAGATACGTTTTGTTTGCAAATGGTACAACATGTAACCTTTGCTTCAATATTGTTTTAAAAACAGCAGTAGGACAGTTGTTCGCACATGCCTTAACAAATTATGTATATACATATCCTCATAGACGGGTTTTCTGTCACAAGTTTTGTGAACCAAGGACAAGATCATTTTGAACCTTTCCCTTGGGTGTTGGTTAAAGAAATATTTTTTTTCATCAAATAGATCATGCATGTTCTAGATGATTGAGCCACTTGCTTCACCAAAATATGTCTCTTTGGATGTTCCCTTTAAGTACCTGTCATTCCACCTAGTAATTTTGTCGATCAATGGGCTGAAAATAGTTTCACATGGCCTAGTTCACATGGACATTGTGCTTTCGCATCCATGGTATTGTAAGAAAAACTTGTTCTACTAGCTTTCATGCCTCTATGTGATGCTCAGCAAGGTGAGTTTTCATTCTGCTTTTTCTTATTATGGGTTTTCCCATGATTCCCATACTTGTTTTGTTGTAATGGCAATACTAGCCCCATTATCAAGTATATCAAGATGTTTTGACTCTAGCATACTCAAGAAGTAGTGTTACATTCTTTGCCTCACAATAATCTCCACTTTTGTTCACTACTAGAATAGGTTTGATCTCTTTATGAGGAGATCTTTCTCTTTGAATTTCTTTTAGATTTTCTAGGGTAAGACCCTTTCAATGTCCAATCCACCCTTCTTCCCTTGTCAAAATCCTCAAATAGCATCCAATGAGAAACCAGTCACGTAGATATAGATCCATCTTTTCTTTGAGCAACATTAAAATCTTGTTCAACTGCATGCTGTTTATACCTATTATCTATTGAAAGTGACTCTTGCAATAGCAATGTGCATAATGCATCAAACTTGACAACCTCAAGATTTCCTTGGGTCATAAGTCTCCAAGTACTAGCAAAAGTCTTGTAAGAATCTGGCAATGCATCAAGAATAGTCTGCACAAGTATTCTATAAAAAATGACTTCACCTCTGCAAAAATGAGTTGCTCATTTATATCCTTGGTACCAGCAAGAAAGTGTCCATTTCATCTTCCTCATGCATGATCTTCAAGTCTAGCTCTTTAACACCTTATTAGAGAGTATGGACTTTTAAAACATTTTGGGAATTTGAAATTAATACAGATCTCATAAGTGTGAGAATTTCGTTGATTTTGAATTGAGATTAGTAGATAAAGTGCACTAAGATTATTGAAAAACACCTTTGATTGCAAGCTATTGAATGGTTCATATTAGTTAAAGAGATGATTGTGAGAATTGTTGGTATAAGGGAGTTGATAAAAATTTTCTTTAGGTGGTGTTCAAAAACACCTTAATTTTGTTTGTTGGAATCCCATGCCTTGTCCTTTACTCAAAAGAATATTTTAGACTTTCTTTGGCCCTTGTCACAACCTTTGTAGGAATTTTGACTTTTTTGGGAATGCCCTTGCTTGGCATTCAAGAGAAGACAATACTTTCTATCTCTTCCCATCGTTTAGGCTCCTTCACATTACATATCCAATATTTCTCCCAACAATTTGAGTTAATATCCACATCCACTGCATTTTGACAAGAAAAAATTGGGGCCCAATATTATATAAAAAATTTTTAATAAGCTATTTGAACACTTTTCCATGTCTATGTCACTTTGTGCAACTCCAAGCCATATTGGATAAATTGATTCTGAAGGTCGAACAAGCACAAAGTCTCCCTGTTTTACATCTACCATTGGGTCAAATGCATCCTTTGGCCGTTTTAATGCAGGACTTGATATAAATTCCCTAGTTAACTTCAATGGGTTGGTGATCAGAACATATGATTGCTTTTCACTCACTATTTTTTGTTTTGCCAAAATAAATAGGTACAAAAAAGTTGAATTTTTACCATTCTGCAAACCTATCATCAAAGTTTTATAGCCACGCTCAATACAAATAATATATGCATGTTTTATTAGTTCCCTATTGTCCTTTATGTTCATAAGGAGCCATGGAGTATGTCAAAAGAATAATACATCTCTTACCAAGGGGAATCTTGGGGACAAAGATGAAGTGCTAAATACAGCAAACATGAAAAAACTGGGTTCAACATTATGAGTTGTAGAATCCCATAGAAACTATTCAATATCTAGCCAAATTTGATCCTTATGACTAGATATGGTTACTACCTACAAAATGCATGTAGTTGTCACATGAAACTAACAATATTGAAAAAGCTATACTTGATATACTAGAATGTTTCGTTTTCTTCTATAATTGAGAAAATCAACCATCATTGTGTACTATGAAAAATAGGGTATTAGGTGCCCCAAAACTCAAGGAATATTAGCTTTATGTTACAATATGCGACATAGAAAATCAAAAATGCATTTGGATATCATGAAATCCACCAAAAAAATCATAGAAGAGCTAAAATTGGCTAAAAAACAGGATTTGACAATTTTTGTAATTTGGTCATAACTTACAACTTTAATATTTATTTCTCCCTAGAAGCATCAGGACATGTTGAGGACTACTAAAGATAATTCTTGAGCATTATAGACCTCACAAACATGAGTTCTAGAGTGGTATAGTTGCAAAAAGTTGAAAAAAGGCAAAAACAGGACCCGTTTTTTCACACATTTTAGGTTGTGAAATGTTGTGCAAGGACAAGGTTAAAGATGGAATTGATATTCCAAAAAAATGTCAAGTTGTTTTTAGCTCATGAGACAACTTTCAAGATAGATAGCACCTCAAAGTTCATTTTGAAACTCTTGACATAATTCAAGGAAAATGGTCACTTAAGAGGACATAAAAGTGTCCCAGGACATAAAAGTGTCCCAGGACATAAAAGTGTCCCATTACCAACCTAGTGTTAAGGAATGTCAAGGCTATGGGTTTGCAATTATTCAATCTACCGAACCCCACTTTTATTACATCCTATGTTTACTTGGCTAATATAACTTGGGGTTTACCATCATAGTGTGGCCTCAAGATTTGACCATGTGGCAAAATCTTGAGGTCCATGTTAAGGATCATCATACACTTTCAAGGCCTGTGTCAAGGCTATGAAGATATTCAATCTGTATGTTTACTGAGTTAAGATAACATGGGTTGTACCAATATCCTCAATATTTGACCATGTGGAAAAAACTTGAGGTCCATGCCAAGGAGTATTAGAAAAGAACCTACATCCCTCTATGTACAATACGCACAAAATAGATATATGAAATCTATAAACACATAGGCATGTAAATAGTCACTAAATATCTAGTGAGATGGACCCTCATAGTAGCCTCAAGGTTTGACCACATGGAAAAAACTTGAGGTCCATGCCAAAGCGCATTACACATGTTAACACTAGAATGGTAACCTAACAGGACATAAAAGTGTCCTTTCAGGGTTTTGGGAAAAAATTCCAAAACCATATTAGATCCACTCATTTTGAAAAATCCTTTCATGACCTTATAGTTCAATAACTACTACATATGGAAAAAATGAGAAACTTGTAATTTGTCTCATCCCTTGGTCACTTCAAGCCTCCAAAGTTGATGGACCAGTGCATTTTGCCCCAAACAGCAATTTCTTACGGTTGATTGCATATAAATAAGAGTGGGGATTTTTGTAGGACATGAGATAAAATGCCCCGCTAACTTCAATGGGTTGGTGACCAAAACGTATGGTTTCTTTTACCTCACTAATTTTTTTTTGGGCAAAAAAAATAGGTACAAAAAAGTTGCATTTTTGCCATTGTGCGGACCTATCATCAAAGTTTCTATAGTCACGCTCAATACAGATACTATATACATGTTTTCTTAGTTCCCTTTGGGCCTTTGGATTCAAAAGGATCCATGGAGCATGTCAAAAGGATAATGGATCTCTTACAATTGGAACCTTGGGGGCAATGAGAAAGTGCTAAATATAGCAAACATGAAAAAACTAGGTTTAGCATTATGACCTCTAGAAACCCATTGAAACTACTCAATATCTAGCCAAGTTTGTAGTCTATGATTAGATATGGTTACTACCTACAGAATACACACAATTGGCCTAAGAAACTAGCAATATTGAGAAAGTTATACTTGCTACTCTAAACTGTATCGTATTCTTTAGCAATCAAAAAACTCAACCATCATCATATACTATGCTATATAGCATATTAGGTCCCCTAAAACTCAAGGAAGATTAGCTTTATGTTATATATTACACTTACACAATCAAAGTTGAATTTGGATATCAAGAAAGCCCCCAAAAAAATCATAAAAGTGCTAATTTTGGCCAAAAAATAGGATTATGCAATTCTTGTAAATTGGTCATAACTTTCAATTTTAACACTTAGCTCTCCCTACAAGCATCAAAACATGTTGAGAACTATGAAGGCCTAACCTCTAGCCATCTAAACCTCACAAACATGAAGTTTAGAGTGGTATAGTTTCCAAAATTTGAAAATAAAGCCAAAAACAGGACCCGTTTTTTCACAGTTTAGGTTCAAAAATGTTGTGCAAGAGTAAGGTTAATGGTGAGATCGATACTCCAACAAAAATGCTAAGTTTTTTTCAGCTCATAAGGCAACTTTGTGGATATATAGCACCTAGAAATCCATTCTCATAATCTTCAAATAATTCAACCAAAATGGTCACTTAACAGGACACAAAAGTTTCCAAGGACATAAAAGTGTCCTGTTACCATTCTAGTGTTAAAGGGCCGTGTCAAGGATATGGGTTCCTAGTCATTCAATGGACCGGATCCCAATTTTATATACCTTATGTTTAGTCAGCTAATATTGCTTCAGGTATACCTTTAGAGTAGACTCAGACTTGGCCACGTGACAGAAACTTTAGGCCTACGCCAGAAGTACACATGCAAGGAATGTCAGGGCTATGGGTTTGCAATTATTCAGTCTACCAAACCTCATCTCTACTACACCCTATGTTTACTTGGCTAATATAACTTGGGGTGTACCATCATAGTGTGGCCTCAAGACTTGTCCACATGGAAAAAACTTGAGGTCCATGATAAGGATCATCATACACATTCAAGGCCCATGTCAAGGCTATGGGTTTGGAGATATTCAATCTATATGTTTACTCAGTTAAGATAACTTGTGTTGTACCGGTAGCCTCAACATTTAACCATGTGGCAAAAACTTGAGGTCCATGCCAAGGAGTATTGGACCAAAACCTACATCCCTCTATGTACAGTAAGTGCCAAATAGATATATGACATTTATATACACATAGACATATGTAAATAAATATAGATATCTGGGCAGATATGAATTGACTAATGGAAGGATATTTTTGAAAGAAAGAAAGAAATAAATATGGGTGTGTATATGTATGCGGACATACTCGCACATATGTATGCATATGCACGCATACTTTCATGCATAGCATACTAGACTATACAATATTGATATTTATATAAATATATAGAATATAAATAAATAAATACACACACACACATATGCACAAACACATTCATTTCTACCGCTATGCACATTTACATACGTGTTTTAGATACAGATATGTATAAATACCTACACACACATGCATAGCATGCATAATACACATACACACACACACACACATATGTGTGTCCCTGCACATATGTATAAATATGTACATACATGCATAGAATATTGCCCAATACACACGCACACACACACACACACACGTGTGTGTCTATGTATAATTATGTATATATGTATTCACATATATACATAATTATGTGTGTGTGTGTGTGTGTGTGTGTGTGTGTGTGTGTGTGTGTGTGTGTGTATCAAGGTGAGAACACACCTAATATATGGCCCTTTTAGATGTATATGTATGTATCTATGTATGAATGTATGTAGATATGTATATGAATGTATGTATGAATGTATGTAGATACAACATACATACATACATACATATATATATATATACACACACACACACACACATATGTATGTATGTATGTTCCTAACCGGTCACCTTCCCCGCAAAACACTGTCTCTTTAAATGTCTACATCATCATGAACTAGTGTGCGCTTTTGTTTTCTTGCAAAAATTTTAACGCAAAAAACTTCTTTTTTGTGCTGCTCCCAAAAGCCTCCCATTTTGTAGCAGGAAAACTGCTTGGGAACATCAAATCAATGCTTTTATTGCACTTGATGATTATTAGGTTAGTGAGAGATCCAATTTTTTGTCATGAGGAAGGTAGGAGAGCATCATGCACGCAACCTAGCCCTATGTTGAACAGTGGACTCAAGCTGCAACAAACCTGTATCTCGTAACAGGACAACCATTTTATAAAGAGGTGTGTGTATGTGTGTGTGTGTGTGTGTGTGTGTGTGTGATTAATGAGGACTAGATATTTCTTGGGAATTGATGACTTTGAAATTAGGGGGGGGTATGGGTCTTTTCACTTTTAATGAAACATGGAACTTTTTTTCGAAATCAAATTTAAAATTCTCTCTCTCTCTCTCTGTCTCTCTCTCTCTCTCTCTCTCTCTCTCTCTCTCTCTCTCTCTCTCTCTCTCTCTCTAACATCTTTCCAAGGCTCAAATCAAAATATGGCTGCTCCAAATTATCACAGGAAGTCAGTGATGTGAAAAAATGTGTCTCTGCTTAATATCATGTTGTTTTCAAAAATGTCGATTGAGAGCAAGGGGAAAATGAGGAATTCTACTCATTTTTCTCAAACACTACAGGAAGTCTTGAAACCTTGAAGCCGACTAAATGTGGAGGAGTTTAGTGTAAAAATTGGTAAAACCCCTAAAAGCTAGTTAAAACCAACCATGGGGGTAGAAGTATTGTTCGAGAAAAATGTGTCTCAATTTAATATCATGTCGCTTTTTATCTTAAAAATGCCAGTTGAGGGCAAGTGCAAAGGGAGAAATTCTGCCCCGAAGTAGAGAAAACTAGTGTCAAAAAAGAGAAAAATAGTGTAAAAACTTGTAGCTTAGTTTATAAAAAATCTCTCTTGGCAAAAGATGTTTTCACGAACGTTGTGCAGTGTGGCGTACACCGAGTGTTTGGGAAAAATGTGTCTTAGCTTAATATTGTATCGTTTTCAATTTCAAAAGTGCCGATTGGAGGCAAAGGGGAAAGGGAGAATTCCGCTCCAAAATAGAGAGAAATAGTGTAAAAACCCACAAAAAAAACCTAATTTTCTAAAATTTCCTCTTGGCAAATTCAAGGCAAGGAATTTTGTATGCAAAATGGTTTTTCCCGAGGACTGCAATGTACCCTGTTACCCCTGCAAAAGCTATCACAGCCCTGCTACTCTCGTAGCTCGGAGACAGTACCGGGTACTGCTAATATCGCAGCTCAAAAAACTCTCAGCCTTAATAACACTTCAGCAATTTCCTAGGACCGTGCAGGTAGCATTGTGCAGAACCTGCAATCTGTTTTGAATGCAAGCTGTTTTCTAGAACCTGGAATTTGCGCATTGTTTGACCTTCCATGGAAACGCCTACGTAGGTTCTCAGTCTCACTAATGCCAAGCCACCAGGGTTGTCTCTCTCTCTCTCTCTCTCTCTCTCTCTCTCTCTCTCTCTCTCACACACACACACACACACACACACACACAAACACACACGTCACACACACACATACAAGCCTTGTCCTCTCTCTCTCTCTCTCTCTCTCTCTCTCTCTCTCTCTCTCTCTCTCTCTCTCTCTCTCTCTCTCTCTCTCTCTCTCTCACACACACACACACACACACACACACACACACACATACAAGCCTTGCCCTCTCTCTCTCTCTCTCTCTCTCTCTCTCTCTCTCTCTCTCTCTCTCTCTCTCTCTCTCTCTCTCTCTCTCTCTCTCTCTCTCTCTCTCTCTCTCTACTCTACCTTGCACAGGTTCTACAATGAGACATTTTCCCTGCTAGCTTCACGATCAATGACATTGCGTTGCTCCGCTTATCCTTGTGCAGGTGCATGTTAATCGTTCTACCCCTTAATATTCTCCCTTTGCGGACATTTGCATAGTTTCAAGGGCATTCCAAGCCTCCAAGGCCTTGCACGGGTTCTCTCTCTCTCTCTCTCTCTCTCTCTCTCTCTCTCTCTCTCTCTCTCTCTCTCTCTCTCTCTCTCTCTCTCTCTCTCTCTCTCTCTCTCTATCTCTCTCTCTCTTTGTGGCCACTGGCCCTCCATCCACTCTAGTATTGAATTTCTTATTAATTTTTCATTCTGCCACGGTTTTGTCCCCATGGTCAAAACTCTGTGTCCGTGCGTGCATGTGTGTGTGTGTGTGTACCTCCATACATCCTTAAGTTTTGTCCACATGGTCAGAACTATTCACCCACCTCTTAGTTTTACCAATGACCTCCTCATCCTCCTCACTCTTTTTCTCTCTCATCCCTCACATTTGGCCACATGGTCAAAACTTTTGTAAGAATGTTTTTGCACTATCTCTTATTGAGTGTGGTTTTTTCCACTTACTCAAACCTATGTGAATGATTTTGGTCATCTCAAACATTGTCTCTCCCCCTTTCTCCCTCTCTCCCTTGTCTCTTAGAGAGAGACCTTGTATAGATCTCTCTCTCTCTCTCTCTCTCTCTCTCTCTCTCTCTCTCTCTCTCTCTCTCTCTCTCTCTCTCTCTCTCTCTCTCTCTGTGTGTGTGTGTGTGTGTGTGTGTGTGTGCGTGCGTGTGTGTGTGTGTTTCTAAGTTTTGTCTACATGGTCAATAGTCTCTCTGTTTCTTTCTCCCACCTCGCTATCTTCCTTTCTCTCTCTCCCCTCTCTCTTTGGCCCTAGATTTCCCATGGCTTTGTTACTTTGTCATCGTTTTTGTCCGTATTGTCAAAACTCTCTCCCTCTCTCTGCTGTTACAGCAAAGCCTTTCATTGCTCATAATTGAAAAAAATATCAAAACTTTGCGTTTTTGTGGCCGACTTGAAGGCAATGTTTGACAAAGCTCGCAAGGGTGGAAAATCCACACTCGCCATGGAGAATGATGCAAAATCTCCAAGGAGTTTGGATGCTAATCCAACCATATGGTCTACAACAATAGAAGAAATGATCATGGCTTACATGATCACATTACAAGAAACCGTCAACTAGTAAGTGAAGAGTTGTGCGCACTTGCAATAGAGAATGGCACTTTGAGAGTTCTTGTTGAGGAGAATGAGCACCTTAAGAAGGTTCTTGAAATGCAAACAACACGCTTGGTGAATCTTGAGAATGAAGTTCAAGAATGTAAGCGCTCTCTTGTGGACATGAATGTATTGAAAGAGCGCTTGAGCAAAGTTGAGAGTGATCATGTATTGAAAAAGAAAACTATAGATACAATATGACATGATGTATGTGAGATGAGAAATGCATCCAAATCATGGGCTGATATATGTATGGATAATGTGGTTTCTACATCTCCTATCATGCAATCCATTGTCCAAACAAAGAATGTAGAGAATGTGGACACTCAAGAATTGCAAGAACGGAAAAAATGCTCATAGATCATCGTCATTCGTGGAATCAAGGAGGAAAGCATGGAAACACCCCAATCTCTTGCGGTTGCTATTGAAGAGTTTTTTGCTACATACTTTGGCATGTCTGGAATCATGGCTTACGGTGCACATCAAGTTGGAAAACAAGGAGTCCCTCGCTCGAGAGAAAGACCTATTGTATGTACCATGGCTGATGAGGTAAAGAGAAAGATCATCCTTGACAATAGTTGGGTCTACCTCAAAGGAACGGGTTGTAATGTATATGAGGATCGCACGCCTATGCAACAAAATGTACATGACAAAGCATATGAGGAAAGAGCTAAGAAGGGCAAGGTGTCATCTCAAGAAGAAAAGTCACTTGAGGAGGATACAAGTCCACCCAACAAATAGGGACACATGATCTATGAGACCAACTCACTCTTGCAAATAAGCTTTTGGAATTGTAAAATCTATCCATGGAATACGAGAATTGGCATTGATGAGCTTACCAATGACTCCAATGTGATACTTCTTGTCGAAACATGGGAGTATGATGCGCAACAAATTCTTGGATTTGACAAATATGATGTGCATTCTTCGATGGGGACCAAAAATACAAAGCAACGTAGAGGCCAACGAGGTGTAGCATGTATGATCAAAAAGGGTTTGAAAGATGTTTCCATTGTCAAAGAAGATAAGTATAAACGCTACTTATGGTTGAAAATCAGCCCACCCAATGGTCAAGTCATGTTTTTGGTTGGTTGCTACATTCCTCACTATGACTCCAACTTTTATGCTCGCTTGGATATGGATAGAGATCAGCCCTTTGTTGAACTAGAGGAAGACATTATTCAGTACAAGGACCAAGGTGAAGTCATTGTCTTTGGATACATGAATGCTCGCACAAATACATTACAATATGACACACAACAAGTCGACATGCCGCATGTTTCAAGAAGAATGGATGACTCATACATGTATAATCGAAGTTCTAATGATGCAAAAGAATTGGGTCACTATGGAAAGTCACTTCTACATATGTACAACATTACCGAAATGCTCATTGCAAATGGTGTATCTTTATGGCAAGGTACCAATGACTTTACATGTAGAAAGCACAATGGTGATAGCGTGATTGACTATATGTTGTTTATGGAAGCTACTCTAGAATGCATACAAATCTTTACACTTGGTGAATGGAATCCGGAACCGGATCATAGGATGCTATGTATTGACCTCAAGTGTAGTAAAAGACCCGAGCATGTAGCCTCCAGTCATGATGTGAATCATCCGTACCTACGTTGTTTTAGGGAAAAACTACTCCCCTGTTCATACTCACAAGCATGACACAGACAACATACTTATCATCCGATGACACGACTAACCCGTAGGTGCACGTAGGAAATCTCGTTAGCTTGTCAGGCTGAGACCAATCTACACATACGTACTTTTATGATGCATCAATCACTAACCCTGGTAGAATGCAACCCACTCTATCCCTAAACACTCACAACACCGTTTACACGTCCAATGAACTCGGAATCGCATCAAACTTACTAGGCATCATCCTCTCACTAAGACATACTTACCTATAAGTCTAATCTCACCAGATTTTAACCCTAGCTATCTCGAATATTTTCGCGATAGACCAACAGGTCATAATCCAAAAGTGGGCGAAACTTAAGTTTATCAGTATCTATGTGTAGCTAATCTCTTTCTCATTGCATGAAGCACTTGATTATTGAAAAGAGACACCGTTTGTGCTACTTACAAGCAAAACAAGCTCGAGGAAGAATCGATCGCGATCAACTCGAAACGGCGAATGCGTGGCGTGGGCGCGTAGCTCTCGGAGAGACTACCGCCATGGTGTGGTCGCGTCGTGAATCCGGTGAGGGAGAAGCGCGTAGCGAAGAGGATAAGACACTCTCAATCTCTCTCTCTCTCTCTCTCTCTCTCTCTCTCTCTCTCTCTCTCTCTCTCTCTCTCTCTCTCTCTCTCTCTCAGACTCGTACGACACAGGATTAATATTCAAAAAAATGTTGTTCAAAAAATGGTTCTAAGGTGACTTCTATACTTTAGTCACCTTAGCTCAAAAATGTACATGGGGTTCTCTTGCTCATGATTACAAAGTGGGAATAAATCTGAGTCCTGACTAACTGACTAATATTTACATAATCCAGACGAATGGATCAAAATGATAAGACGTCTTTGACATAAAAAATGGAATTTGATATGCTTTACAAGATGGGCTCATTACAACAGTTGGACCAATGGGGCTCCAACACTCCCCCCCTCCTAATTCATGTCTACCACGACATGATCATCTTTGTCTTCATTGTCGTTGTCGCCTTTCTTGGGTGATTTGATGTAGAAACGCATCATAGCGCATAGACTCACTTGCCATTAATGGGCCAAAAAATTTTGACTTGTATATGAAGAAGCCCGTGTAAAATGCTTCTTCAAAGGTTTAGAGATGGTAGCTTGGTAGAAACATCAACCGTTTGAAATAGGCATACAATACTGGCTCTGTCGGTGGCCCACTTAGATCATATGACAACTCTGAGATGCTTCTTTCAGTATTCATATACTCTGATGTACAGCTTTTTGAGAAGACTGTGAGACAGGCCAAAAATGTTCGAGCTATCTTACATAGCATCTTGCAGGATAGGTCAGGAGAGCCTCCGAATTCTGCTATGGCACCCTGCAGGGTTTTCACCATGTAAGAACCGGATATTCTCTCTCCCTCTGCTGGCCCTGGCATTATTGGATAATTCATCCATGTCAGATTTCTGCTCTGTAGTGCTTTATGTTGGCTGTAGGTGTATGTTCGGGGAGTGGGGTAAAACGTTCTTTCATTCCTCAGCCCAGGCGGTGCGTTGACTAAGTGGATCAGGTTATTAGGGTGATCCAATAGCCATTGACGCCTCCACTTTGGCTGGCTGTCCACTATTCTGTTTTGATGTTCCCTATCCTGTACTTCTCCTTCAAACACTAGCACTTGTTCTTCTTTTTTGAGCTGTCGTTGATGTGTTAGAGTTTTGTACTTCAACAGAGCATAGGGTAACATAGGTGCATTCCATTCCTTCCGTAGCTCTGCTACTGTTTTGCCCGATCTGGAAAGCCCTTGTAGCAACTCCTTTTCGAGTTACATAGCCTTGTACCATATCATTTCTGTTTGTTTTTCCATCTGCTCAGCCAGCCTCTGCTCTTCCAATTTCGTGACTGGATCTTCTTCTGGCTCTTGGTCTTTGGAGCCTGTTTGATCCGTCTGCGTATCTGGTGCCTCCTGTTCATTTGAATCATCCTCGTACTCATCTTGACCCCCATATACTTCGGCGAGTCCAGCCAAATTCGTTATTGCTGGCTCCATGTGCACTCATACCTGTCCTTGGTGCTGCCCTGCACTTTGTAGACTTGCGATTTGTGCGGCCATTGTTCTACTATTGATTTGTAGAGCTTGAAATTCCATTTCTTTTTTAGCGGCAGATTCCTCTAATTGTTTTAACCTGATGTGAAAGTTTTCATTTTCTTCTCTGAGTGATTTGAAAACAATGCTTTCCATTTCACTGTCAGGAGCTGGTCCTTGTTGTTGTTCACTTTGCAAGTCTGAAATTTGTCTTTGTAGTTGATCTTCTGCTCTAAGCGCACTTTCAGCAATCATTAAACGTTGTTTTCTTTCCAACTCCAGCTCCCTCTTTAGTGCAGCCACTTCTTCTTCTGGGTGGACTACTGGTGTTGTTGGTAGCGACGTTTTTTGCTTCTTAGTGCGTTCGATTTCTCTTGCTTGGACATTTGTTACTGCTCTCAAATCTTTGACTTCAATTTGTAAGTCATCGATGACGACTTGCAAACTTTTGATGGTCTCCAGCGCATCTTGCTTTTCCTTTTCCAACTTTTGGATGTGTTCGTCTCTGTCACTGACATCTTCAAGGAATACGTTTATTGTATCTTCACATATGGCATTGAAGTCTTCCGACTCCTGTAAATTGTCTTTGAGAAGATTTATTGTGCCTTTGAGCCCCAATATTTCAGCATCTCTGATGCTGATCAGCATTAGAGTGTCCTCCCTTTGCTCTTGCAGTCTCAGAACTTCCTCATCAGTTTTTTGTAGCTTCATTTTGTTGGACCAGTTCTGATCAGCTAACCATTGACTGTACAGTCTTGTTTGGTTTAGTATTGTCACCATTGACTGCAAATCTTCATCTATAGTAGCTTCCAGATCAATTTCTTGAGAGGAAGAAGCTTTATCTTTAGTCTGATCCACCTCCTTTTGCTTGCCTTTATCACTTTGTGATATGGCTCCAGTGTTTGGGTGTCTATCTGTTCCTTCTTCTTCTTCTTCCTCTTCTTCCTGTTCACTGGGCAGTGTGTGAACTCTGTCATCACGATGTGAGTTTTCTGAATGCGAAGTAGATTCAGCAGATGGGCTAGATTGCCTTTCACTTGTATCTGGCCTTGGAGATGGCGGCGGTGTTTCTTGATCACGCAAAGTTGGCCTCAGCTGATCTTTTAAAGTTTGGAGATCCTCCTCTTCTAGTAGCAATTCTGGTTCATCCCTAACATTTCTTTGTTGGATGTACCTCTCGAACCAGTCCAGCTCAAAAGCTGGGTTGTTTCTATTCTTCGTTCTCAGTGTGAAAGTGCTACTAGAAGGTTTCCAAGTGGCGCCTACATCGCCTCGTAGAGATCTTTCTAGAGCAGACCCTTCTAGCATCCTTTCCATTTTTGTTATCTTCTGCAACTTGGTGTTGTTTTCCATTTCCGCTTTCCGCTTCTTTAGTCGGGCATCTTCCTCTTCAGTTCTTTTTTATTCTTCCATCTTTTCTTGTGTACTTCTTGTCACTCTTTCCAGCTTGTGTCCTCCAATGGTGTTAATAGATGCCGGTACTTTCCTTTGTGATCTGTCTTCGCTATTTTCCCTTAATACCAGCCAGTCGTTCTAATTAGGGGCAGGTGGCAACTGATTTGCCGCGCCTATGGCATGGTATATTACTCTAGTTAGGACTTCTCATCATGCAATGTAATTGGGTATGTCCTGCCTTAGCTTTGTCATTTTTTCAAACAGATATGACGCGTGATCTATATAGAACTCACGGGTCATTCCCATAGCCCATGTCAGTGTGGTTGAGATGCTCCCGTGCGGTGTAGTGTATCTTGGCGGCCTTTTGCTGTAGCTCAACAAACACTGACTGTAGATCTGTGTCAATTCTCTTACTTCCGGGTTTGCTATGAGTTCGAAAGAAGGTAGTTTGTACTTTTGCAAGTAAACTGTGATGTTTTTCCTTCTTTCTCTCATGTTTGCTCTTTGATCTGACAATTTCAATGCCTCTTTGATGATCTCTTTGGTGATCTTGATCTCCATCACTTCATTATCCATGCCTGCCACTCTGCAAGTTCCATCTTCTTGGATAGTCTCTATTAGATGCTATACCCTCTTGAAATCTATCCCTACTGGTGGTAGTGATACGAAGTTCCACAAGCCGACTTTTTTGAGCCATGACCTTTGCGGAGATCTTTTCAAGTAATTCTCTGCCTCCTTGGGCATCATCACTGTATCCACTAAGTTTCTTTTGTCATCCACATATGAACCTTGATATATCTGAAAGGCCGCTGCCTGTTGCACATGTGCAGGTATCCAGGTGGCGGTTGGCTTTAAAGAATTGGGTAGGAGTGCATAGGGTACTGCCCCTTCCGTTGCCAGGTTCTTGCCTTTTCTTTTTCCTGGAGAAGCCTCCATTGATCCTGTCATCACAATTGTCAGTTAATGCACAAACATAGTACTACTCTCCTAAATTGATTACCACTTAATCATGCATCTAGATGAGCCTTCTTAATCCCAAGATTAGTTAAGATAAAATGTTAGCAGATAGACAAGCTCTTGCATTGTGCGACTTTGGCAGGTTCAAATTGATGTTGTTGGTGAAGGAGAACAAGTCCAAATGCCTTCAAATTTTGTGTGGTGTATGCTCTCATGGCATGTAAGGTCACTCCATAAGCCAAAGCTCAAAATCTGTCCATTTGCTACTTTTTCTCAGTCTATCGCGATAGACTAGCATTTTTTTTATCTGGGTCCTTTTTTACAGTTGTGACTCCACCAATTGGTTTCCCATACCTTGCACATGATCTGACCCCATTTCTACCTCAAATGAATGTCAAGTGACCCCTTTTTGGATCAACTCCCATTTTTTCAGATTCCCTTCAAGGAGATGTTGGTCTATCTCCTTCATTTTGTGTTGTTTTGGGCTCAAACTTAGTGGGTGGTCATCTTGCATCATGTTGAAGACAACTGCTAATTCAAATTTTTGATAAGATGGTCCAGTATCCCTCTGCTTGGTCTATCGCGATAGACTAGGACTTAGTGCCAGTTTGTCATTTTTTGGCTTTGTGACCATCTGTCTGCCTTCTCCCAGTTGATGCAAGGTTTCTTGACCCCTCACATGTAAATTTTACCTGTATGCCCTTGAGATGTCCTGTTCTGACTCTGAGTTGTCTGCATGTCTTTCTCAGCTTGCCATATGAGTCCATCTTGGCACCAAATTTGGTGTACTTCCTTCATTTGCTTCCCCAAGTCTAGCTTGTAAAAATTTGAAAAGTCTTTCCCCCCAATAATTGTTGTAGAAAGTCTATCACGATAGACTGAGTTTTTGGCCAAAAAAGATTTTTCTTGCACTTTGACTTGATATTGGTGGTTAACATTCCTTGTTAGCACCCGTCATGAAGCCAAAGTCAAAGTTTCCCTTGTCTAAGTGTAAGTTCATGTCTATCGCGATAGACTGGGCACTTTGTCATTTTTACGAGTTTTTTTATGTTAGTTGACAATCATGGTTTTAATAGGCCCTCCTAGACACACACATCAAGTTTTAATCAATTTAGCAGAATGTACTCCCTGTTTGCAGCACTTAGCTGGTCCTAAAGTCGAAGTAGACCACTTAGGTGATGGTCGCGGTTCCTTTTGGTCTTTGTATGATTCGGGCTGTCTTTTACTTCCTTTTGACCTTGCATCCAAGCAGTCAGTTGTTGTTTTGGTGTTTGAAACACCAAGAACGACCATTTGGACGTCTTTCTGGCTTGTTGTCGGCATTTGCCCTAGTGGAAGAACTTTTTTCCTGAGTGGACACATTCCATCTCGTAGTTGACCTCCTTTGGATGTTCCTTGTTGAATTTGGTGTAATTTTGTCACTCGGTCGGCCCGTTAGAGTATCGTGACGCTTTGTGCAGTTTTCGTCAGATAGGGACTTTAGGCTCCGTTTTGACGAACTTTTTCATAGTCTAACCCTTTCGTCGGTTTGTTGAGGTTATTGGCTTGCTGTCTATGAATTTTGGCTCATTTCCGATCACCTTGGTTTTTTTGCCCTTTTGCAGGTCCTGCTAAATTAGGTTTTTCTGAGCGGCTTCCTTCACGCTTTCCGAGGTCATAGGCTCGATCCCTAAGCTATAAGCATTGTGCCTTTCACTTTTGGTCCCATTCGGTGGCCTCTAGGTCTCCCTAACAACCATTCTACCGTATGTGTGCACATGTTGTGATTGTGATGCCGGCGAGGTTTTGCGACTAACTGAAGTAAACAACACTTAGAATCAGTGTTGACAAGCATACCACTCATATCTGATGTCGATCTGGTGACCGTGCGCGATGGATGAGCTCCTGGAAGTCTCAACTGCTGTAGGGAGCTCTCTCTCTCTCACTATGGAAAATGACTCAAATGAGGGATTTCTAGCCTAGCCTCTCTATATGTAATCGAGAATCCGACACCAAATTTTCCCATCTTTCACCTGTGGCCATAACTTTTTGCGAGATGCGGTTTAGGCTCGAAAATTTCTTGATTTTGATTTCGGTTGCTTCAGTTTTACCACTTTTGCAGATTTCTCGAGTTGGAGGTCCCTTCATGACGGTGGTCATTTTGCCCTGTCACCTTTGCAATCCTTATTTTTTCTGTGTCTTCTTTACCTTGCTCTGATCAGGCGTCTCTTCTTTTGTGTTTCCATCTGGATTACGGATTTTTTCTATAATTTTTGCTAGAAAATGATTAAAATAAAGCAAATAAATCCCAAAATAACCCGAAAATAGCAATTCTAACCTAGAAAAATACCAATGAAAAGCAAAACACTTTGTAGCTCACTTTTCTCTCGTCTATGTACAATCTCACTCATTATCGTCAACCTTGGCCTATTTTTTGCTGTTTTTAGACAGTTTTTGACCAGATTTGACTCTCTTTATAGTATATACACATCCCTAGGGGCTCATGAATGATGATTTGGTCCCCAATTCTGATTAATTACGAGGGCATATTCTTTTTCCCAAAATCACACAATAAAACGCAAAAATGGTTGAAAAATTGCTCACAAACATTGCCCTCTAATATATGACATGAGTCCGCATTGGAATGCCTCCCCCCCTCCTAATTGGAGTCCTCCCGGACGACAGGGTATCGTCAAGGGTATGTGTTGTGCATGGGCTTGAACTCATGCTAATGCAGGCCTTGTAATATAGCCCTATATGCATGTGCAGTCAATGCATGTAGAAAGAATTTATGCGGTGCAGGAGGAAGGTATAAGCGATGCGCTTATTGGAATTTGTCATTGAGGTTTCCTGTGGTATCTTGAATTGGCTGGCAGATTTTCTTTGCAAGTAGTAGTTGTAACTTTGCCGCTCGTTGTTTGATTGTTTTCCACTGGTTTTGAATTGGCGTATGTGGTTCCTTTGAAGTCGATATTGTCGTATCTGGTGGAACATTCTTTCTTTCTACCTTGATGACTTGTGTCTGATACATCCTTGTAGTTTTTGTTGTGGATTCTGTTTGTTTCCTCCTGCTGTTTGCATGATGTTGCTTGACCTTGACAGTTGTAGATAGCTGCACGATTGTCATCTTTGTCCGCCCTTCTTATGTTGTTGGCTCATTTTGAATTGGCAATTTTGGCCGCCATACCAATATAGTCCGTTGCGTATTTGAAAGATTGACTATGTTTCTTTGAAGTTGGGCTTGTTTTCGGTGTTTTGTCTGTTCTTCTGACTCTTTTTTAATAGGAATTAGGCTATCGTGCCTTATCCAAACTTTGTATTTCCGCTTTTGATGTAATTGTGCCTCGGTCAGCTCTGTACGCCATACCCAAACTTGCCTGGATCCCTGCATGGTTGCTAATTTTTGATAAGATGTTGCTGGACTTGTAAACTTTGTTTGTTGTTGGGCAGATTTTTGCGGTTGTATTAACTTTTGTTTCCTCCTTGACATGAATTGGTTATATGATAAGAAGGGTTCTGAAAAGTTTTCCTTTCTAAACAGTGCCTCATTCGTATCCAAATCAATGAATACCCTGTTAGCTTTCATCCATGACACTGCTAAGATACACGGAGTTGCTGACCTACTTGGTGGCAGTACATGGAATTTTGTAGTGTACGGGTGTGCCTGCACTGTGATTGGTATTATAATAGACCACAACGTGGTCACCTCATCACCCGATGCTACTTTCAATCTGTGTGTCTCTGGGATCGTCTTCATTGGTCCAAGTTTCTGAAAGAGCTCAAAGATGATGACACTCATTTTTGCCCCAGTGTCAAGTAATACATAGATTTCAACTTGTTTTGTGCCTGCATAAGCTTTTATGTAAGGACTACACCATGTATCTTCCAAGTCGTCGATGATGCTATCGTCCTGAGCCCTAAGGTCTGTCATGGTCTTTTCTAATTTGTCGCTTTGTATATCCGCTTCAATTGTTTGGGATTTTGAAAGAGGATGTTCATCAGTCATCATTGGGGTGACCATGTTTATTGTCCTGCGAAACTGCTTTCGTTTAGAAATCCGTTCCTTTGCTTCTTGTTGTGCCTGGTCCTGAATTCTTTGTTGTTCCTGTCTATAGGTTTTTCCATAATGCAGTTGAAACAACATTTCCAGTGTTAAAGGTAGATGATATTTTTTTAAACGACGCCCGCTAATCCAGTTCGGCATTTCTTTTCCATCTAGTGTCGACAGTTTTACTGCTCCGCTGGACGATATTTCTTGGATCAAATAAGGCCCCATGCCCCTTTTCTTTAGCTTTTTGGCATGTTGTTTAAGGGTGTATACTAAGACATAGTCGCCTGTTTTAAAGTTCTTGTTCTTGACATGTTTGTCAAAAAACTCTTTCTGTTGTCTTTTTTTTGCATAGATGGCCGCTACAGCATTGAGTCGTAACTCATCTAATTTTTCAAGGTCCTCTAACCGTTCTGAAAGTTCATGCCCGTCCAGTCCAATTGTTTTGCTACCCTTAGTGTGGGGATTAAAAAGTCAATAGGCAATATTGCATTAACCCATATACCATATTAAATGGTGTAGCATTGAGTGTTGTTTTATATGAAACTCGATAGGCCCACAATGCCGAATAGAGCATCTGATCCCAATCTGTTCTTATTTCACTAACCAGTTTCGTAAGAACCGTGCACAATATTTTGTTGGTAGCTTCCTCTTGGCCATTGGCTTGTGGATGATAGGGTGAAGATTTGCGATGAATTACCATAAACTCATTTAAGAGATGTTGGATAACTTCATTTACAAAGTGTGTCCCTCTATCACTCACCAACTCGATTGGAAGGCCATAACATGTAAACACATATTCATATAAGAATTGTGCCATGGTTCTAGCGTCTGCTTTCGTTGTGGCTTTTGCTTCCACCCATTTGGTCATGTAGTTCGTGGCCACTATGATATATTGTGCTTGTGAATGATACGTTGGTGGAGTGATAGGACCAACAAAGTCCAATCCCCATTTGGCGAATGCTCGAGCACTCATCATTGGTCTTAAAGGCATTTCGTCTCTTTTAACTGGTACCTTAGTGCGTTGACATTCATCACACCTTTTCACAAATTCTGCTGCATCTTGAATCATGGTCGGCCACCATATACCTGCAACCATAATGATTTTTACGGTTCTCTCTGCTAAAAAATAACCACCTGTTATGCCTGCATGAGCCTGTTCCAATAATGGAAAGTAGTCATTTTCATGAGGAACTAACCTCAGCTGGTCATCAGTTCCTCTTTTGTACAATTGGTCACTAATGAGGGTATACCTATTCGCTTCGATTTGTAAAGCCTTTTGTCTAGCTTTAGACCAGTCTCCTGGAAGCTCCTTATTAGTCAAATAATCCACAATAGCATGACTCCATACGGGTGCTACTGTTACTTGGTATAATGTGGCATAATCCACAGTGGTATTGGATGTGCAAAAGTCGCATTTCTTGATGTAATTTGCTACATCGCCTGCCATTCCTGGCCAATACACTCGAAGTCTTCTTAATTGTTCATACATCATTTGATTTCCTCTATAGAATCCCCCTGTTTGTGTGTGGGTCTCCTCTAGATACGCTTCGTACTCCTCTGGGCCTATACACAACCTTAGAATCCCATCGTTTCCATGATGGTACATTCTTCCCGCAAGCATTGTGTGTTTGTCGTCAAGATTCATTCCATATGTCAGCAACGGAATAATTTGCTCTGACCATTTCGATACCATCTCTATATTAAGCAGGTATGCGTCTGGGAGATCATCATCTACTCCGGTAGCTTTTTCACCATGTAGTAATCGAGAAAGGTGGTCTGCTCTTTGATGAGTTTTTCCTTTCTTAACTACTACCGTAAAATCAAACTCCAGCAACACAATGAACCATCTTACAATTCGTCCCGTGTTGCAAGGTTTTTTTACTAAGTACAAGAGTGCTTGATGATCCACAAAGAATGTGAATTTGTTCGCGAGTAAGTAATGCCAAAATTTCTTTACAGCATATATCATACCCAATCCTTATCTTTTAGTGGTAGTATAATTCTTTTCTGCACTGTTGAGTTGTCTACTAGCATAACTGATTGGAAAATCCGTCTTTCCCTCATCTGGTTGTGCTAATATACAGCCTATTGCAAATGCCGAAGCATCTACATGTACATGGAAGATCTTTGACCAATCTGGTGCTTTTAGAATTGGTGCAAATACCAGTGTATCTTTTAGTTTCTGGAATGACTCCTCACATTCATTTGTCCAAATGAAGAGCGTGATTAGAATATACAAGGGTTTTGCGATTACCGCGTACATGTAGATAAAACGTCGGTAGTATCCACAATGTCCCATAAATGATTGTACCTCTCGTACCGTGTTTGGTCTTGGCAATTCTATGATCACCTATACCTTGTCTTCATCAGTGGTAATTCGATTAGCCGACACTATGTGGCCTAAGATTTTACCTTGTCGTACCATGAATACGCATTTTTCTGGGTTGAGGCAAATCCTATACGTTCTGCATTTTTCGAATACCTTTCTCAGATGATCTATATGGTCTTCTCTCAATAGAGAATAGACACACAAGTCGTCCATGTAAATATCCAAGAATTTTCATAAGTATTCTTTAAAAGCGTGTGTCATTAATCTCTGAAATGTGGCTGGAGCATTGGTCAAGCCAAATGGCATTAACCTAAACACATATATGCCCCATTCTGTTGCAAATGCTGTTTTGTATTGATCTTCTAGTTTGGACCCCAATTGGTTATAACCAGAGAATCCGTCCATAAATCTATAGGCTTGCTTGCCTGCCACTCATTCCAGAACGTGTTCAGTGATAGGAAGAGGGTAGTTGTCTCTTATTGTTGCTGCGTTTACCTTCTTGAGATTCACACACACTCGTAATTTCCCATTTTTCTTGGGTACCACCACTATCGGGGACACCCAGTCCGTGTGTTCTATCTCATAAATAAATTCAGCCTCCATAAGTTTGTCTATCTCCTCTTTTATCCTTTTGGCGAATGTCTCATTATACGTTGTCAGGAGTTTTTTGGAGCAAGGAATTGCACATATGTACATATACATGCATGGTGCATCAAATAAAGGATTGCCCATTTTCCAGAGCCAGGTGGTCACGTGGGGCCCACATGTGTACAGGTAGGACAGGGTGTACATAGTGCAGCGATTTTCACTATTATCAGTACTAATGTGTTTTTTCTACAATAAAGTGAAGTTGGTAGCGCGTAAAACTTCTCGAGGAAGCTATCCGCGGGCCGACGACGTGAGGTCAGCAGGTGCGTCAGATGGCATCTAGTGGCGTCAGGAGGGCGAACGAGGTCAATATTTGCACGCGGATGAGGACGGACACAACGTGGGTGTTTTCTGGTGAGAGTTATGCAGAAAGGTCATCATTAGGACCACTTTTTGGGGCCACTTCACGTGGTGGCGAGATGCATTATTGGAAAAAAGCTGAGTGCCAGGTGTGCGAATGATGCAAAAAGGTGACAACTATGCACTGCGAGGTCAGTTTTTGGCCTGTTCGGGGTCCGTTTGAGGTCATCTAAAAGGCCAAGGGTGCCCAACTAATAAATCTAAGTGTGGGAAGTGAAAAAATAGAGAGAAGACCAGAAAAAACATGGAGAAGAGAGGAGGAACAGCCGCAGGTGTGTTTTTTGGGTTTTTGGAGCCTGTTTTGGCCGTAAACTGCTCATCCGAGGTCGGATTTGAGCACTTTGACATTGTAGACTGGGGTTTTGGGCCATTCCGAACGCGATGGCGCTGTCCATTTTGCCAAATTCCTCACTCTTTTTCTGCTGTTTTGGTTGTGTAAGTTTCTCCTATGAGCGAAGTTTCTGCTCTAGTTTGTGATTGTATCTGGTATCTTTTACCCATATTGTGTGAGCTGTTTGCCCCATTGGTGTTGGCCCAAGCTCATTTGTATCTAAACATCATAAATTCTCCTCTTTTGAGCTGAGTTTTTTGGGTGTGTGTGTGTGTGTGTGTGTCTGTGTGGAGTGGGCAAGTGGATAGTCTCTCTCCTCTCACTCCAGAGGTGTGTTCCCTGTCTCGGCCAGGTGTGTTGTGTAAGCCGAGTGGCGCCCCATAGTGTGTGTGTGTGTATCTTCCCAAGAGTGTGTGTCGGGTCGTTATAGAGGCGCTCTATGTGTTTTCATCCCGCTCACATTCTTTTGGTGCCCCCACTGAGGATCTTCTTCGAGTACCTTCTGCGTCGAGCTTCAAGCTTCGAGATTCGGGGTTACAGGTTGCAGGTTGCAGATTACAGGTTACAGGTTACGGTTACAGGTACAGGTACAGGTACAGGTGATTCACACAGGTACAGGTAGCTGGAGTACAGTGATATACTAGCAGTGATGTCACTTGCAGTTGTTGTGGGAATGCATCAGTTGGCGCCTATTTGAGCGCATTGTCTGCTAAATTGTACGTTACTTGTGGAAACTACCATTGTACGCATTTGTGGAGCCATACTTGGTTGTATTTGGCAGTCCCAGCCATTTCTGAGACTTGGTCTGGAAGATAGTCATTTCTGAGACTTGACTATATGCGATTTGCATTAGCCTTCGTGTGAGGGTCAATAGCGTGAGGTTTTTATTGAGCTGGGGGATTCTCAAATGTGGAGATCCTTTCGGTGATATAAGTAGCTGGAGCACCCTTTTTGTGACCTCGCCATAGGCTATGTACTAGTGATTCCTACTTGATGCTCGGGTTCTATTGTTGACAGTTTATGCATACATAGACAGTCTATATTTTGGGTTCCTACTGCTCTACTTCTGGGGAAACTCTGTCGAAATTTTCCCAAGTTATGATGGTTGGTTTTTTGGTATTTTGAGCCATTTATGCTGTTATGCTGCTGAAATTTTGGCAAAATCAGAGGTTGAGTCAGGTGTGCCTTCTTGGGAGCTTCATGGTTGGCTTTAATGGATGATCAAAATGGCCCTCAGTTCACTCCTTTTCATTTAACTCAAAGAATTCAGATTAATGTTCATGTGTCCAGGAAGATCTTTTTCCAGCAGCGCATAGTCTTTATGTTTGGGCCAAGAAGATTGAGAGAGATCCTGGAATGTCCTTTGCCTGTTGTAATTCCAATGATCAACTACGAAAACTCATTTGATGTGCATGTGTTTGTCCTTATCTAAAGCTGAGCTCCATTGAAGTTTCTAGGGATTGGGTAGTGAAAAGTTTTGGGTTCTTGCACGTGTGTTCGAAAGGGTTCTCAAAGCATCATAATTTGGGTAGCCATGGCTTTTTCTTATCCGGAGTTTCATGGAAGAAGTGATGAAGATGTGGAACAATTTTTGGAAAAGATGGAGGTTGCCTGCATTAGCAACCAGATTCATGACCCTACACAAATGTTACGCCTTCTCCAAATTTGTTTGAAGAGTGATGCACGAGTTTGGTCCAAGGCATTTGAAGAGGAGTTGCGTGCAGCAGATCCACCTATAAGATTGAGTTGGGACAATCTAAGGCATGGATTGGAAGTGGAGTTTGTGAAGATAGAAGATCCTGACAAAGTGTGGCAAGAAGTACAAGGTCTGGTGCAGAAGGAAGGTGAGCCAGTAGATGCGTACATACGTAAGTTTTCATTGGCATGGGAGCGAATGTGTAAGGCTTTAGCACCACAGGTACCCCCGCCTGACATGATGAAGAAGGACAGGTTCTTGGCTGGTCTTTGGGAGAATATACATTGGAGAGTGGAGCTAAAGAAGCCTAGGACATATGAAGATGCACTAGAGGTAGCAAGGAACAAAGAGTGGAAGCTGAGGAAAATGAGCCAGTTAGGGGTGGAGTCTTTTCCAATGAGGTCTGAATTTCAGCCTATGGACTCTTTACAAGGTCGTATGTCAGGGGTTCATCATGAACCAGTAGTTCCTATTACTATTCAGGTTATGCCAGCAGTGGTCACTACAACAGTGCAAGATGATGGGCTAAGGCAAGACATGAGGCAAATGGTAGATTTGATGAAGAATCTCAGCCTAAACATGCTAGGTCAAGTGGGAAATACTCGAGGTCGAGGGCGGTTTGCAAATCAGCCATCAGGTGAAGAAAGACCTAGGAATGGTGCTGGACAAAGTAATAGTAGGTTTTGGAGGCAGACGCCCACATGTTATAATTGCGGAGAGTTGGGCCACATCAACCCGCAATGTGATAAGCCACCAAGGATGGGGGGAGACATGTATCCATTGCCAAAACAGGTGCTAACTAGGTCGCATGATTATGGCATCGAAATTAAGGGAGACGAAGGAACCAGTGGACTGACCCAGGAGGAAAAGGGAAAGACAAAAGTGCTAAGTGTAGTCACCTTGGAGAAGGCATCAAAGCTAGAGGATACATTAGTGATGCCTATTGGGAAGAGGACCACAGAGGATAAGGAAGGAAGAAGTGCCCCAGGTCCTAGTAAGAAGAAAGGAAAGAGCCATGAAGACGAGGATGTCAAGGCCAAGAGGAAAAGGAGAGCTCGTCGAAAGTTTCATGTTTCAGATTTTCCACTAGGGGATGGGCAATTAAGCTATGACTTGAGGGAGGATCTGACGAGCAGGAAGGCAGATGTTACTTTTGGGCAGCTTATAGAGATGGTGCCTAAGCTAAAGCGACAGTGGAAGAGGATGGTTAACCCAATGGAGAAAGAGCCAGAGAGAGGTTCAGTAAAGGTGTTGGCAATGGATGAGCTACCAGACATTTGTCCAATAGTAGATGTGTGTCATAAAAGGAAAAATTTGGGACAAGGTTATGTGGATGGCGGAGCCCAAATATGCGTCATAACACACTCATGCGTTGAGAAGATGGGTCTCACAGTGGCTGGGGTGTCAGGGTTTCGGATCAGATTGGCAAACCATCAAAAAGTAAAATGCTTAGGTGTTGTAAAGAGCTTAGAAGTGGAGGCATATGATGCAAAGGCAGTGGTTGATTTTCATGTGATGCCAGCAGGGTTGGGAGCATATCCTATTATACTGGGCAGACCATGGTTACGTGCAGTGGGAGCTGTTCAAGATTGGCGACATGGTACGATTAGCCTCTATGGAAAGACAGGTACCAAGAAGCTTTATAATATGGACACAAGGAAACGATTAGAGGAGCTTTATGAAGATGAGGATGAGTCTAGTGATGAAGACTCTTCCACGGTGACAGATGAGGACAGTGATAGCACTACCAGTAGTGATGAGGATGCTGATGTTGCATTTCTTTTGATGGATAAAGAAATCCAGGAGTGTGGTTTAGTCGCATTTGCGAAGGAAAATGAAGATGAAAGTGAAGGGCCTTATGAAGTGATTGAAGGGCTGATGCAAACCAAAGTTGAGTTGTCAAAGAAGCAGGAATTAATGACGCAAATGATTAGTGGAGACCTCTCAGCTATGGAGAAGGATATATATTTGCATATGCTGGCTAGTTTTCCTGATTTGTTCATTACTTCATATGAAGAGATCAAAGGGTTCAAGGGTGAAGAGATGCATATAGAGCTGAAAGAAGGTGCTAAGCCAGTGCGGCAAAGGCTAAGAAGGATGGGTCAAGAGCAAATGGAAGCCTTGCGGGTAGAGGTGGACAAGTTATTGAAGGCAGGGTTCATAGTTCCAGTGGAGACCACAGAATGGGTGAGTCCAGTTGTAGTCAGTCCAAAGAAGGATGGGAAGTGGAGAATTTGTGTGGATTTTAAACCCTTAAACGCAGCCACTAAGAAGAACCCATATCCTCTTCCATTCATCGATCAGATCTTGGATTCAGTGGCAGGTTATGAGAGGTACAGTGTGTGTGATGGTTTTTCAGGCTATTTTCAATTGAAGATTGCTCTTAAAGACCGCACAAAGACAACTTTTATTACGCCATGGGGCTGCTATTGCTACACAGTATTGCCATTTGGGTTGTCAAATGGACCTTCCTTTTATCAAGAGAGAGCAAATTGGGTGTTGGAACCATTCATTGGTAGTTGTGTTAAAGCTTTTATGGATGACTTCTGTGTCTATAGCAGTAGGGCTGATCACCATGAGAAGCTGCAGATGGTATTCGCTCGATATGATGAATGTGGAGGACAACTAAATCCAAAGAAATGTCATCTAGCACAGCCAAGGGTGAAGTTATTGGGCCATATGGTGTCAGAAAATGGCATTGAGGCTGATCCAGATAAGGTGAAGTCTATTATTCTTCTTCCATCACCTATGAGTACGAAGCAATTGGCAACCTTTATACACAAAGTGAAGTACATGGCACGGTTTATTCCATTGTCTTCACAGCTTCTTTATCCATTACAGCAAGTGGCAAAGCATGATCCATTGCAATGGGATGACAAGTGTGAAGAAGTGTTTCAAGAGGTGAAAGAGGTGTTAGGGGGTTTGTCAGCCATGCAGGCTCCTGATTGGGAGAAAGTTTTTTATGTAAATCCATCAGTAGGGGATGATGCCATTGGAGCTATGCTATTGCAAAAGGGGAAGGGCAGCCATTATATGAGGCTAGTGTATTGTGCAAGCCGAGTGAAGTTGGTAGCGGAGAGAAAGTTATCGGAAGTAGAGCTAGTGATGGCCAGTGTAATATTTGCTTGTCGACGATTTCGTCATTACTTGCTACCACGGCCTTTTGTTTTCTTGACGAGTTATGCCTTTTTGCCACAGTTAATTAATGGTATTAACATGTCAAATGTGGTGAAGAAATGGGTAATTGAGCTGCAAGAGTTTGAGTTCTCTTTTCTAGTGGAAGATAGTACAAGGGCTACCCTAGCTGATTTGTTGACCTACAAGGAGAATCCCCTTATTGTTAAGGAAGAGGTGGTGAGAAAGGTAGTTGAAGAAGTGCCACAGATCAGCAATGCACATGTGTTGTTCTTTGATGGTTCATACAGAAAGAGCCATGATGCAGCTTCAGGGGGTATAGCACTTTATGATCCAGTGGGGAAGCTAGAATGCAAGAGAGGGTTCAAATTGGATGCGCATAGTAACAATGAGGCTGAATATGCTACATTGGAAGCTGGATTACACATTTGTTTGAAGCATGGGGTTCGAAGGTTGAGCATAAAAGGTGATGCCTTGTTAGTGGTGAAGCAAGTGCTGGGTGTGTGGAAGAGCAAGAACACCTCATTGAAGGAAATGTGCTTTAGAATTAAAGGCCTGTTAAAAACGTTTGAAGCATGGAGCATCAGACACATTGAACGTGCTCTAAATGGAGAGGCACATGAAGCATCTCAAGGCATGATTGGGGAGCTATTCGTGTTGAGGACCAATTTACCTCTTTATCATGGCCGGGAAAGTTTGGCTCAAGAAGAGGAGTTTTTGTTAACAGGAATCATTCCAAAGGAGATTCAGAAGTCTAAGAAGTATGACTTTGTGCGTAGAGCATACAGGTACAAATTGATTGGTGATGTCTTATACATGAAAGGGGCTGATCTTGTGTTGAGACGTGTACCTTGGCTGGAGGAGCTTTACAGAGTGTTGGAAGAGAATCATGAAGGCGCATGTGGTGGCCATTTTGCGCTAAAGATCACCTTGCATAAGATTTTGCAAGAGGGGTATGTATGGCCTAGTTTGCACAAGGATGTTCACCATTGGTGTAGGTCTTGCAATAGGTGTCAAGCATTTGGGAAGAGAGTGTTGAAGCCAGAGCTACGAAAAACCATTATGGCGTTTGATGTGTTTGAAAAGTGGGGGATTGATGCAATAGGCCCGTTACCTATCACAAGTAGGGGCAAAAGCTATATCTTGACGGCAGTGGACTATCTCTCTAGATGGGTAGAGGCTATAGCAGTAAAATAGATCACTGCAAAGGATGTGGCAAAATTTTTGTATGATGAAATATGTTGCAAGTTTGGGGTGCCATTAGAGCTACTTTCAGATAAGGGGCCAGGATTTAGAGCTAAACTGCTAGACTTCTTATGCATAAAGATGAAGATTAGACACCAGCATACCACTCCTTATTACCCACAGTGTAATGGCTTAAATGAAAGATTCAATGGTGAGTTGGTACAGATTCTTTCGAAAGTGACAGAGCACCAAGGAAAGAATTGGGATTTGGAATTGCCTAGTGCATTATGGGCTTACCGTACTTCGGTGAAGACAGGTACAGGGTTTACTCCATTTCATTTGGTGTATGGAAAAGAAGCACTATTGCCTGTGGAAGTAGAGTTGCCTGCGGTCAAAATGTTGGAGAAGTTGCTTGGGCCGCCTAGTGATGCATTCAAAGAGAGGCTCTTGCAGTTACAAGAGGTCCAGTTGGATAGGATGAGCGCATTGGAGCATTATGGGCAGATGCATGATAAGGCTTTGGCAAAGATAAATGAAAAGGTCAAAAGTAAGGGTATCAAGAAGCATGACTTGGTTTTGCGCTACAACAGCAAACTGGACAACACCTTCCAAAAGAAGTTTCAAATTAAGTGGGAAGGCCCTTTCAAGGTAGTGGAGTGTTTCCCGAATGGTACATATCAGTTGGCTAACCTAGATGGGATTTTACATACGTCAAGGGTAAATGGATTGCGTCTTAAGTTGTATCATGCTAGGTTGATGATGGTGGAGCAAGATGAGTTTTCTGAAGAGCGAGTGATGTCTGTGAGGGATGAGGAGACCTGTGATGCGGCGAGTCTCATATCTCTCTTTGCTGCTGCTGATCATGAATGATCTAGCAGGCTAGGGGATGGGCAAATTATGTCAGGAGTTTTTTGGAGCAAGGAATTGCGCATATGTACATATACATGCATGGTGCATCAAATAAAGGATTGCCCATTTTCCAGAGCCAGGTGGTTACGTGGGGCCCACATGTGTACAGGTAGGACAGGGTGTACATAGTGCAGCGATTTTCACTATTATCAGTACTAATGTGCTTTTTCTACAATAAAGTGAAGTTGGTAGCACGTAAAAATTCTCGAGGAAGCTATCCGCGGGCCGACGACGTGAGGTCAGCAGGTGCGTCAGATGGCATCTAGTGGCGTCAGGAGGGCGAACGAGGTCAATATTTTCACGCGGATGAGGACGGACACAACGTGGGTGTTTTCTGGTGAGAGTTATGCAGAAAGGTCATCATTAGGACCAATTTTTGGGGCCACTTCACGTGGTGGCGAGATGCATTATTGGAAAAAAGATGAGTGCCAGGTGTGCGAATGATGCAAAAAGGTGACAACTATGCACTGCGAGGTCAGTTTTTGGCCTGTTCGGGGTCCGTTTGAGGTCATCTAAAAGGCCAAGGGTGCCCAACTAATAAATCTAAGTGTGGGAACTGAAAAAACAGAGAGAAGACCAGAAAAAACGTGGAGAAGAGAGGAGGAACAGCCGCACGTGTGTTTTTTGGGTTTTTGAAGCCTGTTTTGGCCGTAAACTGCTCATCCGAGGTCGGATTTGAGCACTTTGACATTGTAGACTAGGGTTTTGGGCCGTTCCGGATGCGATGGCGCTGTCCATTTTGCCAAATTCCTCACTCTTTTTCTACTGTTTTGGCTGTGTAAGTTTCTCCTATGAGCGAAGTTTCTGCTCTAGTTTGTGATTGTATCTGGTATCTTTTACCCATATTGTGTGAGCTGTTTGCCCCATTGGTGTTGGCCCAAGCTCATTTGTATCTAAACATCAGAAATTCTCCTCTTTTGAGCTGAGTTTTTTGGGTGTGTGTGTGTGTCTGTGTGGAGTGGGCAAGTGGATAGTCTCTCTCCTCTCACTCCAGAGGTGTGTTCCCTGTCTCGGCCAGGTGTGTTGTGTAAGCCGAGTGGTGCCCCATAGTGTGTGTGTGTATCTTCCCAAGAGTGTGTGTCGGGTCGTTATAGAGGCGCTCTATGTGTTTTCATCCCGCTCACAACGTGTACGAACGTTGTTTGCTTGGCTTTGCATCAGACTTCGGAGGGATTGAATGTTCACAAATTTTAGGATCCACTCCCTTCAAATCTTTGTACGACCATGCAAATACATCTCGAAATTCCTTAAGTGTTTTGATCAGTAAGTCCTCTTCTTCTCGACCTAGATCTGTGGCAATAAAAGCAGGTCGAGGATTTTCTCTTGGCTCTGCTAAGTCTATTTTCTTGGCATTCTCTGGCCCATCTTAGGACTCGTTTGATTTAGGCTCCCTCATTGGTTGCTGAACCACCAATCTTCTTTCCTGAATGGTGTACTTACAATAGTGAGGAGGTACATCTATCTTTTTACTCCCATCACTAGCGTTCGTTCCATCACTACTTTCCATTTCAGTTGTCCATACATTTTTAATTTTTTGTTTCAACTCATTATATCTCGTTTTTCGTTCAATTTTCATCATAATTGGACTACCACATACATTCAGTTTTTCTGTTGCAACTCTTTTTTTTGGTTTGCTGGTTTTCTTAGATTTCAACAGTCTGGACTTAAATCCTGAGTCTTCAGCAACCTTAAGGAATCTTCTTGACACTTTATCCTTAGCACAATCAATAGCATGAATGTTCATAAGGAAATGTGTCTTATCCTTAAACTCTGGCATGGGTCTCAACCTGGTTGGTGTACTGATGTGGTGTTGTTTACTCTTGTATCTTTTTTGGCGTCTCTCACTTTGGTTTGGGAAATTGTAGAAGACGTCATTGTCTTGATATTAATTGTCTTCTCCCTCTGTATTTTCCGACTTCTCGTCATCCGCGTTATCCTTGTTTTCACTTTGATCAGAAGAATCATAAAATTCTTCTCCTTCCTGCTTGATTTCTTTAGTGGGGATGTCCACATATCCCACTATCTTAATTTCAAGTTTCGTTTCTGTTTTATGGATTCTCATATTGTCAGTATCTACCTCGTCCTCGTCCTCCTCCACAATTTTTCTCAACATGTAGTATGGTATGATATCGTAGCCATTCTCATCACAAAATTTGGTGGGAGTGACTTCATTGACACATACATCCAAAGTAGCCAAAATTTGAGACCATTCTAGGGGTTCGAGCTTATCTTCAGGAAACGGTTCTCGTATATAGGCATCGTCTTCCAAGACCCTCTCTAGTGTCCTTTCATCATGGTCAAATTCACTACATTGAGATGCTCCACACATCCATATCTCTTTTTTCTTACAAAGCCACGCTGGGACTTCTGATCCACTAATGGTGACTCAGTCAAATTCTTCCACAGGGGTTCTCGTGACATCATGGTAGCTATGATTTTTCATGTTTACGCGTGTAGTAGTTTCAGCATGTCTTAGATACAAATAATCATACCCCCAGTCCTGCACCATTTTGAGTTGCCTCATGAACGGCCTACCAAGGATAATTTCATAGTTGTTCTTCTTGCCGAAATCTACTATGGCAAAGGTATGTTTGTACTCTATGCCACAGGAAGATACCACAATTTCCTCAAGCAATCCTATAGGCCTTTCTATGTGCCCATCCGCCAGTTGCAATTTCATTCTAGTTGTTCGTATTGCTGGTTTTCCCCATTTTTCCCATAGCAATTTGGTCGCAATGGCAATGCCAGGTCCACTATCAAGTATTGACTTAGTCTCTATGCCATTATACTCAACTGGTAGGGTCGTGTTGCCGTCTTCACCCTCACAATACTCTCCTACCTTGTTGAGTGGCATTGGTCTAGTGTTGACTTTCTTCGGTTCTGTGTCATTAAGCTCGGTTTCGAAGAACTTAAGAGGTGTCCTTATGCCAAATTTTTCAAGACATTTGCCCACTTCCGTCCACATGCTTGGCCTAATTTTTAACAATTCCGCCAATGTGATTGTATACTTGACCGGAGTGGTCAAGAAGTCTGTCAGGATTTTAGTGTCCAATTGATTCGAACCGCCTATTCTCTGAGAAGGTACTCTTCGAATTTCTGACCTTGCCTCATAGTCCCCCATATATGATGGCAAAGTTTTGAGAGATTGTGGTATGCTATCTTCGGATGCAACTGAACCATTATCCCCTTGAAAAGATTTAACGTCCAAATCCCATGGAGTCTTATTCAAGTTCAGCTCCGAGAAAGGCGCTGACTCGACTGTTTTTGTCTCATATTTTTCTTGAGCTTTTCGCACCGTTTCCCATAGCTTTTCAGGCCAATTTTCTCCACAATAGGGGAATATGGTGGAAAATCTTTCAGTGATTCATCAGTGCTATTAGGTACGTCTTTTGCATCCTCTACATCCGGCAAGGATTTAATGTTTTCTATCTTGTCGGGTATCCTTTGTTCGGTTTTGTGAGGTGTTTCATTGTTTGGTGGTTTGATTACTCTATCTCCTGCTTCCATAGGTGGAGGCTCCAGTAAAGCTTGTGCAGTTTCAATCAACTGTTTGCACATCTCTAGTCTCTGTTTTTCTATCTCTGGATATGGATATGTCATCCACCTTTGCTCTAGGGTCTGTCTGTTCTTCAATCTTGCTTCATATGCTTGCAAGATTGCATCTAAGGGTTCATTGATCTTATCTACCAATACCGACCCTCCTGAGCTTGCACTCTTTGGTCCTTCCGTTGATTTTAGAGAGTCGGACTCTCTTTGCTGTTTAAGTTGCTCTCGAGCTATCGTTAGCTCAGCTTCTACATCTTTTTGTTTTCGCTCACGTCTAGCTTTCATTTTTGCTCTTCGTTCTTTCCAAGGATTATCACGACTGACGCTAGACTTGTCAGTCTTGATTTCTTCTTGATTTTGATCGTTACTCTTGGGCTGATTGTCATTTTTCCTTGCTTGGGCTCTCGTCAAGACCTTAACAGGAATCAGAGTTTCGTTTTCTGACCCTCCACTGGATGGTAGCGCTCCCAGTATATTCAAGGTAGTTTTTGCTCCTTTGCTCGAGTTTTTAGGGCAATCAGGGATCAAGTGAGTAATTCCACACTCCGTGCAATATGCATTGACCCTAATGATTTCTTCATGAGGGTAGTCCCTCAGCCAATGGTCTCCTCACACTTGTAGCATGGTCCTTTAGGCTGTTGAGGTGCTCCTGGGGCTCCTCTTTGTTGGTGTGCAATTCTTTGCCCGCTCATGCCTCCATTGGCTATGAACAACAGTGTTCTTTCATCCAGGCTATATCGTCCTTCTCCCGCTGCCTGCGCAGCAGTTGGTGGTCCTCTATTTCCTATCATGCTCCATGGTTCGGGTGTAGAGGGTTCGTCCGATGGATAATAGATAGAGTTCTCCGCATATCCATTGGGCTCGCCGTAGTATGAATGCATAGGTACCAAAGCCTTCTCGTCCAACTCAGTTACTGTGGGTGTGTATCTTATGCCGACTGGTCGTAATCCTGGTAGAGGTCGTTGTTGTCCCAACACTGGTTGTGGTCTTTCTACGCCTACAGGTCCTGGTAGGTTGCCTTTTTGATATCTAGGCATCGGTGGGACTTGAGGAGATGTCGCCTGAGCTTGCAGAGCATATGGTCATTCTCTCACATATCCCTTGTTATAATAACACTCCTCCATCCCATGGTTTGTCCATTTTTGTTCAATCGCACACCATTTTGGTTGTTTAGCTTGTGGTTTGGAATACAAGTTAATCTTTTTAAGCACTTCCTCTACAAGCTGCTCTTGGCTTACCGCTACTTCCCCCTTCAGTGTTGTCTTAGCAGACTTGCCTCCGCTTTGTTGTGAGGAAGAATCATCGTCAAGATCCTTGAACTCACCCTCTTTGTAGACCGCACAATTGTCCACAAGGTATAGAGCTTCCTTGGTTAAATCATTCAACGTAGTGCTCCTTTTCATATGTAAGTCCTTTTGAAGATCTGCATTCCTTAGTCCTTGGATAAATATAAGCATAAGTCTGGACTGAGTTGGCAGTTCTTCCACAGGACAGAACTTAACATATCTTTTTAATTGGAGGGCGGCCTTCCGCACGGACTCTCCATCTTTCTGTTTGAATTTATGGATTTGCGAGACTGTATTATGAGCTATCCCCCTTTGTGAGAATTCCTCGATAAACTCGTCAAACACTTCCTCCATAGACTCAAAGTCTCTTCGCTCCACCGAGTCAAACCATGTAGCCGCATCATCCTCTAAGGTTAAACCGAATCCTGCAAATTGGGTAGGAAATTCTAGCACCTCTTCAGCTCTAATTACACGCACAAAGGTTGCTACATGATTTCTTGGATCCCTGCTTCCCGTATATTTCTTGTTTACCCAAATTTTGCACTTGAGAAGGTCTAATTCTACGATGGTCTCCAAATCTCATCATGGGATCTCCCCGTCCTAGTCGATATACCTCCTTTGGTCTCCTATAGTGGCCAGGTTCCTCTCCCAATGGTGCTCCTAATCCATAATTTTTAGCAGTTCTCGTGAGAGATGGTTCATCTCTCCGAACTCGTTCTCGGGGTGTTCTTCCAAGCTCAGTTGACCCCTGAGTCTTTGGCTTACTCTCTCCTTGATACTATGCATAGAGTGGTGGTTCTTGTAAATCCCTTAACCCTCGTGCGGTTTGATAACCCTCTCGGGTTTGGTCTTGTTCTAATGTAGCACTCTGTCGAAGCCCTGCCTGCAGTGATGGCTGAGTAGCTGCTTGGTCCTAGTAGTTGGACGTCGGTGGTCGGGTAGAATGTGAGGTAACGTCATACTCTTCTGAAAAGGGATTAGTCGACTTGCTAGGGGTGTAGGTGGCTCTTGGTACCTCGTCGGGGCCATAGGTCGATGCTCCCGGAACTGTTGCCTTTTCAACCTCTTCTAGGAGAATACGTTTGTATTCTCGCCCGTATCTATCAACAAAAACAATATCCTTCCCCATAGAAGTTTCATAAGAAAATAAGTAAAGAACCTTCTCTTTGCTTAATTCATTTGGGTAGGGTTCTTTGCATCGAAAGTAAGAGAATATTCCCTCGCTTTCATGCTTGTAAATCCCTACATTCTCATTATAGGTTGGGACCCTGGTTTTTTTCTTATCATACATAAAAAGCGCTCCAGGTCGATCAATGTTAGGAGGCGGTTCTTGGGTTTCTGAAACCATTTTCCCTTTTGCCACGTTATCCGCATATCTGTTGTAATCCTCAGGGTTACTCACTATCAGATAGTGGTTTCCCTTTTCGTCTCTGAATCTGTCTCCATCATCGTAGACTCGAATTATCTCTAGTCTCTGAGCCGGTCTTTCTTCAATACAAATACACTTGCGTCCCCGATAGTCAGAATAGACTAGGGCTCCCCTCGAGTTAGTTCCTTCCAAGAAGATTATAGTGAACTGGGTTTCGTTTAGAGGATGTAGGGAGGTGCTCCCTCCTGGCATTGGTCCTTCACCGTTGAAACCTACTGGCTGTTGACTCCCCATCATGAAGAAGGACTTTTCCGACGAAGTGTCAGTATCACTATCCTCTTCAATGATTGGTGCCAATGGGTCTAGTCTTGTCTGAGTTACACTCTCTTCTGTGGACGTGGTGCTAATTTTACTTTTGACACTTTTAGCTCCCGACTTAAGAAAGGCTCCTGACCTTAAATACATAAGAATGAAAGTTTTGTTGCAAACTTAAAGCTTACCTGGACTCCTTCTTCCTGTATAGCTTTGTGATGACCTCCTTCTGGGATCTACACAAGGATGGTTAGTCTGTTCACAAGTGTTTTCCCTGAATTACCAAAAACTCTTTCAAGTATATACAGCAACCACTTAGTCAGTCTTCTGGTGGTCCAATTTCAATTATGAAATGATGGTTGGGATCTATATAGAGAGTATGTCCTAGTAGTATAGTCACAAATTGCAAAAAGTGTCTGATTCACTACTTCCTTAGTCTATCGCGATAGACTGACAGTTTGCTCTGGCACAAGTCAATTCAAAATTGTGACTTTACCCTTGAGTTCCAGTTACCCTCTATAGCCTATCCCCCAAGTTTTGTGAAGTTTGGACACTTGGGTTGGGTTTTGGTCCCATTTTAGTATTTAAGTCGGAGCTTGATTCTCTATCTGACCCTCAGCTTGACCTTTAGTGATCTAAATGCCTTGAATTTTGGTGTGTCTACTATTCTGGCCCTGATAAAGCTCTCCCTAGGGAAAATTTGAAAGAAAAGTTCCCCATCAAAAATTTCCTTGGTCTATCGCGATAGACTGAGCACATTCTCCATTTTCATCTTTTTTCCAAAGTTTTCTCCACAGTTGGTTTAGCCTCCCCTTGTGTAGTGCATTGACCAATTTTGGCACTGTTTGGACATTTGGTCCAAGACTTCTTGCCCTTGTCTCTAAATTCAGACTCCAAACACCAGTTTTGAAGTTTTGGGGTCAAAATTGGTGTTCAAATTCACTCAATTTTTGTAAGTACCCTTGTATTGATGTGTTAAGCTTGTGGTATAAGGGTTTTTTTCTTGTTGCTAGACAAACACCACCTTCACCAGTCTATCGCGATAGACCAGGCAATGGGGACTTAATGTTTTGTCTATTTTTGCATAGTCTTGTTCCCTGTGTCCATATAAGTCTATCCCCCAAGTTTTATGAAGTTTGGACTTATTTTGACCTCAAACTCAAGCACTTCACAAATTTCACTTTTCTCTGACAATTCACAACTCCATTGCACTTGAAGTGATGCAAATTTGATGACACTGCATCTTAAACTTGTGCACATTAGTCATACCTCATGACACAGTCAGTTTACCCTTGGCTAATGGTTATATCTCATCTTGGCCTCTTTAGGTTCACTTAGTGTTTCCTTATGACAATCACTTGTTTCTTTTTTTTGTTTGTTTTTTGTGATTTTATAGTGTTTTTCTACTCTATTTCTTCACAAGTATAACAAGCACTCAAAACCAAAAACCATAACTCCACATTATCCTATTTAACTAAATCTAGCTAGTCGCAGACCTTCGGCAAGACACAGGCTTCCTAGCTATCCAGTAGACCTCAGGATACTCTATCCTGGATCTTGTTCTAAAATTTTAAGCTCTCTCTAGTCAAGATTAAAGTAAGCTAACCATCACACGAGTGAAGTAGATCTCCCTACTTAAGGTCTTGTGTCCCCGGCAGCGGCGCCTATGTTTTAGGGCAAAACTACTCCCCTGTTCATACTCACGAGCACGACACAGACAACATACTTATCATCCGATGACACGACTAACCCGTAGGTGCACGTAGGCAATCTCGTTAGCTTGTCAGGTTGAGACCAATCTACACATACCCACTTTTATGATGCATCAATCACTAACCCTGGTAGAATGCAACCCACTCTATCCCTAAACATTCACAACACCGTTTACACGTCCAATGAACTCGGAATCGCATCAAACTTACTAGGCATCATCCTCTCACTAGGACATACTTACCTATAAGTCTAATCTCACCAGATTTGAACCCTAGCTATCTCAAATACTGTCGCGATAGACCAACAGGTCATAATCCAAAAGTGGGCGAAACTTAAGTTTATCAGTATCTATGTGTAGCTAATCTCTTTCTCATTCCATGAAGCACTTGATTATTGAAAACAGACACCGTTTGTGCTACTTACAAGAAAAACAAGCTCGAGGAAGAATCGATCGCGATCAACTTGAAACGGCGAATGTGTGGCGTGGGCGCGTAGCTCTCGGAGAGACTACCGCGATGGTGTGGTCGCGTTGTGAATCCGGTGAGGGAGAAGCACGTAGCAAAGAGGATAAGACACACTCACTCTCTCTCTCTCTCTCTCTCTCTCAGACTCGTACGACACAGGATTAATATTCAAAAAAATGTTGTTCAAAAAATGGTTCTAAGGTGACTTTTATACTTTAGTCACCTTAGCTCAAAAATGTACATGGGGTTCTCTTGCTCATGATTACAAAGTGGGAATAAATCTGAGTCCTGACTAACTGACTAATATTTACATAATCCAGACGAATGGATCAAAATGATAAGACGTCTTTGACATAAAAAATGGAATTTGATATGCTTTACAAGAGGGGCTCATTACAACAGTTGGACCAATGGGGCTCCAACATACGTCTAGACTTCAAACGAGCACTTATATATGCTAATATGGTGGACCAAATGTTAAGCATGACAGAGCATCAAGAGAGCCCAATATTAGAATGCAAGTGGAAATTTTTCAAAGAAGTAATTTTCTCTTGTGCGAAGGAATGCTTTTCGGTGAAACACATGTCTTGTAAAAGATCTAAGAAGGGTCGCACCAAGAAGAAATGGTTCGACATGGAATGTAGTCAATCCAAAAATATTTGCTAAGGTTGGATGCAATCAAATACAAGGAAGGTTACTTGGAACATTCACACACATACAAAGCACTTGTTCAAAAAAAGAGGAGAAGGTAGGAAGTCCAAAAACAACCTCTTTTACCGCAAGAAAAATCACATGCATGTGGAAAGTTTTGGCAAAATCTAAAAGGCAACCGTATTGAGAGCTTCGGTGACTTGACTCTTGAGGATATGTATACACATTGTAAGAACCTCTATAAGCAACCCAATTTTGATAAGATGGTGTGTTGTAGCTCCCTTCCATTTATGCCTCCCTTGTTTACCATTGAAGATGTATGTTGCGCGCTTGAGAAACTTGCTACTCGCAAGGCAGGATACCTTCAAGGTGTCAAGGATGAAATGATTAAATGGACAAACAAGAAAACATGATATTGAATATGCGATATGTTTAACCTTGTACTTCAGCATGGCATGCATCATGATTGGAGTGAAAATTGGATCAAACCTTTGCACAAAGGAGGAGATGTAAGCAATGTGAAAAACTATCGCACTATAATGGTTGGTTATGTTACCATAAACATGTGGTAGTGATGTGTGTGAACACACTAGGACCGCTGGGGCATTTTTTCCCTCTTTAGGAGGTTTTTTCCCCGAGCATTGTATATACGCCCATCACTCTAGGGCTATCTATCTTTCCATTGCACACTAAGTAATAGCTTCCTTCATCTTCTCCAAGCTGTGTGTGTTTCTCTACAACCTTAATTCCAAAAATTGGTATCAGAGCAGGTTACGTCCTCTCGGGCTTAGTCGCCAGCTGCTCCAGTACACGCCTGCTCACTTTCTCCGATTTCAGTGAGCTTTGGCGAGTGTTGGCAGGTCGACAAATATTTTGGGAAATCTCGTAGAGCTTGGTCTGCTCAGATTTTTTATTTGGGCTCATTTCGGCCTCCGTTTCCACTACAGGCAGTACTGCACAGGCTATTTCATCATTTTGTGCAGAATTTCTGTTAGTGCCTTTTTCTGCATAACAGGTGCCATACAATCTTCGTGCAGAATTTTTGTCAGTGTCGTTTTTTGCATAACAGGTGCCATACAGTCTTCTGCGGTTTGTGCTATATAGCACGTGTTGTTTCCGCTCCATTTCTCCTATTTTCGGGCAGTTTTCACATCAGGTGCAGTATTTACCATGGCTGACAACAACAACACAGATGTGTTCAAGATGTTTACTGCTAAGGACAGGTTGGATGGGGACAACTACCCTATGTGGGCTTATATGATGCAACATGTTCTTGTGTCAAAGGGCGTCTGGAACATTGTGCAGGGCATTGATGTATGTCCTGGTTCTGAGGATGTAGGTGATGTTGAGGATGTTGCAGGTCTTGCTGCAAGGATTGCTGCTGTTAGAGTTGTTTTGCCTATGGCAGAACAAGCTCGTTGGGATGTTATGGATGCGCATGCTCATGCATTAATTGCATTGTCTGTGAAGCGCACCATTGTTCCTCACATCCGTTCAGTAAAATCTGCAAAACAGGCTTGAGATATTTTGGCTGGTCTTTATGCAAGTCGCAATGAGGCTAAAATTGCTTTGCTGCGTAAAGAGCTGGAGTCGAAGATTATGCATGAGGAAGATGATATGGACACTTTCCTTGCTAGTGTCAAGGATATCAATGAGAAACTTATTTTTGTAGGTGAAGTCATTTCAGATAGTTCCCTTGTGCAGACTATTCTTGATGCCTTACCAGATTCCTACCAGACTTTTGCTAGTACTTGGAGACTTATGACCCAAGGAAATCCTGAAGTTGTCAAGTTTGATGCATTATGCACATTGTTGTTGCAAGAGTCACTTTCTAGAAAAAACAAGACTAGGCAGCGTGCAGTTGAACAGGCTTTTATTGCTTCTCAAAGAAAGGGTGGTAACAGTAATGCAACCACTTCTTATGGTTCTGCTGCGAGTGGAAAAAATTATTCCTAATGCTTCTGCTGGCAGCAATTCGTCTGGAAATTCTGGTGATAAGGGCAAAAAGAAGATGCGTTTCCATTATTGTAAAGCTAATGATCACTTGATCAAGTCCTGTCCTAAGTTCAAGGCCAAAGAGGCTAAGAAGAAAGAGGGTGGTTCCACTACAAATGCTGGTTCCACTACAAATGCAGCCATTGTTGAGTCTTCTGTGAAAGGAGACTGTAATGTTGATGTTGATGCAGAATGGGCTTTTAACGCAGAGTTCACTTACAATCCTACTTTCCATGATGCATGCTTGTCAGTTGCTGCATATTCACATGTATGGTATTTCTACAGTGGTGCTACAAAGCACATTACCTAACATCGGGAATTGCTTACCTCTCTCGAGTTTGTCCCTCATGGGAATTCAGTCACTTGTGCCAACAATGCCTCTTATCCAGTTCAGGGAGTTGGAACGATTGTGCTTACTGCTGCTAATGGCAGTTCTTTCACACTTGTTGATGCAGTTTATGTACCTGGGATCAAGAAGAATCTCTTGTCTGTATCCGCACTTGCTAGACTTGGACTTGTAGTCAAATTTGTGGATGATAGATGTACAGTTCATGATCTCAGTTTTGGTGATGAAATTGTTGCATCTATCCTTTTGTGCTGTGGGCTGTATAAGCTCACTTTGTATGACAAGTGTGGAAAAACTTTTTCAAATGTTGTTGCAGATTCAAGGGCTATTTCAGATGCAAAACTTTTGCATGCACGTTTTGGTCATCTGAATTTTGCCAGTTTGCTGCATTTGCAGAAATCTGATATGGTTGCTTCTTTGCCGCCTCTTGGAGCACCTGTCAAATATGTTTGTGAAGGCTGTATTTTGGGTAAGATGCAACGTTCTAAGTTTCCAAAGGATGGTTCAGTTCGGGCTACATGTAGGTTGCAGCTTGTGCATAGTGATGTTTGTGGGCCTATGCAAACTCTGTCCTTGGGCAATTACCTGTACTTCGTGACTTTCATTGATGATTACTCCAGACATGCATGGGTATTTCCGCTTAAAGCAAAGTCCGAAGTTTTTATGTGCTTCAAACAATTTCTGGCTATGGCTGAAAATGTCTCAAAATGTACTATGGACACCCTCCGTTCCGATCGAGGGGGAGAGTATATGTCTCATGAATTTAATGCATTTCTGGCTAGTCGTGGGATAAAACACCAATGTACAGTGCCTTATACACCTCAGTAAAATGGTGTTCAGAGAGGAAAAACAGGTCACTTACGGAAATGGGAGGATGTATGTTCAAAAGTCAAGCTTTGCCGCATTCTTTTTGGCTTGAGGCCATCATGTGTGCCACTTATGTACTTAACAGGTGTCCTACGAAAGCTTTGCAGTCTATTACTCCATATGAAGCATGGCATGATAGAAAGCCTTCTATTGAGCACGTACGTGTTTTTGGTTGTTTGGCATATGCTTTGGTGCCACAAGTGCAACGCAAAAAATTGGATGATAAGGCTGTCAAATGTATTTTTGTTGGTTATAGTGCTGAAAGCAAAGGTTACAGGTTGTATCATCCGCAAACAAAACGTATTCTGGTTTCACGGGATGTAGTGTTTGTGGAATATTCTGTTTAGCCCTTGATGTCATGTACTAGAGACAGTAATGTAAGCTCACAGGACATTTATGACACTTTGTTGTGTCTTTTCAATGGTGGAAGTATGAATGTAAGTTCCAATGAGGCAAATGTATAGCCTATGGGGGTTTCTAAAAATGTTCTAGATTAGCCTATTACTGATGCAGATGTACATGATGTACTTGATGAGGAAAGGGCTGAAAATGAGCAGGCTAGAGGTATGCCAAAATGGCTGGTGCACACTTTGCGTGACAGTAAATTGGATGCACCTTTGTCTAGTCGTACTCGTTCAGGCTCTCACCATGCATATTATGCATCAGATTGTTATGCTCTGGCTGTGTCTAGCTTACATGATGTTGAGGAGCCTCTGTCTTTTGATGAAGCACAAAATTTAGAAAATTGGATGGCTGCCATGCAATCAAAATATGATTCACACATAGAAAATGACACATGGACTTTATGTGATTTTCCTCCTGGCAAAAAGGCCATTGGTACAAAGTGGGTTTACAAGTTGAAACACAAGCCGAATGGTGAAATTGATCGCCATAAGGCTCGACTTGTTGCAAAGGGTTATGCACAGCAAAAAGGCATAGATTATGAAGAGACCTTTGCTCCCACTTGTCGTATGACTACTGTGCGTTTTCTATGTGCATTGAAAACTCATTTTGGTTGGGATGTACATCAATCCGACATTGTTACTGCTTTCTTGAATGGTGACATATTTGAGGAAGTTTATGTAACGCAACCTCGTGGTTTTGTCATAAAAGGACAAGAGGACAAAGTGTGCAAATGTAACAAGCCTTTGTATGGGTTGAAGCAATCTCCTCGTGCTTGGTATGAGAAAGCTAACACTCATTTGGTCAAACAAGGCTTTCCTAATAGTCCAACAGAAATCACATTGTATGTAAAGCATGAGGGTGATGTACTTCTCATTGTGGTTCTTTATGTTGATGATTTGCTGATCACTGGACCAAATGAGAGACATATTGCTGAATTTAAGGCTAATTTGGATGCTACTTTCAAGATGAAAGATTTGGGGGAGTTGCATCATTACTTGGGTATACAGTTTAAGCAGTGTGATGGTGGTATTGCCTTGTGTCAGAAAAGTTACATAGAGACATTGCTATGTAAGTTTGGACTTGAGGATTGCAAACCTATTGCCACTCCCATGGAAACAGGTTTGAAGTTGAGTCTACATGATGCTGGCGATCCTGTTGATGTCACTCTTTACCAAATTGTTGTTGGCTACCTCATTTATGTATGCAACACGAGGCCAGATATTCAGTTTGCAGTCTCACAGGTCAGAAAATTTATGCATAGCCCAGGGTCTAAGCATTGGCAGGCTGTAAGAGGATTTTCCGCTACCTTAGTGGCACTTTACATCTTGGCTTGTTTTATCCCAAGGGGGATCATTGTCGCCAGACTTACATGCTTTTTCCGACTCAGATTCGGCTGGTTGTTTTGACACGAGAGTGTCCACAAGTGGTTTTTGCTTCATTCTTGGCAGTTCATGTATATCATGGTTGAGCAGGAAGCAACCTATTGTGGCCACTTCAAGTTGTGAGGCTGAGTACAGGGCAGTCTTCACAGCTACGGTTGAGTGTGTATGGCTCAGATGCCTTATGGCTGATTTGGGTGTTGGACAGGACACTGCCAACACTATCTGCACTGACAGTCAGAGCACATTGGCAGTTGCGAGGAACCCAGTTTTTCATGCTCGCACAAAGCACATTGAGGTGCATTACCACTATTTCAAAGAGAGGCTCTCAGCAAGAGAGATCATCTTGGCTTATGTGCCAACACAGGACAACCTTGCAGATCTTTTCACAAAGGCATTGTATCATGAGAAGCTTGAAGCTTTTTGCAAAGCTTTGGGCTTACTCCCCTTTGTGGATTGATCATGTCCTTAGGGCATGGCACTTCCCTTTACTCATGTGCCAGCTCTCGTTCACCGCATCACTCCAGGGGGGATTTGTTACAGTGATGTGTGTGAACACACTAGGACCGTTGGGGCATTTTTTCTCTCTTTAGGAGGTTTTTTCCCGCGAGCATTGTATATACGCCCATCACTCTAGGGCTATCTATCTTTCCATTGCACGCTAAGTAATACACTCTCTATTGTGTGCCTTGAGCTTCCTTCATCTTCTCCAAGCTGTGTGTGTTTCTCTGCAACCCTAATTCCAACAGGTTCTTTGATGGCAAAGTTATTTGGATGCATCATGGAGATGAAGATAAGTGAATGGGCTAAAAAGAACGGCAAATGTGCGCTAGGCCAAGCAGGTTTTTGAAGCATCATAGCACTATTGATCAACTTGTCACTCTTTGAGTTCTTATGGAAGCGTCTCGATTGAAACGAAAAAAAGTTGTATTGTTGCTTTGTGGATTTCAAGAAAGCTTTTGACATGGTACCGCACGAGGAAATCTTTGGAGACGTATGCAAAGCCTTCAAGTGCTAAGAGAATTTATGCATGTAGTCTTTCGCATCTACCAAAAAGTGAAATGTCGACTATGTATGGGATATGGAATTTCAGAATTTTTGCAAGCACCATTGGTGTCAAACAAGGATGCCCACTTTCCGCAACCCTCTTTGGGCTACTTATTGATGAATTGGAATGCATGTTTCTTGATTTTATGCAACAAGAAGGCATAGAAGAGGTTAAGATAAAAAATGCCGTGATCATGCTTTTGCTTTATGCCAATGATGTAGTGCTCTTGGCACATACCTTAGAAGATGCACAAAAGCTTATGAATGTCTTGGAACGCTTTTGTCTATATAGCGGGCTGATCGTGAATCGATCCAAAACCAAGGTTATGCTTGTAAAGACCCTCAATGATTAAAATCCATGCATTGTATACAACAATGAGCAACTTGAAGTGGTAGATAGCTTCAAGTACCTTGGCCTTGAGGTTCCATCCAATCATAGATGGAAGGATTGCGCAATGCGTCGCTTGGAAGCCGGAAAGAGGGCTTATTATGCATTTGAGAACATATGCAATGCTAGAGAAATCAAGTGTTGGGCTCTCAAAAAGTATCTCTGTGACACATTGGTGACACTGGTGCTTCTTTATGGAGTGGAGGTGTGGGGTGGTAGCATTGGGAAGTCTACTTGGAAAGAGTTTGAGAATGTCCAAAAGAATTTTCTCACCAACTTTTTCCAAGTCAAGACACAAATACCCTATATGCTCTTACTTCTTGAGTCCGGATCGCTTCCCATTGAGGTCTTGGGCATGCAAAAGGTTGTGGAGTACATGCTTAAGACACAACGTAGCCCTTTGTATCGACTTCCTAGAATCGCATATGAAGCAAGTCAAAAGGTCCAAAAGACATGCAAGAGCAAAATACTAAGTTCGGGGTGGATGCTTGACATCAAGAAATGGTTTGGAAGATGGAATGCATGTCACTTGGTCAAGGATGTGTCAATCGACTCCTAAGTTAATGAGACCTTCTTACAACGCCAATGTATCACGGCTTGGGACAAATCCGGAGGTTCTTGCTTCAGCCATTACACCACACACATTACCTTAGACTAAAAATATCTCTTCTTTTCCAAACGTGGTAACCAAACCCATCCCTACATCCTTGAGCCCATCCCATTGAGTGTGATCCGCACCATTGCCTCCATTCGTCTTAGCTCCCATTCTCTATGCTGCGAGACAGGACGTTGGAGCACTGGCAAGGAGTCTCATCGACTTTGCACCTTATGCCCTCGTCAAGTGCAAGAGAGTGAGTACCACACACTACTTGAGTGCTCAGCTTTTGATCACATTAGGTCCTCTTTTCCCCATATATTCAGTCATGAGCTCTCCTACATACCTTCCTCTCCCAACCACGATGTGGACTCTCTATTGTGACGCTCATTTCAGCCATATTTGAGCATCAAGAGTCACTTATGACCTCCACTCACACCACATGACATGTTCATTTGGTCCCATAGGTCATATTTGACCTCCGAGGATGATAATAGAACTACTCTCTCTCTCTCTCTCTCTCTCTCTCTCTCTCTCTCTCTCTCTCTCTCTCTCTCTCTCTCTCTCTCTCTCTCTCTCTGTGTGTGTGTGTGTGTGTGTGTGTGTGTGTGTGTGTGTGTGTGTGTGTGTGTGTGTCCCCCAAAGTTTTGTCCACATGGTCAAAACTCTATCACCTCCCTCTTAAGTTTTGTACTTTCTCTCTAACTTTGCTAGTTTTACCAATGGCTTCCTCATTCCTCAATCTCCCCCCTTTCATCCCTCACTTCTAACCACATGGTCAAACCTTTTGAAACGATGTTTTTACACTCTCTCTTAGTGAGTGAGCTTTTTTCACTTGGTTGCATCTATGTGAATAAGTTTGTTCCTCTCTCCCCTCTCTCTCTCTCTCTCTCTCTCTCTCTCTCTCTCTCTCCATATCCCTAAGTTTTGACCACATGGTCAAAATTATCAGTCCCTCTCTAATTTTTTTAATTCCTCTCTCACTCACTTAGATTTCTCATGGATTTCTCATTCTTCCATTCTTTTTATCCACATGGTTCTCTCTCTCTCTCTCTCTCTCTCTCTCTCTCTCTCTCTCTCTCAGAATTATGGAAGGCGTTTCTGTAGCAGCATTTCCGAAGTGAACAGGTTCAACAAAATTGATTCTCATCTCCTATTTTACATACAATGTCTTCCGGCACTCGCAAGGGTTCTTCTTCTTCAACAAGGTCCACAACCATTGTGGGAAATGATCCAAAATCTCCTAAGTGTGGAGATAGAAACACAACCACCCAACCAATGACATCGGAAACCATGATCATGGCGTACTTGGTATCATTGCAGGAGACCGTAAACAAACAAGGCGAAGACTTACGAGCACTTGCAATGGAGAATGGCACACTAAGGGTACTTGTGGTTGAGAATGAGAATCTCAAGAGGACACTTGAGATGCAAACAACACGTTTGATGCAACTTGAAGAGGAAGTCAAGGAATATAAACGCTCTCTTGTGGACTTGAATGCTTTGAAGGAGCGGATGAGCAAAGTAGACCATGAGCATGTATTGAAAGAGGAGAAATTTGACAATATGAGTCGGGATGTATGCGACATGAAAAATGTATGCACAAACAAGTCTTGGGCTGATGTATGTGGTAGCAATGTGTTTTCTAATTCCTCACTCATGCAAGCTATGGTTCAAACAAAGAATGTTGAGAATGTGTATGTGGAGGAGTTGAAGGAACGGGAGCGACATTCCAAGAACATTGTTATTCGTGGAATTCCCGAAGAGAAGTTAGAGACACCTCCTTCTCTTGCCATTGTTATTGAAGATTTCTTCAAAACCCACTTTGGCATGTCAAGAGTTATGGTCTATGGAGCACATAGAGTGGGGAAGCAAGGAGCTCCTCGCTCGGGAGAACGGCCAATTGTATGCACCATGCCGGATGAGACCAATCGAAAGATTATCCTTGATAATAGTTGGATCTATTTGAGGGATACAAAATGTTTTGTATGTGAAGATCGCACTATTAAGCAACAAAATATGCGTCGCAAGGCATATGAGGAAAAGAATAATAAAAACAAGGAGATCTCTCATGAAGAAAATGTGCCCAAGGAGGAGGCAAGTCTCTCAATCAAATAGGGATGCGTGACCTATGAGACCGAGTTACAATTGAAAATATGCTTTTGGAATTGTAATGGATACCCATGGAATGCGGGGGTTGGCATTGATGAACTAACAAGCAAAGCCGATGTTGTACTTCTTGTTGAAACTTGAGAGCATGATACACAAAGGATTAACAGCTTGGAGGATTACAATGTACATTCATTGATGTGGTCAAAGAATCTCAAGCAACGAAGAGGACAAGAAGGGTTAGCATGTATGGTTAAGAAAGGATTGGAAGATTTTGTATCAATTGTGAAAGATGACAAGTACAAACGTTATGTATGGCTGAATATTATGACACCAAAAAGAGCACCCATTTTTGTAGCCGGTTGCTACATTCCTCATCATGATTCTCCCTTTTATGCTTGCATGGATAGAGATCAACCATTTTCTGATTTGGAAGAGGACATTTCTTATTTCAAAGGTGAACGTGATGTTATTGTATTTGGGGATATGAATGCTCGCACAAAAACATTGCAACATGATACTCAACAATTTGATATGCCATACATTTCAAGGGAGTTGGAGGAAGTTCACTTGTATTATCGTACTTCAATGGATGAGAAAGAGCCGGATCACTATGGAAAGTTACTTTTACACATGTGTAATAGCACGGGTATGCTCATTGCCAATGGTGTATCTTTGTGGAGTGGAACCAATGGATTTACATGTAGGAGACATAATGGGGATAGTGTGATTGACTATATTCTACTCTCTGAAGCCATCATGTATCGCATAAATAGTTTTATGTTTGGTCAATGGACCCCGGAATCCGACCATCGCACCTTATGTATTGACCTTTCATGTGGAGAAGCAACTAAGCATGATAATCTCAGCCAAAGGAAAGAGAAGTTAACACTATGTATGGATTTCAAACAGGAACCAATGTACATTGAAATGGTTGAGCAAAAATTATGGATGACAAAGCTTCAATGTGATGCACCATTGGAAACTAAATGGGAAGCTTTCAAGAAAGCTAATTGTTCTTGTGCGGAAGAATGCTTTGCCATAAAGCATTTCCATGGTATCAACAAAGATAGATCACGCAAAAGGTGGTTTGATAAAGAATGTCAAGATGCTCGAAAGTCCTTGATAAAGCTTGATGCAACTATGGACAAAGACAACTATCAAAGTCATTTGCATACATACAAGGCATTGATTCAAAAGAAGAGAAGAAGATGGGAAGTAAAGCAACAAGAATTTCAAGTCCAAGAAAAGGCACATGCGTGTGGAAGATTTTGGAGAAACTTGAGAGGCAAGCGGGTTGAGAATTTTGGTAACTTGAGTCTAGTGGATATGTACAAACATTGTAGGCAATTATATGAGCAAGCAAATACTGAAAAAATGCCATTTTATGGTTCACTCCCATGTATGCCGTCTTTTTTTACTATTGAGGATGTATGCGGTGGGCTTGAAAAGTTGGCCACTCGCAAAGCGGGAGATCTTCAAGGTATCAAGCCGGAGATGATCAAATGGACGGGAGATTTTACCCATGAGTGGATGTGTGATATGTTCAACCTTGCACTTCAACATGGTATGCCTTATGATTGGAGTACTAATTGGGTTAAGCCTTTGCATAAAGGAGGGGATGTAAAGAATGTAAGCAACTACCGGACTATAATGATTGGGTCTCTTATGGCAAAGTTGTTTGGGTGCATAATGGAGATGAAATTGAGTGATTGGGCTAAAGAGAATGACAAGCGTGCAAAGGGACAAGCGGGTTTTCGTCGATGCCATAGCACCATTGATCATCTTGTCACTCTTCGTGTTCTCATGGAGGAAAGTCGGTTGAAAGGCAAGCGATTGTATTGTTGTTTTGTGGACTTTAAGAAAGCCTTTGATATGATTCCACGTAACAATTTGTGGAGAAGGATGGAAGAACTCCAAGTGTCAAGTGAGTTTATGCTTGCGGTTTCTCGAATCTATGAGAAGGTGATTTGTCAATTGCGCATGGGAAGAGAAATTTCAAAAAATTTTGTAAGCACTATTGGGGTTAAACAAGGATGTCCATTGTCACCAACTCTCTTTGGTCTATGCATCGATCAATTGGAACAAATGGTACTTGACTTTATGCAAGAAGAAGGCATTGAAGAGGTCACTATTTGCAATGCGGTAATCATGCTTTTGTTGTATGCGGATGATGTAGTGCTTCTAGCACACACTTTAGAAGATGCACAAAAGCTTATGGTTGTCCTTGAGAACTTTTGCTTGCATAGTGGGCTGATAGTAAATGAATCCAAAACAAAGGTTATGCTTGTGAAAACCAACCATAAGGAGAAGCCATGCATTGTGTACAACAACGAGACACTTGAAGTTGTTGAGAGCTTTAAGTACCTTGGCCTTGAGGTTCCATCCAATCACAAGTGGCATGAATGTGCTATGCGTCGTTTGGAAGCGGGAAAGAGAGCATATTATGCATTTGAGAACATGTGTAATGCGGGAAACATCAAGTGTTGGGTTCTCAAGAAGTATCTTTTTGATGCATTGGTGACACCGGTTCTTCTTTATTAGACCTACACACTTTCCTCTCCCAGCCAAAGTGTGGGCTCTCCATTGCGACTCTCATCACTACAATTTTGGAGCATCGAGAGTCACTCATCAGCCATACACATACTACATCACATGTAACTTTGGTCCCATAGGTCATATTTGACCTCCGAGGATGATAATAAAATCTAAAATCTAAAAATCTCTCTCTCTCTCTCTCTCTCTCTCTCTCTCTCTCTCTCTCTCTCTCTCTCTCTCTCTCTCTCTCTTCCAATTGAGGTTATGGACATGGAAAGGGTTCTGGAGTACATGATAAAGATGCATCAAACCCCTCACATCGACTTCCTACAACTGCATGGGAAGCAAGCAAAAAAGTTCAAAAGATGCATAAAGCAAGATCTTGAGCACGGGATGGATGCAAGACATAAGAAGTGGTCTGGGAGATGGGATGCATTACACTTGCTACATGATGCTTCAATTGACTCCCAAGTGAATGAAGCTTTTCTACAATGCCAATGTATTATGGCTTGGGAGAAATCCGGTGGGTCACGCTTCATACATTACACCACCCATATTGCCCCCAACTACAAAACCATGTTCTTCACTGAAAGAGGAAACCGTACTCACATTTACATGCTTGAGCCTCTCCCCTTGTCGGTGATACACACTATCGTAGCCATTCGGCTTAGCTCCCATTTCGTTCAATGCAAGATAGGGCGTTGGGGCAATGGAGAAGAGTCAAATTGAATGTGCACATTGTGCTCACTGCAAGTTCAAGAGTCTAAGTACCACACACTACTAGAGTGCTCCGCTTTTGGTCACATCCGAACTTGATTTTCTGACATTTTCAGCCATAACTTAGACCTACACATTTTCCTCTCCCAGCCAAAGTGTGGGCTCTCCATTGCGACTCTCATCACCACAAATTTGGAGCATCGAGAGTCACTCATCATCCATACACATACTAAATCACATGTAACTTTGGTCCTATAGGTCATATAAAATCTCTCTCTCTCTCTCTCTCTCTCTCTCTCTCTCTCTCTCTCTCTTTGTGTCACTCCCTCCATCCATATGTATTATCCACATGGTCAAAACTCTATCAATCCGTTTGTAAGTTTTATACTCTAAGTGTGTGAGTTTTGTCCACATGCTCAAACATTAAGCAAGTACCTAGGTGTATCCAAGTTACAATAATGTGGAGTTATGTGGACTAATGCTTTATTGTTGTATGTTTTTATAGACTCCCAAATGGAAAAGAAAGATAAAGCTACGAAGAAGGGGCTTGAGGTGATTGATGGGGTTACTGAAAAGTTTTCATATTTATGGTATATTGATGTCTATGATCTACAAGGACAATTACAATCAGATTTGGTGGGTCAAAGCATGGTTTGGTGGTACAAAAAGTAGTGTCCTTGACACAACATATGCTTGGTGATTCTTGTGTGTAAAAACCATGGGCATTTTTTTGGAATTGGGGATGACAAATAAACTTCTTTTTTAAGTGGACGCTTTTTTACCTTTAGAAGCATGCAATCCTAAGAAGAGGTGGGGGGTGATGGCGGCGCCGGGGGGTTGGGGTTACAGTTGGGAGCTTTCACTCCAGCACCTCTTTCTCTCCCTCCCTCCCTCACACGTCCCTCTCCCTGTGTGTCTCTCAGTTTTGAACCTTCTCTCCTTCCTTGCCGCCTCTCTCTCTCCCTCCCTCCCTCGCACATCCCTCTCCCTGTGTCTCTCTCTCAGTTTTGAACCTTCTCGCCTTCCCTGCCACCGAGATGCTGTGTTCAAGAGATCTCTCTCTCTCTCTCTCTCTCTCTCTCTCTCTCTCTCTCTCTCTCTCTCTCTCTCTCTCTCTCTCTCTCTCTCTCTCTCTCTCTCTCTCTCTCTCTCTCTCTCTCTCTCTCTCTCTCTCTCTCTATTTGCAAATGGATAGTAGCGCAGGAGATTAATGGCTTGATGATGCTCAGGACCTTTCTTTCGATGAGATAGAAGGTGATGCTCAGCGAACTCTCTTTCAACGAGGTAGAAGGTGATGCACAGCTCCTCTCTATTGACGGAAGGTGATGCACAGTTCCTCTCTTTTGACGAGGTACAAGGTGGCCCAAGCAGTTCCTCTCTATTGACGGAAGGTGATGCACAGTTCCTCTCTTTTGACGAGGTACAAGGTGGCCCAAGCAATGTTCAGTAGATGCACATCAATTCCATTAGCACTAGTATTCCAGCTGCATGTACCGGTAATCAGGCTTTTCTTCGTGATTATTGGGCTGCAAAGAAACGCGCACAGAGAAGCAAGGAAAGACATCCTAGGTCTGCTCTTGGATTACGGGAAGCCAGGTCAAGAAAGAACATTTGTGCAGCAGTGGCTCGATGTTGGCGCAAGCAAACAGCAGGGATTGCAAAGAATGAGCAGAAGGAAATATTTCGGCAACTCCTGGACCACCAAAAATTTTCCTTGCTGCAACCATCAAATTTTAGCAAAGTCGAAGACACTGTTGTATCGGGTGTGTGCAACACTTTGACTCAAATCAAGGTCCCTCATTCAGCAAGTGAACTTTTTGTAAAGAGAAGCTCTTTGGCAATGATTCTGAACAATAGTACAAACTCAAATCAGTAAACCAATCCAGAATGGCTAATATCCTGGGGATCCATTGAAGGAATATAGCTGCAACAAGCTCACAGCTAGAGAATAAAGATGAAGATGAAGTGTTGCCATTGAGTGCTTGTGAGAGAAAATTGCCACAAGGAACCGTTATTACCAATGAAACAAGAGATTTGGTATATGCCTTTTGGACATTAGAGAGCAGAGTTTCACCTAACAAGAAAGACATATTCAAGATGAGAATTGGAAGGAAAAGTGTCGTCAAACATCCTATACATCTACTCGACGAATCTCAAGTACCAATAACTTCTAGTAAGTGTATATCTTGTTTGGTGCTACTTAAGGCTTATTTGGTCCAGACAGTACCAAATTTGGTAGTCTGCTGTATGGAAGAGGGTGTTTACAGTACCAAATACTATCTATAAAGTACCAAATTCTAGCTATCGAGTGCCAAAGCCTATCCATAGAGTTTCAAACCCTCTCGATAGAGTACCAATACCTATTTATGTAGTACCAATGCCTATGTATAGAGAACCAAAAACTATTTAGAGAGTACCAAACTCATCGGATACCACCAAAGACTATCTGTAGAGTACCAAATATTCTCTGTAGAGTACCAAATCCTATCTGTAGAGTACCAAAGCCTATCACTATAGGACCAAAGTCTATTTACAGGGTACCCCACACTTCTGATAGTACCAAAGCCTATATGTAGAGTACCAAATACTGTCTATCGCGTACCAAAGGCTATCTATGAAGTACCAAAGCACATATGTAGAGTACCAAATCCGGTATATCAAGTACCAAAGCCTATCTATGGAGTACCAACTCAGATCTGTAGAGTACCAAATCCGGTATATCGAGTACAAAAGCCTAGAGATCGAGTGCCAAAGCCTATCCATAGAGTTTCAAACCCTCTTGATAGAGTACCAAAACTTATTTATCCAGTACCAATGAGAGAACCAAAGTCTATTTACAGAGTACCAAACTCATTGGATACCACCAAAGACTATATGTAGGGTACCAAATCCTCTCTGAAGAGTACCAGATCATATCTGTAGAGAACCAAATCCTACCACTATAGGACCAAAGTCTATTTACAGGGTACCCCACACTTCTGATAGTACCAAAGCCTATATGTAGAGTACCAAACTCATCGGATACCACCAAAGACTCTCTGAAGAGTACCAGATCCTCTCTAAAGAGTACCAGATCCTCTCTGAAGAGTACCAGATCCTATCTGTAGAGTACCAAAGCCTACCACTATAGGACCAAAGTCTATTTACAGGGTACCCAACACTTCTGATAGTACCAAAGCCTATATGTAGAGTACCAAATAATATCTATAGAGTACCAAAGCCTACCGACAGTACCACATCTACGGTACCATATTTGGAACTTTTTAGTACTGTTGAACTTGGGTGCACGTCTGTCCACAATTACAGTACCAAATTTGGTACTTTTGGTACTGTTGAACTTGGGTGCACGTCTGTCCACTATTACAGTACCAAATTTGGTACTTTTTGGTACTGTTGAACTTGGGTGCACGTCTGTCCACTATTACAGTACCATATTTGGAATTGTCTAAAGCCAGTTTTGGCACTACTGTAGTAGTGGAATTTTACCAGTACCATGAAGTTGGTTTTTTTCTTAATTGTTTTGTTTTTGTGCCATAGGTTGAGCTGTACCAAAGATTCAAGAAGGCTCGCCCAACAGTGGTAGTGTCTCTTAGATGCTTCGAGGCATTGAAGCCATACTTTGTACGGATGTTGAAGGACAGAAATACCTGTTGATGTGTGGTTCATGTGCAGATGCTCTATTTCAAAGAGGCCCTCAATAAAATGCGGCAAAACAAGTTTGGGCACCACGGGAAAGGTCACCTTTGCACTTGCTCCGTTTGTTGCAGAGGTGATGAGAGAGGAACGTGTTTTGCAAACCAAGCAGTGTGTCAGCACATCACCGTTATGTGGGAATCCATCATGTGCCCAAAGCCTCCAAATTGTGAATACCATGCAAAGAAATGCTTGATGGGGGACTTCTCACAATGTGGAGTACGGAGGTTGACATTTTGTCCCGATGAGATAGCAGAGGATAGCAAGGAGGTGTTTGTGAAGGTTTTCATGGAGGCTAGAACAGGACAGGTTCACGAAGGTGAGAGTGAGAAGAAGAGAAAGGACTTGATTGTGCAACGGATGAAAAGTGGGACTTTTCTAAGCCTATTTTCAGCCCATCTGACAGGATTCATTAGGCACAACTTTGTCTTCCGCTGGCAAGCCCAACAATTCAAGGACTGTTTGCAAAATTTTCCTAGCAACGTTGTAGTATATGTTATTGACTTTGCGGAGAATTATTCCTTTAAATTTTAGAATGAAATTCAGTCAATACATTGGTGGTCTACCCAAGTCACAATACTTGTGCACATCACTTATTTAAGAAATGCAGCAGGTGGTACACAGAAGACGCTATACTTCTACATATCAGATGATAAGCATCATGACACATTGTTTGTACAACATTGTTTCTTGCTGCATGACAAGTGGCTGAAAGAACGAGGACATTCTCTGCAACAACATTGGGTTTGGTCAGATGGTGCTGCTTCACAATTCAAGGCGCGTAGACCTTACTATTTTGTGGCCAAGTATTATCAAATGACAAGCTTGCACATGATGCATAACTTCTCTGCATCCGGCCATGGAAAAGGTGAGCATGATGGGGTAGGGGTAGTCATCAAGAGAACTTTGACACATGAGGAATTGAAACCAGATGGCTGGCGTATGAAATGTGCACCTGATGTTGTCAACTTTTTGAATGCAACTTTTCAGCCAAGAGAACAGTCTCAAAGGTGTAATACGCAAAGAGTCTTTTGGCTTATTGGTACGGATGAAGTGCAGTGCAATCTGCAATGGGACTGTGAGCCCATCGTTGGATTCCGCTCATTTCATTGTGCTGATGGCTATTCATAGGACAACCGCACCGCCATACGCTTTCGATCACTTTCATGCTTTTGTGATCAGTGTATGCGTGGGTTGTGGAGAAGATGCAGGAACAGAATGCACATTGAAGAATGGAAATATGTTTGCATCAAACCATTTCCCAGAGTCCAAGGATAAAATTAGGGATGAGAAATCAGATGACGAGGAGGAGGGTGGAGATTCAACATCGATTCCGACAATGAGCCAAGTGTCCAACTTGCCACTATATGAAGGATGCCCTGAAATGTTAAGTGGCATGCTGTCCATAGGGGATAATTTTGCAGTGAAAGCAGTTGAGGCAAACGAAGACTTCTACATTATCAAATGCACAGAAGTGTTGTACTAAACGGTGAAAGCACAAAAGGATAAGTGGCATAACAAAATTGTTACAGGAGGGAAGGTTGTTGAAGGCTTCTTTTATGGCCAAGTTGAAGGAAAAGCTGATGCATACCGGCTATTGGATCACACATCTCCGGTAATGATCTACTCACATCTTGTTATGGCCATACGTTTTCCGATGGAGCCTATTGCAGGATCCCTAGGTCAAATTTTACAATACAAGTTGTCTATTGAAGTATATGAGAGGATATACGATAGCATGCCATATCATGATGATGAGAGCGATGAAGGTTCGTCCATGTTACTTGAGGGAAATGAGAAGCCCTGATTGAACAACTGAATCCGGTAGTCAATAGTACCAAATCTGGTAGTCAACAGTACCAAGTGTATTCCGCACTATGTGCTTTTTAGTGACTGAGTCAACTTGATTTTTTGGCCCTAAGATTTATATGTTCTCTCTATCTAGTTCTGTGTTAGTATGTTACCTTTCATTACATTACTGTTTCAGTTGTCCTCACTATATGTGCATTAAAGTACCATATTTGGTACTTTTTGGTACTGTTGAACTTGGGTGCTTCTCTGTCCACTATTACAGTACCAAAATTTGGTACTTTTTGGTACTGTTGAACTTGGGTGCACATCTGTCCACTATTACAATACCAAATTTGGTACTTTTTGGTACTGTTGAACTTGGGTGCACATTTGTCCACTATTACAGTACCAATTCGGAACTGCTTGAACTTGTTGTATCACTTATGGTTTACTTTATTGCTCTATCTGGTTCTGTGTTGGTATGTTACCTTTCATTACATTACTGTTTCAGTTGTCCTCACTATATCTCTACTTTTTGGTACTGTTGAACTTGGGTGCACGTCTGTCCACTATTACAGTACCAAATTTGGTACTTTTTGGTACTGTGTTGAACTTGGGTGCACGACTGTCCACTATTACAGTTACAAATTTGGTACATTTTGGTATTGTTGAACTTGGGTGCACGTTTGTCCACTATTATAGAACCAATTTGGTACTTCTTGAACTTGCTGTATCACTTATGGTTTACTTTATTTCTTGGTATTTTTCAGTTTTTCTATTCGTATTTGATACGACCACCTTGAGAAATGTCTAGAACTACGTTGATAACATGAAAGGTATGCCAAACATAGATGCTATCTGCCTCAAAAATTAAAATGTTGGGCAACCTGGTTAGCTCCAAGAGGTTTCAACGGAATTAGTCAGAGTTTTCAACAGTAGAGATCAAGATACCAAGACAGTTTGAACAAGAAAAGTGGTTTTCCATTATGTATAGTATCGGGTTACAAAATTCCACTATTTACATGATTATGAAAATCTCCTACCTCGGGGGATCAAATTTGTAGGAGTACCCCTCCATCTGTATGAAGTAATCAATAATGTACCCAGAAATATCGTCTTCAGTGTTAAAGACTGGGTTTTTGCGAGTGTACAATGTTTGGGTACCGATCCCTTATCCACCCTAGCAACCAAGGCAAAACAAAATCCAGCAAGTAAAACGGGTAATCGGTTCCTACTACCATGGGATTGTATGATCGGATTGCCATACAGTTTTAATGGTCATTTTTAAGAGACTTGTATCTACAATCATCTACAAGAATAGTGTTGCTGGCATCGTACTTCGGGTGCCTTGCCCACAGCGTCCGTAGCTTCTTCAGGAAAACAGGCTTATCACCCATGTGTTTGGGCACAACCGGCACCTCTAACATACGGGGCCGCCATATTTCACAGTCCTCTTGGGAGAGAATATCTGCTAATGCCAAAAAACGAGGTTAGAGGTATGAGTAACTTATGTCCTGCAACATTCAAAACGGGCATGCTTTACCTGCAAAATATTTTTTCCTTCTATGGTTGGGGAAGCACGCGTTCACCATGTGTAACAGTTTTTCCCTTCTATAGCAGGACCACAACACTAGGCTGGCTTTCTGTTTAAGCCGTAGGATGAACTGCTCCGCATCCGGCCTTACAAGACAAATTATATCCTTTTGGAGATAGACTACCCGTGGCGTGTTCTCCTTTGGCAGGCACTCAAGTTCCTCAGGGACTTCGTTGCAACTGGTTAGTAGCACGCCATTAAGATCAAGCACAATCATTCGCCCGCGTCTAGCAACCACATCAGGCTGCAACAATGTGCTTGTCGGTGTCTCGTCTAGCCACCAACTTACTACAGCACCAACAGACATAATGCGTGGGGACAAATACACAGTGCAAACATCATATCCAAAACAAAAAACTGGTCCAAAAACTACCAAATTTGGTACAGTATTGCACAAGTGATAAGGACTATTCGAAACAGCAAGTTCAAGAAGTACCAAATTGGTATTGTAATAGTGGACAGACGTGCACCCAAGTTGAACAGTACCAAGTTTGGTACTGTAATGCACATATAGTGCGTACAACTGAAACAGTAATGTAAGGAAAGGTAACATACCAACACAGAACTAGATAGAGAGAACAGATAAAGCTCAGGGCCAAAACATCAAGTTGACTCGATCACTAAAAAGCACATAGTGCGGAATACAACAGATTCTCATTGGCTACAATTTGCATGCACGGGATAATTGATCACGGGCACGATTGCGCTTCTTTCTCTGCAAACAAAAAAGTTCCTGCAGGGTCACGGAATCAGGGGAATCACCTCTCCGCTTCGAAACAGCATCGGCAGCAGTAGAGTCAACGCCCCCGTTGGTGCTGTCCACAACAGTATCATTCGCAAGTTCTTCTTCCTGCTCATTCTCGGCCTCCCTCCGATCTTTGTTTTCTTTCGACCCCTCTTTGGCCTCCCCTTCACTCCCCTTTGTGGTTTCCACCCCCTCCCCAACACCCCCCTTCGTGGCTTCTTCCTCCGTCCCTTTGGGTTCTTCCTCTCCCTTCTTGGCCGTTGCATCATCGAGCTTTGTGTTGGCAGCATCCTGGTTTTCCTCCGCATCCAGCTCCACAACAACAGGGACTTTACCTTCCTCCTTGTCTTTAGTCTTTTTACCATCTTTGGCCCCCTCCTCACTTTTACTTTCGCTGTCACCTGTCTTTTTATCATCTCTAGCCTCCTCCTCACTTTTACTTTCACTGTCACCTGTTTCCTCACATCTTTTCCCCGTCACATTGTCTTTCCCTACAGAATTACCTTGCTTCAGATCATGGAGAACATCTGATATCTCCCTTGTCACCTCATCCACGTCCCATATTTGACTTGCAGTCGAATTTGTGGCATGTTGGTCAGCAACTTCAGCATCCTGCTCCTCTGCAAACACAAAGAAAGACAGCACATACTAACTTGTATGAAAACCTCACTGAGTTGCAAGTGCACATATGTATTCAAAAATGCACACATACTTACTCTTGACAACTTGAAGCCCCCTGGCCCAGGACTTTGCCAAATTAGAGATTACCATATTACAACCCGGCTTGACACACTGATCCCTGCTTTGTAACAGAGCACTGAAGCACAAGGGATGATACTGGTGTCGGCACTCTAGCATGAAGGTTCCGACTACATGTGCGCACTCTAAGGGCTCACCGCATGCAACACACATACCAAACACCAGGATCACATTTACCGAATCATTAACCTGGGGCCTAGGATATAGCAGGAACCTCTTCCCAAGCCTGATATAAGACAACATCTCCTTCACAAATAGGGTATGCTCTTGACCTTCCTTCTATTTTTTCTCTAGAGTGTCATACTCAGCCTGTTGACAACCAGCGGTCCCAATTAGTTTCAAAAACTACCAAGAAGTCATACCGAGACTGGTACTTCTAAGTATTGTACTACCAAACAGAACCCAAACTACCAAAACTACCAAAAACTACAAAACTCGGGAATCATATAGTACCAAAAACATATAAATACCCTCAATGCAGAACTAAACTACCCAAACCTTATCAAAACTACCAAAAGCCACTTTTTGCAGCACTTTCAAATAGTACCTAAAAGTACCAAACTACCAAAACTACCAAAATCAAACTACCAAAAGCCACTTTTTGCAGCACTTTCAAATAGTACCTAAAAGTACCAAAACTACCAAAATCAAACTACCAAACAAGCTTTTTGCACCACTTTCAAATAGTACCTAAAAGTACCAAAACTACCAAAATCAAACTACCAAACAAGCTTTTTGCACCACTTTCAAATAGTACCTAAAAGTACCAAAACTACCAAAATCAAACTACCAAAGCCACTTTTTGCAGACTTTCAAATAGTACCTAAAAGTACCAAAACCACCAAATCAAACTACAGAAGCCACTTTTTGTAGCACTTTCAAATAGTACCTAAAAGTACCAAAAGTACCAAAACCACTTTTTGCAGCACTTTCAAATAGTACCAAAAGTACCAAAACTCCCAAAACGACCAAAATCAAACTTTCAAATAGTACCAAAACTACCAAGACTACCAAAGAAACACTTTTTGCAGCACTTTCAAAAACTACCTTCAAGTACCAAAACTACCAAAATTACCAAAATCAAACTACCAATTACACTTTTGCAGCACTTTCAAATAGTACCTAAAAGTACCAAAACTAGCAAAACTACGAAAGCTATCGGAATAAAACAACCTTAACACCTTTTGCATCACTTTCAAAAAGTATCTTAAAGTACCAAAACTTCTTCATAGTACCTAAAATACCAAACCATAAGACAGAAGGAAACCATAAATTACCTAGAATAAAAACAGTTCTACCATAAGTACCTAACACTACCAATCCCACCAAACCAAGCATAAACAATTCTATCAAAGGTACCTAACACTACCAATCCCACCAAACCAAGCATAAACAGTTCTACCAAAGGTACCTAACACTACCAATCCCAGCAAACCAAGCATAAACAGTTCTACAAAAAACTCCCAAAACTACCAGCACCTGTTGCTCTAGAATCTCCTTGTCGAGCAATGACATATCTTCATTGATTCCGTATCGGCGTAGCGTCCTTCGACTGGCAGCCAAATCAGCTTCTATCACATTGATTTCTGCGTCATCGCTAGTGTTGGCCTCTCTCAGTGTTTCCAACTGGGTCTCATATTCCTTGATGTCGTCCATAATCTGCTTGACAAGTTTATTAGAACCCTCCGCCCTCAAGAGTGTTTCCTTCTTCTGCTTCAGAGACATTGTCAGCTCTTTCAGCCTATCAGATACCCCCACACATGTCTGAGGGACTCTCGCAACCATAGCTTCAAGGTCCGCAATATAATCAGGTGTCTTCTCCTCATGACGCTATGGGGGGACTTTCTGTGTAGGGGCCATACTACCGACTGGCGTAAGTCGGGGCTTCTTGGTATTTGACGGGTGGCCTCCTTGGGACGCACTGTTTGCCTTTCGCCAATTCTCAACCTTCTTTTCCAAGCCTCCTGGTTGGGAGGAACACATGTTGAGTACACTCTCACCAAACCTGGCCCATGCAACCCTGTGGCCCGCAGGGTCCTTTGTGGCTGCATGACACTTCTCATATGCAAAACAGCGGGCAAATTTTGTAGTGATCTCCCCACATGATGGTGGGGCTTGGTACACCTTATGAAACAGGAACCTGCATTCATCCTGAAGCCGTGGTTGCACGTGATTTAAGTAAATATTTGTCTTCTTCTGGCTGGAATGCCTGAATACAGCGAGCCACTGGTCATCGGGGATGAGCCACTGGTCATCGGGGATGTCATCTTTCGTAAGATCCTTTGGTAGCACCCCCTCTATGTTCAATCATTACTCATCATGAAGCTCTTGTGCTGTATAGCAGAACTTTGTCAAGATAGGGTACTCCTACATCTTGTTTTTTCCTGCGATGTGGAAACAACACGCAAGTAAAGACATGCCCTCATTCCAGCAGTCCAAATACCTGATTATTCACCCTATATGCCTCATTTCAGTTGTGCAAAACAAAACACATGGAATAAAATGAATGTATCTCATTCAGGTGACAATTGCAAAATTCAGTTGTGTACAGAGCCAAATTTGATAGTGGTTAGTATCAAATTTGGTACTCGTTAGTACCAAATTTGGTACTAGCCAAATTTGGTTATGCTGACAGCCCTACTGAGCTTCAACTTTGTGCTATGCTCATGCACAACATATACTGATTTTTGCACTTGCATGCATGCAAGTTAGCAATCTAAAGAGCAGCTTATCCATGTAACTTTGTAACTTTTCTAAACCCTAAATTCCTAAGAAAATCCCAAACATGCACATGTACTTGCTGCATGCAAAAAAAGCAAATGCAAACCTCATCAGATAAAAGACATGCAGAAGCTTGCATGCATGGAGAAGAAAATGGTAAATCACCAGAAAACGCAGAGCTTTCATAGCACCTACATTTAGATGTTGTAGATGACCGTGGAGTCTCATCATCGGCAAAAAGAGGCCCAGGCTTAAATGAAGTCTCCATGGACACAGCAGGTTTCTCCCTCTCCACAAAGGAATCCCCCTTGCTAGCCCTCGTATTTGGGGTGTCAATGTTCCGAGGGGTTTTTGCATCCATTGTCCTCTTCTTCTTCTTCCCATTGTCCAGTGACGCTTTGGCTGCTGATTTCCTCGCTGGCGTCCTCATCTTTCTGATTGTGAGTAGCCAGGGGGCTTGTTACCTGCAACTGTAGTGGTTTGCAGAAGGCGTTGTAGTAAGAGAGCAAGGCAGAAACTGGAAAATGTGTTAAGCAACTGCGCCACTCACAAACGCAGTCTGTGATGGGACTTTTGGCACGGTTTCAAAACACCACTCACATTACTTATTGCCCCACCCACATTTTCTTTCACGGAAAGTTTAAATCATACACATTTCCCTCATACCATTCTTTAACATAGATGAAAAAAAAGGTTCCCTCCAAAGTGTGGACATATGTAGAAGTACCAACCAGGTAGAAGCGAAATAGGTCCTTTTTTTGTACCACCAAACCATGCTTTCACCCTGGTCTTATTCACAAAGAAAGGTGAAACATTAGGTTTTGAACAAAATGGGGTGATACACAATATTGCAGAGGGATGTGCTCGCAAGGAAGGGGTTCCTTGTAATGATATTAAGTTAAGGGACAATAATACGTGCTACAAGCTTGACCCCATGGCCTTTGATGCTGCATGGATGTGGGTTGAAGACAATTTTTCTCAAAAAGATATGGGTAGGATTTGTCTGAGGATATCTCTTGCACACAGGATGTTGCCTTGGCATTTCAAAACATTCAACACAATGAAGAATTCCGCTCTTTAGCAAAAGGAGATGGTGGCCGCTTGAAGAAAAGGCAAAAGCTTCATACATTGCCTCACGAGGACAATACTAGGAAAGAAACCTCTATGAACTCTGTTAACTTGAAGGGTCTGGAATCTTCCATGGAAAATGCACTTGTTGTAAGTGTGGCCAACACACTTGTTAATGACTTTCCTACATCCTCAAGTCTTGCAATTTTGAACCCCAAACCACTTGTTACTCTTCACATCAAGGGTGTAGAGATGACGTTTGATTCCCCGGGGTCAAGCAACAAGAAGGGTAAGCAAGAAGAAATGGGGTTTCACATATTTGAAAAGCTCTTTCCATTTGGGTTCACTTCACAATTTTCCATTCCCATTGGTAAATGTGAGAAGGCACCTCCACTTTATATATATAGAACCCTTGCATGGGATTATGTGGAGACATTAACAAAACTCTTTGCTAGTAATCCTATGGCTCCTACAACCTCAACTTACCTAATGCCTTACATTAGGAAAAATAAGGAGTCAAGACCACTTACAAGCAATGAGGTCAAGGAATCCATTTTGAGTACATACTCTTATTGAATTATATATGGTCTACATTCTATACATGCAGCAAAAATCTATATCCAAATCACAACACCGCGTTGCATGGCAACCAAAAAATTTTATGCAACACAGAATGCTAGAATACTTGCGAAATGTCCATCAGCAATGTGTATAGACTTATCTCGCATGACAAACAAAGAATCACATAATGTCATGAAGAATGCTCCTTATATTGAGCAACTCAAGTAATTGAGAGACCAATGGATGGCATTTTGATCTCCATCAAAACCTCAACAAGGACTTCCCAAGTCTAGCACGCTACGGCTACCTTGGCAGGTAGAGCATCACACACTACCTTTTTTTCTTTTACAAAATAGCATGTCTGTGATGTTTCTTACAAAGTTATTGTCTATATATGTTTTCAAAGTTTTGTTGTTTGCATTGGGGATAAATGGGGATCAAGGGACTATCAAATGATAGTAAGCTCCCAACAAGTATTTGATGGATGGGTTTTTATAATGAAACAATATGCCAAAGGTGATTTATTATCTCAAGCAGAAAGACCTAGAAAGAAGGGAATACAAGCATCATCGGGTACCTTTCGTTGCTTGATGGGGCTAAAGGATGGAGAGATTGATAGGTTGCAAAACAAAATCAATGAAGGGAAAATATTATCTCTTAGAAATAAGTGGGATAAGCAAGATCTTATAGATATGGAAACAAGGGAAAAGCAGTTAAAGCATGACAGGGTGCTAAAGGAAGAGTTGGTCACACTTTTCAATGCATCAATATCAACCAGCAGCAGTGTCTTGAAAACATGGGAAGAGTTATTTAATGACTACAATATCACAGAGGATGTTTACTCAAATCTTGTAGGTGTTTGTAGTGATTGGATGTCAAAACAAATTAGCACATAAGGCTGATCCAGGTCCACTACCCAATGGTGCAAGAGACATAGTGAATTTCTTTGTTGGAAGAAAGGAGACCCATGAATCTTCTAGCACCTTTCCTTGGTCAGTCTATGCTGTTGGGTATGATTTAGAAGCCCTTGATCTAATATATAATGTGTACAAATATTCAATTACTACTGGTGTAGCTATCTTGGATGCTGCACATGGAGTAGAAGGAATGAATTGGGATTCCTCCAAGTTTGAGAGGCTTGTCTTCTATTTGCTAAGGATGACTAGTGAGCCTAAACAATTCATCCTACTATCTTTTCTTACTCGGAGGAAAATGGCTGCTTTGGAGGATGGTCTTCTACACATGAACATAAAGTTTCAGATGCTTGTTGGTAGCATTAATTTCTTGCCTTTAGCCAACAATTTTACTTCTGGAGCCATAGATACATTTGTGGTGTTAACATTAGTGAGCATGAGCTAAAATTTTGTCAACCTTGATCGCTATGTCAATAATACAAACAAGCCCTTAATATGGGGCAATGCACATATTGAAGTGGAGGGGACTGACAAAGATCTTGATGACGAGCAACAAGTGGCCAAAGCAATAGTGAGAAGGAAGAAGGAAGTTATCAACAAAACTGTGAAGGCATTCAATGACCAACATGAGATTGTCCTCTATGTTTTTGCAGGTGGTCTTGCATCAAAGGTTGCACTCTTGAGTCGAAGAAAAAACATAGCAATAGTTTGCAACTCGAAAGAGCAACTTGAAGTTGATGGAATTTTTTCTAGAGCACATGAAAAGGCTAAAGAAAAGTCTCATCCAAAAGACACCAAAGAAGATGAACCACAAGTGTCTTATCTACCACAGGAAGGTGTAGAGGAATCTAACCAAGATGTTATGGGCCTTATCATGAAAGAGAAAATGAAGGCCACTTCATGTGTTTAGTACCTTGATTGCACTATAATTTTTGGAATTGCAACATATTTAAGTACTTTTTTTCTTTGTAATTTTGGGAGTGATAAAGCCTATGTACTATTTGTTACTATGAAAGTGTTTTCCATGTCTCTTTGTTTCCTTCTCCATCCTTCAGTTTTGTTAATCTCTCTCTCTCTCTTTCTCTCTCTCTCTCTCTCTCTCTCTCTCTTTCTCTCTCTCTCTCTCTCTCCCCCCCCCCCCCCCCCCCCTCAATCCCTCATTTTTGTCCACATGGTTAAAACATTAGAGAGGTTATATCTCCTAGTGCTCTTCACTCTCCCTAAGTAAGCTATCTCTCTCTCTCTCTCTCTCTCTCTCTCTCTCTCTCTCTCTCTCTCTCCCCTCAATCCCTCATTTTTTGTCCACATGGTCAAAACATTAGTGAGGTTATCTCTCCTAGTGCTCTTCACTCTCCCTAAGTAAGCTCTCTCTCTCAATAATGTCCAAATGGTGAAAACTTGGTGAGAATGTCTCTCCTAGTTTTCCCTAAGTGACTAGGTTTTCAAAGCCTCAATGACTAAATTTGGTGCTCTCTCTCTCTCTCTCTCTCTCTCTCTCTCTCTCTCTCTCTTTTGTCCACATGGTCAAAACTTTAGTGCGGATACTTCTTGACACTCTCCTTAAGTGAGTGAGCTTGGTCATCTCTCTCTCTCTCTCTCTCTCTCTCTCTCTCTCTCTCTCTCTCTCTCTCTCTCTCTCTCTCTCTCTCTCTCTCTCTCTCTCTCTCTCTCTCAAGTGTCTCCCTTAAGTCTATGTACTATTTCATACTACAAATTGGTTTGCAATACATCTTAATGGGTCTGTTCTTAACAAAAGTGTCTTAAGGTAGTGGCTCCAATTTGTTGTTAATCATAATCACATGGCAGCAAAAGCTAAAATGGTAACTATTGCCTATGAATTCAGTTTTGTTTGTTTTACACCACTCAAAATAGAGAGTTAAGCTAGGATTCAATGGCTTAAGTTATATTTTTGCAAGTGTTTTATCCATTTACTTAAAAACCCACAAGTTGAAGAAGTGAAACAGAATGATCTTGTCAAAAGCGTTCAGATGAATTTCTAACCATATTTTTCAAATAGTATTTTTCAAATATCAAAATTTGTAAGGTAGTAAAAAAAATTAACCACATGCTCAAAGAAGAATGCAACGACAGGTAGATATTAAGCCATTTGATTAGTCATCTTAGGTATATGAGACATTGCTTACCTCTTGCAGTCATGGTGACATGTTAGTTTTGACCTTATGGTCAAATTCTTTTACTATATTCAATTGCAACTATTGCTTCTTAAAATCGTCTCCTTCTCACAATCATCAACTTAAATGTTTACCAATTGAAAAACTCACTCATAGGTTTTGAACATGTGGAAGAACACACTCACCTAAAGTTTGACCATGTGGAGAGAGTAGTTGTACTTCAAAAAGAGAGTAGTTGACCATGTAGAGAGAGTAGCTATTGCACTTCAAAAAGAAGATACACTCACTCATAGGTTTTGAAAATGTGAAGAATGCACTCACATGGGTTTTGACCATGCGGAGTGAGTAGTTATAGTTCAAAAAGAGTGTCAAAAAAAAAAAATACAAATGTTTTAATCACTTGTTGAAAAGCTAAGCAAGTGCATTTTTAAATGCTCAAACCTCAAACTAGAAACTTCTCCCCAATCAATACATGTGCTCGTTCTGATCACATGGTCAAAAACTAAGTGAGCAAGTTTTGTCCACATGTTCAAAACCTAAGTGAGTGTGTTTTCAAGTGTTCAAAACCCAAATGAGCAAGTTTACTCCACATTCTCAAAACCTACATATTTTGTATTTAACCAAGGACTTTTTGACACAAATTTCATGTTCAAAGATGAAAGGGATTTATTTTTTAAATAGCGTGTTATACCTTCCTTTGTGTATGAGGTGTGAGCTGTCAATAATCAAGCATGTTATAGACATCAACAAGGTGTATTTGTATAAATCTACCTTGTTGAAGAATCCTTGGCTAGACATTCTTGACATAGTACAAAATGACTTGTGGGCCATGATAGTAGATCTAACTATATGTACAAATTATCCTTGGGATATGAAAAAGACATCTACTTGAGCAAACTTAACATCTAAATACATATCTGCCTTATTGCATCAAATTGTTAATGACCCCTCAAAAAATTGTTTAAATGTGCATTGTTGAGTGAAACTATTTGGTTGCAAGGAGAAATTGTAGATGGTACTTTTTGTCAAGCGTAAGCCTCCAAGAAAGATATGATTATGGAATTTTGACTAAGCAATGTCTTTTTGGGTTTTGACTGATATAGCACATGGTATCATGACAACTCCATCGTTATCTGAAACTTCATCAAAGCTATGTGTTATCTTGGATCTTAATAGCCTATTGTTACAACGTTGTTTTTCAAAATCCGAAAAGTTCCAAAGTCTCCAAGTTGGCAAAAATTGGGTGGTTCTTCGGCCAGGGTGTATGCAGTTTCTTAATGCCTTGTTTGATGGATTTTATGTTGGAATTTGGTCAACCGCTTTGCTCCACAATGTGTTGGCAATAATAAGGTGTTTAGAGACTCATGCAATGAAGAATTTTCCTTTCTTCATGATATGGAGTCAAGAAAATTTCCACAAGCATTCAAAGACCATCATATATTGACCCGATAAGATGGGGGTGGAAGCAATGTTTAAACCTCTTGAGTATAGTTGGAATCAGTTTGGAGATGTTTTCAAATGTACAAGGACAATTCTACTTGATGATAGCCCTTACAAGGGATGTCCAAATCCAGTCGGGAATTGTATATTTCCCACCTCCTTTGATGTCAATGTTTCCGGTTCAGTTTTGATTGAAGAAGTTTTGCCATACTTGGTGCAATCAAGCCAATCAAGTGATGCACGTGGGGTTGTCAAAATTTATTGCTATGGTCAATTTGGACATGCATTGTATGAGCAATTTAAGAGTATTATTGATGGTTGGACCAAACCTAGCGATAGTGATGTCTCATCTTCTCAATCAGTTCAATCCAAACGTCTTCGCAGCAAGCATGGAAGATTTGATCAATCCTCTATCACCTCTTGCTTTAAAGGGCCTTCTCTATCACAAGGATTGGTTTCATCAATCACGACCACAACAAAGCATGCTCTTTTTCCATCAAATGGTTCTCAAAGATCGACGCTACATAAACTTCCTTTGACCTCAATTTTAAAGGACATGGAAGCTATGTACATAGCTCAAGAGTTGGGCTATAACAAGAGTTACATAAATGGAGGATCTGTTAAACGTTTCATGGATAGCTTACGAAAATGTATTCCCACCAAGGATGATATCAAAGCCCCATGATGTAAATTCCACTCTGATAGAGTGAACAATGCTAAGTTGTTAAAACTTGAAACTCCACACAATAGATTTCCATCAAGATGCACCTTTGACAACACATTTTTACATTACTTTGTATTTTGTACTTTTGTGATTTCAAGTAGATATACTTGTACATTGGCTTATTTTGTGTATGATTGTTTGGTGTTTCTTAACACCACCTTCTAAAAGAGAAAATAATGTTATGCCCAAGAAAAATCTTTACTTAAGAACTTATCACACTTGGTTGCATCCTTTTGGGTTTACTTGTAATGGTCATAAATGACCTAGATAATGTGTCATCATGCTTCATGCCAAACACAGTTGTCATACATGTTGTCATACATGTTGTGGTCACCCATGTAAAATTTATTGGAGAGTAAACCTCTATGTGTATGAGTGAATTTACTCGTTAAGCATTTTAAAGCACTATGTACACAAACACATTGTCACACATTGCTAGTTGTATGTTATTTCCATCATTTGTTCTTGTATCTTTTCTCATTAGTGAACTAAATAAAAAAGCATATTGTGCCTTCCTTTTTGCTTTGGACATTTCACAATCTTGCTGATATAGTTTGATGATGATTTGGGACAATATGAAAGGACTATAGTAAACAATACGCATGTATTAAGAATTCTAGAGAGACATGACATTTCTTGGGCTTGATCAAATATTTTGGCGTGAAAATTTCTCTCACAATGTCAAACCTACTCAACAATGGATCATGGAGTTGAAGTGATTACTCAAAAAGTAATGCATTTTCAAGTTGCCATAGTAATTTACCATAGTTTGATTTAAAGATCTATGGTATTTCTAAACGTTTTATCTGCAAATTTATCCACATTTATCATAATAAGTTAATGACAGGATTCAAAGATACAAATAGTATCTCATCGACAATTTTTATGGTTGGAAAGAAAATAATGATGACTGAAACACATGGCAAAGTACTATATCGTGGATAAAACTTCACCACATTTACAAAGTGGGAATTAGGAGATTCCCAAATTCTCTAATATGGTGTTCTTTACGTAATAATGCAATTTTAGCCTCATTGCGACTTGCATAAAGACCAGCCGGAATATCCCAAGCCTATTTTGCTCATTTAGCTGAGTGAATGTTAGAAGTAATAGTTTTCTTCACAGATAATGCAATCAATTCATGAGCCTATTCATCTCTAACATCCCAATGAGACTACTCAACCGTAGGCAAAATAGCTCCAGTCACCAAAACCTACAACGTCTTCAACAGAGCCTGTATCCACAGAAGATAGACATTGATCAACATGCCTTACACAACAATCCAAATTCCCTTTGACAAAAGAACATGTTGCATCATGTAATCTCACATTGGGTAGTTATCCCCATCCAGTTTATCATCAACAATAAACATCTTGAAGACGTTTGTGTATTTTCAGCCATGGCAAGTGACTGCACCTAATGTGAAAACTTCCCAAAAGGAAGAAAAAAAAAGTAGGACCAGCACGTGCTATATAGCACAACCCAAAGAATATTTTTAGGGTCCTATTCTGCAAAAAATTACACCAACAAAAATTTTATAGAAGGGGAAAATTTGTATGGACATTACTGCTTGTAGTGGAAACGACGGCCGAAATGAGCCCGAATCAAAATTCTAAGCAGACATAGCTCTTTGAGGTTTCCCCAAAATATTATTTTTGACCTAGTAAAACTCACCAAAGCTCACTCAAATAAGAGAAAATAAGCAGATATGTGTTGGCGATGTTAACGACTATGCTCAAGAGGACATAACCAACTCTGATACCAATTGTTGGAATTAGGATTCTAGGAAAACACGCACATCCTGGAGAATATGAAGAAGCTCAAGGCACACAAAAAAGAGTTTATTGCTTAGTGCACAATGGAAAGAAAACTTAGCCCCAAAATGATGGACGTATATACAATGCACGGGGGAAAAAGCCTTCTTATGAGGGAAAAAATGCCCCGATGGTCCTAAATGGGTTTACACACATCAATACTTATCCTTTACCTTGATGATATGTTCATCGCTAGGAAAAATATCCTCAAGGTGGATGCATTGAAGTCAAAGGTGCATGAAAGTTTTAACATGAGCCAATCATATTTTTGGCATGCACATTATGCCAGACACGTCCAAGAAGATTTTTTGTTTGTTCCAAAAAGAGTTTCACACACACACACACACACACATGACACTTCGGATCTCCTCATAAGTGTTGCTTGAGAGACTAATTTCTTGAGTACACTACTTTAAGGCATAGATTCTACAGCAACATCACAGGGTGGTGAGCGTTAGATCACCGACTGAGGAAATCTTTGCAGCCAAGGCATAGCTTTTAGTGAATGACATTATAGATGGAGATTTGGTTTTCATACAACTATCTATTCTCACATATATGTGTATTTCGCTCTCTATGCATACATGTATACACTTTTGGTCTATGCTATGAGACTTTGGCTCTCCTCAGAAGCGTCTCTTGAGGGACCAATTTCTTAAGCACACTACTTGAAGGCGTAGATTTTTCATCAACATCACAGGGTGGTGAGGGTTAGATCACCTCCTGAGGACATATTTTCGGCCAAGGCATAGCTTTTAGTGAATACATTATAGGTGGATATTTGGTTTTCATAAAACTATCTATTTGCACAATACATGTGTATTTTGCTCTCTATGCATACATGTATACACTTTTGGTCTATGCTATGAGATTTTGATCTCCACTTCACTCCCTACAGCTCATATATAGGCATAGGGTTTTACAAGTTAGTTGGATACAAGTTTTACAGTAGATTTTCTCTCACATGGGGGATTTTATGTGTATTCTATGTAATTATGTATATTTTAGCACGTCTTACGTGTCGTGAGGTCTTTTGAGAGCAGTATCCTCATTGGGATTGGTTTATCTACTTGCATATATATTGGCACAAATTTTGCAACTTGCAATGATTATTCAACTCATGTATCTTATGTTGCAGACACTGCCTATGCACGACCTTGTGGAGATGATTTTGGCTTGATTTTTGACAATTACTCGGTCGTTTCTGAGACTTGGTCTAGAAGATCCCTTTTTGAGTTTGTGGCCCTATGCAAGGTTTTACTGAGCTGGGGTATTCTTGAATGTTGAGATACTTCGCAAATACCTTCAGTGTTACAGGTACCTAGAGTCCCCCTATGTATGGCCTCATCATAAGGTATGTATTGAGGTGGTTATAGGTGCATTTTATTTCATATTGGCAATCATTGATCAGTGACAATTGTGAGATTTTTATGACCCATTTTGATTTCTAGCTAATTTTATGCGTATATTTGTTGTTTTGGATTGAGATTTTTCTCTCAGTACACAGGACTCTATCAAATATTTTGCAAACAGTTTTTCGTAAATCTTGCGTTACACTCGCTTGTATTCCCTCTTTTTAGTTGTGGTTGCTTCTTCAAATAAAGAGGATTACTTTATCCAAAGATTGATGGTACAAACTTCACCATATGGAAGTAGAGTATGTGTGATGTTCTGATCAATAAAGGTATTGTTGCGCCATTGAAAGAGCATAGAGAAGGTGCATATACAAATGATGAGTGAGAAGATCTTGATGCTCATGCTATGGATACTATACGCTTGCATCTTGGTGAGTCCATCTTCTTCCGATTATGGAAAAGACCACTGTTGGAGATATAAGGGACAATTTGTGCTCAGCTTGGGATGACAAAAGTGCATCCAAAAAAGTATTTCTTATGACAATAATTGAATCTTTTGAACATGAAAGAGGATACTAGTGTCAGTTCATACTTGAATGAGTTCAATAGCTTGTCTTCATAGGTTACATATAAGGGACTCAACTTTGATGACAAAATGAATTCAATCATCTTGCTATTTGCCATCATCATGGGATACATTTAGCACAACCATTAGTAACTCTATGGCATGTGGTGCACTTTGTTTTAGTGATGTTACTAGTTCTATGCTCATAGAAGAGATATGATGTCAAACTCTTGACTCTAGTGGGAATAGCGATGCATATATTGCTAGTGTCACTTCTAGCAGGCAAATACATCATGATAGAAGTTATGGTTGCTCAAAAGATCACATACCTTCTCATAGCAAGATTTGTGGATGTGACATGTACAATACTGAATATTACCGTTTCCATAAAAAGGTTCATTTGAAGAAAGACTACAAAATTTTTATGCGTGAGCAAGGAAAATCCAAGGTCAAGACTGTGGCCCACATAAAAGCAGTGAGAAGATTGAGGAGCTCAATGTAGTTGAGTGTCCATCTACAATGATTTTTTTTTATGTGTAGCAGTTATCAAATGTACTTAATTTCACTGCAAATTTATTTCTAGATGCCTTATTGGCTCTTGACGAGTCTTACAAATAGAATTGGATAATTGACTCACTGCCAGTTTCCATGCTAGTGCACACAGAGAGTGGTTCTCTAATTATATTGCCAGACATGGTTCTCTCAAGGTTTTTGATTCCTATGAGCTTGAGTTTTTGGTATTGGAGATGCGAAGCTATGTATATGAAATGCCACTAAATTCATGCTTTGTGGTGTCAGACATGTGTCAAAGTTAACGAAGATTTTGATGTTAGCAGGACAGATTCATGATCTTGGATACACTACAATTTTTGGCAATGGATCCTAGCATATCCACAAAGATAAATTGGTTGTTCTAAAAGACCAAGATTGTAATTCATTGTGTGTCTCTTGTATGAAAGAAAATTCCATTTATGTTGTCGAGCTGCCTTCTATTGAGTTGTGGCAGAGCCGGCTAGAAACATGAATGAGGAAACCTCAAAATTTGGTCTACTTACTTGTGTTAAATTATTTTGATTTTAGTTTGTGTGAGCATTGCATAGATGGTAAACAGCCTAGGCTTACCTCTTTGCCATTTGACAAAAAGTTAGGGAAAGCTCTAGATCTAGTGCATAACAATATATGCAGGCCTATGCCGCATAAATTGCAAGGGGGGCATTGTATTTCCTAGGATTTATAGATGACTCTACTAGAAGGGTGTGGTTCTATCTCTTAAAGAGAAAAGACAAAGTATTTGCGACCTTTAAGAACTTCCTTGTGTTTGTTGAGAATCAGTCAGGGAAAAATCTGAAGGTGGATTTAACCATGTCCTTGCCTATAAAAAGAACCTTTTCACATGTCCAAGTGGAAACTTAATGTTGAGGATAAAATGTAGAGAGCTTGGTACTTCACAATCTTTTATGAAGCTCTAGATTTATTGAGGAGGGTGTACCCTATTCCAATAGAGAAAGAGTGTCTCCATGTTGTTGCATCCTTGATTCACAAGCTTCTTATTCCACAATCTATAGTTGATAGTTGATTTGGAGTGAATGTTTTGTTTTGAATTGGCCACATTAGTTCCTAATGGGTTTAAGCAATAGAAAGGAAGTTCCTAATGGGTTTAAGCAATAGAAAGGAAGTTGATTTTGATGAAATTTTTTTCCCATGGTCAATATGACTACACTGCATACAATGCTTGGACTAGTATCCATTGAGGGCATAAAGCTTGTCCAAATGAGTGTGAAGATAGCCATTCTTCACGTGGAGCTTGAGGAGAATGTTTACATGAAGAAAACTAAAGGTTTTAAGCATCCTAGGAGAGAGGATCTTGTATGAAAACTCAAGAAAGCGCTTTATGGCTTAAGGCAGGATTCAAGGTAGTGGTATCAAAAGTTTGATGCTTTTATGAGGTCTGAGGGGTTTAGAAGGAGTCAAAAGGATCATTGCTTGTATACACAAAAACTTGGTGATGGTCCATTTTTTATTCTCATCTTATATGTAGATGATATGCTAATTGCAGTAAAGTCCAATGAGGATTAAAAGAGTGTGTGTGTGTACGTTGTAGTAGAGGGAAGAGGAGAAGAGTGCACTATGTTGTGTGGGTGGAGCAAGTCTCTCAGTGAGGAGCTCAATATTCTTTGTATATGTACAAGAATAAGGATGGTGCAGGCAGTGGGCGTCTAGACATCGAACATCAAGCCCCATGTGAAGGCATTTTTCCTTTAACCCCAACAACATCTCACTTAAAGGGGAATGTGCCAATAAGTGGGTCCTACTAATTAAACTACTATGTACAAGAAAATAGATGAGAGACTCAACCTATGCCCACTAGCTCGCTCAGTCGATCTGCATGCAATCATATCGGCTCTAGTGATAGGAGAGTGCACGTATCCACGCTAGAGCATGCATGAAAATCCCACATAAAACTTTGTATGGTCCCCATATCTGCACAATGCATCATGCTAGTGTCAGTCATCGTACGACTGACAATCCATGTTGCAAATGCTTCCACTAGAGCTACTAGGTCTGTCCTCAACACTAGTAGGTTGTACATGAGATACCTAAATGCTGACAAAATCTATACAAACCTAGTTGTCCTAGCCTTCTCAGTGCTATCTGCATGCACAAAATCATCAAGACTACTCATCACATATAGATGTGTCATCACCGACACTAGGATGTCCCTCTCATGCATAGGTGGAACTATATGTCCTAGCATCAATTCATCAACCTCTAGCATGAGCATATCAAAGAACTCCATGCATGTCATCTCTTCCTATGTATCTAGGGAACTAACCATCTCTACCTCTACATGCACAGACTCTAACAACACTTGTCATGTCTCACTAGAGCAATGTTGCTCTACCTTTGTCTCTAAAGAGTCTACTGGCATGTCTTGCACAACTAAAATCTCTATCTCATGAGCATGGTGGAGCTCACCTGCAAAGGAGACATGTCTTGTCTCTCACTCAATGCATGCCAACAACAAAATCGAGATTGTGCAGTCTCGTACCTCAGATATATACATAGGATACACCAAGCCATTGCAGGATTCCTTAGAAATCATTGGTGATCAAAAATGCATCTGGAATGATTGCTCTCTAAGTAATATTTGATATCCACAGTTTGCTAATTGTCTCACTGAGATCAATCTCTGCCATTGAGGAGCGCCCAATCTCGGACAGACACCTCAATCGAGAATAAAGTACATGACCATATTTGCAAGTAGTCAGAAAACAGTGCTCAAAATGCATCCCATAAAAGGCATAATCTAACCCTAATCACCATCTCTCTAACCCTAACCCTAACACCATGTTTAAGCTAAGGTTTCACCCTCCATAGCCTAACACTAATCATTGGTAATTAGGGAGTACTCTTCCGCATCGACTAACCCATCACAACCACCCACTTGTGGTTGTAAACACCGTCCAGGAGTTGAGTTCGCTCAAGGGAAATCTACTCTGGAATGGTCTGTTGGAGCCGTTATGTGTCAATGTGTGTCGTCGAAGGGAGGAAAGTGAGAACCATTGAAGCCAAAATTGCGGAGGAAAGTACGTCGGGGTTGAGCCAATCTAGATGTGGGCTAGAGGAGAGTTGATGTCACTCTCATTTGTCTCTTGCAAAGTCGAGGCAGGGATGCCGAGCAAAAATCATTGGAGCAAAACCTCTTTGGAATGGGTGTGGGAGGAGAGCCGAAGGTGAGGCTACATTGGAGGAGAGCCAAATCCCTCTCTCTCACCCTTGCTAAGTCAAACCCAAGAATACATGCCGATGTCATCTTCCATCGTCAAACGGAAGCCACTAGCCAATGCCAAATTGCCAAGTCGATGTCAAAGCCAAGAAGAATGCAAAAAACCAAAAATCGACAGTTGATGCCGTAGAGAGCGTGCTCACGATATTGAGATCGAGTCGAGAGCAGATCCTGCTCTCTTTCTCTTTACCTATCGAAGTCAAGAGGCCGCCACAGGGAGAAAATGGCAAGTAGAATGTCGTATGCGTGCCGGAGGAGAGCCCATGCGCTCTCTCTCCCTCCCTCACTCTCTGCCAAATTCGTCAATGTGGATGTCGTGGATGTCAGAGGAGAGCCTCGAGTGCTGGGTATCGCACAATCCGAGAAGAAGTAATGGTCGGAGCCGATGTCTAAGAAGAACATATGTATGTGTGCACCTCCACACATTCTTGTTTGCCCCCCTTCTTCTCCTCTCTCCCTCTTCCGAGGCCAAGAAAATTAATCGTGTGTGTGCGCGCGCACGTGTACACACATCCCATTTTCTTCTCGCTAGTCAATGGACAGAAAATCATGTGTGTGTGTGTGTGTGTGTGTGTGTGTGTGTGTGTGTGTGTGTGTGTGTGTGTGAACACACCCTTACACACACATCCTTGCCGTCCTTCGATGTGTAGACAGCCACAAATCAGCACTCTGGGAGTGCCAATATCCTCAACACCTGCAGTCGTAGGCCGAAACCCCAAATTTGCAGAGTCGGATCTGCACCCGTCAAGACTACGTAGTCGAAAATGGCCTGCGCAGAACTTTGTTGAAGCCGAACGGTGGTCGAGATGACCTCAGAATGAAATTCTGAGAACACCAGGCCCTTCGGGTTCACCCACAGGATTTGGGGCCGTGTCTTCGCCTGCCGAATCTCACTCCAATCTGAGCACGTGACTCAAGCTTCCTGGAGTGCTGCCCCGAGCCTCGATCTGAGCTCTGATACCAGTTGAAGGAGTACGAGCGGAAGTGCGACGCGAGAGAGTGTGCGAGAAGAGCATGACGATATGGTGAACTCGCTCTGTTGTAATGTACAGAGCATAGTAAGTTCTTATTAGGTTTTTACAAAAGACTATGTGTACATACCTGGCGGCCCGCCCACTTACCTGGGCGACCACATTGGGCTTTATACCCCAACAATGGGGACCTCCGGTCTATCCAATTTGATTCGTCCTACATGTTGTCTCTCTCTCTCTCTCTCTCTCTCTCTCTCTCTCTCTCTCTCTCTCTCTAGTTTCCTATGACGTAAAATTCTCTTCTTCTCGGGTGTATGTGTGGGTGTGTGCTAATAAAAAGAGGAAAATGGTATAATCTTTCTATCACCCAAGTGTGGTAGATTGGTTATGCCATTTCCTTCTTGAATAACAGGTCTCGAGTTCAACTCTCCTCGTCAGATAGATCTTTAAGGTCTCTTGGGATAGTTTCCTACAACGTTAAAATTCTCTTCTTCTTCTTCTTCTTCTTCTTCTTCTCTCTCTCTCTCTCTCTCTCTCTCTCTCTCATTATGAATTGTGTAGGTGTATGCTTGATAATTTGATATGTATTTTTTGGATTTCTTTAACAGAGAGTTTACTCTGAGACTAAGTTTTACTTTCATTTATCTAGTTACCCATCTTTGCTTTTGGTGGTCAACTCTCCTTGGTTAACATTACAAACCACCACCTCAAGGTCATGGACGATTTCTTTTTGCACCTATCTATATACATTGGCACCTCCCTTCAAATAGAAATACAAGCAACCATTGTATAATGTTTCCTATTCTTATCGACATAGTAAACTCTTTGATGGAAGGCCTCACTACAATCACCTCCTAAATACAATTGCATGCATGCCTTCTAAAAGCCTGTCATTAATTTAGTGTTTGCAACCTAGCCATGTAGTTGAAACTTAGGGTCAATCACAAAAGTAGCAGTACACGACAGAATGTGTCTATATGTATCCACCAATGTGCGCTAACTATAAACGCAAATTGGTCATAGAGTGAGGAAACCCTTTATTACCCTTGACCATATTTTTTTTAGCATACAATATGCATGAAGCCTTCTAGTGTTACAACTCCCACTCATACAGCCATTTCGGCCCTAGTGCAATTACTACATGCATACCCAATAGTAAAATGCCCACCACACCCATCCACACTACCTTTTTCAATTTTCCTCCAATAGAGTTTTAACAAATACATAAATTTTCTTCCATTGTAAATGAGGTAAATATAAAAACATGTGTGTGTGTGTGTGTGTGTGTGTGTGTGTGTGAGAGAGAGAGAGAGAGAGAGAGAGAGAGAGAGAGAGAGATGAAATGATATATTACCGTCTTCAAAAGGACAAAAAGACCTATGAAACCAATCTATTACGAGCTGGTGAATCTGATACCATGTCTAGGTACAAAAAAAAGGATACTAAAATGAATCTTGAAGTAATACTAGTTTAAATTGTGACCAATGATACAATGGTTGCCCAATACAAGAGAATGATATAATGGGTGATGGATCCATCCTCCTCTATACTCTAGATGTCAAGATAGTATGGCTCGAATCCTCTGTTGTAATCTCTAATGTTGTAAAGCTCCTCTCCTCAATCGTGGGTGCCTCGATCTCCCTAGCACTAACCACCACCTATGACTAGCAACAATCTTTTTTTTCTTTTGGGCGGGGGGGGGTGAGAGAGAGAGAGATGGAGCTTAAACAACTTATCACTAGCAACAACGTATTCTTGTGAACACGTGAGCGCATTTTTCGATAATGGTTTGGGCTTACATGTGCTTTCAAGCATTGCTTCCTAATACTTTTTGTTAAATTAATTGTTGAAATTACCTTCCATCTTTTGTTCACATTTTCTTCATGATTCAAGGACAGATTAGTTAGATTCCCTCCTTTCTTGTCATAAGAGCTAGATTTGTTTTGGACCTCAGGCAAGGGGAGTAGGTATAGAAACATTGTACATGGTTTTAGAGCTTTCGTTCAAACGTTGGGGGTAGATATCCAAGGACACAATGTAACCGCAGATGCACAAGTGCTTTGGTGTGGACCTTTGAGGTTGGCTTGTAGTGCCACCCTTGTGGTTCTTGGGGGTAGGTACCTTACAACACATATTTAGTCAAGCCAACCCTTTGTGGGACAGTTTATAACATGCACACTCTCACCATGTGAGATGAATGTGTGTTGCATCCCTCTCAAATTGGAATGGTGGGAGGCAAGCTTCGAGTCACAAATCAGCTCTATATGCCCACATGATATGTTTCTTTTGGTCCTATAGGTGATATTTGACCTTTCAAAATGATAATGAAATCTCTCTCTCTCTCTCTCTCTCTCTCTCTCTCTCTCTCTCTCTCTCTCTCTCTCTCTAGCAAAGACTCGACAATCAGATGAGCAAGCTTCACAATAGACTTCAAAGTCCACCTATACCAAAGGTATATTGACCAATATACCCATTGAGCCTGGGAGACCTAGACGCCACATCTACAAGGGCCACCACGACATCGACAAAGGCTCCATTACAAGATCAAGACTATTCAAGCATGGCATGGGCAACTTTCAATACGATTATATACCAATGCAGACATTGACGATACTCTTCAGGGACGGACAACGCCCGATGCCAAACATCCATGGACACTGATGTTCATTTTAGCTTTTAACTTTTATTTTACTTCATTGTATTTTGTACCCAGACATTGTATTAGATCCACCAGGATTGTATCAATTTGGTCTCATAGGTCATTTTGGCCTTTTGAAGACGTTTAATATAACATTCATTTCTCTCTCCCTCTCTCTCTCTCTCTCTCAAAGTCTCCCAAAGTCTTGTGGATGGTGTATATGAATGCTTGTTAATTTGAATTGGATTTTCATGATTACTTTACTCGGGAGTTCACTTTGAAACTACGTTTACTTTCAGTTTCAGTATGGAAAACATTACAAAACACCATCATGAGGCCATGGAAGATTGAGTTTACACATATCTACTAAGCCACATTGGCACCTCCCTTAAAAAAGTAAACCAACTGGGCATTGCATACTCCCACAAAGAGAGACTCCCTGTATGAAAGCTGTTACAATGCAAGAATATTGAGATTTTTGTTAGTATAGTAAGCTAAGCACTTCTTGCTCAATACAACAGATGCCATGAAAAGCAATTCACAATCAGCAACAAAAAACCTCAACCAATGGGAAAAAATCCAGAGCAAAGCTTGCTGATGGACATTGATTAAGGATGTGTATGTGGAGCACCTAGTCCCGTAGAGCTTGGATAGTAACACTGTACCACATTTCTGAAGCGAAAAGGAACTAGGATCGAAACAGGGTACTGCATTCGGAGTGTTGCCTTGTTCCATGAACCATGGGCTGAGGTCAAAAGCCTATCAGGGAGTAGCTTCGCAGTTGATTAAACGAAGTTCGTAATCTGATAGCACTGGCTGCGATTCATTTGAAAGACCCTTGCCACTGAGGATCTTTTAACCGTTATCCCTACTTTTCATCTCCCATGGCCCTTTCAGATCAGCTTGTGGACGTAACATTATTAGCAAACAGAATTTCCCTTCTGCAGTTGCTCTGATCAATTAGAACTCTATACAACCTGCTGGCAGGAAAATCAGCAAGCCACACAAGATGTACAAAAACTTCACTGGAGTGCACTCACAGCAGTTACTGCTATTTTGCAGGCCGTTAACTACCACTATTAAGAGCCCACCTCTAGCTCTCTATAAAGAAAACTTGATTACAAGTCCCATGGTGCTCTTGAGAGAAGCATGATATACTACCTCATGAACTTTTTATACCACAAGGATATTCAAACAGCAGTCACAGCAGGGCCACCCTCTCAAATTGACTCTTTGGCTGATTTGAAACTGTGACTCTAGAAGAGTAGATTTCTGTGATTTGTCGAGTCAACCTGCAATTACAGCTCTACTCTGATTACATGTTCAGAATTGAATCTCCTCATAAAAAACTAAAGTAATCGCCTACAGGATCATAACCGGTGGATGTGTGGGTATGTAAAGACCCAGGTTCAATACCCAGCAGCATCTTTCAAATTTCAACTGTACCTCAGAAAAAAAAAACCTCAGCCACTTGATAGCCAACGCATACCTGTGCAGTGGGTGTAGAAAACCTCTTGCTCGTAATAATTCCAGCAGATGTCTCTTGATGAGCATCCATCCACTGCTGGATCAAGGTCTCATCAGGCACAATGCCAATATCAGTTACAGTAAGCCGAGGGTATTCTGCAGGTGACGAGCGAGAATGAAGATCTCGCATAACCCATAGCACAAAAACAGATGGTATCGATTCCCCTGCCAACAAACCATTGGCTCAATAAAACTTCATCATAATCACAGCTTCCAAGATGATGCCTAAACAACTGAGCTTCACGATGGTAGCAGCTGCACACCAATGAAGTAGTAAAGAAAGAGGAGGACAGGAGACCCATCACGACGAAAGCGCCAAGCCTGCAACAATTCCAATGCCTCGAATCATTGAACTGACCAACAAGAAGCTTTTGCTTAATATTCTACATCCTGTAAGTGATATGTGACAGTAAGCATAGGCATTACAGGTATGTCCGTGAACAAGACTAGAAATGATTGCAAGGAAAAGCAGACCACTGAAACCACAGCCAGACCAGCAACCTGCAGAGGCCAAAATTGATGAGAGAAATTTCATGGAGGGAAGAACTTGAATGGTTGGGAATCAAGCCTATGTCTTTACACATCATCACACACACTTTACCACTAAGCTACAACCCCTTAAGTAAAAGACCTGATTTTGAAGACATAACTGGACAAATAGATCACTCAAGTAGCTTGATAAGGGATCCATGCCTTTGTAAGGCGTTCTCTAATTTATTAAGCATCAATCAATCAAGGAGTCACCTACAGTCTGTGTATTTTGCCATTTTGATATACCAATACCACCAAGAAGAGTTGCCTCAGCTCCAGCTTCATCATACACCAAAATAGGTCTCGGTTATCTTCATGAGCACTCACAGGCCTGACACAGTGTGCGTCCCCCCCCCCCCCCTACGACACACACACACACAAAAATGCAGCTACCAAGTCCAGCTCGAAAGTGTCATCCAGGGAATTCTGATAGAAAGCAGCAACTCTTGCCACGTCGCAGCACATCCCGGCAGCAAGTGACTTTGATCAGCTTTGATCTGGTGTGATGTTTCCTTTTCAAACTAAAGTGCTGCAACCATTTTAAGGCCAATTTGGAGTCCTGAACTCCTTGGGAAATATATATTTCACTCTAGATCCACTGTCCTTAAGATTTTACTAGCAGCGGTAATAAGATTTTCTGTTGAGAGGGTGCATAAACGGAAGGCATCCATCAGGATACCATGGATATCTCAGAGGAGTGGAGAAGGTAGTATCGTAGGAGGTGGAAGTGTTGGTGGAGGTGGTCCAGTGGTTGCCCTTCATTTGATGTGGTGGACACTTTGCCCACACCACATGTAGAAATAAGCCTCTCAGAAATTCGAAGTTCCTGCAGAACTCTGCCCGGCTACTGGGAGCATGAGGGGCATGAACACCATTAGAAGGGGCTACAGAAGAATTTCATCAGGGATACCATGTACTCACTCGGGTACTGATGTGGAACCTCCAAATTACGGGTTGTGATTTTGCTATTCCATAACTTGTAGAGTTGTCACACTACGTATCGGGCATGAGTCTCCTTTGAAAGTCATTGTTCGACCAATTTCTCAAGAATCTCATCCATAGATTGTACCGCCATGTTACTCAAAGAGAATCCATATGCTAAGAATCCATGGCAGCACAGAAGAAGGATAGGGGCAAGGATGCAGCCAGTTCTAACACCAATGGAATCACCTGGAACTAGTGAATCAATAAACCAGCACTTCATGTCACCACAATTTAAACCCCTTCCATGATCGATACTACATGGCTAGAAATAAACCAGTGAACAAAAAGTGACTTTAAAGAGAGCAGAAGAAGATGGAAAAGGGATGTTGTGACCAGCAAGCCATTGGCGAGGCAGTGAATCACTACTACAATACCGAACTTGAACTTGAAAGAGAGAACTTTGCACAATAGACAAGAGACATGGAGTGGCGGAGTTACACTACCGGAAGCATTAGCCCCTTTGTTAAAGTTTCAGTTTCCTGTCCGGTGGTGGTTCCAGTATCTCCCAGGAGCAAATTATGGAGTGGGGGCTGTTTTGTGGCTGTGCCCAGCCGTAATTGACGTAGCCGTACCTTCTTGGTGGTACTTTCCATTATTGTGCCCACCCAATAGGCTGGCATGAGGCAAGGCCCCTATTCCTAGGGTTTCCCAGGGTCAAAGTCTAGTGTTACATATGTCACTGCCCAGCATACTATGAAATACGAGGTCGCTTTCACTCTCTATTCAGAGAGGGTTTTGGGCCACTTTCTAGAGTCATGAGATACCAGGATCAGAGATGCCTCGGATTATACTTACTAGAGATTCGCAAACACAGAGAGGACCTCTTGAAGAGGGGCACAACGAGAGAGATCTAGCAACAGCGGAAAATTAAAGATTTCTTTCAATCATAGACAGAGGAGTCCGAGCAGACCCAGCAGCATAACAACACCAAAGGCACCTGAGGCATACTGCTTGATCAGGCGATAGAATTGGGGCGGTCCCGTCGCCCACGGATGGGGGGGCCCTCTCGACATTGACACAGATTGCGACAGAGGATCCATACCATACTGGCGCGACATAGGAGCCGTCCCGGCAAAGTGCCTACCTTGGAGGACATTGAATCTCTATAGCCTTTTGGATATTGATGTATATGTATATGATGCCTCGACTGTCAGAGAGCTCCATTGTATCAACTCACCCTTTGTATTCCCTTTGTATCAGCTTTCACCCCACCCCTACCCACTATTTTTGTTAGGTGCAGCGGAATGAATGTTTGAACTTTGCTCAAGATGAGTGCTCCGAACTGTGCTCAAGGTTCCTTTTTGTTCTTATGGAAGGGAGAGCCTTCCGTTTTTAATGAGAGAGTGCAATGATCACAAACAAAGTGAATGGACACTGTGCGTGCAAGTGTATGAGACTGAAAGATAGAGAGAGAAGAGAATACGACACCAGGGGCGATGTAAAAACCCTCCTCCGAAGGCCCCACTCTCGTCAGCGAGAGTAGTCTACTATTGATTGCACAAACTGGTACAAACTGAATGCATGTGAATGATGCAAGTCTAGGCTAGATCGATGACGACGACGGAGATGGCAAGACCGATCTAAGGGTTGAAAACTGAAAACTCTAATGGTGGCTGAAATCCGCAAATCTTTATCTGCTGAATTCTGACTCTATGTCGGAGACGATGTCGATGGTGACGATGCGACGACGACGCGCTGAAGACGCAGATGCTGAAATTTACGTTTTCCGGGCATAAACTGTAAACCTTGCGAAAACTGACCGTGCAGCGAGGAACTGCTACAGGAAGGTGAGATCCGCGAGGTTCGAGACTTGATCTGCGGTGTCTAAAGACTGAAAACTGAAAACGCTGAGGTTTCTTGATGATCCGTCCAGGTAAATCTGCAAAACGCTGGGGCTGATCTGCAAATAAAAAACGCTAGGACTGAAAATGGCTCTGCTGTCGCCGGATGGCCTGCAACTGCAAAACGCTAGGTGTCATAAATCTAATATCTAACCAACCCAAATGATTTTCTCATATTAAATTGATCACTTAATGTGGGAGAATAAACGGGAACAAGTGTTAAGATATAGATATGTGCTTATAGATCTATCTCAACACGGGGCCAATGGTAAAGGGGCCCAAATGAGAGATGGTCTATCAAAGAGCAAGGCTAACTAATGGAGCATAAGACCTTAGGGTTAGCTTCATTGAAGACCTCCAATAATGTGTGTAAAAGTCCTTTGACCTTAGGTAAGCTAGGGCTGAGCTCGAGGTGCTTTTCGTGCTTGAGGTGCTTGATTAAGGTGCTTGACTTGCTACATGCTTGAGGTGCTTGACTTGCTACTTCATTAAGCTGCTCGAGGTGCTTTGACATGCTTGCCTGAGATGCTTGTGGGAACACCCCTAGTTCAAGTGCATTGTCATGCTTGATGACTAAGGTGCTTGAGCACCAAAAGTCAAAAGTATCCCTACAAGAGGGGGGGCGAGCCCTTTTCCTAGGGGATAGAGAGAGAACACACACACACACACAAGGAAGGCCCAAGCTTGAAGAGGCAGCAGGGACGCATGTCAGGCCCCTACCTATGTTACCTTCATGAGATGCCTGAAGCCTATTGGTTGGCCACCCAAGGGGTCCAATAGTAATTTAGGAGATTTAATTAATTGATTTAGCATTTATCTAGCCCTCTCTCTCAAAGGGGAAAGGGGGACACTTGTCTCAAGGCTACCCCTACTGCTTGTAATGCCTCCTGCTTATGATTGGCTAGGCCTGGAGGGTCCAATGAGCTTCAAGCATGAGCTACAAGGGGGGGTCGACCCAAGAAAGCTAGGGGGTTGCTTAGGGGGTATACTCACCCACACACACTCACAAACACTCTCATTGTGTGCTATGCAAAGTGCAAGAGCTCCCTCTCCAAGCAAGTAGAGGTTGAGAGCCTACACCAACACTCTTGGCTATGGAGTGCAAATCCAACCAAGAGCCATGCTTCAATGCTTAAGCTTGCCATCTCCTTCTTCTTCATTACTATGCTATTATGTATGCTAACAACAAGAGTTATGATAAGTGAGGAACTAATTCTTTCTCCTACGAAATGTTTCTTCTTCCTCTTCCCTACCCTCATTCCTTGCTAGCTCTCTCCACCTTCGAAGGTGTTTGAGGTCTTGGGACTGAGGCTTGGGATAGCTAAAGCTTTCTTCAAGTTTATGTTATGTTTGTGATGCATGAAGCTTTCCATCTTCATTGCATCACCTAGGTCACAAGGAACACAAAGACTGTATTGTAACAAGTCTCTCTTAATGAGAGAAATCATAATACAAATGCCTATTGGAGGGAGGACCGGCTCCACATAAATCCGGTCCTCAACTGTTGTCATGTTCTCTAAATTCTCTCTCTTGCAAAAGTATTGTTCATGCCAAGTTAACTAATTGCTATGATTATGTTGCTATCTTCAATTATGTTCACCCGTTATGCTCACAAAGTTATTTCTCAAAAGTACTCTCATTAATTTCCGCTACTCTCAAGTCAAATAGGCCAATTCCATTACACTAGGTCTCTTGTTGAGTCTTTTGTCGCCAAGGATTTGCAAAAGCTAAAACGCTGACTGATCCAGTCCAAAAACGCTAGGTGGTTGTTGTGGAGCAAAAACGCTAGGGCTTGGTGTTCTGCTGAGAAGTTGCCTGTTGAGCACTGGTGCTCCTGCTGCCTCTTCTCCCAATTAGTGCTAGTCTACGTTTGCTTATATACAAACTTACTCAATTTGCCCTACCTACTTTCCAACAAAAGCTTAAAAATAATAAGTGAAAAATGTCAAAAATAGGGAAAATAGGTCTATGCACTGTAAAAATGCTCCTAATGGGTTTTGATGGAAATCTGATGATCATGCTGTGTGCAACCAGAGGATATGCATCTAATCTAAGTGTCTGGACATGCACGGTCTGCGAAAAGACTCACAAAAGTGCCATATCACTTCCTATTCTAGACTGATTTGATTGAACTGAACCTTGATCATGCTGTAGCTTGTCCACGCGGACACATAGGGTTGGATGTGCCACGTGACATCCCCTCCTTTTCAAAGTGAGGTACTGGTACCGAACTGTATGGCGTCGAGGGAGATTGCCAATACTATCCGGAATCTTGGAAGGGACTCTTCGCCGGCCCACTCTAATGTGTGGGTCGTGCGGTACTTGAACTTCATAAAGGTCTGCAACGCTTGCTTCTTTGGGCCGCGCCGAAAGCAACATAGTCTCATGTGGCTCCTTCGATGCTTCAACTTTTTCTAGAGTCATGCTTCTTTCTTCTTCAAGAATCCCCATGGCTGAAAATTCCTGAAACCATTTCCAACACAAAAACATGAACATACCCATTCCATATAAAGTGAGTGGAAAAAATCTTGTCTTCCTCAAGGAAATCTGATGGAAAAATGCTCCTGATGGGTTTTGATGAAAATCTATGATCATGCTGTGTGCAACCAGAGGATATGCATCTAATCTAAGTGTCTGGACATGCACGGTCTGCGAACAGACTCACAAAAGTGCCAAATCACTTCCTATTCTAGACTGACTTGATTGAATTGAACCCTGATCATGCTGTAGCTTGTCCACGGACACATAGGGTTAGATGTGTCACGTGACATCCCCTCCTTTTCAAAGTGAGGTATGATGAGCAAGAAGCGGTGTGTGCAAGTGATAGAGCACACGAGGTGCAAGGTGTGTGCAGAGAGAGGTGGCGATAGCCTGCAGGAGAGAGGACGCTAGCAGAACGAAGAGGGAGAGAGAGAGAGGGCGCTACTCAATTGCTGGGGGAATAAGTGAGTGAGTTAAAAACTTACATTCCCTATATTAATATGTATAGGACCAATTTAAAGTTAGTGGCCAAGTTCAATGTGAACTTGGCCAAAGGTTAATAACCATTATAACTATACACAAAGGGGGCCATTTAGGCCTTTAACACAACAACCTCCCACTTAAAGGCATAAATGGCGCCTTTAAGCTACGTGACTCCCACCATCTCTATGCATAGATGATGTTGTGCTTTGGGAAGCACTTAGTGAGAGCATCTGCTGGATTTTGTGATGTATGGACCTTAACCAATGTAATAAGGCCATCCTCAAGCACTTCTCGTATGAAGTGATACCGCACATCAATATGCTTTGTGCGTACATGAAACATGGCATTCTTTGCCAGACAAATGGCACTCTGGCTATCACAACCAAGCATAGGTGCCTTGGCAGGCAAACCAAACTCACTGCATAGGCGTGCTAACCAAATAGCTTCTTTAGAAGCCTCAGTGGCTGAAATATATTAAGCCTCTGTAGTAGACAATGCAACGATCTTTTGCAATCTAGAACACCATGAAACAGCACCTCCCGCAAGAGTAAATACATAGCCACTTGTGGATTTCTGTGTATCTACATCACCAGCCATGTCAGAGTCACAAAATCCCTTTAACTCCAATGGTCCTTTACCATAGAAGAGGCATTTATTTTTAGTCCCTTTCAAGTACCTCATAATGGACTTCACTGCATCCCAATGCACCCTGCCTAGATTAGCGGCTCACAACTCCCACTGCATGAGCTATGTCAGGCCTAGTAGCAACCATAGCATACATAAGTGAAGCACAAGCTGAAGCGTAAGGCACACTTTGCATGCCATTGGCTTCTTCCTTTGACTTAGGACAATCATCCTTGGAGATTTTGACATATGGCTGTAATGGCACACCAAGAGGCTTTGCTTCAGCCATGTTAAATCTGTCCAGCACTTTTTCAATGTACTTTTCTTGCGACAAATACAATAGGCGCTTGTCTCTTTGCCTTGTAACACGCACTCCAAGTATATGTTCAGCTGCCCCAAGGTCTTTCATTGAAAATGCAGATTTCAGTTGCCCTTTAAGAGCATCAACAGTGCTTCTTTTCTTTGCAGTTATCAACATATCATCAACATAGAGCACAAGAATGATAGGGCTGCCATCCTCATCACGTTTGGTATACAAACAATGGTCTGCATGGCTTCTTTTGTAACCATGTTTAAGCATGAAGCGATCAAACTTCTTATACCACTCTGTCTACATGATTGTTTCAGCCCATACAAGCTTCTATTGAGCATACATACCATATGTTCCTTGCCAGGAATAACAAAACCCTCGGGTTTCTTCATGTAAAGCTCTTCTTCCACATCACCATGCAAGAAAGCGGTATATACATCCATTTGGTCCATTTCCAAATCAAGAGCAGCCACTATGGCAAACAATACACGCAAAGTGGTCATCTTCACAACAGGAGAGAACACTTCCTAAAAGTCTATGCCCTTGGTTTGAACATATCCCTTTGCAACTAGCCTTGCCTTATACTTGGGTTTTGCATCAACTGTCTTGATTTTATACACCCATTTGTTAGGAATAGCCTTCCTTCCTTTGGGCAATCCTACCAAATCCCAAGTATGATTAGCATGCAAAGCTTTAATCTCTTCTTGCATAGTAAGCTCCCACTTATCGCTGTGCTCACATGTCTTTGCCTCTTTATACGTAAGAGGCTCTCTCTCATCTGTCAACATAATGTAATGCAAAGAGGGATCATATCTGCTCATAGGCCGTCTTTGACGAGTAGACCGCCTCACCCAATGATCCACATTATCCGGCAATGGGTTTACATCAGGTGGCATGATAACATCATCAACAATGGGCTGCTGTACATCATTTTCAGCATTGTTTCGTGGCTGTAAATGCCCTTCAGGAGCCTCAATTTGCTGCCCAACATCATCTAGCTCAAACACCACTGGATCATCTACATTTTCAGCCATATGTGGTGCATCCTGAGGGTCAAAAATAGGCCTAACAGGTGGCTGGTCATGCTAAAATTTGACCCTTTTATGGTCATGCTTTGAGGCACAATTGTTTTGAAGCAGCCTTGCCTCATTAAAAACAACATCCCGGCTGCGTACAACCCTTTTGAGCTGAGGTAACCAAATCTTGTAACCCATTTCGCCTTCTTCACCATATCCCATAAAAGGCCTTTAATGGACTTGGCATCCAGTTTACTCCTCAACTCGGGTCTAACATGCACAAAAGCCTCGCAACCAAAAATGCGTAAGTGATCATATGAAGCAGGCTTGCCAGACCAAACCTCTTCAGGGATGTCACCTTTCAAAGACATGTGAGGGATCGATTGCATATATGCACTGCAGTTTTCAAAGCTTCTCCCCAAAATCCATGAGAGAGATTAGCTGTGGACAGCATGCATCTCACCCTCTCACAAAGTGTCCTATTGAATCTTTTAGCCACACCATTAGAAGAGGGGTTGTATGGCACAGTAAGCTCCATCTTAGTGCCCAAATTTTCACAAAAGACGGAGGCCTTTACACGACTCGAGGTTCTCAATTTCAGTCAGTGCTTGTAAAATTACAAGATCTCGCCTCCACATAGACCTCGACCCAGTTGATCTTGAGACAAGACATTGATGGCTCTAAGCTTGGGAGAGCCGTCCTTTGGTACGAGTGCAGTGGGACCCGTGGAGTAGTTCTGGTCACAGCTCGGCTGGGTCGTCACATACTGACAGCGGGGAGATCGGCTGGGTCGTCACATACTGACAGCGGGGAGAGAGGCTCAACCTACTGCAGCGACAAACTGGTAGGAGGAGGGTCTCATGTCCGACTTCTTGGCACATTTTTGGGAGCGCTTGTGGAACAACAGACAGCCGAGAAGAGTCACCATGTTTTAGTGGCTAGTTGCGCATCGAGCTACTACAGTTAGCAGTTGGGTGGTACACAGTGGCTTCTTGACAGCATGTGCGACTTGTGACCACCCACTTGAGACTCAGCGTCACTGTCTATGGGATTGCCTCATGGCACGACAAGTTTGGTTGCAGATCCTTCGGCTAATGCATACGCTTTCTATAGCCACTCAGTACACTTTGGGGTGTTGCAGCCTGGTCTACGCTCACGGGCCAAACGCTTCGCTTTGAGATGGCTTCAGTCAGCAAGATGATAGTGATCCAAGGGGCAGGCCTACACTCTAGCCCGCCACAGAGCTCGTCCCTAAGGAGTGGAGTAGTGATAGAGAGTGGTGTTGAGAGCTCATCTGCGGCCTGACACTGTGGTTCACGTGGCGAACCCGCTGTTTTCCCATCTTTGAATATCGACCTGTTCCACTGACAAAGACTGTTCGCGACATCCGGCTCGAGCTGGTCCATACACTTAAGGGCCAGTTTGGGAGACTTCAAGACAGCTCCAACCGCATGCAGGAGCGCTACGAGGCCTTCTTGCGATTGTGGCGTCCAGGACCTTTCTTCACCATGGTTCATGGCGCGCCTAGATGACAATACCGTCCACCTGTGTCGATTTTTCCTCCTCCCATTTCATGATCTAGCCATCATTGTACATACCTTGTTTTTCCATTGGGAGAGTCTGCCCACATGTTGATGTAACCCTCTCTAGCAGGGGCGGATTGTAGCCCATTGGGCAATTTTGTAACTAATGGAAGGATCTTTTTCTTGGAAAAAAAAAAGGTCTCTCCTCGAGCTGATAACCTTGGAGGCCTATATCATCGGACTGCCATCACCACTACCAGAACACTGTCTTTTCAAGAGAGTTTCAACCATTCAAGAGTTTATGGACCATGGTGCGGTCGAATACAATCTTATGGAAGGATACTAACCCTAATTTTGGTGCAGATTTCAGGATGGGAAGCCATTAGAATGCTTTTGAGTCTCATTTAGACACTTTTAGAACTTTGTTTGAGAATCTGTTTGACAAACTGTTTGGAATTTGTTTGAAATGGATGCTATCTACTTTAAACCTGTCTTGGTGCCTATTTCAGAGTTGTTTGACTTTGGTTTTAATATTGGTTTTAATAATTTGTGATGTACTCCCGGGTGGAGTGATGTTTGATCATGTTTGAAACCTCGGAACGACGCAAACCGGGTGTCTAGGGAGCATTTCGTTGTATGCTTGAAAACCTCTGAACGACGCAGATGATGTGTCTGGGGAGCGTTTCGTTGTACGCTAGAAAACCTCTAAAGGACGCAGACAGAATGTCTTGGGAGCATTTAGTTGTATGCTTGAAACCTCCAAGCGATGCACGCTGCGGTTTGGGGAGCGTTTGGTTGTATCAGTCCTCTGAGCTCAAGGCCCGGACCTTTTTATGTTATTTGCTAACTTCAGTTGTTGTGCAAATATATTGTAATCATGGACAATTACTCTTCTTTCAAGAAGGGGGGATGTCACAAACTGTTGACGTTGTCAGGAGTTTTCTGGAGCAAGGAATTGCGCATATGTACATATCCATGCATGGTGCATCGAATAAAGGATTGCCCATTTTCCTTAGCCAGGTGGTTATGTGGGGCCCACATGTGTACAGGTAGGACAATGTGTACATAGTGCATCGATTTTCACTATCACCAGTACCAGTATGTTTTTTCTGCAATAATGAGGAGTTTATAGCGCGTAAAACTTATCGAGGAAGCTATCCGCGGGCCGACGACGTGAGGTCAGCAGGTGCGTCAGATGGCATCTAGTGGCGTCAGGAGGGCGAACGAGGTCAATATTTGCACGCGGATGAGGACGGACACAACGTGGGTGTTTTCTTGTGAGAGTTATGCAGAAAGGTCATCATTGGGACCACTTTTTGGGGCCACTTCACGTGGTGGCGAGATGCATTATTGGAAAAAAGCTGAGTGCCAGGTGTGCAAATGATGCAAAAAGGTGACAACTATGCACTGCGAGGTCAGTTTTTGGCCTGGTCGGGGTCCGTTTGAGGTCATCTAAAAGGCCAAGGGTGCCCAACTAATAAATCTAAGTGTGGGAACTGAAAAAACAGAGAGAAGACCAGAAAAAACGTGGAGAAGAGAGGAGGAACAGCCGCAGGTGTGTTTTTTGGGTTTTTGGAGCCTATTTTGGCCGTAAACTGCTCATCCGAGGTCGGATTTGAGCACTTTGACATTGTAGACTGGGGTTTTGGGCCGTTCCGGACGCGATGGCGCTGTCCATTTTGCCAAATTCCTCACTCTTTTCCTGCTGTTTTTCTGTGTAAGTTTCTCCTATGAGCGAAGTTTCTGCTCTAGTTTGCGATTGTATCTGGCTTATTTTACCCATATTGTGTGAGTTATTTGCCCCATTGGTGTTGGCCCAAGCTCAATTGTATCTAAACATCAGAAATTCTCCTCTTTTGAGCTGAGTTTTTTGGGTGTGTGTGTGTGTGTGTGTATCTGTGTCTATGTGGAGTGGGCAAGTGGATAGTCTCTCTCCTCTCACTCCAGAGGTGTGTTCCCTGTCTCGGCCAGGTGTGTTGTCTAAGCCGAGTGGTGCCCCATAGTGTGTGTGTATCTTCTCAAGAGTGTGTGACGGGTCGTTATAGAGACGCTGTGTGTGTTTTCATCCCGCTCACATTCTTTTGGTGCCCCCCACGGAGAATCTTCTTCGAGTACCTTCTGCTTCGAGCTTCGAGCTTCGAGATTACAGGTTGCAGGTTGCAGGTTGCAGATTGCAGATTGCAGATTACAGGTTATAGGTTACAGGTTAGAGGTTACAGGGACAGGTACAGGTTACAAGGACAGGTACAGGTACAGGTGATTCACACAGGTACAGGTAGTTAGAGTACAGTGATATACTAGCAGTGATGTCACTTGCAGTTGTTGTGGGAATGCATCACTTGGCGCCTATTTGAGCGCATTGTCTGCTGGATTGTACGTTACTTGTGGAAACTGCCATTGTACGCATTTGTGGAGCCATACTTGGTTGTATTTGGCAGTCCCAGCCATTTCTGAGACTTGGTCTGGAAGATAGTCATTTCTGAGACTTGACTATATGCGATTTGCATTAGCCTTCGTGTGAGGGTCGATAGCGTGAGGTTTTTATTGAGCTAGGGGATTCTCAAATGTGGAGATCCTTTCGGTGATACAGGTAGCTGGAGCACCCTTTTTGTGACCTCGCCATAGGCTATGTACTAGTGAGTCCTACTTGATGCTCGGGTTTTATTGTTGGCAGTTTATGCATACATATACGGTCTATATTTTGGGTTCTCACTGCTCTACTTCTGGGGAAACTCTGCCAAAATTTTTCCGAGTTGTGATGGCTGGTTTTTTGGTCTTTTGAGCCATTTATGCTGTTATGCTGCTGAAATTTTGGCAAAATCAGAGGTTGAGTCAGGTGTGCCTTCTTGGGAGCTTCATGGTTGGCTTTAATGGATGATCAAAATGGCCCTCAGTTCACTCCTTTTCATTTAACTCAAAGAATTCAAATTAATGTTCATGTGTCCAGGAAGATCTTTTTCCAGCAGCGCATAGTCTTTATGTTTGGGCCAAGAAGATTGAGAGAGATCCTGGAATGTCCTTTGCCTATTGTCATTCCGATGATTAACTATGAAAACTCATTTGATGTGCATGTGTTTGTCCTTATCTAAAGTTGAGCTCCATTGAATTTTCTGGGGATTGAGTAGTGAAAAGTCTTGGGTTCTTGCAAGTGTGTTCAAAGGGGTTCTCAAAGCATTAAACTTGGGTAGCCATGGCTTTCTCTTATCCGGAATTTCATGGAAGAAGTGGTGAAGATGCGGAAGACTTTCTGGAGCAAGTGGAGGTGGCATGCATAAGCAACAATATGTGTGATGAGGAGAAGATTTTGAGGCTATTTGGATTGCTTTTGAAAGATGAGGCCCGTGTTTGGTTCATGGATTTGGAAGCTCAAGAAGCAGTGGCTTCTTCTTATGGTTTAAGTCTGGACAAGTTTATAGAAGCTTTTTTAGAGAGTTTCCAAGTTTTTGAAGATGCAAATGCAGTATGGAATGAGCTCAATGCTCTTAAGCAAGGTTCTTGTCAAGGTGTTGATGCCTATGTACACGGTTTTACAGATTTATGGACTCGTTGGTGTGTTGCTCTTAAGGATGAGACCCCCCCTTGTTCATTGAAGAAAAGTTTTTGTGTTGATGGTTTGTCACCTTGGTTGCGGTTCGAGGTTGAGTTGAAGACGCCCGAGTCTTTTGAAGATGCAGTATGCATTGCAAAGCACAAGGAATGGAAGTTTAAGCGTCTTGAGGAACATGGTATTAGTACAGGTATGCATGTGCAAGATGGATTTGACATGGAAGATGAAGTTAAGCCTAAGCAGGTGAAAAGTAGCCTATCCTATGATGTTTCTCGTTTCTTCCCAAGGTCTATTGTGAAGCGTAAAGAGGTCTTGCAGGTTGACAGGTTTCTGGAAGAGCCTAAAGAGGTGAGTAATGCTTTGGATACAGGATTGAAAAGTCTTGAAGAGGATGCATTGGCTACTTGTGTACCTTGTGATTCTGGGTGTGAGTGTGAGGTTGAGGTTATTGATAATGAGCACGTACCTTTGGATACTAGTTCCTTGGAAATTAGGGAAGAGGGCAAGGTTGAGAGCCATTTTGTGGATTTGTTGGATGTGGAGCCTGTTTTGAAGCCATATTTTGATGTATGTGCAGTGATTGAACCGATTTGTGAGCATGATTGTGGTTTAGAGCAGGGATCTGTATTCTTGGATACTGATGAACCCATGCTAGAAGCTATGGATAGTGGTGCTAGCCATGATTATGATGTGGACAAAGTTATGTGTGATGATGAGTATGCTTATGATGATGAGAAGGGGTTTGGCATATATGAGCCCAATCTCAGCTATGTGGATGCCTATGCTAGGGATATGTGTGTTGCGGGGATACTTTTGTGCTTTGGATATCAACAACTTTACCTTCACACAATGCTTTTAGCTACTTGGGTGCATGATTTGCAGGTTGTTGCTATGGCTGGTGAAGCCAAGATGCCAGGTGATGAGTCACTTGAGTTGTCTCTATCGGTTGGGTTGAATGTGGCATGCAATATTTATGCTTTTGGCACTCCAGACAGGGCGGATGTGTTAGTTGGATATGCCTTAGGTGCATTTTGGTTGATTGGTGACAAATATATGTGTGGTGTTATGATGCTTCTTGTGAATCAGGCGATATGTCTTTGGCCTTTTGATCCAGGTGGAATGAGCATCTACTAGTGCTGCTGCTGAGCATGAATGCTCTAGCAGGCTAGGGGGTGGGCAAATTATGTCAGGAGTTTTTTGGAGCAAGGAATTGCGCATATGTACATATCCATGCATGGTGCATCGAATAAAGGATTGCCCATTTTCCTTAGCCAGGTGGTTATGTGGGGCCCACATGTGTACAGGTAGGACAATGTGTACATAGTGCATCGATTTTCACTATCACCAGTACCAGTATGTTTTTTCTGCAATAATGAGGAGTTTATAGCGCGTAAAACTTATCGAGGAAGCTATCCGCGGGCCGACGACGTGAGGTCAGCAGGTGCGTCAGATGGCATCTAGTGGCGTCAGGAGGGCGAACGAGGTCAATATTTGCACGCGGATGAGGACGGACACAACGTGGGTGTTTTCTTGTGAGAGTTATGCAGAAAGATCATCATTGGGACCACTTTTTGGGGCCACTTCACGTGGTGGCGAGATGCATTATTGGAAAAAAGCTGAGTGCCAGGTGTGCAAATGATGCAAAAAGGTGACAACTATGCACTGCGAGGTCAGTTTTTGGCCTGCTCGGGGTCCGTTTGAGGTCATCTAAAAGGCCAAGGGTGCCCAACTAATAAATCTAAGTGTGGGAACTGAAAAAACAGAGAGAAGACCAGAAAAAACGTGGAGAAGAGAGGAGGAACAGCCGCAGGTGTGTTTTTTGGGTTTTTGGAGCCTATTTTGGCCGTAAACTGCTCATCCGAGGTCGGATTTGAGCACTTTGACATTGTAGACTGGGGTTTTGGGCCGTTCCGGACGCGATGGCGCTGTCCATTTTGCCAAATTCCTCACTCTTTTCCTGCTGTTTTTCTGTGTAAGTTTCTCCTATGAGCGAAGTTTCTGCTCTAGTTAGCGATTGTATCTGGCTTATTTTACCCATATTGTGTGAGCTATTTGCCCCATTGGTGTTGGCCCAAGCTCAATTGTATCTAAACATCAGAAATTCTCCTCTTTTGAGCTGAGTTTTTTGGGTGTGTGTGTGTGTGTGTGTGTATCTGTGTCTGTGTGGAGTGGGCAAGTGGATAGTCTCTCTTCTCTCACTCGAGAGGTGTGTTCCCTGTCTCGGCCAGGTGTGTTGTCTAAGCCGAGTGGTGCCCCATAGTGTGTGTGTGTATCTTCTCAAGAGTGTGTGACGGGTCGTTATAGAGACGCTGTGTGTGTTTTCATCCCGCTCACAACGTGTCAAGCCACTGAAGACCCAAGCCAACCTACACATCTCGGCGGCCGAGGGGCCTAAACCCTAGCAGAAGCAGAAGCAGAAGAAGACAAAGTTATCACAAACTTACAAATACATGCCGAGTGGGCCAAGAGATTTAAAAGTTCTTCCAACTTATGGGACCTTGTCCGATGGGGCCCAAAATAAATAAAGCAAGATCCATACACACACACACACAAGAAGACCTTGCGTAATCATTGATAACGTGGCAGGGTTGTACGGACGTTCCGTATATTGCATTGACACGCTGATGATGTGGCAGATGTATGGACGCCCGCGTTTTGTGTTGCACACTGCTGACGTGGTAGCTGAATGGATTTTGTGCTGGCAGCTTTTGAACCAGGCACTTTTAGACTTCCAGCTTTTCATGTAAACTGCTTTTCAGGCCAAGGGCCTTTAAATATGTGGCAAGGGCTCACTCTCAGGCATGCTTCCGCATGGAGATACAGAGCAATGATACCGCCGTTGTACTCAGTTGAAGCAATATAAAGAAATACCGAAAGGGGTGCCAAGGTTTGGGGCCAGTGCTCTCTTGAGGTGGAACACCACTCTGCGTCTCATGTGTCGTGCATCTCTTTCAGTTTTTTTTTTTCCAAGAAAACGATCCTTCTATTAGTTAATGAAAACTGCCCATAGGGCTACATCCACCTCTGCAAGAGAGGGCTACAACACGCATGATGGGGAGACTCTCCCAATGAAAAAACAGCATATATACAATGGGGCTAAATCAAGAAATGGGAGGAGGGAAGAGCCACACAGGTGGACAGTAGTGCCATCTGAGCACCCCCTGGACCAAGGTGTAGAAAGGCCCAGGGCGCCAGAGTCGAAGGAAAGCCTCGCGGCGCTCCCGCATGCGGTCGGAGCTGCCCTGTAGTCCCTCAAGCTGTCCTCTGAGAGTATGGATCAGCTCTAGCCAAAAGTCACGAACACTCTCTGCTGGTGGCACAGGGCGAGCCTCAGAGATGCGGAAACAACGGGCCCGCCAGATGAACCAAAGAGCTAGGCCGCTGATGAGCTCCCAGCACTCCTCTCTCTCACTGCACCACTCCTGTGGAGTAAGGTCTGTAGCAGGCTGGAGTGCAGGTCGCCCCCCCTGTATCACTATCATCCTGCTGGTGGAAGATAGCTCAAACTGTAGTGCCGGGCCCGTGAGGGTGGACCAAGCCGCTGCCCCCCAAGTGTACTGTCGAGCCGCGGAGAGGGCAGGCATCAGCCGAAGAACTCGTAGCCACACCTGCTGGGCCGAAGGACAGTCCCAAAGACAGTGTCGCTGACTCTCCACCAACTGGTCACAGGCTGTACATGCGGCCGAGAGACCACTATGCACAAGCCAGCTCCCTAATGCTGTGGCTCTGTGTGCAACCAACCACTGGAACAAAGTGACGCGCCTCGGCTGTCTGGAGTCCCAGAGCCTCTGCCAAAAAGCTGCCAAGAACTCAGCTGTGAGACCCTCCTCCTGCCAATGACGTGCTGCAGCGGGGCGGGCCTCTCTCTGCGCTGCAAGTATATGACGTCCAAGCCGAACAGTGTACTGGAAGAAAGGGACTCCTGGGCGGTCTGCAGAAGAGAAGGGGTCCCTCCATAGCCACTCACCAGGATCCCACTGTAATCGTGCCAGTGGACAACACTCCCAAGCCCATAGCCTCCAGTGTCCTGTCTCGAGAGCTGCTGGGTCAGGGTCTATGACGCAAGTCCTCCCACAGATGCCCACAACTCGGATCCTCTGGAAACAGCACTCTGCTACCTGCGGGGCCTCTACTGTAACTCGCTGTAAACGTCCCCCACCCTGAAGCTCAAAGAACAGGGCTGGGACAGTCTCTGAACAAGCCCTGACTGAGATGAGAACCTCCAATCGTGTGAAGGCTCCCATCCATCGGGGTGCTAATGGCTCGAGAGGCGTGAGCCACTCAGCTGGAACTGACTCTGAGATGTCCTGACACATGCTCTGAACCCCTCTCATGCCCTGTAGCTGGACACCCTGCACCTCCTCTGACAAACCTGTGAACTCTAGCCAGTCACCTAGAGAGCGCGCTGGACCTGCTGCCATGGGACCCCATGAAACATGAGGCCTACTCCCAACCAAGTGGCCACTCTAAGTGCTAACCATGGGGTTCCAGACGAGGGGCTGTCATAGGCGCTCCTCCGTGCATGTCGGTTGTCTCTGCTCTAGGCCACGCCGTAAGAGCGAAGCAAACTCACAGGGAATCGGTCCTCCAGTCTCCTGCTCAAACCAACTCGGCGTAGCTCTGTAAAGATCCATCTGGTCGAAGGTTGCCAAGGGCCTCCTGACTGAGGCACCCTGGCACGAAGCCTCTGCAGCAAGAACTCTTTCGAGGGCTCCTCGCCTTGAAGAAGTCCTCTGACGACGAACTTCCCAAGAAGGGCTCTGCTCTGCTGTGCTGGATCAATGATCCCAAGCCCTCCCTGAGAACAAGGAAGTGTGATGACCGACCAAGCCACCTTGGCTCGGGCAACCTGAGTGTCGCGACCTGACCAAAGGAAGTTCCTGATCAGCCTCTCTACCTGGCTGATACAAGAACTCGAGAAGATCCAGCAAGAAGTGATGTACCACATAGTTGCCAACAACACCTGGTTGGCAACTACTACTCTACCAGCCAGCGAAAGTCGTGCTGAACTCCAGTGTAACAGCTTTCTCCTGATGGACAGGAGAAGAGGAGCAGTCTGCTGCTCGGGGGACAAATCCAAACCAACCTGACAACCCAAGTATTGAACTGCAGTCCCTGGGGGAATCCACCTGAAACCCTCTCCTGGCATCCACTCTGGCACAAGAGCACTGCCAACCGAGAAAGCCACTGTCTTTCTCCAGTTGATCAATGCGCCCGATGCACGACAGAAGGTCTCAAGAGCCTGCCCACACCTGTGTAAATTGGCCTCCTGGCCCTCTAAGTACAAGGCTGAGTCGTCGGCAAACTCAACGTCCAGAAGCTCATCTCCCCGTATCGGGAGTGCTAAGCCCCTCAAACCAACCTGCTGTGACACCAAAAATCTGCTCATCGCCTCCGCATAGAACAGAAAGAGAAGGGGGCAAGAGGACAACCCTGTCTGACCGATCGTGTGAGCATGAAGCGCTCACCTCTACCTCCTGCCAAAAGCACCTGACTGTGAGCCTGTCTGTACAAAGCTGACACCCCTCTGATCCAAGCATCTGAAAAGCCCATCCTACGAAGCGTGCCCTCTAGAAAGTCCCAGTCGACTCTGTCGTATGCCTTCTCAAAATCGAGAAGAAGAATCACAAGGTCCTCCCCACGGAGACGTGCCTTGACAAAACCTGTCTGAGTCCCATGTATAAGGCTCTCCAAAAGTGGCTGAATCCTCAAACTCAAAGCCTTGGCAAGAATTTTGTAGGCTGAGTTGAGGATGGTGATGGGGCGCCACTGTCGAATCTCATCCAAGGAGCCACCCTCCTTTGGAATGAGGTAAATCAGGCCCTCACTCATGCTATCCGGCATCACTCCTGTGTGCAGAATGTACTGAAAGGCACTACAAAGATCTGGGCCAAGCAAGTCCCAGTACTCCAAGAAGAAGCTGGGAGTCAGCCCATCCTCACCTGGACAGCTACCACGAGGAAGGGCCCTAAGAGCCGTATGCAGCTCCTCAAGCTGAAGAGGTATCTCCAGCCTCTGGCGCATCTCCTCAGTCACAAGACAAGGCATCTGCGCCCAAACCTGCTCCCTGTATGCATCCTGTCTCTCTGACTGGGGCTCAGCCGTCAGTAGCTCACGGTAAAAGTCAGTAGCAACTGCACGCATATCCTCAGGCTCACAAGCAACTGACCCATCGGGTCTCCTCAGCTGAGTGACCTTGGCATGCGAGTGCCGAGGTCCTACTGTCTCAAAAAAGGCACCTGTCACTCTGTCACCTACCTGAGTCCACTGAGATGCCTGTCGGTGAAAGGCAAACTCATGGCGCCTCTCCTCTGTGCAAGCAAGCTCCTGTCGAGCCTGCTGTAACTGCTCCTCCAGCCATGGACTGTCTGGATGCTGCTCCTGCATCCTCTGTAGTGAAGCAATGCCTCGTCTGAGACGCTGCTCCTCCTCTCTCGCTGCGGCCTGTCGAGCCAAAGACTCCTGGAGAAAAAAGTGGCTAAGCTGAGCTAGGCCTAAGGCCACTCTGTCTGCCGGTAGAGCCTGGCTATCCATGCCCTCTGTCCAAAGAGCCTCTACCCTCTCTCTGAGTGCTGTGTCCAACAAGACCCGCTCTGGGATGCGAAGCATCGTGCTCCCACTCCTCTGCCTGTCTGCCACTGTGAGGATCACTGGTGCATGGTCCGAGAAGGATGTCCCTGCCAGGGTGCCCATTGATCCCCCCAAGTCACTGAAGTGGTCACTAGTGTAGAAGCGATCTATCCGCGATAGATTCACTCCTCCCACTCTGCGGTCTGATCTAGAGAAGGCAAGACTCTCTGGAGGCCTCACAAAGCCAGAATGATGCCATGTATCCGAGACCCTCAAGGTCATACACAACCTCTCCCAAGCTGCTAACTCGACTCCATGCACAGTAGCATGGCTGCCTCCGATCCTGTCAGAAGGGTCCTCCAACATGTTGAAGTCCCCTCCTACACACCAATGGTCAACCTGTGGCAAAGACTCAACAATCTGTGACCAAAACTCTGCACGAGCACTTTCCACTTGGGCGCATAGATGTTCAGGAAGCCCACGAGGCCACCCTGAACCTGCAAAGTAATCCACTGAGCCCTGCCTGGCACAATAATCCCTCTGCCCACAATGGCCTGCTGCAATGAGTCCGCAATAGTCATACATACCCCACCCTGGATGCCTCCAGGTCCAAAAGCAGCTGACCAAAAGGTATCATAACGTCCACGCAAAATCTGACCATAGCGCCGGATGCGGCTCTCAGACAAATGGTGCTCCTGAAGCATAAGGAGATCAATCTCTCCTCCCACAAGGCAACGCTGAAGCTCCTCCCGCAATCGGCCCCGCTGTCGCTGAAACTGGGGCCCACCTAATCCCTGCACGTTCCATGAGACGATCCTCATGGGGAGCGAGAGAGAATAGATGCTGCCGCAGCAGCAAGACGAGCTATCTTCGAGGCAGGCTTGGATGGGGAGTAATCCGCATCCGAGCGTCCTCTAGATAGGCGAGCCTGTAGTGAGTGCCTAGCCCAAGCCCAAGCAGAGCGAGCCGAGCATAAAGCAACCTCCTCTGTCCAGGAGTCCTCATGTATGTATACATAGCAAGGCAAACACTGTGTATCAGCAAAAAAGTACACCACAATGTGCCTACATCCTGCTGAGTCTGGGGGTGTCACCGCAAACTTGGCAAGTGGCCACAAAGTCTGCAGCAAATCTGTAACTCCAAGTTCTCCCATGTGGTGAGAGAACTCGAGAACCTGTGTATGCAACCATCCCACCACTGAGTCGAGGGACCACTTTGTCTCGGTCCTACCGCAGAGAGGAAAGGAGAAACCAACTACTGAGTCCAAGGCCTCTGTCCCCCTAGCGGCGAGGAACAGAGCGTGGACCCTGAAGCAGGCTGCCACGAGGTCTGCTGCGGAATCGCCGAGAAAGCGAGTGAATCCGTAATCGAAGAAGTCCCAGCGGCGTCGGAGGTCAATGCTCGTCAGACCACGAGGGATAGCTGTAAGGGAAGATGTCTGAATCTGCAAAGGGGGCCGCAAGAAGGGCTGACCCTCTCTCGCTAGGCGACTCGTGGCAAAAGCGCTGCCAAGAGATCTCCTAGCCGTCGGCGAGGGGCCAGTCTCCTAAGTCGACTGTGGTACTAAAGCAGGAGGAGGGGGAGAAGGAGCTGGGGGGGGGCGAGGGGGCGGAGGAGAAGAGAAGCGGGGCGGGACGACAGAGACAGGGGGCGAGGTGGGGAGTGGGCGGGAGCAAAGGGCGGGGGAGGGGATGAGGAGGAAGAGGGGAAATCTGAAGGTGGAGGGGCTGGCGAGGGTGAAACGGAAGAGAAGGCTGGCGTAGGAGGCTCCTCCTGCTCAAGAGGACCAAAGCGGTTCCCCGTGGGAACCCACTGCTGCTGAGTAGGCACCTGAGGGCCACTCTGAGTGCCAGGCTGTCGCTGTGGCCCCTGGCGTCGACGGCCACGGGCCTGCTGCCACCCCTCCTCCGCTGGAGCCCCAGGCTCGGAGGGTGGCTCAGAATCTGTGCGCTGTCACTGGCTGAGGCTGCGGCCCAGCCTTGGCAGGCTGGGGCTGAGGCTGAGGTGCAGGTCGGGGTCTCCTCCGTGGACAGGCCTTTGCTAGGTGGCCCATCTGTCTGCAAATGAAGCACTGGTTCGGGAGACCCGAGTACTCCACACTCTGCCCAAACCAACCCCCACTCACCCGAGGCAAAAGGATGACCTTCGGGAGCGTGTGGGTATCTCTAACCAAAACTCGAACTGCAGGGATGCCGGCCGCCTTGGCAGCTACTGATGCTGCCGTACGAGGTGTCTCCAGAACGGTCCCGATGGCGGAGCCAATCCTGGAGAGCAGTGGAAGGTACTCCCTCCATAAACCCGGAAAGCAGACTGAGATGGGGATGTCTGCCTCCTCTACGAGTACATCCGAAGTCGAGTCAAAACCGTGTCGCCACTGTCGAAAGTGGGCACGTGATGCTCGGATAGCCAGTGGACTCATAGCTATGACCTTGGAGGCCATCTCGGAAGTTTCGAACTCGATCTGGTAGTACCCCCGTCCGAGGATCTGGACATCCAAAATCTTGCCCACCTCTGCGAGAAGGCGGGCCTGGAGAAGGTCTCGCAGCTCTCCTCTGCTAGGACGGGTGCCGAGAACCTTGCAGATGACAGAAGTCGCCTGCAAGCGCTCTACCTCTGCGGCAAGGCTCGCTTGCTCTGTCGGCAAAAGAGCAAGTCGAATGGTGGGCTCAGCGGGGTCGGGCGAGGGGGCTTCAGGTGAGTCCCTCTGAGGCGGAGCTGGAGCCTCCATCTATGTCTACTGCTGAGTCGAAGAAGCGGACGGAGAACAACAATCTGCAGCCAAGAACGCCGAACACTTGTTCTGAAGAAAAGGTGTTGCAGAGCCGGGCGAGCACGGGTACAGCGGGAGGGCTAGGGGGGGAGGGCGGCGGGCAGCTGGGGGCAGGAGGTGGCGGGCTGGGCAGGGTGGGGGGCTGGGCAGGGTGGCGCGAGGGCGAAGGGGGCAGGAGGAGGCGGGATGGGCAGGTGGCAGGCTGGGCAGGGTGGCGCAAGGGCGGGGGGGGGGGCAGCGCGGGGGTGGCTGAGGGCAGCGCGAGGGTTAGGAGGAGAAAAAGGGGGGGGAGAGGGAGCGATGGCGCAAGGGGGGGGGGGGGGGGGGGGGGGGGGGGGAGCGTGCAACAGCAGCGGGCCTTAGCACTATCGAGAGTCGAGATCTTTATCTCTTTCAGTTCAATTGTCTGTTCAGTATATTCTTTTCCGTTGGCACGTGGTGCCTTCCCATTACAGCAGTCCCAAAAGCATGCGCCCCCATGGGCTGTCCGTACAGTATGCCACAGTATAAAACGTGGAAGTGTCCGAACTCCATACAATTGCGGAAATTCGTGTTGCAGGCCACATCAGCATGTCAACATAAATCACGGCCTTCCATACAGCAGCCACGTCATCATTCTCAACGCTTGGTCTTGAGTGAGTGGGTGTGTGTGCCTTTTATTTTAGGCCCCTTCCGACATCCCAAAAGTTGTTGGGGGTTTCCTAACTCATGGGCCGCTCAACGAGGATCACTAAGTTGGTGAGGACTTCATCTTCTTCTGCTTCTGCTGGGGTTTAGGCCCTTCCGCCAGGATGTGCATGTTGGCTAGGTTTAGGGCTAGGGTGCCCGACCCTCTAGGTCTTCAGTGGCTTGACACATCAGCATTTTGTGACAACCAGCCTCCTGTGAGGTCAAAAATCTGCTCATCACCTCAGCATAGAAGAGGAACGGGAAGGGAGAAAGAGGGCAGCCCTGTCGAACCGAATGTGTGAGCATGAAGCGTTCCCCTCTTCTCCCTGCCAAAAACGCCTGGCTGTGTGCACATTTGCAGAAAGCTGACACTCCCCGAACCCATGCATCTGAAAACCCCATAGTACCCTCAAGGAAGCCCCAATCAACTCTATCATACACCTTCTCAAAATCGAGGAGTACCACAAGATCCTCTCCTCGGAGACATGAGAGGGCAGTTGCCTCCCAAAAGGTGAAGATGTTGTCAAGGATGTTGTGCTCCTTAACAAAGCCCGTCTGTGTCTCATGTATAATGCTCTCTAGTGGCTGAATTTTCAAACTCAGAGCCTTCACTAAGATTTTGTAGATTGAGTTGCGAATAATAATGGGTCGCCACCACTGCCAAATCTCGTCCAAAGAGCCTTCCTCCTTTGGGATAAGATAGATCAATCTCTGACTCATGTTGTCAGGCATCTCCCCAGTGTGCAGAATGCGCTGTTAAGCACTACAAAGATCTCGACCAAGCACCTCCCTTTACTCTTAAAAGAAGATGGGAGTCAAATCATCTTCCCCTGGGCAGCTTCCCCATGGAAGTGCCCTGAGGGTCTCTTGAAGCTCCTAGAGGGCTCTCCAGCCTCTCGCGCATCTCCCAAGTGACTAAACAAGGCATTTGTGCCCACACCTACTCTCTGCATGCATCTCGACGCTATGACTGCGGCTCGAATGAGATTAACTCACAGTAAAAGTCAGTAGCAACTGCACGCATATCCTTGGGTTCTGTAGCAACAGACCCATCCGGCCTCCTTAACTGGCAAAATCTGGTTGCGCATGGCGAGGACCCACAATCTCAAAAAACTCACCAATAACTCTATCACCCAACTGAGTCCACTGAGATGCCTCACAATGGTAGGCAAACTCATGGCACCGCTCCTCAATGGTGATCAGCTCTTGCCGAGCCTATTGCTCCTACATCCTCTATAAGAAAGCAATGCCCCATATTAGCTGTTTTTCTCCTCCCTGTTCGTAGCCAAACGATCAGAAGACTCCTGAAGGAAGAAACGACTAAGCTCCACAAGGCCAAAGGCCACTCTAGTAGAACCCCCCTGTGTGTCCACACTCGTTGTCGAGATCTCCACAACCTGCTCTGGTAGCTCTGTATCCAGAAAAACCCTCTTTGGGATGCACAACATGACACTGTCACTCCTCTGTCAATCTGACACAGTAAGAATCAGAAAAGGTAGCCGGCCATGTCACAAATGTGGTCACTAGCGTAAACACCATCTATCCTAGATAGATTCACGCCCCCTACTCGGCGGTCCGCCGACCGAGCGAACGAGAGGCTGTCTGAGGGCCGTATAAGCTTGCAAGCTGCCATACATTCGTAATCCTCAAAGTCAAACATAGGCGATCCCAAGCAGCCAGCTTAGCGTCGTGAGTAGTAGCATGATTGCCTCCAATCCCCCCCCCCCCCCCCCCCCCCCCCCCCCCCCCAATGGACCACTGCTTTGCATGAGGCAAGGACTCCACAATATGTGACCAAAACACAGCCCATGCACTGGCATGATTGGGCGCATAAATGTTCAAGAAGCCCAAAAGGCGTCCTTCAATGAGAGAAAACCGATGCTACCACGATAGTCAATCTCGCAATCTTCGAGGCCGGCTTGGATGGGGAGAAGTCCGCATCCGAGCGACCACGAGAAAGCCGTGTCTAAAGTGACTGTCCAGCCCATGCCCAAGAAGAGTGTGCAGTCCTACATCCTCTGTCTAGGAATCCTCATGTACAATACATAGCAAGGAGCACTCACAATATCTACAAAAAAGTGGATCACAATGTGTCTACAATCAACTGCATCAGGCGGCGTCACACTGAACTTGCTAACGGCCAAAGTGTCTATAGCAAGTCTGTCACTCCCAGATCCCCCGTGTCATGCGAGAACTCAAGAGCTGGACCAGGAGCCGGTCAAGTACTGTATGCCTAGTCCACTCTACTTGATCCTTGCTACAACTGCTCTATCCAAGACCTCGGTACCTCGGGCTGCCAAAACAAGAACATGTACTCTGAAACAAGCTACCTCGAGGTCAAGGGATGGGTTTCCAAGAAACCGCGTAAAATCGTAGTAGAAGAAGTCCCATCGTCGACGGATGTCGAAGCTGGTCCGCCCTCGCGGGATTGTCGCAAGAAGAGAAGTCTGCACCAAAAGCGATGTCCTAAGGTAGTAAAGTAGGGCAGTCCCTCCCGAGCCATTCGGATCATACTGAAAGCACTGCCAAGAGATCTCCAAGCTGCTGCGGAGTGTCCTGTCACCTGGGTCGGTGGAGGAGTGTAGGAAGGGCCAGGAAAGGAGGCTACGAGGGCAAATGGGGCAATGGGAGGGGCGGAGGAGAGTGTGGGGGAGAGGGTGGGGGAGGAGGGGGCGAGGCTGAGGAGTCAGCAGGCAAGGGAGAGGTTGTTGGTGGCGAGGCTGAGGTGAAAGGAGGCTCCTCAGGGGCATACTTATGTAAAGGATCGAAATGTTTCCCTATAGGAACTCAAAGTTGCTGACCTACCGTGGGGAGCGATGGGGCCCGCACCGTCCTTGGCGGCGGTGGCCATGTACCTGCTGCCAGCTATTAGCTAACTAGCCACCCATCTCTGTAGAAGTACTAGCCTATCCACCCTAGGTCTCTGTCAGTTGTGCCGGTCTAGCCTTGGGAGGCTGAGCATGTGTTGCAGGTCAAGGTCTCCTGCGAGGAGAGGCCTTCCCAAGATAGCCCATATGTTTGCATATGAAACATTGGTTGGGGCACCCAATACTCCACGCTCTGGCAAAGCCAACCGCCACTCACCCTAGGTAGAAGAACTACTTTTGGGAGAGTGGGTGCTCCGAACCAAAACGCGTACAGTCGGTATACTTGTTGCCTTGGCAACAACTGAAGCCGTCGTGCGCGGGGTCTCCAAGAAAGTCCCAAACTCAAAACCAATCATTGATAGTAGCAGGAGGTACTCTCTCCTCAAGCCGGGGAAGCAGACCGAAATGGGCAAGTCTGCTTCCTCGACAAGAACATCGGAAGCAGGATCAAAACCATAGCACCACTGTAGAAAGTGGACCCTGACAACACTAATGGCCAATGTGCTCATCAAAATGACCTTGGGAGCCATCTCAAGAGTCTCAAACTCAATCTCGTAGTAACCACGCCCAAGGAGCTGTATGTCAATAATCTTTCCCACCTCCGAAAGAAGGAGGACATACCCCCAGACACTGTTCCTATCATATACTTATCATTTCCATGCGCATATCCACCCATGCTTTGAAACACAGATCCACCTCCAAAACACCCAAGATGTACCGTAGGTGGTGGAAATACCTGATGCATAGCCTCTAAGGTAGTTCCCTGCCCATTTAGACCAACATTTAAATGCTCAAAGGTGACTGGCCGAACTGATATAGCCTGAGGAATTGGCGTCCTCGCCACCTATTCATGGATAGACAGGGTTTGCCTTGGTGTACAATATGGCTTGCCTAAGAGGAGGCAACACACATAGACGGTGGTGAAAATACAAAAGACCCTCACGAGTGAGATAGTTGTTAGGCCCTTTGTCACGTGACACATCCAACCCTATGTGTCCGTGGACAAGCTACAGCACAACAAGGGTTCAGTCGGTTCACTCAGTCTAGATTAGAAGTGTTCTGGCACTTTTGTGAGTCTGTTCGCAGACCGTGCATACCCAGTAACTTAGTGTAGATGCATATCCTCTCGTTGCACACAGCATGATCATAAGCATTCCCATCAGAATCCTTCAGGGGAATTTTCCAGTGCATTTAGCCTATTTTACCTATTTTTGACATTTTTCACTTATTATTTTTAAGTGACTTTTGTTGGAAAGTAGGTAGGGAAAATTGAGTAAGTTTGTATATAAGCAAACCTAGACTAGCACTAATTGGCAGAAGAGGCAACAGGAGCCCAAGCTCAACAGACAACTTCTCGTGCAAGAAACCTTGGTGGTTTTCCCTCCAAGCAAAGGATCCCCCATGCTGGCGTTTTCCATCCTAGCTTCATCGCCAGCAGATCCCAACCTCTAGCGTTTTTCAGATTTGCAGGCCTAGCGTTTTTGGAGAGCTCTAGCGTTTTCCAGATCTGCAGCCTTAGTGTTTTCAGCATGTCAGAATCGCCCTCAACCATGGCGATTTTTAGCAGGTAAAGATCATTAGTTTTCAGCCCTAAGAACAATCAGATTTCAGTAGATAAGCACCGACAGTTTTCAGCCATAAAGACCAGCAAGGGCAGCGTTTTTTCCTGCGTTTCCAGCTGCAGCAGATTTCAGCCCATTAGCGTTTTTGGACAGCAAATAAAGAGTAGCAGATTTCAGCCCTTAGATCGGTCTCGCCATCCCCGTCGTCGTCATCAATCTAGCCTAGACTTGCATCAGTCACATGCATTCAGTTTGTACCAGTTTGTGCAATCAATAGTAGATCACTGTTGCCAACGAGAGTGAGGCCTTCGGAGGAGGGTTTTACATCGTCCTTGGTGTCGTATTTCTCTTCTCTCTCTATCTCTTAGTCTCATACACTTGCACGCACAGTGTCCATTCACTTTGTTGTGATCATAGCACTCTCTCATTAAGAACGGAAGGCTCTCCCTTCCATAAGAACAAAAGGAACCTTGAGCACAGTTCGGAGCACTCATCTTGAGCAAAGTTCAAACATTCATTCCGCTGCACCTAACATTGGTATCAAAGCTTTGGCAGTGTTCTGTATCACTCAAGGAAAGAACCACAAGAATCACAAGAATTTTTTTTGCTTGTTGCGATCGCACGAACCCAAGTTCACTTTGGCGTGTCAATTCCTAATCGTGTTTTTGAAGAGTGACAGGAATCCCAGGAAAGAAGGGCTTGTCCAGCCTCCCCTTGTGCCTCTTTTCACTCATTGAGAGCGGACCGTACACTTAGCGTCCGGCCAATCGACGTGAGGTGGGAAAAAGCAACCTTGGTGTGAGCGCAAGGATGCCAAGGGGTGCGCCCGCGGAAAAGAGCGGAACTAGGGTGAACAGAAGATCCTTCTCAAACACAAATTGCAAGCGAAAGAAACCCTCAAGAACCTCAAGACCTTCAAGAATCCAAGAACCCAAGACCCTCAAGAACCCAAGTTCCTCGTGAACTTAAGAACCAAAGATCATAGTGCATGGTCATCACCCAAAGCAGAATGGATACTTCGCACACAGGTGATGAGCATGGGAGTGGCGAAGAAGAGTTTTCCCCACCAGGAGTCTTTCCCGACTCTCCCCCATCTATGCCACGAGTTGTACCAAATTCTATGGAGGTGATGATCAAGTCGATGATGGAGATGATGGCACACCTAGAAAGAAAAGCAGAACGACAAGAAGCCAAGGACCGCGAGCACGAAGAAAGAAACGAAAGAGTTGCCATACAACAAGAAGCGACTCGCATTGCCTTGGAACGCGAGCGCAATGAACGAGAACAAGGAAAAGCACAAAGACAGGAAGAATCTGAAGGAAGACGAGCGGCCTTGGAAGTCGAGCGTGAGGCTGAAAGAGAACTCCGCACACAAGAATTGGTTCGACAAGTACTCGCTTCGAAGTCCGAACCAGCCAAAGATCGTGGGAGTTCCTCAAGTGGCGCAAGCCACGATGCGGATTCCAACAACCCAGTCACAGAAAAGTTGACTTTCAATAAGTATGATGGTAAGATGGATGCTACGGTTAATCATTCTTGGTTGCATCAATTTAATGCTTATTTTGCGACAACTAACAAGACAGGAAATAGCAAAGTTTTGACGGCAGCCATGTACCTTGCCAGTGATGCCATCAATTGGTACCACACATGGCAAGAGGCACAGTTAGCCGCGCACCTAGAGGAAGCCGACGAATTCACGCCCCTTTCTTTCAATTGGGCTGATTTCCAAGACAAGCTCAAGGCGCGTTTTATGCCACCTCAGCACCTCGCACGATTGAAGGACGATTGGCGCTCTCTCAAGCAAAATGGTATGCCGGTTATGTCTCTCTCTAATCATGTTTTGCAGCTAGGTACCCAATTACGCAAGTCGGACGATGAACGCAAAGAGGCAATCTTTTTTAGGTTAGACGACTATATCAAGTTTGATGTAGAATTCTTCGACCCAATTGATCTCAACAAGGCGGTAGCGATTGCTCTCGCACAGGAAATGAAGCACAACAAGGGAAAGCCTAAGGAGAACAAGACTTCCACAAGTACCTCGCAGACTTCTCAAAACCCTCAGAATGGTAAGAACGGTAAGAATGGTAAGAACGGTAACTCTTCTAACCAATCTTCCAACAGTCTCTCAGAAAAGAATTCTTCCAATGAACCTAAGGGTAAGGCTAACACAATTGCTAAACCTAAGCTCACTCCATATGAAAAGGTAGCACAAGGAATTTTAGGAGGATACATGATGTCGGAAGAGCAAAGCACTTATTCTAAGGAAGGTCGTTTCATTGTCACATTAAGGGTCACATAAAAAGAACATGTCCTAAGCTTGAATCGAATGAATCTAAAGAATCCATAGAACCCACTTCCTCTGTCAATGCAATTAATGATAACACGAGTGTGCCCCAAGTTTCTCACGACCCTCCCATTGATGATTCTCTCATTAAATGTTATGGTCATATGACGGGGCACCGTTTTGTCATATTGTTTGACCCAGGTAGTATGCATGATGTGATCAGTCCCTCTCTTGTTGAGAAAGCCCACCTAGAGGTTAGTCAGAAATCTCCTCTCGAGGTCTCTGGCTTTGCTCCTGGTATGGACTCTCTCATCACGAAAATGTGTCTTGGTGTGTTGTTTACAATTCAACAAACTGCTTTCCGTAGAAGATTTTTTGTCTCTCCTCTCTCAGGATGTGATATAATTTTGGGCATTCGATGGTTTCATGAGTGTAACCCTCTCATTGATTGGGTGCAAAATACGTTCACTTTCAATGCCAAAAGTGACTCTCCCATTGTCATTCGTGGAGAGGAAGTTGTTCATTCTCCCTCTCTCATTGCTAATGTGCAGGCAAAGATAGAACGGATTCAGGAGAAGGAGACTCTCTCAGTCTCTTCTTCTCCAAAGCATGACACACAGGATTTGCGTAATTATGAGAAGCATGATGAATTGAATAACAATGATAAGCATGATGATTTGGATGACAATGATGAGCATGATGATTTGCATAATCAAAATGTGATTTCTCACAAGCATGATGAGTTGCATGAAGATGATGTGATTGTTCACAAGGATGATGTGTTAGTTGATACTTTCTCTAGTGAAGCTAACCTCATTGCAGAGACGATCAATCACAAAGACCCGATATTGGCTCTCGAGCCTAGGTTCAAAGAACCCCCTCAGGAAGGATCGATCTTGGCTCTCGAGCCTAGGTCCAAGGAACCCTCACAGGAAGTATTATGTGTTCGCATGATTAGTACGCACGCAATGTACGAGTGTTTCATTCGTGATCGTTTCCTGTATTTTCGTCAGCATCTTTATGTGATCCCTTTTCCTAGGCATGACATATTGTACGTTGAGCACGTTTCACTCATGAATGAGCACGAATGTATGCGGATTGTTCATGAAAAGCTGAAAAGTATGCATTCAAGGAAGCCACATTCCATGTCTCTTCCTTGGCACAACACAGTTGTAGCAAGAGCACATGAAAGTATGAGCACCAAGCATGGGCATTTCCGTTGTGAATTGCCACAGTTGATTGCTCTAGATCATAAGAGAAAGATTCGATCTCATTGTTTGCGTGTGTGTGGTGAACGGGTTGACACTCCGTCTCTTTGTTCATCTACATTGCATGCACAGTCTTTGAGAAAGACAAGATTTTTTCCAGTCACTTTACATGGAATAGGTATGTTCATGGTTTTGTGTTGAAAATGGTTTCAGGAATTTTCAGCCATGGAGATTCTTGAAGAGGAAAGAAGCATGACTCTCGACGAAGTTGAAGCATCGAAGAAGCCTCAGAAGACTTTGGGTCGCTTTCGGCGCGGCCCAAAGAAGCAAGCGTTGCAGACCTTTATGAAGTTCAAGTACCGCACGACCCACACATCAGAGTGGGCCGGCGAAGAGTCCCTTCCAAGATTCTGGATGCTCTCCCTCGACGCCATACAGTTCGATATAAGTACCTCACTTTGAAAAGGAGGGGATGTCACGTGACACATCCAACCCTATGTGTCCGTGGACAAGCTACAGCACGACAAGGGTTCAATCAGTCCAGTCAGTCTAGATTAGAAGTGTTCTGGCACTTTTGTGAGTCTGTTCGCAGACCGTGCATGCCCAGTCACTTAGTGTAGATGCATATCCTCTGGTTGCACACACCATGATCATAAGCATTCCCATCAGAATCCTTCAGGAGAATTTTCCAGTGCATTTAGCCTATTTTACCTATTTTTGACATTTTTCACTTATTATTTTTAAGTGACTTTTGTTGGAAAGTAGGTAGAGCAAATTGAGTAAGTTTGTATATAAGCAAACCTAAACTAGCACAATTGGCAGAAGAGGCAGCAGGAGCCCAAGCTCAACAGGCAACTTCTCATGCAAGAAACCTTGGTGGTTTTCCCTCCAAGCAAAGGATCCCCCATGCTAGCGTTTTCCATCCTAGCTTCATCGCTAGCAGATCCCAGCCTCTAGCATTTTCCAGATTTGCAGGCCTAGAGTTTTTGGAGAGCTCTAGCGTTTTCCAGATCTGCAGCCTTAGCGTTTTCAGCATGTAAAAATCGCCCTCAACCAATGCAATTTTCAGCAGGTAAAGATTATCAGTTTTCAGCCCTAAGAACCATCAAATTTCAGCAGATAAGCACCGATAGTTTTCAGCCATAAAGACCAGCAAGGGCAGCGTTTTCTCCTGCGTTTTCAGCCACAGCAGATTTCAGCCCATTAACGTTTTTGGACAGCAGATAAAGAGTTTCAGCCCTTAGATCGGTCTCGCCATCCCCGTCGTCGTCATCGATCTAGCCTAGACTTGCATCAATCACATGCATTCAGTTTGTACCAATTTGTGCAATCAATAGTAGACCACTCTCGCCGACGAGAGTGGGGCTTCGGAGGAGGGTTTTACATCGCCCTTGGTGTCGTATTTCTCTTCTCTCTCTATCTCTCAGTCTCATACACTTGCACGCACAGTGTCCATTCACTTTGTTGTGATCATAGCACTCTCTCATTAAGAACGGAAGGCTCTCCCTTCCATAAGAACAAAAGGAACCTCGAGCACAGTTCGGAGCACTCATCTTGAGCAAAGTTCAAACATTCATTCCGCTGCACCTAACACCCTTGGGAAGCAAGAGCCTGCAACCATTGCTTACCGAACTCGGAATCTGCGTATTTGTTCTTCATGCTGTCAAAAGAGACTCCTTGAATAAAGACGGTTGAACTTGTCTCTAGAGCCAAAATATATCCTTTGCGACTTAGCACATTTGCAAGAGGGTTAGCTTTACCTGGAACATACTCAATCAAACCTCCAAATTGCTCAAAAAATTGAGACCACCGTGCTTGGCGGTCACTCCAATGTGCACTAGCCATAGACTGAAGCCATTTGAAGGCTTGATGATCAGTACGCACAGTAAACTCTCTATCATACAAAAAATTCTTCCAATGCTTGAGAGAATGAATGACAGAGAGTTCCTTATCATACACAGAATAATTCTTTTCCACAATGTTCAACTTTTTACTGAGAAATGCAACTAGACGGCCATACTGTTGTAGCACAACTCCTATGGTGATGTCGCTTGCATCTGTTCATACCTCAAAGGGGTCATCCCAAGAGGCAAGGATGAGACACGAAGCCTCAATCATCGCAACCTTGAGAGCTTCAAAAGCCTCAATCGTTGCCTCGGGCAAAACAACGGGCTGTCGATGAGTTTTTACCCCTTTCAAAACATCAGTCATGGATGAGTAAATGCGTGCAATTTCTTTATATGCGAACTATATGCCTGACACAGACCTAAAAAAGAACGCACAACATATGCAGTTTTGGGCAAATCCCAATTACAAACCTGTTCTATCTTTACGGGGGTCAGTAACTTCACTGAGAAAAAATTCTGACTTCTTAGCGACAATGTACAGCTGTTACTCATCTAAACGGGCTAAAACACGTTCTACATCTCGTTCATGCTGTTCCCATGAGGCAGAATATATGAGAATGTCATCTAGGAAAATAAAAAACACACGCCAATCATGTCTCCAAAACAACCTACCATGAGACAGTTCAAAGTACCCACGGCACCTGTCAATCCAAAAGGCATAACAACATACTCCCATTGCCCCCGCTCTGTGCGGAAAGCCGTCTTGTAAATGTCGCCCTTGAATACCCTTACCAGATGGTACCCACTTTTGAGATCCACTTTGTTGAAAACCTTCATGCCATTGAGCCTATCGAGGATATACTCGATACGAGGCATCGAAAACTTATTCTTCACGGTCATCTTGTTGAGTGCCCACAGAAACGAAACGACCCATCTTTCTTGCGAACAAACAAAATAGGAGCAGCAAAAGGACTTACACTAGGACGTATGAAACCCCTGGCCACTAACTCGATGAGTTGCTGCTCTAACTCTCCTTCTTGAGACTTGTTCAAACAGTAGGGAGCCTTACTAACGAGTCCTCCATGAGTTCAATGCGATGATCCTCTGGACGCTCGGGAGGGAGACAGGGTGGAAGATCGTCCTATAAGAAAAGATGCTCATACTTCTGAAATAAACCTGAGTATCATTATGGGGTCTTGAGGTCTTGAGTTACTTAAGTGGCATAGATGAATGCCGTGCTCACCGCGGATGACCACGGGAGAGGAACCTTCCGCTGAGAAAGTGAGCATGTTTGCTTTTCAATCAAAGAGTGGAGCATGCTCACGAAACTATTAAAATCATATCACATGCTGAGAGAGGAGAAACAACAAATTTTCAACGGAAAGATGCTTGTTGAATAGAGACTAACACACTAGGACATCCATGCGTGAGTAAAGAGTACATGCCGAGAGCAAATCCAGACACCTCGATAGGAGTCATTGGAATAGCCTCTAAGCGAGATCTCTTTACAGGAGAATCACTTACCACATCATGCATACTGCCAGAATCAAACAAGACCACAACACATTGACCATAACATTTAAAGAGTGATGAGATAACAATTAAAGAGACTCATCAAGGTGCTCATCAGAAATGTGTGGTGTACTTTCTGGGGTAATCAAGGTGCTGACAGAAGATGTGGATTCTGTGGTTGATTTTGGTGGTGCTTTCTTAGGACAATCTTTCTTAATATGACCCTTAGTGTGACATTGATAGCATCTTCCTTCTTTGCCATAAGCGGCTCTTTCTTCTAGAGTTAACCAACCTCCTACAATTCCTTGAGCAGGTGTTAACTTCGGTTTATCTTGAAATTTGTTCTTTCCCTTAGATTCATTGTGAGAGTTCCGTGCTCTAGGTATGGAAGAAGATTGAGAAGAAGAGTTACCGTTATGCTTACCATTGGTCTTACCATTCAGTGGGTGTCACAAATTGCTGACGTGTCAAGCCACTGAAGAACGGAGCCACTTTGCAAATCCCGGCTGAGGGGCCTAAACCCTAAGAAGCAGAAGGAGGTGAAGTTCCTAAATCCCGGCTGAGGGGCCTAAACCCTAAGAAGCAGAAGGAGGTGAAGTTCCCACCAACTTGTGGGACCCCATCCGATGGGGCCCAAGTGACATAAAGGCATTAAAATAGAGCAAGGCCACACACACACCTAGAGAGACTGATGACGTGGCAACTGTACGGAATTCCGGATTTTACGTTGACTGATGACGTGGCTACTGTACGGAATTCCGAATTTTCCGTTGACTGTTGAGGTGGCAGAACTGTACGGATTTTTGCGTTTCACGTTCACTGCACTGACGCTGTACGGATTTCCGTTATTTACGCTAGCTGATTTTTAGTGCCAGCTTTTGGGCCAGTTGCTTTTGAGTTTGAATACTTTTCATGTAAACTGCTTTTGGGCCTAGGGCCTTTAAATATGAGGCTAGGGCTCATTTTCTGGCATGCTTCTAGACGAAGGTACAGAGGATAGAGTATCAGCTTGTACTCAGTTGTTGAAATATAAAGAAACACCGAAAGGGGCACCAAGGTTTAGGGCCAATACTCTCTGGGGTGGAATTCCACCACTGTGTCGCGTGTGCTCTCTCTCTTTCATATTGAAGTGCTTAAAGTTTGTTCAGTCTGTTCTTTTCTATTGGCAAGTGGTGCCCGTCTTGTGACAGTGGGTTCTGAGGATTCTGAGAGGTACTTTGAGACGACTTGGCCTCCTTAGGCTTGCCTTCGTTCTACTTCGTCTCTTGGGCGAGAGCTATCACCACTGTGGTGTTCTAGTCTATAGGGCTACAGACTTGCACATCGAACTTGATGTACTCGTCTAACCCAAAAAGGAAAGCCTCCTTTTCTTCGGCATCTGATTTGCGCAATTGGACGTCAATCTGCAAAATGCGGTTGGAAAAGGACATAACAGGAGTGCCATTTTGCTTTAGACCATGCCAATCTTCTTTTAACCGATCAAGGTACTGTGGTGGCATGAAGGGGGCCTTGAGTTTTGTCTTGGAAGTCGCCCCAACTCAATGAGTGTCACGAGGACATGACAACTGCTAACCTTAGTTGTTGGTTTCTTTCCAATGATTTTTGTTTAATTTTTGAGACTCTCTTTTTGAAGTTGCAAATGGTCGGGACATTGTAAGGCCAATGTGAACGGTAGTTTCACCCGCAGATGGGAAGTTGGTCGGCACTGGAACTTGTAAAGTAAAAGGATGTCTAGGCTCAGTTCAAGATCATGTAGGTCCCCCCATCGCACTTAGCAAGTTGGTGGATTCTAGGAAGTGAACTCAATAAAGGCATAAAGTCAAGGTGGGATCACCAACAGAAAGTATCCAACAGTTGGGCCACATTGCACTTTTGGATGCGGTCCCAATGAGGATAGATGGTCAAATGACGAGTAGGAGCCCAACAGAAGCATCTCCTAAAAATTAGGGAACTACTATTTTGGGCCGTGAAATGTGTTCGCCTCATTACCTTCGGTATGACCAGGGGAACATTTTATTACTCTACTGCAAAGTCAACTCATGCACCAGTTGAGAGATTTTTAAGCAAGAAGCCCAATGCGGGGAAATTGCATGTATGAGTGCCAAGTGGCACTTTTTGGCCAATTTACCAAGTTTGGGAGAACAGAACTCGTAACTGACTTTTTGGAGCAATTTTGGAGGCTGTTAACTTTGATTTTCAACCATTTTTGAGCTTCCCATGACTTTACCTAGGACATAGGAGCTCATTTTCAGCATTGAAAGGCATCAGATGCGTGTTTACAGAGCTATTTTGCTGCGTTTTCAGCGATACGCAAGTTTTGGCAGCCATGGAAATCTTCCCCTTTTTGCATCTATTTGTTCACAGATGCATTACAGGTCAAGGGCAGCAGAGGGGGCGCTCGATTTATGCTGGGAGAATGCTTCATTGAGAACCTGTCTCACAGGTTAAGAGATATGGAGTGCTTTCTTTCCCTCTCATGTACAGTGTGGTGCTAGGAGTGATGACCTGCACACTACACACTGCTCTCTCTCCCCCCTACGTGCAGTTATGTGATGCCCCACAAGAGGGCTCTTCATTTGACTGATGTAAGCTGAGTGGTTTCATGCTTTTGTGCTGAGGCAAGAGCCTCCTTGAGCAAGAACACGGGTAGCTAATTGCTGCTCCAAAGCAGGCACCGGTGAGACCCTACAGATGCATTTTCAGCGCTCTGTATGCGCTGTAAATTGATTGTTTTTCAGCCATACGGACGCCAGAACCATTGGGAATAGTGCCCCACTAGTAGAGGACAGTTAGGGGACTGTTTGGAGCTGAAAACAGGGCAAAAAGCAGTAAATACAGAGTGCTGAATTTACTGTTTTTGGGCAGGAATCAGAGGGTTTATGCCAGTGGAAGTGAGTTCCAGCAGGGGAATTGGTTTCGCGGAAGTTTCGGGGTTGTTATGCTGCCAAAATTTGGCCAAACAGGTGGTATCTAGCTGGATACAGGTAAAGGATTCCCAGGACTCTACTTTGTAATTTACCCTCTCAAAGAATAAAGAAATACTGAAAGGGGCGCCAATTTTGGGGCCTACAGGTTGTCGGCGTCTGCTCGGGGCACTCTAGCTTCCGAGCCGTGTGTGTATTCAAGTGTTAATTCCCGTCACAGGTTTCCTTTGCACGTTCTCTCTGTGTGTGTCTAAAGTAAAGAATTTTGGGTGAAAGCCAACGCCTACCGCCCCGCGGACCGGTTTCAGAGAGGGGTACGCCTTCCTCGCCATGCTCAAGGTGCTCAGCCAGCTGTGACTCCTGCCAAGCTTGATACCAATTAATGGCATCTCCTGCTGGATACATGGCAACCGTCAAAACTTTATTGTTAGTTGTTTTCTTGTTAGTTGCAAAGTAAACATTAAATTGATGCAACCAAGAATGAATCACAGATGGGTCCATCTTACCATCAAACTTACTAAACGTCAACTTCTCAATGACTAGATGGTTGGAATCTTCGTCTCTACCTGTGCTACATGATGGCTCGCCAGACTCCTTGAGTGACTCGCCTTTCGTAGAGAGTACCTATAGGACCAACTCTTGCATGCGTTGATCCCTCTGCACCTCTTGTTCTAACTCCATAGCCGCTTCGGTCGCTATGTGTTGAGCTTTGCGTGCTAGCTCACGCTCAAGTTCCATAGCTGTCCTTTCTACACGATTTGTGGTCCATGGCGGTGCGTTGTGCCTCTTGTTGTAGCATCATGTCCATCATCGACTGGACCAAAGCCTCCATAGGGTTTGGTGGAATCCGTGGCGTAGATGGGGATGAGGGAGGATCGTGGAACAATCCTCTTGTTGTAGAAACTTGGTCTTCCCAAGTCCACTCTCATCACCTTCATGCAAAGTATCCATTCTGCTTCGAGTGATGACCATGCACTGAGTTCTTGGGTATTTGGGGTTCTTGGGTTCTTGAGGGTAGTGAGGTTCTTGGCTTACAATTTGCGTTTAAGAAGGCTTTTCTCTTACCCAAGCTCAACTCCTTCCTACGGGTGCATCCTTGGCTACCTTGAGCTCACACCAAGGTTTCTTTTTCCCACCTCACGTTGATTGGCTTGCCGCTAAGTGCAAGGTCCCCTCTCAATGAGTGGAAAAGAGGAACGAGGGGAGGCTAGACAATCCCTTCTTTCTTGGGTTACCTGCCACTTTTCAAAAACACAGATTAGGGATCGACACGCCCAAGTGGTCTTGAGTTACGTGCGACCACAACAAGCAAAAAAAATTCTTGTGGTTTTTTCCTTGAGTGATGATACCAAACACTGCCAAAGAGATCTGATACCAATGTCATGTGCAACAGAAGTGAATGATGGTGTAAGCTCAAGATGAGTGCTCAGTGGGTAGTCAAGGTTCCTTTTACTTTTGAGGAAGGGAGAGCCTTCCTTGCTTAGAGAGAGAATGTGCAATGACCAAAACAAGAGAGTGGAATGCAAACTGAGTGAGAGTGCAAGAGAGTGCGAGAGAGAGAGAGAGAGAGAGAGAGAGAGAGAGAGAGAGAGAGAAGAGACGACACTAGATGGGGTCCCAAACTCCCCTCCAAGGGTCCCCCTCTGTATTGCTAGTAGACAGGTATTTGCTTTAGATTGTCAAAGGTCTGGTACAATGCTTCTAGATGTTGTGGTACTTGACGACGACGACAATGATGTCGACGATGATGATGACGATGTCGACGACGACGATGATGTCGACGATGACGACGACGTCAATGGCTGAAACCTGAAAACGCTAAGATCTATTGTTGTGGATCTGCTATTGCTGCAAGGCAAGGGCTGATCTGTTATCGCCAAGGCTTGCAAGGCTGAGGACTCCAAAACGCTGACTGCTTAGGGCTGAAAACAGAAAACATCGGCTGATCTGGGCTGAAAACTGAAAACGCTATTGATCTGCTACGACAGGAATGTCTGCGGCGAGATTTTGCTACCAAATAGTGCGGTACGGCAAGGCTAAGGGCTGATCTGCTGGCCAAAACGCCAAGGCTGAAAATGCTGGTTCTGGCTGCTGAAACGCTGGTGATTGCGGCTGAAAACGCTTGAAGTTGTGCTCTATCTGTCTTCTGCCTCTTCCTAGCGCCCAAGGGCCTCCCTTTATAGCTACCAAAAGGTGGGCCAAGCAGTCTCCCCAACAGCCCCACGTCACGTGGTGATAAAAATGCTCATGCTAGGTATGCAATCAGAGGGTATGCAGTTAGCTTAAGTGCGTGGACATGCACGGCCTGTGTACAGGCTCACAAGGAACACTTCCTAGGCGTCCTAAACCCTAGAAGTAGGAACAGCTTGTCCACATGCACATAGGGTTGGATGCAGAGTTACCGGGAACGGAATATAACATGCCTGGAACGCCGGAACAGCGTTCCGGCCGGCTGGAGAAAACTAGAACTCCCCGGAACAACAGCCGTTCTAACTGCCTGCCTGAAAGCGGAACGTTCAATCGGAACGGACCGGAACGGCCTGCAACGGACAGAAAGTCAGAAATGGCTAGTTTTTTATAAACGCCCCATGAGGCTTAACCAGTGAGCACTCCTATATACCCCCTCACCCTTTCCTCTCAAGCTCACTCAAGTCTCTTGCTCTCGAGTCTCAAGTTCTCAACTTCTCAAGGCTCTCTCTCTCTCTCTTGCTCTCAAGCTTCAAGCCTTCAACCTCCCCTCGGCGCTACGATCTCTCGAGTCTCAAGCCTTCAAGCCTTCAAGCCTTCAAGGCTCTCAAGCTCTCTCTTGCTCTCAAGCGCTCAAGCCTCAAGCCTTCAAGCCTTCAAAGTTCAAGGCTCTCAAGGCTCAAGCTCTCTCTTGCTCTCAACTTTCAAGGCTTCAAGGCTCACGCTCTCTATCGCGACTCTCTTTTGTCTTCATCATCCATCACCCCATGGCCTCTTCTTCTCGTACAACCCCCTCAGTTCATGCGGGCAACACTCAAAAGGCGAAGGAATGGTCGTGGTGGGATGAAATGACCTTGGAGGGTACCTTGTCAGCGGCGGGAGGTTCTCGAGCATGGGCATGCAAGCTATGCTCTTACATGCGGAAAGGGGGGCATGACAAAGTGCAGGCACACTTTCTTCGAGTGCCGGGACATGAGGTGAGATTTTGCACCAACGTAACCATCGAGAAGAGGAAGGAGCTCGAGGAAAAGGATCGGCAATTCAACCATAAAGCCAAGCCCGCACGCAAAGGTATCGACCCAAAGACTCTCATTTTCCCTTCTTCCTCTCTACCCGATTTAGGTGCCGGTGAATCTTCATCGGGTCCGATTCATCGCCAAAGGACCCTTGCCACCTCTTGGGACCCAAAGAAGAAGGAAGAGGTGGATGCGGCCATGGCCCGATTCTTCTATCACGACCATATCCCATTTGTCGCGCCGAGGTATGTTTTATGATTTATCAATCTTCTCTCTCATTTCTTCCGTTATCGTCATTTCCGCCTTTTTGATACTAACCTCTTCTACGTTTGATCGAAATAGGTCAGAGTATTGGAAAGTCATGGTGCAACGGATAGGAGAGTATGGCACCGGCTATGTGCCGCCATCTTGAGAGGCTCTCTGAACCACTTTGCTCGATCAAGAGAAGGCTATCGTGGAGAAAGCAACACTCAACATTCAGGGTCTTTGGGCAAAACAAGGCGTTTCCCTCATTGCCGACGGGTGGAGCGATACAAGGAAGAGATCTATCCATGGTCTTGTCGCATACTCGAGTGGAGAGATGCACTTTGTGCACTCTCATGATGCCACCGAGAGTGGCAAGTTCGCCGATGTCCTCTCTGCAGAGTAGACAACGGCCATAGAATCGAGTGGTGAGCAACATGTGGTGGCCTTTGTCACAGATGGGGAGGCATCAAATAGGGCAGCAGCAGATACTATAGAGGGTCACTATCCGCATGTGACAGTGTGCTTTTGCATGGCACACTGCTTGAACAACCTTCTAAAAGACATCGGCAAGCTAGACTGGATCGCTCCACTCATAGCTGATGCAGTGAAGATTGTTACTTTCATCAACAATCACAACTTAGTTCGGAGTGAGTACCTCAAGAGGTCGGGCAGCAAAGTGCTTCTAAAGTATTCAGACACCCACTTTGCATTCAACTTTCTTCTTGTGTGCAGGCTGTCTGAATGCCAAAATGCGGTCCGACGGGTCTTCATTAGTGATGAGTTCACCACCTCCCCCTATGCAAAGACAGTTGCACGGATTTTGTGCAAGGATAAGGCAGAGGATCTTGAGTTCTGGAAGGAGCTCAAGAGTCTAGACGCACAGGTAAAACCGGTGGTTCATTTGCTTCGAGTTCTAGATGGCATGGATCCTTGCATTGGCAAGATTTACGAGGCAATGGACCGCATGATCGAGCAGCTTGCACAGCTTGAGCCGAAAGTAGAGCGATATGAGGAGATCCATGTGCTTTGCACCTCAAGGTGGAATTCATATGCTTCTCCTTTACACGGGGCAACGTACATGGTGGATCCAGAGTTCCAAGGTGCAAGGCCAGAGACACATAGAGAAGTCATGAACCAATTTACAGAGATCTTAAACAAGATGGTTCTAGACAGAGATGGGCGACGCATTGTCAGAGATCAGTTGAGACAGTACAGAGAGATGCGGGGGTCATTTGGCAGTCCAGATGCTCAGATTGATCACAGGAAGATAGGTTCAGTGCTATGGTGGGAGGACTATGGCTATGATGGCCCTGAGCTTCAGAGATTGGCGATCCGTATTCTCAGCCAGTCAGTTAGTACCTCATGCTTGGAGCAATTGTGGAGTACCTTTAGCCACATTGCTTCCAAGAAGAGGAATCGGCTTGGAGTGGAGAAGGCTAATGATCTTGTCTTTGTCAACGCAAATTTGAAAATGCTTTGCAAGAGTACAGACAAACAGACAGATCCTTTTACACAGTGGGAGATGGAGCAAGAGGCTCCTCAAGCAGGTGGAGATGCACATCCACCAACACCAGGTACTTCATCCGTGGCTGAGATTGTGAGCCGGGCCTAGAGCTCGATGATGAGGAATGGGAGGATGTACATGATTTACAGCTAGCTACTACGGATTGGGAGGCCTCTCAGGCTAGTGGCTCTTGAGTCTTGAGGCTTGAGAGTTGCGAGTCGCGACTTTAGGACTTCCATTATAATTTATCCTTACCTTTTTGAGCCTTGACATTTGTAGCTACTAGCATCTTTATGGTATTTGTCACCTTCAGTCTTTTGGTATTGTGGTCACTGGTTTGCCCCCCTTGTAGTCTCGACTCTCAATATGGTATGTCACCTTTGGTTTTTTTGTAGCGCCTTGGCGGGCCTTGTTAGCCATAATTAAGCGAAAAGTGTTATCTCTAGACTCTAACTACTACTCTTGCAATTATTTGAGAGCTCTAATCTGTAATTACATATGTTATTGACAATTGTGTATGGGCATTGTGTTTGCTCAATGTTGTGTATGTGCTATGTACTCTCGGCGCCGCACATCCCAATCAAGTCATAATAAGGTTGAATGGTCTTCGAATCGTGTTTTTTGTGGGTATTACAGTCAAAGGACTCTAGTACTACTTGTATTCAAACACATAACACTAAAAAAAACAATATTTGGGTGTTTTTTTAGCCTCCCGTCCCGGGCCCATTCCCGTTCCCCCGTTCCACAGGGAGGCCCGTCGCCGTTCCCGTTCCGCGTTCCGGTTAACTCTGGTTAGACGTGCACGTGACAATCAAACTTGCATTTTCAGCATACAGGAGCAGCTCAGGTCTACCAGCTTCCTCCCAATCTGCTCTCAATCAGTGGGGAATCCAGCCTGTTGGGGTCGCTAAAGGGCTTTACTAGAGGCAGCCCTTCCACTTCATTTTGAGCAGGACTTGGCAGCTGGTGCAATCATCCCAGGAGCCAAGCGTTTTGCATCAGATGGCCTCACCAAATGGTTTCCAGAACCTACAGATCAATAGCCTTTTCCAATGGTGGTTTGGGGTCACCAACCAAGCCAGGAAGAAGGAAGAAAAACTGCATTTGCAGCTGAGAGGCAGATCTTAGATCTGCAACCACTCAGCCACCATTTAGCCATTTGTTACTTGCCAGAATGGTAGCAAGAAGATCTCAAGTTCAGATCAGTCCATTACATCTCAGAATTCTTCCAAGGAGAAAGTTTCCAGCCCATTAGAAGCAAGATCTCGTACCAAGAATATATCCTGAATCAGCCCGAGAGGGTCGTTGTCTTGCAGGAGTTGCTTAGAGCCATCGGGTAGAGAAAGGTTGGAGCCTCAAAAGAGACCGATGACATTTAAACTATCTGGTCAATTAATGTAATAACTAACCAAACTCTTGAAAGACTCTACACTAGGTTAAAACAGGAAACAAATAAAATACAAAAGCCACTATATATAGGGTGCTCAAGGGTATCCTATGTTTGTACATGTGACCTAGCTTATGTAATCAACATAGAACACATATGAAACTTTATACGAGGATGTAAGAACAAGTATCCAACTAACGTGATTTACCTTGTTACACAACAAAGACTTTGCTGAAAATATAAAAAAAGATGATTATTATATTTGGAAAAATTATGTGATATATGTCCTAATGATTGTTCTTGACCTTAAAACCCTTCTTATCCTTGCAAGCTCCAATAGCATGGCAACATGGGTCTCAGCAACAAGGAAAGGCACGAGTGATAAATGTACAAGCGATTCTATCTAAATCAAATTAAAGTCAAAAATCTTCCAGATGGCATTGGAAATCCTATAAACTACCACCAGGGCAGCATGAAAAAGTCAAAAATACCTTTCTCAAATCTTGAGAGGCACTCTCTGACCGAACTCTCTTGATTTTCTGATACAAGACAAGCCCTGGACATCATCATGCACTATGAGGGCATCAGAGTCCTCAACAACGTAAACTAGTGTCAAAAAAATAAAGAGCTGGTGTCATAATGAGTGAACATTTTGAACGAGTCAAATGAAACTAACCATATCCAGCAAGGCCTCCCCCAGAAATCAATAATACTACGGCAAAAATATCTGAGTAGATCTGCCACACCAGCATCAGCAGAAACGAATTCATGGTAAGAACGAGAAAAGAAACTTAATACATATGCTCACTGTTCCTAATAGAATGAGTTTTACAGTCTTTACGCCTAAAAGCCTCAGAAACAAAAGCTCCACAGCTACAGCATTAACTAAATGGGGATGGCCTTCTAAAAAAAGGTTTCAGGTAAAGAAATTTATTTCATATGCTTCCCAAAAAAAGTGGACAGAGAAACTATACCTGAGAAAGGGTTGCAGAATTGATCGAATTATCATCCCCCATGCCAATCCAGATGAGGATAGCAAAGGCTGCTGTCAAAAGGAATATTAGCAGAACCACCTGAGAACCAACATAAAAAGCCATAACTTGCCACAGTCATGCACAAAGGATGTGGCATACACCAAATCTCCTAAATAGAAAAAACATTCACAGAAAAGGAAACACTACAGCTCACACAAAATGTATGTCTTATATATCTGCTTAAGCTTCAGGTTTTATCAGCATTACAATATCCCAAATGCTCACAAAACAACTTCATAGGCAGCACAATTTTTCTGTCAAGAAGTCTTTGCAATGCGTAACACTCAACCACAAGGAAAGATACAACAATGTACCCCAATCACAAATTTTTGTCTGCTTCGTATGCGGGGAAATCTCCAATGGGGGCACCACCTCCAGCTGCTGTCTGTACGCCTTTTACTCAAGTCTCTTGAAGTAAGTGCAGGAAGAACAACATAGTCATTCTCTTCTTCCTCCTCGTCTTCTCTGTCAGTGGCTTGGTGGCAGAGATCCAGCCTGAGCACAAACTAGGTCAAGTAAGCATATGTGACGTGCAAGTGGCATGACATCACATAAACAATCAGAGGCATCACAATCCTAAAATTCTGAACCCACTGAAAGTTGCATTGTTCTGGTGCTGTTTTGCGCATAAACATAGCTCTTTTATGTTTAAGCGAAGGCACCAACTGCAGCGAGCGGTGTGGTTAGCAAAAGTAGCCACAAAAGCTACGCAGAACATTTCCGGTTCTCATTCCTCATATGTCCGAAGATTAAAACATAAAAGCATCGAATCAGCACTCTCTCCTTTGCTTCTCGCCTTGATTTGGCAATACTGATCCTCCATTTCTCCGTCAGAATGTAACATTATCTTGACGTACAGGTGACACACATCAAGTGAAGGGCAAGAAAGCACCAGCTACTAAAAGCTTGGGGAAGCATCAATGGACGAAGAGTACACATTTTGTATGATCACACTGTCCAAAAAGAGTGAATTCTTTCTTTTGAGGAATCCGTTATACGGGCCATACAGTCTCTCAGAATCAAGTGAGAATGGACCAAGCAAAGATCCAAGCTGTCACAACTGGGTGACATCACACGTGGCATGATTGTGCCTGATCAAAAGAGAGAATAGAGGCCAATCCGACTGAAGCCGCCCCTCACCTAGGCCCCCATTCCATCACAAGCACTATAGAAAACTGTTGTCGTCCGCTCTGCAGAGAAGAGAACTACTCTAGGTCTCGAAACGAGTGTGGAAACTACTCCTAAGATAGATCCACCGGTCATAAAAGGACTATCTAGTATCAATGGGCCTGCAAAAAAATCCCATCCAGAAAGAAGCCAAAAAAGGATCCCTGGTGTCGGTAGTCATCATTTGAAGACAAGAGAACAAAGCCGCAATCCAGCAAGGCCAAGCGGCTGATCCACAACTCCTCCGGGAAGGTCGGACTGAGCAGACAACACTGCAAATCTATACCAAGGAAATCCAAAGTCAGCAGTCTACGTGTAGAAACTACTGTATGCCGCAACCATCACTGATAGACTGCACGTTCCATCAGATGTCGTGTCAGTAAGTAGAGCCTCCAAGATGAGGGAAAGCCAAACTAAACAGCCCGTGTTGAGTTCATCCTCTACGAAGAGGGAAAGTCAGACTAAGCAGTCTGCACTATCAAGATCCTCTGAGAAGAGGGGTGCGAGACCAATCTGTCTAAGCCGCCATGCCTATATCTCCTGCCTCCAATCCTCCCGTGTCAACAAAAGCACGATCTGCGCCAACAATGCAACCCAACCGTAAACTCGGTGTGGCTCTAAATCTGCAAGTCGATAAAAAAGCCTGTTGGGTTACAAAGGGTTAGTGGAATCAACTATGAGTCCAAGTCCAACCAATCAGGAGGGTAGAAGACCAGCTGCACTACCATCCAAGCCAATCTTTGGGGAACTCCGGATGCCGTCATAGAAAGTTTGATCTCTTGCATCGCGCACGTAAACTCCCCAAAGCAGTCCAAAGCACCCAAGTCACACTCCAGTCTTTAGCTTGAGGCAATGAAATCGTCCGAGAAGAGATCAGAGATCCTCTCCTTAAGTCCATGTAAAAGCTCCTCTGCACGCAAGGGATTTGTCTTACCGAGGTCAAGTGGTAAGACTTTGTCCACCCAAAGTGGTGGTGTCTTCTCTAGGAATATCGTGATCCCATATGCAGGTGTTGCAACCATAACTCTTGTGTCCTGCTTTGATAAGTGCACGTGTGTTCCAGCAATCCACAAGTCACAACCCCCTTTGGAGTATGCAACCGCCAAGCAAGATCGTATGCCCATAGATGATCGTGGAAGTCGAATCTAGTGTATGCTGAAGCAGCCAGTGATAGACTGCATGAATCACCAGATAATGTCTTGTTAGGAGATAGCATCCTCCTGTGCATAAAACGCAAGCCATTAGGCTGCTGTCTAACCAAAAATGCAACTGTGAGGGGCTGAAAACACAGCTGTGATGAGAATTTCAACGTGCTCGTATGCTCTCAGTAAAGTCTAGAGAGGTGCAAAGGGTCCGAGCATGGTATATCTCTGTGTTCACAACCACCACATGTGAAATAAAGCCAAAAATTAGATCTTGAGATCACGGCATTGGATGCCAAACTGGAGAAGTAGAGGGGACCCTCACGAGCTAGGAATTGGATGCCTACAGAGTGTAGAACTCCCTAGGTGCTTGCGATGACCCCCTCTCCCAAATCGTAGACAAAGCCAAAGAAAAATGCTAGGCTGGTCCAAAACCACGCATGGAGAAGGGACTTTCTAGACGATAAAAATAACGCGACATGCAAGCGCTAGTGGAGGACGGGGTTGAGGTTCTGTAGCAAAATGGAAGAGGTTGTATAAGTCCGTCCTGACAAAATGGCTCTAAGTGGTCATGCCTTCCCACTTATGCTAAAAATGTAGACAAATCCTTTAATCGGGAGAGAATCTCTCGTCGATGGAATGTTGATGAAAGATCATAGAGCCTATGCTCTGATACCATGAGAGAGTGCGCATGTATGGAAGCGCGCATGTGTGTGTACGTGTGTGTGTGTGTGTGTGTGTGTGTGTGTGTGTGTGTGTGTGTGTGTGTGTGTGTCGCTACGCGACCTTGGAATATACATGTAAAGCGGATGTGGTAGTGCTTCACGAGCATAGTTAGCATCATTTTGCCGGTCAGACTTCTTATTTTGCGGGATACTAGATTGCCTATGGAGGCAATAAAAATTACTCGGGAGTGCTTATGCTTGTTCGGCATGAATTACAGTCAACTATTGCTTATAATGACCCAAATGGAAGATGGATGGTGGTTCAATGTATTGTTAATGGGGAAGTCTTTGAGTTAGGAGGGGTTTATGCTTTTACAGCTTCTAATGATCCTGCAAGATTATGGAGAGATACCTCCATGTACACTTGGCGTTCGGATGCATTTCTTTGTGGAGATTTTAATAATGCGTCAATTCCTGCCGATAATACTACTGGCCAGTCACACATGTTGCATATGAATGCCAGGCATGGGATCATATGGTGTGTTGATGTGATGCATTTGATCTATGGCCACTTTTGCATGATGGGGATTCAAGATTTACCTTCCAGCTTAATGTTCGATCCTCTTATCGAGCTCGTCTTGACCACTGGCATCTTTTTCACACACAGTAGTGTGATACTTTTGTACGTGATATGAGGGTCGAATACACTTGATGCCTTTCAGATCATGCTCCTATATGTTTGGCTTTAACACTTTGGCCCGTATACGGAGGTTGCTTCTTTGCCTAGGAAACGACTTTTACATGTCGATACTGCATATCTGAAGCATGAAGTTTTCCGTGCCATGATTGTGGACATAATCTTGCCTTTGCTCTCCCATATGTACACAGATATGGATGCTGCATGGTTCCGCTTTGTTATGCGGATCCAGAGTGTTGTTAGCTATTATGGAAAGTATTATGTCTCAATTGCGCGGTGATTTACAGCAACCAAGGGACACCTATCAAAGATTGATGCATATGGCTAATTCCTCCATGCTTTCGGAAACTGAAGTTAATGCATTGATTTCAGCCCGTACTACTATACGACATAACGATGAGCGGAAATTGGCTAAATGGCAAACATGTGCAAGGCAACATGCTTTTGTTGACAAAGGATGTGCTTCCAAACACTTTTTCAAGCACTTACATCATTCTCGTCGCTATCAGGACATCAAAAGAGTTGAGCTTTCCTCTGGCGAGTGGACATCTTCCTCCCCACAGTTGGCAGAGGCTTTGGTTGCCCACTATGGAAAGATTTTTGAAGCACCGCCCCCTCTTACCCATGAAGCTAGACAGGCACGCCATCTATTTCTTTCACATGTTACTCCAGTTATCTTTGTACAAGTACAAGATTTGAGGTTGCGTTCACTGAGGCAAAGTTGCATGTAAGTCTACGAGACTTAGGAAGATGGAAATCTCCTGGTTGGTACGGGCTTACTATTGAGTTCTTTCTCTCCTGTTGGAAACACCTTAAGGAACCTTTATTGGTAATGATGAATATGGCTTGGGAGAAGCAGGATGTACCCCTTTCTTGGAAGGAGGGGTTGCTCAAGTTATTGCCAAAGCATGTCTTTTGTGATCAATTTTCCCATTGGCGGTCTATCACCCTTATGCCGGTAGTCTATAAATTGATGGCCAAAATGATAGTCAACCGTGTTAAAGATTACCTGCATGAAGGACTTCATCAACCCAGTATGGTTTCATACCTCGCCGGCACATCACTAACAATTTGGCGAATGTCATCATAGGCATAGAATATGTGAAATACACTCAGTAGGATGTGTTGGTTATGCAAGTTGATATTGAAAAAGCTTTTGATACTGTTTTATGGGATTACATCACAAAAACAATGCAAAGGCTGGGATTTGGGCAGAAAATTTTGCAGATTGTCTTCCTCCTGTATGCTCAGAGCACTTCTATAGGTCTGTTGGGTGGTTCTATCACGGATGCTTGGAATCTAGGGCGTTCGGTCAGACAAGGGTGTCCTCTTAGTGCTTTGCTGTATGCAATTGCTTCGTACCCCTTGTTACATCTTGAGACCCTCACTTCATCGAGTCATCTGCATGGTCTTGCTCTGCCCTCTGAAAAGCACTTTATCGTCCAGGCATATGCTGATGACTCTCTTTTCATGCCCAAAAACGTTAAGGAGGATGTGCAACAGATTATGCATGCTCTGCATTTATTTGTCTTAGCAACTAGATTGCATGTTAATTTTCGTAAATCCAAGTTGATGCCTCTGAAGGAATTCCATTGGCATAGGCTTCTATGGCCAGGGGAGATTGTTTCCCCTCAGACCATAGTACGCCATTTGGGATATCTGATCGGTTGGAATGTGTCCGCAACACAAAAACTTGAATGGGTGCTGCAAAGAATCCACTTAAAGCTTAGCTATTGGAAATTGTCAATCTGGCCGTTACATGTGCGTCTCAGGATTGTCAAATGCATAATGATGGCCTACGTGCAGTTTATTTGCCTCTTTTATGCTGGCCCCAGCGGTGCCTTGTGTTTCTTATGTCATGTATGTTGGAACATTTCTGGCCCACAAGAAAGGATTGCGGTTTCTATCTATGGATAAGCTATGCACGCCTCGGATCTTTCTAATATAATGCATTGCCTTCTGCTATGGGAGAGGTTGGTACAAGAATCACAAATACAAAAAATGCTTTGATGGTTCTCAATGACAAACCACAGTAGACCGACCTAAAATTGTATGCTCTATTCATAATCCTCAGATGTTTGAAGTTGACACATTCTGCAGTCAAGGACAATTAAGTTCACCCCTAGCGGCCAATTTACCAAAACACCAAGATGCAGCTTTTTTATTTGCACATGACCTCGCGTGAAGATTGAAGAGTCACAAAATGATGTGAAGACATACCAGAATGAAAGGAGGAGAAGGAAAGTTGCTAGGAACAAAATCTGTGGTATAGCTGCACATCAATATAAAAGAACTAAATCAATGCACATTCCATCGCCACCATTAAAAAATGTAATGTGATTTTTCCTATGAAAGCCAGGGAAATCGCAACCCAACAAATTCTTATCAGCCAGACAGTTCTTAGCATAGCAAAAAGCATCAAAAATAGAAGTACAGTCTTTGATGGTTTGAAGAAACCCTCTTTGTTTTCATAAGCTCTATTCCAGATGAAAAGAAACACTTGAGAATTGAGCCTAATTATTTCCCATAATAAGGCACAGACATGAAATATATAGAAATAGTGAAGCTGTCATGTAAGAAGTGTGCAATCCTATTGACAAAGAGTACTGAGAACCATATAAATAGCCTAGTCAAACTGAGCTTTCTTACCCATGACTAAAAACCCACACGCATGAGACCAACACTGCCATCCACCACACTTCGCAACGGGAGTCAGGATAAAATATAAAGCATAGCCTGGAATACAACAAAAAATGTATAAGACTCAATAAGGCTGGACCCACGTCCTGACAATTTACAAATGCACTACCCTCAATGAAAGTTCATACCAAGATTAGAGGCACCCATCAGACAAAGAAACACCTGTGAGCAAACAGCAGAATGCACTGAGGAGGATAAGAAAAGAAAATTCTTCACAAAATACAAATATAAACAGTTATAAGTGTCATATGCCCTTGAGGATAATATTCAAGGTCTGAAACCTCACATCCCCAGTCAGACTTATGCAAACTTCAATATACTAGTTAGGCGTGGACCTCACTCATCCAAATGATTCCTATTTGAGAACATCCATGGAATGGCTTTCTGAATGTGAAGGAGGAAACCAACAAAGTGAGTAACATACACCAATAAGACTGGTTAACCCATAAAGTGGCCTAGAGTTTCACATAGTTCATGCAAATATCTAACACAGAACAAACTTTCACATAGTTCATATAAATACCCATAGGATTAACAACATGATAGCCTTGAACTACCTTCTGACGATTACAAACCCAGCTGCGACTCCTGATAAACAGCCTCAATAGCTGCAAAGGTCAAAAAATGAAGCATGTAAGTAAATCTCTCTCAGAGGTAAATGGATACAACAATTATAACTTTAGTGGAAGCAAGGTAGAAATATTCAGCATTTGAAGCATTCAAAAGAAGATCAGAGGAGCATCACGATATACATACCATAACTAATAAAAACAAGATAAATAGAAATAACAACTAGATTCACCAAAAAGAAGAAAAAAAAAGGAGCTGAACGCCAAATATGTCCTTGTCGGATTCCCTGTAGATCTTACTTGAACTACTTTCTACACAAAAAGTGTATGGCTTAAACTTAAAATAAACAACTCTGCAAGGGAATCAAATGAAAGCTTTGAGACCCCTCAAAAAGGTAAAATTGATATTCACAACCTTCCATTTCTAAACAGATTCTCACTGAGTTAAATGCTTTTGCAATTTTGATTCTGTCAACCAACAACGTGGTCTTGGGCTCTTGATCCTCACAAGCTTCTCACATGGCATGACTTGCACAGGCATGTTGCAGGTCAGGCTGATATATTGCTTGTGTAAAAATCACAAGCTGTCTTACGTTCATACTCAGCGTTGTGATACACTTCCCTGAAGCTTCTTTTTTTTTTTAAGGCCGGTTAATGGCACTAAGTCTCACAATAGAGATGTATGCATTTATGTGGTCTCCCCTTGGCTCAAGATTCACGCTGTACTTGTAGTAGGTAGAGGGTGGAGCCATCTGGCTCCCTTTGTCATGAAGCATGCATTGATATATATTATGTACGTAGATGAATCCAGAGTAACGCTTAAGCCCAGATTCACCTTTAAAGGAAAGTGCAAGGTATCGACTCGTGGTAGTCACCCACAAGACCATATAACCATCGGCTCCATCATGCATAGCATTGACTAAACACTATGACATCCCCACTAACGTCGTCAGTGCCCGATAGTGGGTGTAGAACTAGGTATTAATATATGCTCCCCCACACCGCCCCCAATAAGCCCAGTATCTAACCCACATAAAGAAGACCGCAAAACGCTGTAATGTCGGCGGGAAAATGCAAAATACCCAAAACCTTTTGTGAAAAACAACCCTAGGAAAGCAGAGCCGCATATAGGCCGATACATGGCGAAATCAGTCTCTAAGTAATGCAGCAATCCCACAGCAAGTGGCAAATATTCTCTTTTGCAGTGGAGCAACGGATGCAAGAGGAGGGGCGAATATGACAGGCCCTAAGGAAGGTGCCAACAGGAAGCACTCCAAGCAAACAGCACCAAAGAAACAGTAGCTCCTTCAATGGCAAATGGCTTTTCCACAAGGCAGAGAGCAGCTTGCTCCACCAGAGATCAAATTTGTGCATGTGCCAAAGGGCATTGCAATGATCAGCAAGCCATGATTGTGGTAGAAGAAGAGCATAAATTCAACCCGCAAAAATATCTCGAAAAGGCGTCTCCTGAAGATCCCAATTAGACATGCCATCACCATCAGGTAAAGGTGAAACTGGCAAAAAGTCAAGCAACATACTTTGAAGTTCTCTCCAAAACTGACGGTAATGCATGCCCAATCCAAAACGGCGAGCGGCGAAAGAAAACTCAAAAGTATAACCAGCCTCATCGACTACATCCTCAACCACACGAATACCACGGCCAGAGAGAAAGTAAGCCTGGCGAGGGGAGCGGTCGACCAAAGCAAGAGAAAATGCTCGGCTCCAATCGAGACTCTCCAAACGAACCGAATCACCTTCCTACCGAGGATTCCATGAAAGATGAATCGTAATGTCAGGTGACACATCCCAACCCTATGTGTCCGTGGACAAGCTACACCATAGCAAGGTTCCCGTCAGTCAAGTCAAGTCTAGATTAGCAGTGATCTGGCACTTTTGTGAGTCTATTCGTAGACCGTGCATGCCCGGTCACTGAGCATAGATGCATATCCTCCGGTTGCACACAGCATGATCATCGGAATTCCCATCAGAATCCATTAGCATCAGTTAGGGGATCTTTCCAATGCATTTAGCCTATTTTCCTATTTTTTGGTTATTTTCACTTATTATTTTTAAGTGACTTTCCAACAAAAGTAGGTAGGGCAATTTGCTAAGTTAATATATAAGCAAACCCAAGTTAACACTTTCTGGTAGAAGAGGCAGCAGGAGCTTCCCGCTCAACAGGCAACTTCTCAGCAGTACCCCCCTCAGCAGTAGACCCTCACCATCCACTACTTCCCTTTGGCGTTTTCCTCCCAGCCAGCCATCGCCTACAAGTCCTCTTGCCTGGCGTTTCCAACATCAGCAGATACATCCCAGCCAACTTTTTCAGCCCTTGACAAAAACGCCAGCATCATTGCAGATTCAGCGTTTTTTCAGCCCTGTCAAAAACGCCAGCTCAGCAGTAGCAAAAACGCAGAATTCAGCAGTTGGATTCTCGCAGTTTTCAGTCTATGACGCAGTAGCAGATCAGCCCCTAGACGGTTGCAGATGTTCCCCCCATTTTCAACCAAGAAAACGCAGCCAAAACAGTCATTTTCAGCCACCGAAACAGTCCCGGAATTCAGCGATTAGAAGATCCCAGATTTCAGCCATCAAGTCGTCATCGTCATCGGCATAGTCCCATTGCATCAGTCCATTGCATACGCATTGTACACCTTTGCGCAATCAAAGTTAGACCACTCTCGCCGACGAGAGTGGGACCTTCGGAGGAGGGTTTTACAACCTCTCGGGTGTCGTATCTCTTCTCTCTCCTTCTCTCAGTCTCATTCACTTGCACGCACAATATTCACTCACTTTGTTCGTGATCATAGCACTCTCCATAAGACGGAAAGCTCTCTCTTTCCCTAAGAACTAAAAGGAACCTTGAGCAATAAAGATCACTAATCTTGAGAAAATACAACATTCATTCCGCTGCACCTAACACGTAACCTCTTTCCAGGCAGACACCAAAGTGGAAGCAAGAGGACATCCAGGAATGTACCCTTCCATCTTGCCAAAAACCACTTCCCAGATAGATGGTTGCCAATGGCCAAAAGAAGAAGTAACAACATGCTGACCAAGGTGTGCAAACATAAGAGTCCAAGGCTGAATTTGTTGCGCAAGTGTAGGCAACAACATAGCTTTCCGAGCAAGAACATGCCTGCGCAAATCCAAGATGTTAAGGCCACCCAGGCGTTTAGGAGTGCAAAGCTTCTCCATAGCTAGCTAGCTCTCTCTCTCTCTCTCTCTCTCTCTCTCTCTCTCTCTCTCTCTCACTCAAATTGTTTATGGGGTGTCAGGTGCAGCGGAATTGAATATGGTGAAGATCTAGGTTTTACACTTCCACAAATCTTTTACTTCTTTTCCTTGTGTTAGTGAATGCTTTAGCTTGCTTGATGGTTCCTTTTTGCACAGAGAGAACGAGAGAGAGATGTAGAGATGTGCAAAGGGAGAAAAGAGGAGAATGACACCCGATAGGGTCCCAACCAACCCTCTCAAGGGCCCCCCACATCGTTGTCAATGTGGTATTTGATTTTGATTCCGTAAATGGAATGTACACACATGCACTACCTCAAGTGTAGAATCGAATGGTGAATGTCACCGTGATAACTCCGCAAAACAAGGCACCTTCGGGGCTGATTTGATGCACCTTTGGAATCCTTCTCGATATGGGATTGTAGATGGCCACCATGTCACGTGACACATTCAACCCTATGTGTCCGTGGACAAGCTACAGCATGATCAGGGTTCAGTCAGTCTAGTCAGCCTAGATTTAGAAGTGATCGGGCACTTTTGTTCCCTCCATCCTCGCCATAGAAGAACCCCTAGCGTTTTTGGATTCCCTCAGCATCCCCATCTAGCCCTTGGCGATTTCAGCCCGGATCCTCGCCAACAATCCCCCAAGCCTGGCGTTTGCAGTTGCACCATCGCCAGCATACCAGAACAGCCAGTGTTTTCACTAACGCCAGCAGCAAGTTGCAGATTGGCACAGCGTTTTTGCCAAAGCCCCCAGATCTGCCAACGTTTTTTATTTTCAGCATTAATGCATCAGAACAGCAGCGTTTTCAGCCCTATTGGACAGCAGACAATTCAGCCTAATTGGTTGCAGATACACCCCCATTTTCAGCCTCGAAAACGCAGCCAAAACAGTCATTTTCAGCCACCGAAACAGCCCAGAAATTCAGCAGAAAGAAGACCACAGATTTCAGCCCTATAGTCGTCGTCGTCATCACCGTCGTCGTCATCGGCATAGTCCCAGGCTGCATCAGTCCATTGCATCGTCATTGTACCACTTTGTGCAATCAATAAGTAGACCACTCTCGCCGACGAGAGTGGGGCCTTCGGAGGACGGTTTTACGACGTCTCTGGTGTCGTATCTCTCTTCTCACTCTATCTCTCAGTCTCATACACTTGCATGCACAGTGTCCATTCACTTTGTTTGTGATCATAGCACTTTCCATTAAGAACGGAAGGCTCTACCTTCCATAAGAACAAAAGGAACCTTGAGCATAGTTCGGAGCACTCATCTTGAGCAAAGCGCAAACAATCATTCCGCTGCACCTAACATTGGTATCAGAGCTTTGGCAGTGTTCTGTATCACTCAAGAAAAGAACCACAAGAACCACAAGAATTTTTTTTTGCTTGTTGAGGTCGCACGAACCCAAGTTCACTTGGGCGTGTCGATTCCTAATCGTGTTTTGTTGAAGAGTGACGGGAATCCCAAGAAAGAAGGGCTTGTCCAGCCTCCCCTTGTGTCTCTTTTCACTCATTGAGAGCGGACCATGCACTTAGCGGCCGGCCAATCGACGTGAGGTGGGAAAACGCAACCTTGGTGTGAGCACAAGGCCGCCAAGGGGTGCACCCGCGGAAAAGAGTAGAACTCGAGTGAAGAGAAGATCCTTCTCAAACGCGATTTGCAAGCGAAAGAAAACCTCAAGAACCTCAAGATCCTCAAGAACCCAAGAACCAAGACCCTCAAGAACCCAAGTTCCTCGTGAACTTAAGAACCAAAGATCATAGTGCATGGTCGTCACCCGAAGCAGAATGGATACTTCGCATACAGGTGATGAGCATGAGAGAGGCGGCGAATATTTTTCCCCACCACGAGATTTTTTCGACCCTCCCCCTTCGCCATCTACGCCACAAGTTGCACTAACTCCTATGGAGATGATGGTCAAGTCGACGTTGGACATAATGGCACAACAACAAGAAACGAATCGAGTTGCGTTGGCACAACTCGCAAGCAAAGCAAAACAACAAGAAGCTAAGGACCATGAGCAAGCAGCTAAGGACCGCGAGCGCGACGAAAGAAACATAAGATTTACCGCACAACAAGAAGACAATCACCTTGCTTTAGAACGCGAACACAAAAGAAAGAAAAGAACTAAGAAAGGAGGAAGCGGCAGCACGAAGCGCGGCCTTGGAGACCAAGCGTGAAGCTCAACGAGAACTACGAACTCAAGAATTGGTTCGACAGGTACTTGCCTCGAAGACCGAACCACCCAAAGATCATGGGAGTTCATCAAGTGGCGCAAGCCATGACGCGGATTCCAACCATCCATTCACAGAGAAGTTGACTTTCAGTAAGTATGACGGTAAGATGGATGCTAGGGTTATTCATTCTTGGTTGCATCAATTTAATGCTTATTTTGCAACAACTAAGAAGACAGGAAATAGCAAAGTTTTGACGGCAGCTATGTACCTTGCCGGTGATGCCATCAATTGGTACCACACATGGCAAGAGGCACAGCTAGCCGCGCGAGACAATTGGGTTGATTTCCAAGACAAGCTCAAGGCGCGGTTTATGCCACCTCAGTACCTCGCACAATTGAAGGACGATTGGAGCTCTCTCAAGCAAAATGGTATGCCAGTCATGTCTTTTTCTAATCGTGTTTTGCAGCTAGGCATTCAATTACGAAATCGGATGATGAGCGCAAAGAGGCTTTTCTCTTTGGATTGGACAAGTATATCAAGTACGATGTCGAGGTACTCGATCCAATCGATCTCAACAAGGCAGTAGCGATTGCTCTCGCATAGGAGATGAAGCACAACAAGAGAAAGCGTAAGGAGAACAAGATTTCCACAAGTACCTCGCAAACTTCTAAGAACCCTCAGAACGGTAAGAACGGTAAGACTGGTAACTCTTCTAACCAATCTTCCAACAGTCTCTCAGAAAAGAATTCTTCCAATGAATCTAAGGGTAAGGCTAACACAATTGCTAAACCTAAGCTTACTCCATATGAAAAGGTAGCACAAGGAATTGTAGGAGGATACATCACGTCGGAAGAGCGAGCACTTATTCTAAGGAAGGTCGTTGTTTTCATTGTCACATTAAGGGTCATATAAAAAGAACATGTCCTAAGCTTGAATCGAATGAACCTAAAGAATCCACATAACCCACTTCCTCTGTCGATGCAATTAATGATAACACGAGTGTGTCCCAAGTTTCTCAGGACCCTCCATTTGATGATTCTCTCATTAAATGTTATGGTCGTACGTCGGGGCACCGTTTTGTCATATTGTTTGACCTAGGTAGTATGCATGATGTGATCAGTTCCTCTCTTGTTGAGAGCCCGCCTCGAAGTTAGTCCGAGATCTCCTATCGAGGTCTCTGGCTTTCGTCCCGGTATGGACGCTCTCATCACAGAGGAGTGCCTTGATGTGTTGTTTGCAATTCAACAGACTGCCTTCACTAGAAGATTTGTTGTTTCTCCTCTCTCAGGATATGATATGATTTTGGGCATTTGATGGTTTCGTGATAATGACGCTCTCATGGATTTTATGACTAACACTATAACTCTCAATGCCACAAGTGGTTCTCCTATTGTCATTCATGGAGAGGACATTGCTCATTCTCCATCTCTCATTGCTAATATGCAGGACAAGATTGCAAGGATTCAGGAAAAGGAGACTCTCTGAGTCTCTTTTTCTCCACAGCATGATACACAGGATTTGCATGATTATGAGAAGCATGATGATTTGAATAATAATGATTTGCATGATGGTTTGGATGATAAAGACAAGCATGATGATTTGCATGATCAAGATGTGATTTCTCACAAGCATGATGAGTTGCATGAAGAAGATGTGATTGTTCACAAGGATGGAGTGTTAGTTGATGCTTTTTCTAGCGAAGCTAACCTCGTTGCAGATTCAATCAATCACGAAGGATTGATCTTGGCTCTCGAGCCTATGTCCAAAGAACCCTCACAGGAAGTATTATGTGTTCGCATGATTGATACGCACGCATTGTTCGAATGTTTCATTCATGATCGTTTCCTGTATTTTAGTCAGCATCGTTATGTGATCCCTTTTCCTAGGCATGACATATCGTATGTTGAGCACGTTTCTCTCATGGATGAGCACAAATGTATGCGGATTTTTCATGAAAAACTGCAAAGTATGTATGTAAGGAAGTCACATTCCATGTCTCTTCCTTGGCATGACGCAGTTTCCGAACGAGCACATGAAAGTGTGAGCACCAAGCGTCGGCATTTCCATTGTGAATTGCCACAGTTGATTTCTCTAGATCATAAGAGAAAGATTCGATCTCATTGTTTGCATGTGTTTGATGAACGGGTTGTCACTCCGTCTCTATGTTCATCTACATTGCATACACAGTCTTTAGAGAAGACAAGATTTTTTCCCTTCACTTTACATGGAATGGGTATGTTCATGGTTTTGTGTTGGAAATGGTTTCAGGAATTTTCAGCCATGGAGATTCTTGAAGAAGAAGGAAGCACGACTCTCGACGAAGTTGAAGCATTGAAGGGGCCACGGAAGACTTGGTGTCGCTTTCGGCGCGGCCCAAAGAAGCAAGCGTTGCAGACCTTTATCAAGTTCAAGTACCGGACGACCCACATATCAGAGTGGGCCGGCGAAGAGTCCCTTTCAAGATTCCGGATGCTATTGGCGATCTCCCTCGACGCCATACAGTTCAGTACCAGTACCTCACTTTGAAAAGGAGGGGATGTCACGTGACACATCCAGCCCTATGTGTCCGTGGACAAGCTCCAGCATGATCAGGGTTCAATCAGTCCAGTCAAGTCTAGATAAGCAGTGATCTGGCACTTTTGTGAGTCTATTCATAGACCGTGCATGCCCAATCACTTAGTGTAGATGCATATCCTCTGGTTGCACACAGCATGATCATCAGTATTCCCTTTAGAATCCATCAAATTCAGTCAGGAGAATTTTCCAGTGCCTTCAGCCTATTTTCCCTATTTTTGGTAATTTTCACTTATTATTTTTAAGTGACTTTCCAACAAAAGTAGGTAGGGCAATTTTGCTAAGTTAATATATAAGCAAACCCAAGTTAGCACTTTCTGGCAGAAGAGGCAGCAGGAGCACATGCTCAACAGGCACCTTCTCAGCAGAACCCCCAACAGTAACCCCTTGGCGTTTGGTTCCTCCATCCTCGCCATAGACACATCAGCCCCAACATTTTCTCAGTTGCATCATCGCCGTCACCACCATCTTGTGCAGCGTTTTTGCACACCATCGTCAGCACCAGATCCCTGGCGTTTTCCCCATGGTCGCCATCTCCCCCAAATAGCCAGCATTTTCTACTAACGCTAGAGAAGAACAGCAGCGTTTTTGGTATTCAGCGCTTGGCAGTAGTAGACAACCAGCATTTTTGGTTTGTAGCCAATCTGTAGCAGAGCAGTTCACCGTTTCCATTTTCAGCCTGTTTTGAAGCAAATGCAGCAGCGTTTTCAGCCTTCAGATCGGTAGTAGATTCAGCCCTAGAAGCATTGCAGAAGACCCCCATTTTCAGCCCTCGAAAATGCAGCCAAAACAGTCATTTTCAGCCACCCAAAACAGCCCAAAGATTTGCAGATTTTCAACAGTTAGAAGACCACAGATTTCAGCCCTAAAGTCGTCGTCATCCGCATAGTCCATTGCATACGCATTGTACCACTTTGTGCAATCAAAAGTAGACCACTCTCACCGACGAGAGTGGGGCCTTCGGAGGAGGGTTTTACAACGTCTCTGGTGTTGTATCTCTCTTCTCTCTCTATCTCTCAGTCTCATACACTTGCACGCACATTGTCCATTCACTTTGTTCGTGATCATAGCACTTTCCATTAAGAACGGAAGGCTCTCCCTTCCATAAGAACTAAAAAGAACCTTGAGCACAGTTCGGAGCACTCATCTTGAGCAAAGCGCAAACAATCATTCCACTGCACCTAACATTGGTATCAGAGAACCCCCACAAGACAATTCGATCATTCAGGAAGAACCGATCTTGGCTCTCGAGCCTAGGTCCAAAGAACCATCACAGGAAGTATTATATGTTCGCATAATTGATACGCACACATTGTTCGAATGTTTCATTCGTGATCGTTTCCTGTATTTTAGTCAGCCTCTTTATGTGATCCCTTTTCCTAGGCATGACATATTGTATGTTGAGCACGTTTCTCTCATGGATGAGTACGAATGTATGCGGATTTTTCATAAAAAGCTGAAAGGTATGTATGTAAGGAAGTCACATTCCATGTCTCTTCCTTGGCATGACACAGTTTCCAAACGAGCACATGAAAGTATGAGCACCCAGCATAGGCATTTCCGTTGTGTTTTGCCACAGTTGATTGCTCTAGATCATAAGAGAAAGATTCGATCTCATTGTTTACGTGTGTTTGATGAACGGGTTGTCATTCCGTCTCTATGTTCATCTGCATTGCATACACAGTCTTTGAGGAAGACAAGATTTTTTCCACTCACTTTACATGGAATAGGTATGTTCATGGTTTTGTGTTGGAAATGGTTTCAGAGATTTTCAGCCATAGAGATTCTTGACGAAGAAAGAAGCACGACTCTAGACGAAGTTGAAGCATTGAAGAAGACTTTGTGTCGCTTTCGGCGCGGCCCAAAGAAGCAAGCGTTGCAGACCTTTATGAAGTTCAAGTACCGCACAACCCACACATCAGAGTGGGCCAGCGAAGACTCCCTTCCAGGATTTCGGATGCTATTGGCGATCTCCCTCGACGCCATATAGTTCGGTACCAGTACCTCACTTTGAAAAGGAGGGGATGTCACGTGACACATTCAATCCTATGTGTCCGTGGACAAGCTACAGCATGATCAAGGTTCAGTCAGTCCAGTCAGCCTAGATTTAGAAGTGATCTGGCACTTTTGTGAGTCTATTCGTAGACCGTGCATGCCCAGTCACTTAGCATAGATTCATATCCTCTGGTTACACACGGCATGATCATCAGAATTCCCATCAGAATCCATTAGAATCAGTTAGGGGAATTTTCCAGTGATTTTAGCCTATTTCCCTATTTTTGACATTTTTCACTTATTATTTTTAAGTGACTTCCCAACAAAAGTAGGTAGGGCAATTTTGCTAAGTTAATATATAAGCAAACCCAAGTTAGCACTTTCTGGTGTTTGCAGTTGCACCATCGCCAGCATACCAGAACAGCCAGCGTATTCACTAACGCCAGCAGCAAGTTGCAGATTGGCACAGCGTTTTTGCCAAAGCCCCCAGATCTGCCAGCGTTTTTTATTTTCAGCATTAATGCATCAAAACAGCAGCGTTTTCAGCCCTATTGGACAGCAGACAATTCAGCCTAATTGGTTGCAGATACACCCTCATTTTCAAGACAATTCAGCCTAATTGGTTGCAGATACACCCTCATTTTCAGCCTCGAAACGCAGCCAAAACAGTCATTTTCAGCCACCGAAACGGCCCCGAAATTCAGCAGAAAGAAGACCACAGATTTCAGCCCTAAAGTCGTCGTCGTCACCAGCATAGTCCCAGGTTGCATCAGTCCATTGCATAGTCATTGTACCACTTTGTGCAATCAATAAGTAGACCACTCTCGCCGATGAGAGTGGGGCCTTCGGAGGAGGGTTTTACAACGTCTCTGGTGTCGTATCTCTCTTCTCACTCTATCTCTCAGTCTCATACACTTGCACGCACAGTGTCCATTCACTTTGTTTGTGATCATAGCACTTTCCATTAAGACCGGAAGGCTCTACCTTCCATAAGAACAAAAGGAACCTTGAGCACAGTTCGGAGCACTCATCTTGAGCAAAGCGCAAACAATCATTCCGCTACACCTAACACACCAAGGGGTAGATTTGGGGCTGAATTGTGCTCCCAATGTGAAAGGAATGAAGGGCTGAAAACGCAGACCTCGATGACGGCGATGATGGACAGCAATAAAGCACTCGATGTCGGCGAGGGAATTGCCAAGGGGAGGCTCGATATGCTGCCAAAGTACCAGACCGCAATGGGAAGCTTGCGAGAGCAGAACCGAGCCACTTTCCAGTGAGGGAGAGGGCTGAAATCTGAAAAGGCTAGGGGCTGATCTGCAATGGTGGCAACGCCAAGGCTGAAAGCTAAAAACGCTAGAGAATTTGGCTGTCCTGGACCCAACGCTAGGGCTGAATGAAGAGATCGCTGGCTGATATGGGCGCTTTGGACAGCGAATGCCAAGGCTGAATGCTGGCTGCAAGAAAACGCTAGGCTTGCTCTACAAAAGGTAGCGCCTTTCAATCTGCTAGGAATCGCTAGGCTGAGTAAGCCTTTTAGGGGGCCAATTGACTCAGCAAATTCTCAACCAACCCAACAAATTAAAATCATTAAATGGTTTAATTTGTAAATTTTGACCAGGGCTAAGTTTCAGGTGAAACTATCGCACATCTGCCCACCAGAGAATCCGATCGACGTAGGGAATGGCTCGTTCAATTCCTCTAACCTAAAACTACATGCACATCATGCCAGATGCCCACCGTAGTGTAACAACACCTGTCAAAACGCTTGTACAATCCATTTATGCAAAAGGGTTCCAAAACTTAAAAACTTAATCTAATGGACTCGTCCGGACATGCAGGTCCTATGAACAGGCTCACAAAATTGTCGGTACTAATCTTCCTAAGATTCTAGACGCTCCTATCTAGGAAGAAAGGGAAAACTGGCTCTAGAAGTTGATGAAGCATGTCCAAGTGGCACACAAGAGCCATGTGCACGTGACATCCCCTCCTGCATAAGGTTAGGTACGGGTACCAAGCTGCATAACCTCCTTGTATGAGGCTAGCAAATTTGGATAGTCGATGAAAAATTCGTCATCCACCCAAGCAGCTTCATGTGTCCCTCGATCCTTGAATTTGAGGAAATGTTGCTTTACTTCCTTCTTATTATCAAATTGGAAGTGAAGCATTCAAAGACATTTTGGCTTGATGACTTTGACTGGAACAATGATTTCCAGTGGTTCTTCTTTTTTTTCCGAGAAAAAGATCCACCTATTAATTAATGAAACTGCCCATAGGACTACAACCACCTCTTCTAGAGAGGGCGACAACAATCATAAGGGGGAGACTCTCCCAATGAAAAAACAACATATGTACAATGAGGCTAAATCAAGAGATGGGAGGAGGAAAAAGCCACACAAGTGGACGGTAATGCCATCTCATCACCCCCTCGACCATGGTGAAGAAAGGCCCAGGGCGCCAGAGTCGCAGGAAAGCCTCTCTACGCTCCCGCATGTGGACGGAGCTGCCTTGGAGTCTCTCGAATTGTCCACTGAGAGTATGGACTAGCTCTAGCCAAAGATCTCGAACAGTCTCTATTGGTGGTACAGGGCGAGCCTCAAAGATGCGAAAGCAACGGGCCCGCCAAATGAACCAGAGTGTCAGGCCACAGATGAGCTCCCAACACTCCCCTCTCTCGCTGCACCACTCCTGTGAAATAAGCTCTGTAGCAGGCTGGGGTGTAGGTCGACCCCCCTGTATCACTATCATCCTGATGGTGGAGGACAACTCAAACTGAAGCGCCGGGCCCATGAGAGTGGACCAAGCAACTGCCCCCCAAGTGTACTGTCGTGCCGTGGAAAGAGCTAGCATCAGCCGAAGGACACGAAGCCAAACCTACTGTGCCAAAGGACAGTCCCAAAGACAATGGCGTTGACTCTCCACAGGATGGTCACAAGTTGCGCATGCTACCAAGAGACCACTATGTACAAGCCAGCTCCCAGCTGCTGTAGCCCGATGTGCAACCAGCCACTGGAGCAAAGTGACTCGCCGCTGTTGTCTGGAGTTCCACAACCTCGCCCAAAAAGCTGACAAGAACTCAACTGTGAGACCCTCCTCCTGCCAATGAGGTGCTGCAACAGGACGAGCCTCTCTCCGTGATGTCGGTAAGTGACGTCCCAGACGAACAGTGTACTCAAAGAAAGGGACACCTGGGTGGTCAGCTGAGGAGAAAGGGTCCCTCCAAAACCACTCCCCAGGATCCCACTACACTCATGCCTGTGGACATAACACTCCCAAGCCCACAGCCTCCAGTGGCAAGTCGCAAGAGCTGCTGGGGTCAGGGTCTATGACACAAGTCCTCCCACAGATGCCTACAACACGAATCCTCTGAAAACAGCACTCTGCCACCTGTGGGGCCTCTACTGAAACACAGTGTAAATGACCCACACCCTGTAGCTCAAAAAACAGGGAGGGGACAGTCTCCGAGCAAGCCTGAACTGCGATGAGAACCTCCAATCGTGTGAGGCTCCCATCCATCTGAGTGAGCCACTCAGCTAGTACTGCCTATGTGATGTCCTGACACATGATCTGCACCCATCTCATGCCCTGAAGTTGGATGCTCTGGAGCTCCTCTGACAAGCCTGAAAATTGTAGCCAGTCACCCAAAGTGCGTGTTGGACCCTCTGCCATGGGACCCCAAGAAACATGAGGCCTACTACCAACCAAGTGGCCTCTCTGAGTGCTAACCATGGGAATCCAAACCAACGGCTGTCTCAGGCGCTCCTCCGTGCAAGTAGACTGATGCTGCCCCAAGCCTCTCCGCAGCTGCCCTTAGGAACGAAGCAGATTCACGGCAAAACGGTCCTCCAATCTCCTGCTCATGCCAACTCTACGCATCTCTGTGAAAATCCATCTAGTCGAAGGTCGCAAGGGGCCTCAAGCCTGAGGCACTCTAGCACTAAGCCGCTGAAGCAGAAACTCCTTCCAAGGTTCCTCCCCTGGAAGTAATCCTCTGACCACAAATTTCCCAAGAAGGGCTCTACTCTGATGTGCAGGGTCTATGATCCCCAACCCCCCCTGAGAACCAGGAAGAGTGATGACCTGCCAGGCCACTTTGGCCCGGGCTATCTGGGTGTCACGTCCTGACCAAAGGAAGTTCCTAATCAACCTCTCTACCTGGCTCATGCAGGAACTCGAAAAGATCCAACAAGAAGTGATGTACCACATAGTAGCCAGCAGTCACGAGGACGTGGCAACTGCTAACCTTAGTTGTTGGTTTCTTTCCAATGATTTTTGTTTGATTTTTGAGACCCTCTTTTTTAAGTTGCAAATAGTCAAGACATTGTATGGCCAATGTGAACGGTAGTTTCACCCGCAGACGAGAAGCTGGTTGGCACTGGAACTCGTAAAGTAAAAGGATGTCTACGCTCAGTTCAAGATCATGTAGGTACCCCACTTGCACTTAGCAAGTTGGTGGATACTTGTGACGTGACACATCCAACCCTATGTATCCGTGGACAAGCTACAGCATGACCAGGGTTAAGTTCAGTCAAGTCAGTCTAGAATAGGAAGTGATCTAGCACTTTTGTGAGTTTGTTCGCAGACCGTGCATGTCCAGACACTTAGAATAGATGCATACCCTCTGGTTGCACATAGCATGACCATCAGATTCCAGTCAGAACCCATAAGTAGCATTTTTACAATGCATAAACCTATTTTCCCTATTTTTGACATTTTTCACTTATTATTTTTAAGTGACTTTTGTTGAAAAGTAGGTAGGGCAATTTTGCTAAGTTTGTATATAAGCAAACCTAGCGCTAGCACTTTCTGGCAGAAGAGGCAGCAGGAGCACACGCTCAACACGCAACTTCTCAGCAAAACCCCCAAGAGGCCTAGCGCTTTTGCATCACAGCAGAAGGCTGGCATTTTTGGACCAGATCAGCCAATGTTTTTGCATTGGAAACAGCTTGGCGACAGCAAGAAGCAGAAGACTCCTAGCATTAGCAGATTTGCACAGCAACAGCAGATCAGCCCTAGCGTTAGCAGATTTGCACCGCAAGTCAGATTTTCAGCCCTAGCGTTTTTGGATCTGCCAGGCATTTCAGAGTTTTGTAGATCTACCGCGACGGAACCAACACAAGCAGCAGCGTTTTCAGTTTTCAGCACTTAGACATCGCAGAACAAGTCCCGAACCTCGCAGATCTCACCTTCCTGCAGCAGATCCTCGCCGCACGGTCAGATACCGCGAAGTTTGCAGTTTCATCCCGGAAGACGCAAATTTCAGTACCTGCGTTTTCGGCACATCGTTGTTGTACCGTCGTCGTTGACATCGTCATCGACATAGAGTCAGAATTCAGCAAATAGAAGATTTGCAGATTTCAGCCATTAGCATTTTCAGATTTCAGCCCCTCTCGTCGTTGTCCTCATCGTCGTCGACATCGTCGGCAAGTCCAAGCATTGTAGAGATTTGTGCAATCATAAGTAGACCGCTCTCGCCATAGAGAGTGGGGCCTTCGGAGGAGGATTTGACAACTTTTTGGTGTCATATTCTTCTCTCTCTATCTCTCAGTCTCAGCATCTTCATTCACAGTGTTCATCCGTTTTGTTTGTGTCCATTGCACTCTCTCACTAAAGGAACGGAAGGCTCTCCCTTCCATAAGTAAAAGGAACCCTTGAGCACAGTTCGGAGCACTCATCTTGAGCAAAGTTCAACATTCATTTCCGTTGCACCTTACATTGGTATCAGAGCTTTGGCAATGTTTTGTATCACTCAAGGAAAGAACCACATAAATTTTTTTTGCTTGTTGCGGTCGCACGTAACCCAAGTTCTCTTGAGCGTGTCGATTCCCAGTCGTGTTTTTGAAGAGTGACAGGAAACCCAAGAAAGAAGGGCTTGTCCAGCCTCCCCTTGTGCCTCTTTTCACTCATTGAGAGCGGACCGTACACTTAACGGCCGGCCAATCGACGTAAGGTGGGAAAAAGCAACGTTGGTGTGAGCATAAGGCCGCTAAGGGGTGCGCCCGCGGAAAAGAGTAAAACTCGGGTGAAGAGAAGATACTTCTCTAACACAGATTGCAAGCGAAAGAAGAACCTCAAAAACCCAAGAATCTCAAGACCCGCAAGAACCTCAAGAACTCAAGAACCCCAAGAACCAAGACCCCCAAGAACCCAAGTTCCTCGTGAACTTAAGAACCTAAGACCACAAGAACCCACAAGAATCCACGACTTCAGTGGATGGTCATCACTCGAAGCGGAATGGATACTTCGCTTGGAGGTGATGAGCATGAGAGAGGCGAAGAAGAATTGTCTCCACCAGGAGGTTTTTATGACCCTCCCCCTTCCCCATCTACGACAAGGATTGCACAAACTCCTATGGAGGCTTTCGACAAGAGGATGATGGACAAGAGCTTAGAACGCAAAGCAAGAAATGTAGAACGAAAAGCAGAAATAGAGCGTAAACACGAAGAAAGAATGGCAGCCATAGAGCGTAAATACACAGAAAGAATGGCAGCCATAGATCGCGAGAACAAAGCAAGACAAGGAGATTTGATCGCGAGAACAAAGCAAGAAAAGAAAAGAGCGACCAACACATGAAAGAGTTCTTGCGACTCTTTTCTATTGTGCAGGCGCAGTTTGAACAGAATCAGGAGAAGGAGACTCTCTCCGTCCCTTCTTCTCCAAAGCATGACACAGTGACACACAGGATTTGCATGATGATAAGCATGATCATTTGAATGATAATGATGAGCATGATGATTTATGACGAGCATGATGATTTGCATGATGACCACGATGTGATTTCTCACAAGCATGATGATTTGTATGATCAAGACGTGATTGTTCACCACGATGATGGTTTAGTTGATGCTTTGTCTAACGAAGCTAACCTCGTTGCAGATTCGATCGATCACGAAGAATCGATCTTGGCTTTTGAGTCGAGGTCCACAGCAACCCCTCCCCCCCCCCCCCCCCATGCAGATTCGATCAAACACGACGAACCAATCTTGGCTCTCGAGCCTAGGTCCAAAGAACCCTTACAGGAAGTACTATGTGTTCGAATGACTCGTCAGCACGTATTGTTCGAGTGTTTCATTCGTGATCGTTTCCTGTATTTTAGTCAGTGTCTTTATGTGATCCCTTTTCCTAGGCATGACATTGTACGTTGCGCACGTTTCACTCATGAATGAGCACGGATGTATGCGGATTGTTCATAAAAAGCTGAAAAGTATGCATTCAAGGAAGTCACATTCCATGTCTCTTCCTTGGCACGACACAGTTGTAGAAAGAGCACAAGAAAGTATGAGCACCAAGCATGGGCATTTCCATTGTGAATTGCCACAGTTGATTGATTTAGATCAGCAAGACAAGATTCAATCTCATGTTTGCGTGTGTGGTGAACGGTTTGGCACTCCGTCTCTTTGTTCATCTACATTGCATGCATAGTCTTTGAGGAAGACAAGATTTTTTCCAGTCACTTTACATGGAATAGCTTTGTTCATGTTTTTGTGTTGGAAGTTGTTTCAAGAATTTTCAGCCATGAAGATTCTTGAAGAAGGAAGAAGCATGACTCTAGACGAAGTTGAAGCATCGAAGGAGCCACAGAAGCCTTTGTGTCGCTTTCGGCGCGACCCAAAGAAGCAAGCTTTGCAGGCCTTTATGAAGTTCAAGTATCGCACGACCCACACATCAGAGTGGGCCGACGAAGAGTCCTTTCCAGGATTCCAAACCCTATTGGCAATCTTCCTCGACGCCATACAGTTCGGTACCGGTACCTCACTTTGAAAAGGAGGGGATGTCACGTGACACATCCAACCCTATGTGTCCGTGGATAAGCTACAGTATGACCATGGTTAAGTTTAGTCACGTCAGTCTAGAATAGGAGGTGATCTAACACTTTTGTCAATCTGTTCGCACATCGCGCATGTCCAGACACTTAGTAGATGCATACCCTCTGGTTGCACACAGCATGACCATCAGATTCCAATCAGAACCCATCAGTAGCATTTTTACAGTGCATAAACCTATTTTCCCTATTTTTGACATTTTTCACTTATTATTTTTAAGTGACTTTTGTTGGAAAGTAGGTAAGGCAATTTTGCTAAGTTTGTATATAAGCAAACCTAGTGCTAGCACTTTTTGGCAGAAGAGGCAGCAGGAGCACACACTCAACAGGCAACTTCTCAGCAGAACCCCCAAGAGGCCTAGCGGTTTTGCATCACCGCAGAAGACTGGCGTTTTTGGACCAGATCAGCCAGCGTTTTTGCATTGGCAACAGCTTGGCGACAACAAGAAGCAGAAGACTCCTAGTGTTAGCAGATTTCCACCGTAAGTCTGATTTTCAGCCCTAGCATTTTTGCATCTGCTAGGCATTTCAGAGTTTTGCAGATCTATCGCGACGGAACCAGCCCAAGCACCAGCGTTTTCAGTTTTCAGCAATTAGACATCGCAGAACGAGTCCCAAACCTCACAGATCTCACCTTCCCGCAACAGATCCTCGCCGCACGGTCAGATCCCGCGAAGTTTACAGTTTCACCCCGGAAAACGCAGATTTCAGCACCTGCGTTTTCAGCACGTCGTCATCGTACCGTCGTCATCGACATAGAGTCAGAATTCAGCAGATAGAAGATTTGCAGATATCAGCCATTAGCATTTTCAGATTTCAGCCCGTCTCGTCGTCGTCGACATTGTCGGCAAGTCCAAGCATTGTAGAGATTTGTGCGATCATAAGTAGACCCCTCTCCCCATAGAGAGTGGGGTCGTAGGAGGGTTTGACAACTTTCTGGTGTCGTATTCTTCTCTCTCTATCTCTCAATCTCAGCACCTTCATTCACAGTGTTCATCCGTTTTGTTTGTGTCCATTGCACTCTCTCACTAAAGGAACGGAAGGCTCTCCCTTCCATAAGTAAAAGGAACCCTTGAGCACAGTTCAGAGCACTCCTCTTGAGCAAAGTTCAACATTCATTTTTCATTTCCGCTGCACCTTACAATACTAGGAAGTGAACTCAATAAAGGTACAATGTCAAGGTGGGGTCACCAAAGGAAGGTACCCGACAGTTGGGCCACATTGCATTTTTGGATGCGGTCCCAATGGGGATAGATGGTCAGAAGACCAGCGAAAGCCCAACGGAAGCATCTCCTAAAATTTAGGGAGCTGCTATTTTAGGCTATGAATCCTATTCGCGTCACTAGCTTTAGAATGACAAGGGGAACATTTTATTACTCTGCTGCAAAGTCAATTGATGCACCAGTTGAGAGATTTTTAAGCAGGAAGCCCAATGCGGGAAAATTGCATGTATGAGTGCCAAGTGGCACTTTTTGGTCAATTTACCAAGTCTGGGAGAACAAAACTCGTAGCTGACTTTTCAGAGCAATTTTGGAGGCTGTTAACTATGATTTTCAGCCATTTCTCTCCATTTTTGAGCTTCCCATGACTTTACCTTGGACCAAGGAGCTCATTTTCAACATTGGAAGGCATCTGATTCGTGTTTACAGGGCTGTTTTGCTGTGTTTTTCAGCGATACGCAGGTTTGGCAGCCATGGAAATCTTCCCCTTTTGCATCTATTTGTTCACAGATGCATTACAGGTCAAGCGCAAAAGAGGGGGCGCTCGATTTATGCTAGGGGGATGCTTCATTGAGAACCTCAGGTTAAGAGCTATGGAGTGCTTTCTTTCCCTCTCATGTACAGTGTGGTGCTAAGAGTGATGCCCTGCACGCTATACACTGCTCTCTCTCCCCTCTACGTGCAGTTATGTGATGCCCCACAAGAGGGCTCTTCATTTGACTGATGTACAGCTGTGTAGTTTCATGCTTTTGTGCTGGCAAGAGCCTCCTTGAGCAGGAACAGGGGTAGCTAGCTGCTATTCCAAAGCAGGCACCGGTGAGGGTCATAACCTCACCGTATAGGTGCAAATTCAGCGCTGTATATGCACAAAAAATTGACTATTTTTCAGCCATACAGACACCAAAACCCTTGGGAATCGTGCCCCACTAGCAGAAGACAGCTAGGGGACTGTTTGGGGCTGAAAATAGAGCAAAAACCAGTAAATACAGCGTGCTGAATTTACTGTTTTTGGGCAAAGAATCAGAGGGTATACGTCAGTGGAAGTGAGTTCTAGCAGGGAAATTGGTTTCGCGCATAACAGCCGAAATTTGGCCAAATCGGGTAGTATCTAGCGAGATAAAGGTAAAGGATTCCTAGGACTCTACTTTGCAATTTACCCTCTCAAAGTATAAAGAAATACCGAAAGGGGCGCCAATTTTGGGGCTTACAGGTTGTCGGCGTCTGCTCGGGCCATTCTAGCTTCCAAGCCGTGAGTGTACTTAAGTGTTAATTCCCGTCGTAGGTTTCCTTTGCACATTCTCTCTGTGTGTGTCTAAAGTAAAGAATTTCGGGTGAAAGCCAGAGCCTACCGCCCCACACGCCGGTTTCAAGGTTTCATTGCCGAGACATCAATCACTTTTCCCTCAAAGAGTGAGCCTCGGTTGTTTTGGGTAAAGACACAGAGTACAGGAACGCGGGATTACACTATGAACGACAAAGGGAAGGGCATTATGGAAGAGGGTTCCTCTTCACACTATGATTTTCTACTGCGTTTTTAGTGTTTGCTAGTATGAACCAAGATGAGATAGGGAGAGGTCTCACGGTGGTAGATTGGCCACTATATCTCCTACAGGAGTGACGTGGGTCTACCAAGTGGCACGCTGCTCGCCGATTCTCTGAGGCGATTGCTTGGATTCTTTGACGCATTGATAAATCATCTTGAAATTTGAGCTTACTTGGTCGTGGGTAGAACACTACAGTGTTGTGGAATTATGCTCGTTTGCAAAGGCAAGAGCCTCTTGCACAGGTAAAAAGTTAAGGGATAGGTTGTAAGATGCTATGTGGTGAAGTTCAAGAACTATCCACCTATGGATGGAAAGTGGATTGGAAAAGCATGAACTGTCAGAGTCACCAAATGTATTGCAGCTTACCCTTTAGGTCTTTGGCTTACAGCCTACTTATGCCCCAACCCAACGTGTGCAAAGGAGGGATAATGATAGAGCTAGCACATCAATGTACATATGAATTCAGTGAAATAGATGGAAATGACAAAAGTATGAAAGTCTCATTAAGTTATTTGTATCTATGTGTTACGACCTTTCTTGCGGATACATGCGATGATAAAAGAGTGCTAATAACACAAGATCATCAGTGGCATGTATTTATGGTATGCAATCGAGGACGTTTGCGATTTCAAAAGGGAGGTATGTCACGAGGACGTGGCAACTGCTAACCTTAGTTGTTGGTTTCTTTCCAATGATTTTTGTTTAATTTTTTAGACCCTCTTTTTGAAGTTGCAAATGGTCAGACATTGTATGGCCAATGTGAACGGTAGTTTCACCCGCAGACGAGAAGTTGGTCGGCACTGGAACTCGTAAAGTAAAAGGATGTCTAGGCTCACTTCAAGATCATGTAGGTACCCCCGTCGCACTTAGCAAGTTGGTGGATACTAGGAAGTGAACTCAATAAAGGTACAATGTCAAGGTGGGGTCACCAAAGCAAAGTACCCGACAGTTGGGCCACATTGCATTTTTGGATGCGGTCCCAATGGGGATAGATGGTCAGAAGACCATTGAAAACCCAACGGAAGCATCTCCTAAAATTTAGGGAGCTGCTATTTTAGGCTATGAATCCTATTCACGTCACTAGCTTTAGAATGACAAGGGGAACATTTTATTACTCTGCTGCAAAGTCAATTGATGCACCAGTTGAGAGATTTTTAAGCAGGAAGCCCAATGCGGGGAAATTGCATGTATGAGTGCCAAGTGGCACTCTTTGGTCAATTTACCAAGTCTGGGAGAACAAAACTCGTAACTGACTTTTTGGAGCAGTTTTGGAGACTGTTAACTATGATTTTCAGCCATTTCTCTCCATTTTTGAGCTTCCCATGACTTTATCTTGGACCAAGGAGCTCATTTTCAGCATTGGAAGGCATCTGATGCGTATTTACAGGGCTGTTTTGCTGTGTTTTTCAGCGATACGCAGGTTTTGGCAGCCATGGAAATCTTCTCCTTTTGCATCTATTTGTTCACAGATGCATTACAGGTGAAGCGCAGAAGAGGGGGCGCTCGATTTATGCGGGGGGGATGCTTCATTGAGAAACTGTCACAGGTTAAGAGCTATGGATTGCTTTCTTTCCCTCTCATGTACAGTGTGGTGCTAAGAGTGATGCCCTGCATGCTACACACTGCTCTCTCTCTCCCCTACGTGCAGTTATGTGATGCCCCACAAGAGGGCTCTTCATTTGATTGATGTACAACTGTGTGGTTTCATGCTTTTGTGCTGAGGCAAGAGCCTCCTTGAGCAGGAACAGGGGTAGCTAGCTGCTATTCCAAAGCAAGCACCCGACAGGTGCAAATTCAGCGCTGTGTATGCGCAGAAAATTGACTGTTTTTCAGCCATACGGACGCCAGAACCCTTGGGAATCGTGCCCCATTGGCAGAGGACAGCTAGGGGACTATTTGGGGCTGAAAACAGAGCAAAAACCAGTAAATACAGCGTGCTGAATTTACTGTTTTTGGGCAAGAATCAGAGGGTATACGTCAGTGGATGTGAGCTATAGCAAGGGAATTGGTTTCGCGCAAGTTTTGGGACTGTTATGCTGCCGAAATTTGGCCAAATCGGATAGTATCTAGCGGGATACAGGTAAAGGATTCCCAGGACTCTACTTTGCAATTTACCCTCTCAAAGTAAAAAGAAATACCGAAAGGGGCGCCAATTTTGGGGCCTACAAGTTGTCGGCGTCTGCTCGGGGCATTCTAGCTTCCGAGCCGTGTGTGTACTTAAGTGTTAATTCCCGTCACAGGTTTCCTTTGCACGTTCTCTTTGCGTGTGTCTAAAGTAGAGAATTTCGGGTGAAAGCGAAAGCCTACCGCCCCTTGGGCCGGTTTCACCAACAACATCTAATTGGCCACTACAACTCTGCTTGCCAAAGAAAGTCGTGGGGAGCTCCAATCCAATGTAACAACTTCCTCTTGATGGAAAGGAGGAGGGAAGCAATATGCTGCTCTGGAGACAAGTCCAAACCAACCTGACAGCCCAAGTACCGAACTGCAGTCCCTGGGGGAATTCATCTAAAACCCTCACCTGACAGCCAATCAGACGTAGGAGCTCAACCCAGAAATCCACTGTCTTTCTCCAGTTGATCAATGCGCCTGATGCACAACAAAAGGTCTCAAGAGCCTGCTGACACCTGTGAAGGTTGGCCTCCTGGCCCACCAAGTACAAGGCTGAGTCGTCAGCAAACTCAGCATCCAGTAGCTCATCTCCCCGAATAGGGAGCGCTAGGCCACGAAGACCAACCTGCTGTGAAACCAAAAACCTGCTCATCGCCTCAGCATGAAACAGAAAGAGGAAGGGGGCAAGAGGACAGCCCTGTCTGACCGATCGTGAGAGCATGAAACAATCACCTCTACCACCTGACAAAATGACCTAACTGTGTGCCCGTCTGTAGAGAACTGACACACCTCTGATCCAGGCATCTGAGAAGCCCATCTTGCGTAGAGTGCCCTCCAAAAAGTCCAAGTCAACTCTATCGTAGGCCTTCTCAAAATCGAGAAGAAGTATCACCACATCCTCAACACGAAGGCGCGCGAGGGCAGACGCCTCCCAGAAAGTAAAGGTCTAGGGTTCAGGTCAGCTTAGGAAGTGTTATGGCTCCTTTGTGAGCCTGTGAGCAAGCCGTGCATGTCCATGCACTTAGAGTAGTTGCATATCCTCTCCTTGCAAACCCCGTACCACCCAGCATATGCATTATCCAAGCAGAAGGTCCAATTCTTGGTCAGTTTGGGAACAGTACATTTTCCAGGTATTCTGGCATTTTTATTAATTAGATTACCAATTTCCAAAGGTCGTGGGCTATAGAACTACTCGACCCAACTTTTCACAGCTATATAAGCAGACATGGAACGCCCAGTTTTAGCAGAAGAAGCAGAAGAAGTTCTAGCGACTTGCAGTGCACCTTCTCAACAAGACCGGCAGAGAGCCCTAGCGTTGTCAGCCAACAAGATCCACCTGGCGTCTTCTATAGCAGGTCAGTCCCAACGTTTTCTGGCGTTTCTTGTAGCAGATCAAGCCTAGCGTTTTGTAATTCCACGACGCCAAATCAGCCAAGCACATCAGCGTTTTCAGTTTTCAGAACTTAGCCATTGCAAATTTAGCCCCTAGCCTCGTAGATCTCACCTACCCGCAACAGATCCTCGTCGTACCGTCGAGTCAGCCAGTGCTTACAGTTTCAACCCGCTGTTTTCAGCATTTGCGTTTTCAGCGCATCGTCGTTGAGTCGTCGTCATCGCCATCCTCGTCGACACAGTTTAGTATTCAGCAGAAAGTTAGCAGTTTGCAGATTTCAGCTTTTCAGCCCTAGCGTTTTCAGTTTTCAGCCCGTCCTCGTCGCCGTCATCATTGTCGTCGACATCGTCGGGAAGTCCATTGCATCTAGACCATTGTACCAAATTTGTGCAATATATAGCATAGACCTCTCTCGCCATAGAGAGGGGGGCCCTTGGAGGAGTTTTTGAGAACCACCTGGTGTCGTATTCTTCTCTCTCTCTTCTCTCAGGCTCAGTACTTTCATTCATAGTAGCATTCACTTTGTTTGTGATCATTGCACTCTCTCTAAAGGAACGGAAGGCTCTTCCTTCCGTAAGTAAAAGGAACCCTTGAGCACAGTTCGGAGCATTCATCTTTAGCAATATCAACATTCACTTCCGCTGCACCTTACATTGGTATCAGAGCTTTGGCAGTGTTCTTTATCACTCAAGGAAAGAACCACAAGAAAGTTTTTGCTTGGTGCGGTCGCACGTAACCCAAGTCCACTTGGGCGTGTCGATTCCTAATCGTGTTTTTGAAGAGTGACAGGTAACCCAAGAAAGAAGGGCTTGTCCAGCCTCTCCTTGTTCCTCTTTTCACTCATTGAGAGCGGATTGTGCACTTAGCGGCCGGCCAATCGACGTGAGGTGGGAAAAAGAAACTTTTCCGCCAAGGGGTCCGCAAGGAAGAGTCGATCTTGGGTAAGAGAAAAGCCTTCTCAAACACCAATTGCAAGCTAGAGAACTGTGATCATGATGATGGACATGATGCTACAACAAGAGGCGCAACGCGCCGCCTGGATCGCCAGCGTGATCAAGCACGCTTGGCGGCCGAAGAAAGAAAGGCAGCTATGGAGCTTGAGCGTGAGCAAGCACGCGAAGCCCAACGCATATCGGCCGAAAAAGAGGAGAGTGGCCTTGAAATTAGAGCGTGAGGCGCAAAGAGATCAACGCATGCAAGAGTTGGTCCTACAAATACTCACCTCGAAATCCAAGCCAATCAAAGATGTGGACAATTCATCGGGTATCACAAGTAGAGATGCGGACTCCAACAATCCAGTCACTGAGAAGTTGACGTTCAGTAAGTATGACGGTAAGATGGATAGTAATGTTATTCACTCTTGGTTGCATCAATTCAATGCTTACTTTGTGTTGCTAAATTGGCTTTATTTGACATAAAAATAATTCTAAATGAATTATTGGATTGGATTTATAAGTGAGAGGGTTTTCTCGCTTGGAACACCAAGAAAATAATTCTAAATGAATTATTGGAATTTTAAGTGTGAGGGTTTTTCTCACTGGAGACATCCGAGTACAGAGTATTCCTAGCACGTCATTCAAAGTAATGACGGGAGCACTGAGAACGGGAATCTGTAAGGCCACCAAGAACGGGTACTTCTGATGCGTCACATCGGATGGGTGACAGGGAGCATCGGAAAGAAGTATCCGACCATCCGGAAACGGACATCTCTGATGCTGTCATAGGATGGGTGACATAGAGCATCGTGAAGGGGATTGTACCGTAAGTTCGGTAGGAAAGGACTAGGTGATGGGTATTCCTGATGCGTCACAAGGTGGGTGATGGGTGCATCGGAAAAGGGATATCCATGGTCGAGAGGAAATCTGAACTGGAAAAGAGGAATACGCGTAAAGACGCAAGCACAAGAATAAAGATGGGTTCTGAGAAGCTTTTCTTAAAAAGCGGAATATTTTAACGAGTTTTTCGGGAAGAGCAGACGCTTTCCTGTGAGGAATCTATGTATGCATTGCCTTTGTGCATGTGGTTGCATCCAGGGACGCCTTGGAAGTGTTGTGAAAGGCATTGTTTTTAACTTATAAGGTTTAGTGAGTTTTTAGGCAAGTTCATACCAATTTTAAACTATGCCGGCCGCCCACTTAATAAGTGGGCAGTCACTTAGAAAATAAAGCAACAGAACCAACCAGCGAATTCTCTCTCCCTATTTCGGGTAGAACAGAAAAAAAAAAAAAGACGACAGCCGCAATCTCTACGCGAGCAGCTATTCGTGCCGTGTTGAAGGAGCTATAAAAGCACCACATGCCCTCACTGAAAAGAGTTACCAACTTCAGCAAGAGAAGACTCTGCTGCCAGAAGACGCGAGAGATCGCGAGACTACGAAGCACGGAAGTCGCTTTTCCCGCGCAAGAGTGACAGGTATCTATTGTGGATTCGCCATACGAATTGTTGTCGTGTGTTTGTAGGTACTTCATCGCGAAGGAGAAGCGAGAAGGCTTCGACCTACGCTTGGGAATTCCGGGAATGGAATTCGGAAATTGTCTGTGGAGTCTCGACTCCGAGTATAGACGGAAAAAGGATTGAGAGCTCGTCTCTCGGATTTCCCTTATGGGAAGGAACGACCATCGAGTCAGAGAATTAGAACGGAGGAGTTTTCTCCGGTTCTTGTGCTTGTAAAAAGATTCTCCCTAATAAAGAGTTCTTTTTAAGGGGGGGGGGGGCAAGCCCATCTTCTGGTCCCAGTACTGCGTCGATCTTCTCACTCTCTCTCTCTATTTATTTCTCTCTATATACTTTGGCTTCAGTATTAAGTGATAAATTCTATTTATCCGAGTATATTTTATATTGTTATGCGCTCCCGTTTGTGACAGTGGTATCAGAGCATGGTCTCTTTTTCCATAAAGGAGGACGACTCTGGGAAGATACGGGAAGAAGCCATGACAAGCCAAGAGATAAGTAAGTAGGCAGAAACCTAAGTCCTGCATGAAAAAGCTCGCAGAGTTGGAATTTTGTTTTTCTCTCTGCAAGAAGTCGACACAAAACTTGGGATTCTCTGAGAAGGCAACAAGAGCATGATGCTCAAGAACCTAGAGAATCCAAGAAGTGGAATGCTCGAGATCCTTCAGAATCCAAAAAATATCCATGAATATCAATCCATAACCATAGCCAAGAAATCCCGTCATTCCGGGAAGGATATGAAGAAGGTCTTTAGACCTCAGAACCCTCCGGTCAAGTTTGATACTTTTAACGTAAGGGAAGATGTCCCGAAAGCTACCGCTTTCATTCAACAGTATGAAGTTGCCTTGGCAAACGGCAATTTCTGAGAAGCGTCGAAGCCTGAAGGTGAGGCATGTGACCAAACACCTCAAAGGGAATTGCAAGTACTTGGTGGTATACCAAAGCTCTGCAAGGAATTTACAACAAGACTTGGATTCAATTCAAGGCTGAATTTTTTGATAAATTTTTTCCTCTACGCTTTGAGGAAGGCATCCAAGAAGATTGGGATCGGTTTGCCCAATAGGAACACGAGCAAGTCAAAGCAAGTAGTGGTTCACTCTTGCCAAGGTAGCTCCATTCTTGATCCTCTCTGAGGAAGGAAAGATAAACAAATTTAACGAAGGACTTTTGCCCGAATTTTGTAAACCCATCTGCAAGATACTTTGCAGCAGATGGTGGAGTCCGCAATAAAAGTTGAAAGTGTACACCTTGATGTACATAGAATACAATCCCCGCAGTGGGGCGAGAACCATTGAACACAGAAACAACGAATTTTTGTTACCTCTCTTCGAAGGATACATTGCTATCCGGAGAAAGTTTGGAGTAAGGGAATTCAAAATAACTCCTGAGTTTTTGACCCTTAAACTTTGAGTGAGAGGGCAGGTCTTTGATCCAAGTTAAATCTTTGAGGAACTCATAAAATGTGTATTGCTTTTATGCACGAGATATGCATGTGTCTAACAAGGGAAATCACTCTCGAGTATTTATGAGAGTAGGATCAATTTGAAACATTGTTTTCTGAGATGAATTGGTTTGCTCAACCATCCGGAAGGTCAACTATTCATCTCGTATCCGGTAGTTCACCAACAAATTACCTGCTATTGCCGGTAGGACGGCAGAAAGGAAGGAACCATTCCGAGCTTTCAACCAAGAAACGCTTTCACTAAGCTTATGAACCAAAACCCCTTACCCGGTCAGGGAAGACATGGTAGTGCTTTTCGCACAAGTGAATGAACACTCTCTTTATGAGGGAAGGAACAAGTGACGACTATTGCCTGTGCTCGAGGAATCCAAGGATTGAAATCCTAGATTATTTGATGAGCGGATTTTTCTCTAAGTTCGAGCCAAGGGATCGTCAGATTGAGCGTCTTCGCTCTAAGGATCTTACGAAGGGAAGGTAATTTCCCAGGTTCACCAAAACTTTCAGCTTAAGAATTATGTACACCTTTGGGTACATGGATAACACACGAAGATCCAGACCTATTGCAAGGAATTGGATGAGAGCTTGTTATACTCTCTTGCAAGGAATTATGAACTGGGTTTGAACGTACGTTCAGAAAATGCTATGGCTAGAATCCTATCTGCCTGAGATTTTGCAAGGCGTCATTGATGCTCGCAAGGTGAATCATTTTTATGATTCTGTAAGGAAGAGACTCTAATGGGCGTCTGGAAAACACTGCTAGTGGAAATAACTCGCAGGAGGAAAAGATTGGAAGGAAGTGCCGCCGTGCACAAGGAATCTTCGGATTGGAACCGTCCGCCTACGTTGAGCGACAACCTGGAACAAGAACCTTCTTTAAGGTGATCGCAGACTTTGTTTGTGAAGGAAGACATCAAGATTAATACTCTATGATTTGGGCATTCCCTATGTGGGAGGACACAAGAGATTTAATACCCTCAGGACTAACAGCGCAGCATTATGCGCAAGGACAGATACCTAGATTGATTTCTAGGAGGATTATTCTTCTCGGATTGAGAAGGTAGACTTGAGTTAATAGATTCTCGGATGAAGAAACTTACGATCTGTTGGAAAAACGCGAATGATGAGTTCTTACGTAGCTCGTAAGTTTATGATTGGTGAAGGATATCCTCGAGGTACTAGAGGAAGGACATGAACCGGTAAGGTAAGTATTGAATTATTGAATTTTTCTTTAATTTAATTTTTAAGTTCTCTTTTGAGAAAGGACTAGCTCAACCACCATTGAGCAAGATTTGGAATCTTTCCGGTTTCTCCCCGGCAGTTCAGTTGGATCTCTACAGTTGAGGACAACTGTTTATAGGTGAGGAATGTTGCTAAATTGGCTTTATCTGACATAAAAATAATTCTAAATGAATTATTGGATTGGATTTATAAGTGAGAGGGTTTTCTCGCTTGGAACACCAAGAAAATAATTCTAAATGAATTATTGGAATTTTAAGTGAGAGGGTTTTTCTCACTGGAGACATCAGAGTACAGAGTATTCCTAGTGCGTCATTCAAAATAATGACGGGAACACTGAGAACGGGAATCTGTAAGGCCACCAGGAGCAGGTACTTCTGACGCGTTACATCGGATGGATGATAGGGAGCATCGGAAAGAAGTATCCGACCACCCGGGAACGGACATCTCTGATGCGTCATAGGATGGGTGACAGAGAGCATCGTGAAGGGGATTGTACCGTAAGTTCGGTAGGAAAGGACTAGGTGATGGGTATTCCTAATGCGTCACAAGGTGGGTGACGGGTGCATCGAAAAGGGGATATCCATGGTCGAGAGGAAATCCAAGCTGGAAAAGAGGAATACGCGTAAAGACGCAAGCAAAAGAATAAAGATGGGTTTTGAGAAGCTTTTCTTAAAAAGCCAAATATTTTAACGAGTTTTTCGGGAAGAGCAGACGCTTTTCTGCGAGGAATCTATGTATGCATTGCATTTGTGCATGTGGCTGCATCCAAGGACGCCTGGGAAGTGTTGTGAAAGGCATTGTTTTTAACTTATAAGGTTTTATTGAGTTTTTGGGCTGGTTCAGACCAATTTTAAAATATGCCGGCCGCCCACTTAATAAGTGGGCAGTCACTTAGAAAATAAAGCAACAAAACCAGCCAGCGAAGTCTCTCTCCCTATTTCGGGTAGAACAGAAAAAAAAAATTTGAAAAATTGAAAAAAAAATGGCCGCAATCTCTACGCGAGCAGCTATTCGTGCCATGGTGAAGGAGCTATCAAAGCACCACATGCCCTCATTGAAAAGAGTTACCAACTTCAGCAAGAGAAGACTCTGCCGCCAGAAGACACGAGAGGTCGCGAGACTACGAAGCACGGAAGTCGCTTTTCCCGCGCAAGAGCGACAGGTATCTATTGTGGATTCGCCATACGAATTGTTGTCGTGTGTGTGCGTGTGTGTTTGCAGGTACTTCATCGCGAAGGAGAAGCGAGAAGGCTTCGACCTACGCATGGGAATTCCGGGAATGGAATTCGGAAATTGTCTGTGGAATCTCGACTCCGAGTACAAACGGAAAAAGGATTGAGAGCTCGTCTCTCGGATTTCCCTTACGGGAAGGAAAGACCATCGAGTCAGAGAATTAGAACGGAGGGGTTTTCCCCGGTTCTTGTGCTTGTAAAAAGATTCTCCCTAATAAAGAATTATCTTTAAGGGGGGGGGGGGGCGCCAGCCCATCTTCTGGTCCCTAGTACTGTGTCGATCTTCTCACTCTCTCTCTCTCTATTTATTTCTCTCTATATACTTTGGCTTCAGTATTAAGTGATAAATTCTATTTATCCGAGTATATATTATATTGTTATGCGCTCCCATTTGTGACACTTTGCAACAACTAAGAAAACAGGAAATAGCAAAGTTTTGACAGTAGCCATGTACCTTGTTGGTGATACCATTAATTGGTGTAAGGTGCAGCGGAAGTGAATGTTGAACTTTGCTCAAGATGAATGCTCCGAATTGTGCTCAAGGGTTCCTTTTACTTACGAAAGGGAGAGCCTTCCGTTCCTTTAGTGAAGAGTGCAAATGATCACAAACAAAGTGGAAGAAACTGCGAATGAAGGTGTTGAGACTGAGAGATAGAGAGAGAAGAATACGACACCAGAATGTTGTCAAACCCTCCTCCAAAGGCCCCACTCTCTATGGCGAGAGCGGTCTACTATTGATTGCACAAATCTCTACAATGCTTTGGACTTGTCGACGATGTCGACGACGATGAGAACGACCACGAGATGGGTTGAAATCTAAAAACGCTAATGGCTGAAATCTGCAAATGTTGTATCTACTGAAATCTGACTCTATGTCAGTGACGCCGGCGATGACGACGATGCAACGACGACGCACTGAAAATGCAGATGCTGAAATCTGTGTTTTCCGGGCTGAATCTGCAAACACTTGCTGATCTGACTGTGCGGCGAGGATCTGCTGCGGAAAGGTGAGATCTGCAAGGTTAGGGACTTGTTCTGCGGTGTCTCTATGCTGAAAACTGAAAACGCTGATCCCTATGCTGGTTCTGTCGCGGAGAATTTGCAAAACGCTATGTTGTTCTATTGATCCAAAAACGCTAGGGCTGATTCTGTTGTTCTGCTAACGCTAGGGCTGATCTTTGATCTGCTGCAAAACCGCTAGGAGATCTGTTTGTCGCCAGGCTGATCTGCAAGTGGCAAAACACTGGGGCTGATCTGCACTTGATGAAAAACGTTGGCTGGTTCTTGTGGCTTAAAGCGCTGAGTCTCCTACCGGTTCTTGCTGAGAAGGTGCACTGCCAGTTGTTGGAACTCTACTGCCTCTTCTGCCAGGAAGTGCTAGCGCTAGGATTTCTTATATACATGCTTGTCAAAATTGCCCTACCCAGTTTTCCAACAAAAGTGAAAAATGGCTAAAATAGGTCTATGCACTGTAAAAATGCTACTGATGGGTTCTAACTGAAATCTGATGGTCAGGTTGTGTGCAACCAGAGGATATGCATCTACTCTAAGTGCCTGGATATGCACGGTCTGCGAACAGACTCACAAAAGTGCCAGAACACTTCCTAAGTTGGGCTGACGGAACTGAACTAAACCCTAGTCATGAAGTAGCTTGTCCACGTACACATAGTGTTAGATGTGCACATGACAATTGGTATCAATCATGGCAAGAGGCACAGTTGGTCGCGCACCTAGAGGAAGCCGAAGAAGGCGTGTCCCTTTCTTTCAATTGGCCGATTTCCAAGACAAGCTCAAGGCGCAGTTTATGCCACCTCAGTACTTAAGCCATATTACACAATGCCCATGACTCTCTCACGGGTGGGCACAGGGGAATGAACACCACTTTGGAAAAAAAAAGAAGATTCTTTTATTGGCCTAAAACGCGAAAAGATGTGTTTCGTTAGGTCACACAGTGCACCATTTGTCAAAAGGTAAAAGCTCCTCGGGGTAAGCAGCAAGGCCTCTTGCTACCGCTGCCTATTCCCGACGAGCCTTTTCAGGATATTTCTATGGATTTTGTGACTAACCTTCCACCTAGTTTGCATTCATGGAACACTCAATGTTTGACAATTGTCGACCGTTTCAACAAATTTTGCATGTTAATCCTTGTAAGGCCACAGTCACCGCACAAGATAGCGCGGTTATTCATAAAGCATTGGTACCCCCTCTGTGGTTTGCCAAAGTCAATCTTTTCAGATAGGGATGTTAGGTTCACGTCTAATTTTTGGCGCGCATCTTTGAAAATTTTGCCACTAAGTTGAATTTTTCATCGGCTTTTCTTCCACAATCAGATGGTCAAACAGAAATTTACAATCAATTGCCTGGGATTGGGTTTATTTAAGAATCATGAAGCAACATCTTAAGCAAGTCGGAAAGAAGTGTCCTAAATTGTCTTTCAAAATGTATAGTCCATTTCCTGTCATTAAAAAGATCAATGAGGTTTCTATGAAATTACAACTGCTTAACTCATGGTCAATACACAACGTTTTCCATGTTTCTTGGTTGAAAGTGTTTCAGGGTACACCTCCGAAGGACTTTTTGAAGACACAGAGCCCGAGATCATCGATGAAGCTGAAGTCATGGAGTCGGAGCAAGTGTTGTTGCATAGGTTTCGCCATGGCTCAAAGAAGCAAGTCAGACAATACTTTTTGAAGTTCAAGAATAGAGGAACTGACGAGGCAGTGTGGGTTGATGAAGAATTTTTCAGAGATTACCCAAAATTATTGGCAAACTACAAGGAAGCCATGCAGCTCGGTACCAGTACCAGTACCTCACTTTGAAAAGGAGGGGATGCCACGTGCACATCTAACCCTATGTGCATGTGGACAAGCTATCTCAGGTCTAGGGTTAAAGTCAGCTTAGAAAGTGTTCTCGCACCTTTGTGAGCCTGTGAGCAGGCCGTGCATGTCGAGGCACTTAGAGTAGTTGCATATCCTCTCATTGCACACCTAGTACCACCCAGCATATGCATTGTCTAAGCAGAAAATTCCTAGCCAGTTTGGAGACAGTACATTTTCCAATCATTTTGGCATTTTTATTAATTAAATTACCAATTTCCAGAGGCCGCGGGCTGTAGGAAAACTGCTCGACCTAGCTTTTCACAGCTATATAAGCAGACATGGGGTGCCCAGTTTTAGCAGAAGAAGTTCTAGCAGCTTGCAATGCACCTTCTCAGCAAGACCGGCAGAGAGCCCTAGCGTTTTCAACCAACAAGATCCACCTGGCGTTTTCTGTAGCAGATCAGCCCCGGCGTTTTCTGGTGTTTCCTGTGGCAGATCAAGCCTAGCGTTTTGCAATTCCACGACGCCAGATCAGCCAAGCACATCAGCGTTTTCAGTTTTCAGCACTTAGCCATTGCAAATTTAGCCCCTAGCCTCGCAGATCTCACCTACCCACAGCAAATCCTCGTCGTACCGTCGAGTCAGCCAACGCTTACAGTTTCAGCCTGCTGTTTTCAGCATCTGCGTTTTCAGCGCATCGTCGTCGAGTCATCGTCATCGCCATCCTCATCGACACAGTGTCAATATTCAGCAGAAAATCAGCAGTTTGCAGATTTCAGATTTTCAGCCCTAGCGTTTTCAATTTTCAGCCCGTCCTCGTCATCGTCATCATTGTCGTCGACATCGTCAGCAAGTCCATTGCATCTAGACTATTGTACCAGATTTGTGCAATCTATAGCATAGACCTCTCTCGCCATAGAGAGGGGAGCCCTATATGGCGAGGGGAGCCCTTGGAGGAGGGTTTGAGAACCACCTGATGTCGTATTCTTCTCTCTCTCTTCTCTCAGTCTCAGCACTTTCATTCACAATAGCATTCACTTTGTTTGTGATCATTGCACTCTCTCTCTAAAAGAACGGAAGGCTCTCCCTGCCCGTAAGTAAAAGGAACCCTTGAGCACAGTTCAAAGCACTCATCTTGAGCAATATCAACATTTACTTCCGTTGCACCTTACACTTTTACTTCTTTTCCTTGCATTAATGAATGCTTTAGCTTGATTGATGATTCCTTTTACTTTCCCTGGAGAGAGAGAGAGAATGAGAGAAATGTAGAGATGTGCAGAGGGAGAGAAGAGGAGAATGACACCCAATGGGGTCTTAACCAACCCTCTCAAGGGCTCCCCACATAGATGTCGATGTGTTATTTGCTTTTGATTGCGAAAATGGAATGTACACACATGCAATACCTCAAGTGCAGACTCTACTGACTCGAATGGTGAATGTTGCCACGGTAACTCCTCAAGATGAGCGACCTCCGGGGCTGATTTGATGCACCTTTGGATCCTTCTCGATGTGGACAAATCTGGGGCTGAATTGCGCTCTCGATGTGAAAGGAATGAAGGGCTGAAAACGCAGATCTCAATGACGACAAATAGAGCACTCGATGCCGGCGAGGGAATTGCCAAGGAGAGGCTTGATGGGCTGCCGAAGTAACTGACCACAACGGGAAGCTTGCGAGAACAAAACCGAGCCACTTTCCAGCGAGGGAGAGGGCTAAAATCTGAAAACGCTAGGGGCTGAACTGCAATGGTGGCAGTGCCAAGGCTGAAAGCTGAAAACGCTAGAAGATTGGCTGCCCTTGCCCCAGTACTAGGGTTGAATGATGAGATCACTGGCTGGTCTGGCACTTTGGACAGAAAACGGGCTGGATGCCAACTGCACGAAAATGCTAGGCTTGCTCTACAACAGGTAGCGCCTCTCAATCTGCTAGGAATCGCTAGGCTGAGTATGCCCTTTACGGGCTAATCGACTGGTTATAAACCCACTAAGGGCTAGGTAGGAGAAACTGTCCACCAACCAAACAAATTAAATCATTAAATGATTTTATTCGTAAGTTTTGACCGGGGCTAAGTTCCAAGTGAAACTATCGCACATCTGCCCACCCGGGAATGGCTCATTGGATTCCTCTAACCTAAAACTAGATGCACCTCATGCCAGATGCCCACCGTAATGTAACAACACCTATCAAAACGCTTGTACAATCCATTTATGCAAGAGGTTTCCAAAACTAGAAAACCTTACCTAATGGACTCATCCAAACATGCAGGTCCTGCGAACAGGCTCACAAAATTGTCGATACTAACCCTCCTAGGATTCTAGTACTCCTATCTAGGAAGAAGGGGAAAACTCGCTTTGGAAGTCAATGAAGCACGTCCATGAGGCACACAGAGCCATGCGCACGTGACAAGGGGGCACCAGCACATATACTAGCCAATACTCTATCTTTCTCCTCTCAACTATGAAATAAAGTTTTTTTCTATTCAAATTCTATAAACCAATATTTAATTGTGTGACATTCCTGAGTTTTTATAGAAAAAAACATTTGTTTGTCATTTTCAATGACAATTTCACTCTTCAGCAAACCATTGTAGCACCCACGCACTTACTCCACATGTCACAACCACTATGTGTAGCGTCCACATAAGAGCAGGCAACCCAGTAAAGTTATTGGCCAACTATTAATGTCTACCATTTCGTATGGCCCCAAGCTGAGAAACCATTTTGACAAATGTTTGGTACCTTCAGGTCATTATCGTCTGGTCCTAAACAAATTGACTGCAATACTTTGCATGACGATTTATGGCAGCTGATTGGAACAAAACAACTAGTATGCTTGCCTCAGATCCAAAAATCTGCATTTGCTAGAGCAGTACGTGAAAAAAGACCATGCAAATAAGATGATTCAGCATCTTCATTGACAGAATTCTCATTCTGCTCCTCACAACCTTCAATAGGCTATTGATTTGCAACAAAAGCTTCCCAGCCAATAACACACATTATGGAGATCATTACAATCGCATCTCATTCAAGCCAAGCTGTATGTGCATGTATGTGCACACCACAAGACTGTGTCAACATACGTTTGTGTGAAGGAAACATTCGTCTAAAACTAAGTCCAGAATGCACACATACGTACAAATGCATATGTGTCTGTATGTATATATGTGTGCACAAACGCGTGTTTTGCACGTGTATTGCGCCACAACTATTAAATTGAGAATACATTAAGAAATTGATGTACCTGAAAGAGTGTGATAGCCACAATGATGCTATCTATGACTGTCAGAGTTGCATAGATGGAGATCAATGAAACTCTCGGGCAATTTGCTTGACCAGAAAGAGCTGACAAATAATGTCTTTGATCCATCCAAGATTAACATATAAGCTGATTCACTCTCTCTCTCTCTCTCTCTCTCTCTCTCTCTCTCTCTCTCTCTCTCTGACACACACACACACACAAAAACAGAGAACTCTTAATCCCTCTTCAAACGACCCACATTGCAACAGCATGAGAAGGGAGCAAGGAGCTCTCTCTCTCTCTCTCTCTCTCTCTCTCTCTCTCTCTCTCTCTCTCTCTCTCTCTCTCTCTGTGTGTGTGTGTGTGTGTGTGTGTGTGTGTGTGTAACAGTGCAGGAGCTAGCTATCTGGATTCTCCATCTCTGCGCAATTCCGAGATTGGGCCGAATCTCTGGTTCCCACCAATTAACTCAAAACCAGCACATGGCCATGGCCAAGCACTGGCAAATGCACACATTCGGCTTCCGAACGCGTGGCACGGTGCCAACATGCCATCCACAACGGATGCAACTTGTTGACCTTCTCTTTCCTTCGAAAACAGTCAAAAATGGTAGTACAAACATAATGATTGCACGATTTTATCAAAATAGGAGGAGAGGGGAATCTATGTAGATTCTCCCTCCCTCTCATGTTCGCTCATATTCACACGGGCTCATATCCACACACGCATGTGACTCTGAGACTCTCTCTCTCTCTCTCTCTCTCTCTCTCTCTCTCTCTCTCTCTCTCTCTTCGTAGGGGTTGAATCTGCATGGAAGAAGCTCTTGCAAAGGGAAGGCCTTTCTCCATATGCAATTGTCTATAATTTCACTTGAAGGCCTCTAACCTTACCTAAGACACTAAATCTGTGAGAGAATTCACTAGGGGATTGCTATCCAGGGGCTATTGGAGAAAGGTGTAGTGCTTTGGTCGAACAAAAAGAAAGGGGGGGGGGGGGGGGGGGGGGGGGGGGGCCGGGGATCTTCCAATTGATGTATTTTATTTTAAAGATCTTGTATGTAGAAGTAGGAAGAGCAACACATAATGACGGTTATTGGCATGCACAAAGCCTTAAGGAACTGTTAACTAACATTTTGAGCTTGACAAAAATTAATGTGAATAAGCCAAAGCATTTATCAAACAACAAGAAGAAATTGAGAAGCTGAAAGAAGAGCTCATGCATTTTTTGCATCAATGAGTAGAGTTGGGAAGGCAAGTAGAGAGTTATAATAATTTAGATCCATGTAACAAAAGAGCACAAAAGATGAAAATGAAGTTGAAGGATGTTGAGTGCACAAGAGCCCAAGCTCTTGAAATTTCATTAAAAATTTCAAAGAAGGACAAAGAAAACACTAATGCTTGCCTGATTATAGTTGTTGATATTAGGGAGGCCAAAAAAGGGAAGTGTTGGCATACTAATGACAATGTTAATTACACAAGGGAAATAAAGTAGAATGTAAACGCAATATTAGATTGATTGATACTATATAAAGCGTGTACAAAAGAGCTCATTATATAGAGCTAGTGTAAGCTTCTTATCTGACATCATTGATGACATCATGCCTTGGGTGCCTTTTTCCACATGTGACCACATGTTTCTTTGCCACCTATGCATCACATGTTTTTATGCCACCTATGTATTTCAGTAGGATAGAGGAGATACACACCATCATAGGACAAAGCCCACAATTCCCAACAACCCTCCTCTTGAGGTTTGGACTATGACAATAGAAAATAACTATGACAATCTAAGATGGCCATCATCCCCAATCCAGGAGACCATCTCCAATCCAAGAGAGGATTGATGATAACCACTCCAATCTAGGAGCACAACTCCAATCCAAGAGTCCACCACACTGTTCCAATCCAAGAGTCTGCAAAAGAACTTTCATTGCCACAACTTCATTGTTTGTCCTCCTCTACTCCTACTCCTTTGTCTTCTGACTCTTCTACCCGCACCATCTTGGTGGTGTTGATGCCATGGTTGCTGTGGTAGCATTCTCATGAGCTTTACTAAATGGAAATGAAATGCTAAATAACACTAATGCAAGATTAAAAAACTAATGCTAATCCTCCTCCTCTTGAAGGTTAATATCCCCTTTGGTTTGTCTTCTCACCATTCACTATGCTTTGGAGTGGTCTTTGCACTTGAAGACTCTCCAAGGCCAGTGTCAAAACTCCATACAAGAGCACAAAGTCAGCTATGACATACATCTCAATTTGGTGCACAATTGGGTACATGTTTGTTGGATTCCTTAGTGTTATGTGAGAAAAGAGAGACCGAGAGAGAATTTTTTTTTCCCTTTTGATTTCCTATGTGGAGTACCTCTTCACTCATAAGTAAAGTCACACTCCACTAGGTGGAAAAGATGACAATGTTGCCTTTGCCTTTGCTTGAATTCTTGAAGCTTGATGCTTTTTGGGCTTTGAAGTTTGAGATGCAAAGCTTTTCACCTCTGGATCCTGAAGTCTTTTCAATTTTGATGTGTGTGTGTGTTTTTTTCCTTTGCTTTAAGGTTTTGAGCACTCCTTTTGAATCTTGATCACCTTTGAAGAATTCGAAGGTCTTTGCTATTGGCCGCAACGAGAACAACTCCTTGAGTTGTGAGAGCGAGATGTTCACACGACACCGTACTCTGTGTGTGATGTGCCTCTTAGTAAGACTCAATATTATTTTTATTTTTTCGTTAAAAAAAATCTCATGCGTTGATGAGCTGCCACCTCGCTCTTAAATGTGTGTTGTGTGTATGGCCAAAAGCTTTTGAAGACATTGCAACTACTAGCTAGTGAAGGCCATATGCTAGTGAGTTGGTCATCAATGTGAGTGCCTACCAGCTTGAGAATAGTAGATGCTGCCTATGAATGATGCACAACTATGGTTGTTTGCTAGTGTTTGTTCCCGGCACAAGATGTCCCCTCTTCGCTTGCACCAGGAGCGTTGGCTTGTGTCACCTTGGCGAGCCCGCCATTGGATTGAGAGCTTGTATTTGATGTGCTGCAGATTGACCGAATGTAATGACCTTTGTACCAAAATTCCAAAATTTTCCAGTTGGGCAATGACCGTGGTCATTTCCATTTGACCCATTTTCACAAACAGAGCATATCATCAAGCCCCTCATACTATGTATAGCAAGAATCCACCTTCCCCAAGAAGACTTGCGATAAGCAATTACAATAGGCGAGATTGCATATGTTGGTGCAAGAAAAGTGGAAAACCAACAAGGGAAAATAATCACACTCTACATACAAAATAAATGACTAATTTGCATGCTCCAAGAAAGAGCTTATTAGAAGATGCAAATGCAAAAGTGTGGAGGCTTGTACGTACACTAATTAGAAGATTGAAAAAGAGGTACGATTACACTCAATTGCACCTTAACCTAAGCTTTGATACCAATTGTTGATATTAGGGAGCGTATAAAAGGGAAGCATTCACAGTGTTGTCATACTAATGACAATGTCAATTACACAAGGGAAATAAGGTAGAATGTAAACACAAAAGTAGATTGATTGATACTATATCAAGTGTGTATAAAAGAGATCATTATATAGAGCTAGTGTAAGATTCTTATTTGACATCATGCCTTGGGTGCCTTTTTCCACATGTGACCACATGTTTCTACCTATGTATCCTAGTAGGATAGATGAGATACACACCATCATAGGACGAAGCCCACAATTCCCAACAATAGTTTCTCAAGCATACATGGTTGATAACGACTCTCTAAGTCTAGACATGCAGTGGTATCGCACACTCTTCACATCGACGGTGCAATATTTGAAGGTATGGCAAGACATTTTTGTATACAATGCCGATGTTCGAGTTGTGACACTAGAACCAAATCCAATTGTTCTTGGAGAACAACACAAATCCTCTGCATCTCTAGTTCAAGCCACACCAAACCCAACCAGTGCAAGTGATCTTGCAACCACTACTAGTATCGGAGCAGCTACATCCACAAACTTCCACCATTACCACCAGCTACACCCGGCTCTGACCTAGGAGAAGAGGTTGGCAATCCCCTTAAATGAATCAAAATTTGTAACACTTGTAGCGGTTAATGCCGACATATTGTTAACCATCGGCGTCCACTTCTAATAGTCATAGGCCAAGCTTGTCAGTCCAATAGGGGTAAGAGTGATCACCGATGAGAGGTGCACTCTAACTGGGACATTCAAGGGTTAGTTGGCTAAGCATGGGTGCCCAAGTGTGAATGGGCGAGCTCATATAAAAGTCACCTAAACCTAAAAATCACTCATTCTCTCTGTGCAATTGAAGAGTGCTCTTGCTCCATCTCCATCTTCCTCTTCATCTCTTTGTGTGTGTGTGTATGCGAGAGAGAGAGAGAGAGAGAGAGAGAGAGAGAGAGAGTATGTGATCAAGCATTGCGACGGCACAGCCGGCCGGCGAGGCGGTTGAGCATTGCATGGCGGTAGCTCACTCTTCTTCACAGCAAGGAATCCTCCACGAAGGTGAGCATAGGGCAGTGAGTGACACACACTTGCTCTCTTGAGCTTGCTAGATTAATCTAGTTGTGTGCTTGCAACCATTTGTGGCTCGCACACAGTGTACGGCAAGTCCCTTGCTTTGACACGTGTGATAGATGCACACATTTTTGGCACCGTTGCCGGGGAGATGCCCTGCATTAAGCTCGAATAGCAATCTATGCTGCTTTGTTGGGAAATCTGAGGTGTAGGAAAGATAGAGAAAGAAGGTTTGTGGCTGTTGAGAAGGATTTGTGAACTTTGTTTTTGATGCAGTGTACTATTTTCTGTTAATAAGGTGTTGCAATGTATTGTTTTCTGTTGATAAGGTGTTAGAATTAAGGTATTAGATCTATAATGTTAGATGTGTAAGGTGCAGTAAGTAGATCTATTAGTTGATTAGTTGATGTAGTACTATGTTAGACAATGTGTAACAGTAGCTCTGTTAGTTGTAAGTAGGTAGGTTAGATGTGTGTGTGTGCGCGCGCGACGACCTTATCCCAAATAATAATAATAATAATAATATAAAAAATAATATTCTTTTATATATTTAAAAGGAAAGACCGGGATCGGAAACATTCCTCAAGCCCAAGCCCAAGCCCAGGCTCAGGCCTCAGTCACCCTTTGGACTTACTTATTTTAGCCTCACGCCTAAGTTAAAATCGACCCTTTTGAGGACCATCGGAGCTTTGGGTAATCAAACGCTGTGTTGTAAAGCACACCACAACCCCCTGAGCGATACGCTCGTTTCAAGCTATCACACGCTCTAATCCAAAAACCGATCGTAAAAAGACATTAAAAAACATCAAAAAACGATTGAAAACAAGGTGCAAAACGCCCAAAAAATCAACCGGTTAACCTTCGAGGGTATTCGTCGACGCTTATAGGGTGCCAAAGGCACATGCATCTGTGCTCTAGTCGTGTACTAGAGACTAAGAAACTAGCGAGCACTTCGACTTACGCGGGTTCTCAATACCCACATATCTTAGGTTCCGGGCTCTCGGCGGGGACCCAAGGTAGTACAACCCAAGACCCAAACATAGCGGCTAGTGACTCTTCATCTGACTACGATATTATGGAAGGACATCCTACACCAAACCCCAAGCAAGTAAACAAAAATGTACTTGTCTGGGCCCCATAGCTTGGATCTAGTGTGTTTAGTCGCTTTATAGAAACCTTTAGTAGAGCTACTCGCTCTGAATCTGCGACTAGTGAAGTTAACGAAGGTGAGGGAGAGGTAGATTCGCCTTGGGTATCTCAGGGTGAGCCTATATTCCCCAAGAGTGTCCACGTCGATATCCTGCCCCCTGCTTTCATGGAAAACCCTGCAAAGCAATCACTCCCCGAAGTTCTACTACCCAATGATAGAAGTCTTGCGGAGGTGCAAGAAGTTGAGCGCTATATGCAAGCGGCTAGGGAGAGAGAAATGGAGAATTTCCTAGAACAACACCAAGCCATGAAGGGAAATACCCCTAGGACAATAGGTATAGCAACCGAGCAATTGGATGCTCTTGAGTTAGTAGGCAATGTGGGTCAAATTGTGGGGAACAACAATGCTTCCACCTCAAGGGAAACCTCTAGTACGTTGGGCCTAGAAGGGTTATTTCTCAACGAAATTTGAGAATATGACCTACAAACCAGATGGTCAGCAATGTCACCCATAGCATCATCCAATTGGAGAGGCAAAAACGAGGGACTAACATTTCTTCAACGGGCCTTATGAGATTCTTAAAAATGGTCAAGGCCAGACAACTGACACTATCACAGACGGAAACTCCTTCAGTGAGTCCAATGGACCCTTCATATATTGTGTCGTCTGGAGTTTCAGAACAGTCTGAACCCACAAGTAGTAGTTTTACTTTTCTAAATCTAGCTCATCTTTCCCTTGATGACACCACGGCTACCATGCCTACCCCAATGATGGGCATGCCAAGAAACACGCCATGGTTCTCATTTGTTAGTAAAGCACCACTACATGGTAGCTCAATGCCTGCAACAATACCTATAAGTGTGTACCAATTGTATACACCTATGGTTCCTCGTACTCATGTAGCCCCTACCCCTCCCATTGTTTCAACAACCTACGCTCCACAACCACAACACCCAAGCTCTTATTTCAATGGGACCATACCAGCTAGCATTAGCATGTCACATCCAACGTCTGTTATGCCTAGCACCACACATATGAACTTTGGGCCACCACATGGCACAACACCGTACCAAACTTGGAACCCAAGGGCTTCCTATGTGCCAAGCCCAATGCCAATACCTACTCCACATGTAGTCTCAGGAGCACCTGCACCTGCAACCACTATACCTGCTTATTTAGGACATTTGGCAGCATTTGCTCAAACCATCGGTCAATCTATTGCTAAAAATATGTGTAACACGCCTGATAGAGAGCCTAGAAGTAAGGCAGTACAAATAGCCAAGCTCACACAAAAATTTAGTGGAGATGGGGATGTGAGAAAGCATATCGAAGTGTTTGAACAAATATGCGATTTTGTAGGAGAACACAATGACCTGCATAAGAGTAATGCTTTAAGCCTAATCTTAAGTGGGAAGGTTGGGGATTGGTATAGAACCCTAAGGGTGGAAGAAAAAATGATTTACCCTACTCTTAGGAGAATGTTCTTAAAAGAATACATACGAGAGGGAGTGCTTTGGGGTGTAGCATCTCAACTCCAGAAAGCCCAACGAGAGGAAGGAGAGTCAGTGAGAGACTTTATTAGTCGCTTGAAGCATTTGAATTTTTGTTGTAATCTAAATGAGTGCTTGAATAATAATGAATTGCTTGATATATTCATTAGGGGATACAACATGAGGATATCTACAATGGCCTAGTCATTTAGAGGTATCACCACTTGGGAAGCAGTCACCACCAATGCGATCCAATTGGAGGATAATTTAATGATTCAAGGAGAAAGAGTGTATGTTGAACCTAAATCTACTAGCTCGCAAGCATCGGGGCATCAGTTAATGACCCTAAAGCCTACTGCTAAGGAGCCAAAGATATCTGAGATGACTTTAGCAAACCTTACCAAGCCATTCAAGAGAGTCTTAGACACAATTGTGCTCCGCAAAACAATCATATGTATCCAAGAAGGGTGCAACAATGGTGCTCAATATGCTATGGTCCGCATAGTACCAGTGAATGCCCTATATTTAGAGTAAAATTCAATGGGAATTGCAATGCCTGTGGAAGGTATGGTCATCAAGCTAAGGATTGCATAGTATTTAAGCGCGCTATGGCCAATAGACCAACCTTAGCATGGACAGACACACCTCAAGTGCCTGCATTGATGCCGGCCCCACCTCTTCAACAAAAATCACAACACATGGTCCCTAGGGCCCAAAATGTTGTTCAAACACCACCCTTACCACCTCCAGTGTTGGGACCGCAACCACCACATCCAAGAATCACGTCTGTGAATCAAGTGGGTTGTGAGTCATTTATTGCTTGTTTGGAAGGCTATGAGGAAGATATAGACCCTAATATTGCCTATGGGATTGATGCGCTTGAAGAAACTCTACAATACTACATGGAGGACTATTGGGGATAAGTCAAACCTGTCTATCAAGTAGCTGCTCTTGCAGCAAGAGGCCAAAATATCAATTACACTGCCAAGAGACCACCTCTTCAATGCTATGAGTGTGGAGGTCCACATCGTGTGGCCGACTGTCCTATTAGGCTACAAAAGAACGCCACACTAATTCAAACCAATCAAGCGAGAACGTCTATAATGCCGATACTCATGTGTAATCGATGTGGCATAGATCATTTGATTTCCCAATGTCCAAATAATCCAAATGCACCGAAGATCACGCCATTAAACTTGATTGAGGTTACCGAGGAGCCATCACAAAGTACACCTGTGGTACCAATAAATGTACTCACACGATCGATGCTCCAAAAACAAAATTATATTCTTGAAGAAAGAGACACGAAATCAATTGCCCAATCTTAGAAGAAGAAGAAGAAAACACGAAGGAAGAGATTGCAAAAAACAATGTAGTCGACACTAGTTCAAAAACTGACATAGGGACTGGTGATGACCCCGTATATATGAACGATGCTGAAAAGGATTCTGATTCAGGTGAAACCATGGAGACCAAAACGACCACTAAGAACGAAACCAACAAGGAAGATCGTCATGAGCCACAATGGCCAAGATCCAAGAAGAAGATAGGAACTTATCCAAACCCTACAGAGGAGATCGAGAGAGTCAAGCAATTAACGAGTTTGCTAGAAGATACCCAAAGGGATCTAGAGCCAACACCTAGGCAGATGCAGATTATAGACACAGTGTTCCCTACGCAACAACAACCTCACAAAGTCCATAGACCTCTAGCCATACCTAGTGTCATCCAAGAAGAAAGTGAAAGTCATGGAAAAATGAGCATACTCACTTCTTGTTGGAAGGAATGTTTACAGAGGGACTACTTGACCCTATCAAAGAAATGGAGATCCCATCTTCTCCACGTCAAGGGGTTGAAGCCCAAAAGGTGCCGTTAAATATTGCCAAATTGATGGATTTCATGGCTTCAGAAGTTAGAACCACTATCATGTCCAAAGTATATGGAGACCTTGACCTATTCTTAGCTCTTCGAGCCTTCCTCAATGGAGAATTGAAAGTTGGGCTACCACAATTTTCACAGATGGATGGAGCTAGGGAGATGCCAATAGAGGAGGAACACTTAGATCCACAAACCAACCTAGATGAGAACCCTGATGTAGAAATACTTGTTAACAAGTTGGGACACTACTTTGAGGGTGATGAATCCAATGCAACCATACCAATCACTACCAAGGGATTAACTATGAAGGTAATCCTTGATGGTGGTGCTGGGTTAGCATTGTGACTAAAAATTGATGGGAAAGTGTGGGAAGACCTCACCTTGGGACCACAACCATAGTAGTAAAGATGGCCAATGGGTCTCTTGTTAAACCTATTGGGATGCTAGAAGATCTCAAGATCAAGGTCTTTGGACATAAAATAAGAAATACTTTCATTGTTATAGATTTCTCTAAGCACACTATGGCATCTGGGATGATCTTAGGACGTCCTTTCATGAGGGAAGCAAAATGGTGCATGACTGGTCTAAAAACCCTGTCTACTTGCAATTCCAAGATTCTGTCATTCGAGTGGATCTTGTAACTGGTTGAGCACATCCTCTAGGAAACAATTTTATAATTGATCATAGATTTGACACACAGTTCACTCAGCCCCATTGCAGTATCATTACACATGTAAAATGGACACTGATGTTGGGGAAGATTCTCCTTATATGTATGTACTACGTGGGATGACGGAGTCGGAAAATGTGGATTAGGTCCACTTAGCAGCAACCATAGACACTTGGGGAGACACACAGTTCACTCGGCCCCATTGCAGTATCATTACACATGTAAAATGGACACTGATGTTGGGGAAGATTCTCCTTATATGTATGTACTACGTGGGATGACGGAGTCGAAAAATGTGGATTAGGTCCACTTAGCAGCAACCATAGACACTTGGGGAAACAAGGGGACAACCTGGGTAACACCTGAGGGGGATGAAATGCACCACTCGTACCCTTAAATATGCTAGAAGAAATGCATATAGCTTCTGATGACCTACAAGATGAAGGTTTGACTGGCCTTGGAACTAGTAGTGTCTCACAAGACTATAGCCCACACGATTTGGGGTCAGAATCATCAATTGAAATTGACTCTGAGGACGAAGAATCTAAGTTAAATCTTAGTGAAAAATGTGGGGACAAACCATTCAAGGCCCAGTGGTACGCTAGATGACAATCTATCCAAGGGAGCAGAAGACACAAGTAGCAATTCATCTAGTGACTCTTCACTAGAGACCGAACGTAATTGAAAATTAGATAAGAAGAGTAAGAGATATAAGAGGCGACGATACCGAGAAAATGTGCCTGCTAGAATAAATGAAAAGAAATTTACCGCAGAATGGCTTAATTATATAGGGGCATGTGATGCTCATCGGAAGTTGGTAGATAACCGGGGTGAATAGCTTCTAAGCGTTATGTGGTGTAGTCCACAACCCATTGACATCGCACAACTAGAGGCTACAGAGAAGCCAAAGTTGACCCGTACCATAAGGAGACGACAAAATCGAGAGTTAACTCAACAACAAAAGGAATCGGAAGTGAAATCATAGTCCACAGAAGAACATGACCCCACAGATTTACACCATGCACCTGAACATTTCTAATCCTACACCACAAAGGAACGTAAGGTTGCGTATACAAAGGCTCAAAGAAAACCTATCAATGGAAGCAATGGAGTTTATGACGGTCCAACGATAGTTAAGGAGATAGAGTTAGCAGACCCAGGAGAAGAGTCCTAAACTGTTTTCATTGCCCAAGATCTGACAGAGATTGAGGAGTGTGTACTTAAAGAACTTCTCAAAGAACCTAGGGATATATTTGCTTGGACATATCATGATATGAAAGGTGTTCCACCTTCAGTGGTGCAGCACACAATCCCCATGAATAGCATGGCTAAACCAGTTCATCAACGACCCTACCCAATGAATCCTAAATATGCTAAGATTGTTCAAGAAGAGATTGAAAAGCTTGTGAAATGCGGATTCATATACCCTATTGAGCACTCAGAATGGGTGTCTCCAAGAGTGATTGTGCCAAAAAATAATGGGAAACTCAGAGTGTGCGTGGATCTCAAGAAGGTCAATGCCGCCACTAGGAGGGACCATTACCCCTTGCCATATTCAGAACATGTGCTTGAAAGAGTTGTAGGAAAGGAAGCTTATAGCTTTTTAGATGGGTACTCTGGATACAATCAAATCATGATTGCACTAGAGGACCAAGGTAAAACGGATTTTATAACCGAATTTGGAGTGTTCGCATTTCGTGTTATGGCTTTTGGCTTAACCAATGCCCCAGCTACCTTTCAAAGATTAATAAACACTGATTTTAGAGAATATTTAAGGGAGTTTTGTGAAGCTTTCTTAGATGACCTTTGTGTTTATTCCTCTTAGAAAGAACATCTATCATGCTTACGGAAAGTGTTTGAGAAGTGCAGATTGTATCACATCTTCTTAAACCCTTTCAAATGCCAATTTTGGATTAAACAAGGAGTCATTTTAGGGCATTTAGTGTCAAAAAATGGGATTTCCACAGATGAGAGTAAAATTAAAGCCATTGCTAAATTGCCATCACCTACAAACTATAAAGGAGTTCAAAGGTTCATGGGCCATGTTGGTTATTACGACGGTTTATTTTAATTTTTGCTGAGATAGCTCGTCCATTGTACAAACTTCTTATTGAGTTTCACTGGACCGCGGAGTGTGACCATGCTTATGAGTCATTGAAAAAGACCTTGATTAGCACTCCTATTCTACAAGTGCCCAAGTGGAATGTAATTTTCCATGTGCATATTGATGCATCGAACTTTGCTATTGGGTGTGTTCTAGCTCAACCAGGAGAACATAAACTGGACTACTCCATTAGCTTTGCAAGTTGTCAATTGAATGATGTCGAGAGAAACTATACCACTTCAGAGCGAGAAGGTTTAGCTATGATTTATGCAGTAAAGAAATTCCGCTACTATCTTCTTTCCAACAACTTTGTTTTCTATGTGGATCATCAAGCCTTGTTGTATCTAGTAAATAAACCTTGTTTCACGGGAAGAATTACATAATGGTTGTTAATTCTCCTTGAGTTTGATTTTACCGTTGTGGTGAGACCTAGTAAAAGACATGTAATGGCGGATCATTTGTCTCGCATACCTACTGAACCCCATATTGGAGTCGATGATGAATTGCCCGATACTTCCTTATTTCTAGTCAAGACCATGCCTGAATGGAGTGAGAAGATTGTGAACTTTCTAGTTAATGGTTTTCCACCCAAAGAGCTTCGTAAGGATATAGCTCGAAAACTGTTAAAAGAATGTGAACCTTATTCTCTCATTGCAGGAACTCTCTACATGCTAGGGAAGGATGATATTCTTAGACGTTGTGCCCGTGTGAGGATGAGTATTTATACATACTGCAAGAAGCCCACATGGGTATAGCCGAAGGGCATTTCTCAGAGGAACTAACAGCTAGAAAGGTGTTGCAATCAGGCTATTGGTGGCCTACCTTATTCAAGGATGTATCACTTTTTGCAAAAGGATGTGTTGAATGCCAACGTTACAAGATCACGCAACGAAAGGATAAGATGCCCTTACATCCTGTTAAAGTGACTCAACCATTTGAAAAATGGGGTTTGGACTTTGTAGGCCCAATCAGTCCAGCAACTCGTAGCACTCAATCTTGATATATTATCGTTGCCACTGACTATGTGACAAAGTGGGCGAAAGCCAGGGTGACACGTAAGGTTAATGCAAGGTCAACTGCCAAGTTTCTCTTTGAGAACATTACTACAAGATTTGGTTGTCCCTTTGAGATTGTGAGTGACAGTGGCACTCATTTAATAAATGGAGTGATAAAAGAACTCACTACCAACTTCATGATAGCTCACTATAAGTCCACCCCTTATTAACCACAAGCAAATGGACAAGCTGAGAGTACCAACAAGACCTTAATTTCTATCTTGACCAAAACGGTGGAAGCTCATCGCACAAATTGGGCTTTGAAGCTGACTTCAGCCCTATGGGCTTATCGTACTTCTTACAAAGTGGCTATTAATTGTACACCATTCAAAATGGTATATGGCCAAGAAGCAGTTATGCCTTGGGAGTTTGTAATTCCTAGTCTGCGTGTAGCTTCACAAGAAGGTTGGGATGGTAATCCTTTAGTTGAGCGCTTATATATCCTTGAGAGATTAGATGAAGAAAGACAATTGGATGTGCAAAATGCACTTGTGGAGAAAGATAGAAGGAAGAAATGGTTTGATAGTCATTTGAAGAACAAAGATATCGATGTTGGTGATAAAGTCCTTATGTATGGAGTGCGCAACAAAAGAAAAAGTTGAAATATGCGAGAAAAGGACCATATAGAGTATGTGAAATCACCCCTCAAGGAACCATTCATGTGGAGACTCTTGATGGAGTTGAAACCATCGGATTCCTCAATGGTAGCAAATTTAAAAGATATTATGATCCTTTAAGTCAAGAGGAGCTACGTGCCATCCATAAAAAAAGCAGCCAAGGCACAAACAGAATTGAAGAAGATACAAGCTCAAGCTGAGGCTAAAGAGTAACAACAACGCATAAGACGCCAACGAGAGGCAAACCTTGGAGTTACACATGTATTCCACGTTGAAACAGAGGATGTTTGGTTGGAATCTGACACAACTCTACGATACCCTATTGAGCTAAATAGTGCCTATGGAAAAGTGCTATATAACGCCTTATTGAACACGGGTGCTAAGTATAATCTGCTATCATATGGGGTGTGGTGTTAGTTAGGGAAGCCACCTCTATCTGAGAGTATTATCCAAGTCAAGGGTGTCAACAAGAAAAAAACTACGGTTTTTGGAATCTGGCACACTTCTGTTAGTTGTGACAATGGGATTGTAGCTCAAGACTTTTTGGTCATGCCTGCTGGAACTATGGAGGGTAATATAAACCTAGGACGCACGTGGATGATAGCCACCAAATACACTATTGATTGGGGGATTGGGGGTGTCACAACGCAGAAACCAACTCTTAGCCCTACCACTCTTAAGGAAATAAAACCCAAAAATTGCATGTCCAAGAGGTTGAACCGTATTCCCCATAGCCCAACTCTCTAGAGCTTCAACTTCTGTAGTTGAACTAAAGCTAGAGACACACAATACCCATCTTAATATAACAAGGGAAACATACAAGTGGGTCCCTAAAGCTTCTTTAGCAACCATGGCTATTGCTAAAAGACAGGAGCTTGGTAAGAGACACCCACTCGCCCCAAGAAATGTAAAGAAACGTTGCGTTGGATTCCTAAAAGACTATTGGAAGTCCAAAGCTACTATGAAGGAAATGATCAAATCTGGGTGCCAAAACGTAAATTGTGCTCTTACCTAACACCTGACCCAGGTGAGCCCAATCCTGTAGCTCCAAAATGAATTGAAGATCGTGGAAAGGAAAAATTCACGGAATGCTACACACCCGCTCTAGAGCTAGTTTGGGTACCGACGAAAGAACGATTTGTTCCACCTAGCTCAGGAAGAGGGAAGGAAAATGAAGCTTCTTGCTCTTCATGTAGTTCCTACACAAAAATAGAAGCTTCCACACAACCTCCAACTACCATTGTACATATCCATACAAACAAGGAAGAGTTTGCACCTCCCGTTGTAAGTTCACCACCTACAACAACGTTGCAAATAAAATCATGGGAGAGTACCTTACCTCCCTTGCAACTAGATGAAATGCATAGGGCGGTCAAAAACTATTGGTTAAAGCCTTCACCCATAACAACTTGGAACAATTGGTTTCAGAAGGTGATGACATCATTCCAAAAAGTATGATCTACCCAAGGAAGAGGGAAGTGTTTGCTGACATCCATCATTCACTTGCTTCCCTCTCAACTTTCCTCCCTGACCTCTCAATCTCCCAATCTTCGGGAATGTATATATAAAGCCTTATACTCACAAAAAACAAAAATAAGAAAGTAAAAGAGCAAGAGCCACCAAATTAAAATCTGGAACCCTACGAGTTCTATACATAACCTAAATCATATAAACACAATATGCACAAGGACACGACCTTTTGACATGACCCTTGCAATAATTGCACTAGTGTGTGTACAGATATGGCTAGTATGCTAGAGTCATCCACTCCTGCCTTGGGTGATAGGTACCCTCTTTACTTTGCACAAGTGTTTCACATAGTCTACCCGGTGCTTGTATGTGAATGGGATTTGGTAGGTATGCTAGCATGTGAAAGGAATTTCAAGGAATTAGAATGGTTGATACTTCTCTTGAACACAACTGATCCATACTTAGTAGAGGACATCACCCCGATTGCACAAGACTACCCTCTTGACCAAGATGACTATAGGCGTTTAGTAACCTTCTTAGTAAACATTGATGACTCTAATGATGAAGACGATTTACATGATTACATTGATGGCACATATGGTCTCACGGATGATGACTTTGTTTTTCTCGACGATGAGGACAGGGGTTTAGCCTTAGGGGTTCCCCCCAATCTCTATAATATCCTATTCCTTTGACTTTCTAGGGGGAGTGCAAATAATTAGGTTAGGGTTCCTTATGTTGTTCAATTGTGTTCAATAAGGGTTGGTACCTCTTCCCACTGATGTGCCTCCTAGAGGTATTCTTTGTGTTTCCTAGTGTGTACAGGAACGTGTTGCTGTGGTTACGATTTGGACCTTCATGGAATCTTTCTCTCATTCACTCTTCAAATCAAGCGCGATCATCAATACAAACAGGTGTTTCTTGTCTATTAGCATTGCCCCTTATCATTTTTGCATCCATGTTTGTCTGCTTTAATTGTGATTAGTAGCATAATATTCAACGCATTTTCTTAGTATCAAACATTAAATTCAATGTAATTTTTTGTCATAATCACTTGTTTAGGTTTAAAAATCAAGCAGTCTAACTAAGATAGTTTGACCAAGCTAAGCATTAGAGATCTTCTCCTAATACCATGGGGAATGCCTTCTTAATAATCAATGGTTACTTAGGTTCTTAATCCGATTTAGGCAATATTGTGTGCAATGTACTATGGCTTTCTAGAGGGCTTAGTCCCTATTGACCTTTAGCTTAAGTATTATAAAGGGAGTTTACTAATATGATAAGCTTGGGGGGGGGGGGGGGGGGGGGGTAATAGTGTTATATGACCCCCCAAAGTTACAAAATTAAAATGCTGAAAACGAACAAAAAAATAAATAAAAAATCAAAGTGCCACAATGTAAAATCTTAAGCGGGAAGAGAAATCTCAGCTTGATTTGATACTTCACTCACATGTATCGCCTATGGTACTAGAGCCCTGGAGGTTCCCAGTGTGGGTGCTTTTCCTTGAAAAGCAAAAAACCCAAGGTATACAAAATAAGCACACACATAAAAAATGAATCAATGTGAAAAGACTTTGGGGGGTCAAAGAAAAGGAAATAAGTCAAGCGATGATTTCATGAGCAATTCCTTTTATCATAGCTTAACTAGGTATAGCCTCTAGTTACCCCTCAGACATGAATACTTGGCTCTTGCGATTAAACAACTTAATTGACCAGAGAAAATTGAGAAGCTTGTCCATGGTATTAATAGTTGATCTCTAGTGCCTTTCGATCGTTAAATTAGCGACCCTAAACTTGTTTAGTTTTTGAACTTTACAATTGTTTATGCGTTTAATTATCTTACAATTTAATATTTATTGCTGACAAATTTTTTAATATTCTGTTACTAATCAATTTTTCTGCCTACAACTGCATATGCTTTTTAATTGTATATAAGAATGCAATTATTGTGCCAATTTTTTTTAATTTTGCAGTGACTGAAGAAGGCTAAGGACATTCATCTCAAATGCTCTTCCACCTCGAGGAACGAGCTTCAACTCAATAGATTCCGATGACGAAATCTACATCAGGAAGGGGGGCATGTTAACCATCGGCATCCACTCCTAGTAGTCATGGGCCGGGCTTGTTGGTCCAATAGGAAAAGGGTAAGAGTGATTGACGATGAGAGGCGCACTCTAACTGGAACATGCAAGGGTTAGTTGGCTAAGCATGGGCACCCAAGTGTGAGAGGGCGAGCTCATATAAAAGTCACCTAAACCTAAAAATCACTCATTCTCTCATTTGTGGAATTGAAGAGTGCCCTTGCTCCATCTCCATCTTCTTCTTCATCTCCTTGTGTGTGTGTGTGTGTGTGTGTGTGTGTGTGTGTGTGTGTGTGTGTGTGAGAGAGAGAGAGAGAGAGAGAGAGAGAGAGAGAGTATGTGATCGAGCATTGCAACGGCACGGCGGCTGCAAGGCAGTTGAGCGTGGCACAATGGTTGCTCCCTCTTCTTCGTGGTGAGGAATCCTCCACAAAGGCGAGTGTAGGGCGGTGAGTGACACACCCTTGCTCTCTTGAGCTTTCTAGATTAATCTGGTTGTGTGCTTACAACCATTTGTGGCTCGCACATAGTGTACGGCAAGTCCCTTTCTTTGACACGTGCGACAAAGTGCACACCTACACATGCCTTTCTTGCATAGTCTTGTAGAAAGTTTCCCAAAAAACACATATATAGACAATGGATGGACAAGAGGTTATGGTTGGATATTTGTAGAGAATTTTTTTGAAGACCAAGTGTAGCAAAAAATATTTTAATTCAAGATAAAAGATGTTGCAAAACTGAAGTTTTCATGGGTAGAAGTTTTTGAAGTGTTGCAGATTTAAAGTAACTTCAAGAAATATTTTAACTATTTGGCCAAATTTTTGTGCTAGTTTATCTAATAGCTACGGGGTTTGATTCTTCAAAAAGCTTTTTGAATCCACAAGGTGTGCCACATGTTATCGAGCTAACCCACTATGCTGCAAGCGAGAAGGTAGAGGGCTTGCAAAAATACATAGAACAACATGCTACAAGCAATAAAACCAACCGATTTGCATAGCTGGTGAATGCATAATTAAGATACACACAATCCGAGAGATGGAGAACGAGAGAGACAACAAAGAAACATGTGTAAGTGCACCTCCTAGAGTGAAGTGATACAAAGGAACAGAGAGAGAGGGGAGATGAGAAGAGAGAAAGTAATTACAATTGTCCGCCCTGACATAAAGTGAACATAGCTGATAAACAACTCTTTAATATTAAAATATCAATAAACCTGCTATGCTTTTTGCACAGACCATAAATAAGCACACCTTTAAACAACTCTTTAATATTAAAATATCAATAAACCTGCTATGCTTTTTGCACATACCATAAATAAGCACACCTTTTCCATGTGTCCACTATAATATATAACCATTAGTTCAACTCCATTACATACCTCTCTGTTAGGAAAACAACTATCATGAGTCTCGCTAAGTTAAGATTGTGCAAATCATACTTGTAAAAAAAAATGGTTAAAATTATGTGTCAAACATATCATGTATCAAAATAAAAAGTCATAAATTTAAACAAAACAAAATTTGCTTATGCTTTTCATCATCCACATATTGCATATTCTAGTGTTCCATACCATGAGAATAAGCAGTATATGTCCTATCCTGATATATTAGGATACCATTGGTCACAATTATCCTTCAATAATCAATTGTCATGAGTTTGAAGTCCAATTCCATCAACATTGTCGCAAAAGGAAATAATCCAAATCCAAATCTCTTTTATTATATACTCGAGAAACAAAATCATAGTAGGGACTATGGTGGCCAGCTAGCCAGTATGATTTTGTGATCGATGTTGCCTGAATCGGCGAATTGACACCAATGGGATGTTTAGCCTAAATTAGTGAATCTGCACTTGTGCTACCTAAACCAATGCAAGTACAAGCCACGATGTTAGAAAATTGTTGATTGATAGCTCACAAGATAATGTAGGTAAGTGAAGAACCCTGCCTTCTAAAAGTGTCCAACAATATTCTTCTTTGTTGCAAAGTTGTTGCATGTAGCCTTTTAGGTATATATGGAGATTCTATGAAGAAATAACTGAAAGAAAGCCATGTAAGTTGAGTTTGTGTACTTGTGTTTCCCTTTGAATGCGATTAATAGATATGTTTAGGAGTGTGGCACAGTCTTGTATGAGAGAGTTAGTATGTTGAATGAACTCAATATTATAAATTACAAGTTATTTTGGATAGTTACTTTGTAAAAAGCAAAGATACTATCTTAAAATTTGATATCTTGTTGTTAGTGTATTATGATCAAAGTTTTGTAAATGAGTTTGCAAAAATAAAAGAAACTAAAACAAGGAGAGAACCTACCTACCGCTTTGTGTAAATTTTAGACTCTAAAGCAAGAAAATTTCCACAAATTTGTAAGTATCACAAGCCGTAACCCGCACAGGCGCAAGTTTTGGTGATAATTCTGATTTACTTTCACTCGTGTGTTTAGTTTTATCCGCAAAAGTGTTTCTCAAAGAAAAATTAGCAATAAAGATGATTTCTTGTTAGATTCAACCATGGATTTAACTATACACTAAATGTATTAACACTTTAGAAGTTTATAATGAAAAAATTGGTGAAAAGTTGGGGTTATTTGCTACAAAATAATAATGAAAGTGGTCAAATTTGAGGTCACACTAAGGTATATTGACATAGATATATAAATATGGAAAGTGGTTTGCAAAGTAAGGGGTAGTTAGTAGAGATTAGTGTTGTGTCAAAGCAGTACTAAGGTCAATAGTAACTCCAAATGAAAAACTAATCACGATGCTTTTATTTAAACAACTGTCAAAATTTTAAAAAATTCAATTCCTAGTACATAACCTTATATTTAATGATTAACCTTAGCCATCTATCAAGGAGTCTTAAAAATAGTAGCATGGATGTCATACACAAGCAAAGAAATGAAGCAACAATAACGACTTTAGTACCATTATGCTACATTCAAGAAGCTTGCAAAGGTATCAAAGTGCCATCCCAATTACATTACATCAGTACTAATGGGTATAATCATCAGAGGGATGCCGCTCCCAAAAGTGATGAAGATTTTGTCAGTGCAGCTCTATGAAACGATCCATCAAGATTTCATAAAGATAGAGAGAGTGTTTTTTGTTGATCATTGTGGGAACTAGGATTTTATCTGTCATAACCATCCTTGAGTCTTCATGCTAGCATGTAGAGTCATGTGGAGTTTGGTCTTATAACTCGACAAGTGCTATTCATTGGGAGAGAAAAGGGGTGCTCGATGGTTGAAAACAACATTGCATTCCGTGAACAAATAGGCTAGATTATTTGAGAGTAGAGCCGCTCAATGTGCTGTTAATGCTACTGATTGTCTACTACGCATGATTTCCTGGAGTACATCTACCGCGGGTATAGGTGAGAGCCTCGATAGCTATTGAAGGTTGTGGTCGACGTGACATGGACTGTCGATACTACAACCTGGAGCGCTCTTTCCTCCTTCTTCTTGCGACCCTCTACAGGCTACATTCCACGCTTCTTTGTGCATGTTGCTTCCGTTCCTTCATTGTCTTGAAGACCATAAAATGAGCTTTGAGTGCAAAGTAGCCAATGGATAGGGATAACTTTATGTTATTGTGGTTTGTCATAGCTAGCCATATTGTGGGCTAACAATTTTACACACACACACACACACACACACACACACACACACACACACACACACACACACACACACACACACACACACACACACACACACACACACACACACACACACACACACACACACACACACACACACACACACATACTCAATCACTCACACATTGTATTACTAAAAAAATCCTTTAGCTTATTATGACATTCAAAAGGCCACACTTTATTAAAAAAAACCTCAGCATGGGACTTGGCCCGTCCACTACACTAGAACTACGTGTTTTTTGAGTGGTTTTTCATCCTATGGAAATACTGAACGTGAAAGCTCTAAGTCTACCTCCCCTGCTACATGGGCGGCCATGAAGGCACTAGGGTTACCTCCCCTGTGACATGGGCGGCCTAGCTATCTTCGAGGAAGAATCGCTCCACTCATACCGATCTTGCTCATCACAAAGGACTGACGACCCACCGCCCTCCTCTATATAAAGAGGTGAGGGCGCACCTCTACCCCTCACTTAGCATTTTTTAGTGTTCTGCTAAGATCGTGTTTCTATTTTTCACTAAAGTATGGAGCTCGCTACAATAGTAACTTAGGTTAGCCACTCTGTCTAGACATATTTTGTTGCAGGTTTTATAAAATAGGAAAGAGAAAAGGGGGCATTTTCTGTAAATAATGCTAGTTCTTGATATTTTGTTTGCATATGGTTTTCTCTCTAAACCTCTGATGGTCCCTGTTGGACTATGAGTATATATGGTATTACAACATGTTTTTTCCTTCCACTGGCTTTTTTGAGTTACTGTTTAAAATCTGCAGTTATTGGTAAAATAAAGGGTGTATATTAGCCACTCTACATTTACATTAGCTTTTGGAAACTATTCTATTGCCGATGATGTTACTCTGTTGACTAAATTCCGGACTTACCCTGGCAACTTGAAAAATGTTTGAATACTGCTCGGTTTTTTCATTGTCGCTTCTCTCTGAGGAGCTTGATTATTGGAGGGATATGGATATGATTTAAAAGGTGGGTATTGCACATTGGTTGGATTGGGCGGATGATGATGTTCTTATGATCTAATATACTCTGATTTTTTTTGCACACACCATTAAGGTATGGTAGCTGGGTGCTTACTATGGCAATTCTTGGCCTAGGCACATTTTGTTACAGTTTTTTAGAGAAGAGGATAGGGGGCATTTCTATAAATAATGCTAGTTTTTTATTATTGAGGGTTTGCATATAGTTTTTGCTGTGAAATCGAATGGTCCATGCTGGACGGTGAGTATATATGGTATTGCAGCATGGTACTTGGGTGCACATTATGGCAATTCTTGGCGTGTACTTTGGTATGGCTAGGATGAAGAGTATTGTTTTTTCATTCACTAAACCAGTTGTTACTCCAGTCTCACAGCTTTGATTATTGCTACGATGCTTGTACTTTAAAAATGTCCTTTTTCCATGGAAAACTTCAATAGATTCGGAATAATGCTTGGTTTTTAGCAGATGCCCCTTGATACTTGGATGGCTTAAGTGCATTATATGGTAAATGATGTACAAAGTGAAGGTTGATTTGGGGATCATTCATTATGATAGGTATCTAACCTAGTAGCAAGTTCAAACGAATTGGAGATATATATATATATATATTTAACTATAAATAAAACTTTTTTTAGCTTTCATAAACTAATGAAAACAAATAAAAAAAGGGGGGGATTCTGACACTTGGATTAGAAGGAGTGATGACCTTCTAATCAAAATGATACTCTTTTAAGAGAAGTTATTTGTTACAAAATAAATACTTTGGACAAAAAGCTTGTAAAGTTCTAAAAAAATAGTTTGTAAGATGGACATGGATAACAACTGGTATAGTCCATTGATACCTGTAAAACACATCCAAGGCTAACTGAATTGTTGTCTTGTTTGGATCGATGCAGGTAAGGACTCTATCTTATCTTGGAAAAGATTTTTTTTGGCTTTGGCAAATTGTCCGTTTCACAGATTACACACACACCTACTGCAAGGAAAGTTCTTATGTTATTTGTATACTGGAATGAGGCTTCATTCTCACAAACATTGTACAGAGATAATTCTAAGGCTGAGTTGTTTTTGTACTTATTAGTTCCTTCTAAAGCCAGCTGTCTTTTGAATGTAATAAGTTCAATTATGTCTTATTACTTATGATACAATAACTATACACACATCCTAAACATAAGATGTTTTCACTCTTTGAAGAAACCGGGATGCTGGCTTTGGAAAGTAATTCTGAAACTTAGTGCTATGTTGGACCCATAGTCTATGATCCCTTGATTGGTTGACTGGCGTTAGGTGGTCCTTCACTAGACTATGTTTCTGGTCTCCTGCTCACGGCTATTATAGTCTTTGACTTTGCCGGTTTAAGGTTTGCAGGCCCAATCTACTGTAACTAATCAAATTGTTTATACATTTCCTTTCGGGACAAGAAACCTTTTAGAATGATAGCCCACATGAGTGTTAAACATGACCCCGAACATCATACAAAGATTCTTGAACAGATTAAGTTATACCTTAAAGACCATAGACCAAGAGATGCCTTGGCAGTTAGAACCCGACCTTTCCTTGCTAGAAACGCCAAAGATTGTATATCCTACTACAAAAAGTAGTCATAACCGTACTTAACTTTTTTTGGATGTATTGCAAACCCTTGCTCTTTCACAAGGATTGGAATTAACATCTGAGCCCGTCTCTGTGGCCACATCCCTTGTATTCATATGTATTAGCAGTTTGGATGCATCTCAACTAATATATGACTCAGCTCTTGCGTCAGGAGAATGTCTATCTTACACATGTTGTCATTTAATGATTGGGTCAAGGTTCTGGCTACCTTAGACAAAGACTCCAAGGAAGGGGTAAATTTGATTTCTCAGTACATAGCCCAACTTCCCATACTCTCTATACAATACCAACAGGAGCTTGCTCTATTTTCTTCTTCTGGGGCGGATCTTTCTAACTTTCTGAAGAAATTATGTGGCCTCAATCCTTCTTTTATCAGTGCCCCGGCCACCCCTGTTATCCCACAAAATGGTGGTATATTTTGTAGGGATAGTGCAACGCTTGAAGTCGTTAAAGAATTTCAGAGTACTTTGTTCCCTCAATGACTCCAACCTTTTGGAAATGGTGCCAAAAATCTCTAAAGTTTTTCCTTTCTTACCAATTAGGCGGATCAAAACTGAACCTTTCGGGGTGGACCATCAGCTTTGGGTCCTACCCAACAAAGCTTTCTTAGCACCTATCTTAAGTGAAACCTGGGTTTACCTTGCCAACCTCCTAGCCTCCACTGTCAAGGATTGCAGACTCAAATTCTTAAAAGGTGGATAATTCCTTGACAAAGGAGAACTCATCAAAGCCCCCTTTAACCTCAATCTCATTGACCATTCTAAATGCCCTTCCAATACTGGCCTCTACATTCGTACAAAAGGGAACATGGAGTTTTCTAAAAGCAGCCCAAACTTCTACACTGAATCCATTTGGAATGTTTTCTGACCTTATATTAAATGTGCCTGCAGATTTCTTGACCCCAAAGCTTCTTATGAATCCAGCATCATGTGGTTCGATCATGCCATTTGGCTTACTCTCAGCCATCTTGACCTACTCTTCCCTGAAAAGCCCATGGATTTTCACCTCTCTCTTATTTTCTCCTGGTTAGGCGGTCAAGCTAAACAGATCGCTATTGCTCAGATTGCCTTTAACATCTTTCGTGGGCTAATGCTGGATATCTTAAAGGAACTGAAATCTGATGAACCTGGAATCTATCTAGCTACTTATGCCAATTACAAAGGTGTAAAGATCATCACTAGCTTACTCAAGCCTTGTATTGATGAAGATGATTCCCCTGCTCTTAAGAGACCCAATTCTACTCCTCACTCATTCACTTCTTTCTTAACTCCTAACTCTTCCTCTAACCGGGGCAAATCTCGTAGCTACACTAGGGGAAGAGGTAGAAACTCTCCCATTAGGAATTTTCTTGAAATGTAATCCTTGCTTCAATTTGCAGGTTGCTACAAGCGCCTGCGGAGGGCGAAGGGTCCTCCACAAAGTAGCTCCAAACAAAGGCTTTATCTACGTACATTGTCTTTTCCACAATGGACTTCTCGATTGGATACAACCTAAAGCTCTTTTTTGTGAGTGCTTTGACCTACTTTTTGGCAATCACAAGTTGCTCGATAATGTACTCATTGGTTGGATTTACCAACAACCCATAAAAAACCTGGTCTATAATAATGATTTTCTTCGACAGGAGTCAGTTCTCGAATGTACATGTAAGCAGTTTTCTACATTTTGCATAAACTTTGATACATATGGTATGCATGTTTGTACGAGTGATCTTAGCATCATTGGTAATGGTACAATACAAATAATCTTGGCCAAAGGACTCAATCACATACTTAAATTTCCCAAAAACCCTTATCTTGCTCTATCAGCTTTTCTTAGCTGTTTAACTGACCTTGTCAGTTCTCTCCGACTGGAGAAGACAGTCCTACCGGGCTTAACAAAATGTGTGAAGAATTTTTTTTTTCAAAAAATCCTACAAATTCCTAAAAGTGGTCATCCTCTGATAACTCCTGGTTGACACCACCACTTGCTCTTGAATTTCATAAAGTAGCTAATAATTGTTCATCGTTGGGTTGGATAAAAGCTCTAATTGTCCCACTATCATATGCAAAAACTTAGCTTGGAGAGCTGATCAATTTCGAGTTTCTGGTAAGGGATTCATGCAAATCAACACTTCCGTACAAACAATCACCAATAATATCTCAAGACATTTAGAAAATTTAGGCTATACTCTTCAAAATACTAAACTACCAGTACTTTTTCCCATCTATAAGATACATAAACACAAATTCAGATGGATATATGACGCTTAGAATGGCATCTTTACTAAAATCACCAAAGACATCAGTCAATGCCTTGATCTAATATTAGCTGAGTTTGAGCTAATTTGTGCCTCTAAGCAGAAAGTCTGCCACAACTTTTTACAAATACAATACAACCCCTTCTGGAGCAAAAAACTCTATGGAGGTCTCTCTTAACCTCCCTAAACTAATCTTCCATATGTTCTCAGCAGATATCACTCAGTGCTATGAAAATATTCCTCTTGAAGGTGATCTAGGCCTTAAAAATGTTCTAACAAGGGTTATTAAAATGGCTTTTTCTAATGCGAGAAAAAAGAGTCTTTTTTACATATTACTTTCCAATAAACCTAGATGGATTAGAAAAACCCACTCCGTACATCCCTTCCACTTCAATGAAGAGAAGCTTGGTCTCTACATTTCCTAGATACTTGATAAGCATTATTCTCTCTGGAGGACACTGTTTTAAACAATGCCTAGGCATCCCTATGGGCTTCTTCTGCTCTCCACTAATGTGTAATATTTACTTAGCCTTCTTCGAATACAAATGGTTTCTCAATACCATGAAAAATGGGGGTATATACCTTTCACTATTTGAACACACGTACATATATATGGATGACATGCTGAGCATCAATAATAGGGTATTCCAAGAGGATATGCACCACATATATCCTGATTGCCTGAAAATTGAACCAACCTCTCTACACAAATTCCCAACATCATATGGGGCTTTCTGTACTTCGGTACAATTCCTTAACTTTTCTATATCCCGGCACAATCCTTGTGTAGGAGGCTATGACCAAAAGTTTGTCTGGAAAAGAGATCTTTTTAAACTACCACCCTTCGAGTTCATTAGGAGGAATAGCAATAGACCTCACAAAGCCACTCTGAACACCTGCATCAGCCTGTTTTATTTAATCATCTACTCGTCCTCTAGCTGCTTCCTTGCCTGGGAGGAGATAAACATACTCATTAAAAAGTATTGTCTTAATGGCTTTAGTCATAAAGAAATAGTCCGTCAAATTCTACATTCTCTTATCCAACATAATTGGCCTAGGTTACACTTTGACCATTAAAAACTCATTTCTCTTATAAGGTAGTAGGCCCATTCATAATGGGCCTACTATCCACCCAGTGCCTGGGATAGGGCGGGTACACACACACACACACACACACACACACACACACACACACACACACACACACACACACACACACACAAATGTCAAGGAGTATTAACTTAAAATTGGCGAAATTTAAGCTCCTTGGCAAAAAAACATTACCTGCTTCCTGGGAAACTAGGTTTTTTTTATAAAAAAATTCACTTAAGTGAGCATTACTAAATTTGGGGCATACTCAGAGCGAGTAGAGAGCATTAGGTGAAACTCTACAACACCCGGATTTTGCCGGCGAAATTGGGAATTGTCTGTAGCGAGTGATGTTGGCGAAGCACATGGGCCATTCAAGGCTATCTACCTCCACCGAGTGCATAGCTGGAGATAATCTACAAAACTCTAAGTATGGGATGTGGAAGTTTGGCCTGTTTCGAGCAGCAACAATATAAAAGTGAGGGTCTCCCTCACTTACCTGGCAAGTATGTGCTTTTGTATTTCTTTGTACTCTTTGTGTGTAATTGAGGGTTAGTGCTTAAGTGGTTGATCTTGGAGTGTATTAAACTATGGCGAAAGGAAAGCAAGTCTTGGAAGTCCAACCATTGGCTTCTACTTCTTCTCATGTCGAGTTCCTTTACATAATATATAATAGAAATGATGCTTGGTACTGTGGAACCCATTTCTTGACATTGAAAGGACTGTTCATTTGGATTTGTAGTTAGCAAAAGAATTTGGTTTTTACTTCATGCCTGATACAGACTGCATTCACATTTAGCTTTTTTCTACTATATAAAAAATGGCATCAAATCTGGTATAGACATGGATATTATTCTGGTTTTGTTTACTGATGGTGAGTATAAGGCTGAAATCTTGGTGGTGTTGCTGGTTATGCCGCCATAGAATATATATAAGCATTCGGGTTTCTTTACAAATGTTTTTTGTGACCCTTTTGGAGGCTGGAATAAACGAGATTTTGCTATACTGACATTGGTTTTTGTCGGCAATGATAAACTGTTGCAGTACTAGGGGTGTAAATTTTTGAGAAGAAAGCATGTTCACTACCTTTGTCTAAACGTTGTACCATTTTTTAATAACTGGCTCATAGAAATGGATCTAACTTTTGATAATGCTTCTAAAATAACCTTGAGAATAATGTGATGTATCTAATAAGGTTTCCATGGCATATTCCTTTGACTCTTTACAGGTTCAACCTTTTCAAAATTGGCAAAATACTGGTGGTATAAACATGACTGAGTGCCAAATCACCTGATGATTGTGAGGGTGCTAATCAGTAGGGTAAGGAATGAATAGTATTTTGACTAGGGATGTTACTTATCAGTTTTTGGTTATGGGCTGATAGTTCAGCTAGTACTTCGATCCCAATGGAAATTCTGACTAACAAGGATCTGGTTTCTACTTGTTGCTTGGATGCTTGGCTTAGACCTGGCCCGTACTACCATAAAACTTGCTATATACATACATATTAAGGTTCTTTATGCTTCACAACTTGAGATTTGGTATAAACTAATTTCTGACCAAGATGGGTATAGTGTTACTCTGGCTCTGGCTAATACTTCCCTGGCTTGAGCTGATACTTCTTGGAGCGGAGGGTTTTTGATACCTTTACTAACTAAATGGGATATGATATTTTGGTATAGGATGGGTGTTCTTTACATGGAAATTTTGACTGACATGGATCTAGGTCTCTACTTGTTTCTTGGATGCTTGGCTTAGATCTGGCAGGTACTGCCAGAAAAACATGTTATATACATGCATAATCTCGTTCTTTATGCTTTACTATTTAAGATTTAGGATAAACTAAGAGTATGACTGAGACGGGTATAGGATTACTCTGGCTCTGGCTGGTACTCCTCTCGCTTGGGCTAATACTTCTCGGAGCTGATGGTTTTTGGATACTTTTACTAACTAAAAGAGGTATGGTATTATGTTATAGGGTGGTTGCTCTTAACTTACAAAGAATCTGACCTTACTACTTGGATGTTTTACTTTGATATAGTTTTTGATAAACATATTCATACACATACAAGGGCTGTATCTAGTAAAATCTTGAAGCAGCTGCTTTATGGATAGCTTTGACTATGGTTCGGGCTCTAGCTCTGGCTTATAACTTATCTGACCCTGGCAGTTACGTCTCTGAAAGGGGATCCTGCATGGTATCTGAGTAATGATGATTACAAACATTTAACCTTCATTTGTTGCTTGGATATCTTGCATAGATCTGGTTTTGTATATACTTATTCGACTACATCAAGTGATGATGCTACCATTAAATATACTATGGTTTTGATACTTTACTGTTTGCTCTGACTTACAATAAAATCTGACCTTCGACTAGTTGCTTGGAGGCCTGGCTTAATTAGATCTAGCCCGTGCTGCCATATTCTTGTTGTTTATTCTTTATGCTTTACTACTTTAGATTTGGCATAAAATAAGATTCGGACCAAGAAGGGTATAGTTTTACTCTAGCTCTGACTGATACTCCTCTGGCTTGGGATGGTACTTCTTGGAGCTGATGGTTCGGATTTTTCTCTAGTTTCAAGGGAAACTCTTTATGGAATGTAGAGTAATGTTGTTAAACATGCATAACTTGCTACAAATAGTGGATGATTGAGTAAACTCAAATTGTTGATTTCCGGCGTAAAATTGGTCGAAAGATAACCCTAGTTGATTCTAGCCTTGAAGGGCTCGGACCTTGAGGCATATGATAAAAAATGGGACATGGATAGTAGGAGCTAGACCGGCTAGTGGCAAATAGAATTTCATAGGTTTCCGCCTATTCTGGGTTTGCTGAACCTAACTTTGAAGATGATGAATCCCCCTCTCAAAAAAGACCCAACACATTGCTAACTCCAAATTCCACGTTTACTCCTTTCTTACCACCTCTTATTCTGCAGACTCCATTTTTGGAGGAGGAAAATCGAGAAGCTTTACAAGAGGAAGTGGTCGAGGACTACCAGTTAAACATCTGTTGGAAATGTGATTGTGCAGGTAGCGGTCAATGAGATCCGGAGGCGTTATCTACCAAGCAAAGCCGAGGATTGCAATACTTGTTTCATTCATTGTCATTTCACGAATAAAATTTTTGAGTTCTTTTCACCTAAGTCAATTTTTATAGAAAGTTTTGATTTGGTATATGGTGATCATTCTTTAATGGATATATGGTGTTTGGCTGGAAATACTTTGAAACTATTAAATGCTTTGTATATTCAAATGAATTTTTGAGATATGAACCTATTTTAAGATGTAACTATAATAATCTTACTATCTTCTGTAAGGATTTTGAATTACTTGGTTCACATGTCTGTACGACAAACCTTACTATCATTAAAGATTCTTCTCTTCAAAATCTACTTGGAATGGGTTTGACTCACATACCTGTAGAACTGCTAAACCCTAGAATGGCATTTTTTGCACTTATAGAATGTTTGGCTAACATAGCCTTAAAGCTCCAACTGGAGCAACATATCCAACATGATCTTGCTGAGAAACTAGAAAGAGTCTTTTATCAAAAGATTAATCTTCTGCCAAAAAAATGGCTCAGTTTGAATACTACTTGGGTCACGCCAAAAATTATGCAAGAATGTCATGAGCTGACTCGTGAGTGGTTTATTGTCAGGCTTGAGAAAGGTGCAAACACTGTATCATTTATGTGTAAAAAGATGTTACTTCTTGTCTAAACCTTATCATGATTGAGATGTGTGATCTTTGTGCTAAAAGAAGAGAAAATATTAAAAGATTCAGTGGTATAGAATGCTGTACCTTTTGGCTTGCTAAGAATTCAGTGGAGGTGTTTATCAACTTACCTACAGATATCTATTGTATTCTCACGGATGATATGACACAATGTTATGAAAACATTCCTCTGTCAAGAAATTATGGCCTTCTTGAAGTGCTTGAAGAAATAATTAACCTAGCTTTTTCCAACAAAAAGTCACAAGGGTTTGGAAAGATCTCATTGGTAAGAACACCTTGTTGGGTTAAAAAATCAGACTGAAAACCACCACTGTGCTTTGAAAAAAATTCTCTTATTATGGTAATTAAATGGATATTGCAAAATTGCTTTATCCAATTAGGGCCAAACTGTTATAGACAAAAAATTGGAATACCTATGGGGTTCTCTTGCTCACCGGTAATGTGTAATCTGTACTTATTGTATACAAATGGGTATGCTCTAAAATGAAACATTATGAAGAGGCAAGACAACTGTTAGCCTTCGATAACACGTTTAGATTCATGGATGATTTATTGAGTATAAACAATCAAACTTTCAAAAACCAACTAGCAAAAATTTACCCACCTTGCCTCATGATAGAGCCTACCTCATTGGAAGAATTTGTGATAGATGGTAAGACTATAGTTAAGAGAACCTGTTTTTTAAACATGGAGATACTGCTTCACTCCCCTTACATTGGCCTTTACACTACACGCTTCTTTTGGAAGCGAGATAATATGTCACTTAGTCCTGTTGAATTCATTAAAAAGAAAAGTAACAGACCAATTAAGAATGCGAGTAACACCTGCTTAGGTATTTTGTCACTTATAATATACGCTTTGTTAGATAACTTTTTTGCATTTGAAGAAATAAACAAGCTGATTGGAAAATTCTGTAATAATGGGTTTTACAGAACGAATTGGTTGCTAGTATTACTAAAGCAATTTGCTTGAATAATTTGCCTGGTGCCAGAATAGATGCTGGGTTTCTTTGCAATCTATTAAGGAAGTAGGCCCATACCTAATGGGTCTACGACCTTATTAGGTATGTGCCACGGTATGGGTGGGCGCGCGCGCACGTACACACACACACACACACACACACACACACACACACACACACACACACACACACACAAATGTCAAGGAGTATTAACTTAAAATTGGGGAAATTTAAGCTCCCTTGGCAAAAAAACATTACCTGCTTCGTGGGAAACTAGGTTAAAAAGAAATCCCTTTAAAGGTAATTTTTCACTTAAGTGAGCATTACTAAATTTGGGGCATACTCAGAGCGAGTAGAGAGCATTAGCTGAAGCTCTACAGTGTGCAGATTCTGTCGGAAAAATTGGGAATCATCTATAGCGAGTGATGTTGGCGAAGCACATGGGCCATTCAAGGCTATCTACCTCCACCGAGTGCATAGCTGGAGATGATATGCAAGACTCTAAGTATGGGATGTGGAAGTTCGGCCTGTTTCGAGCAGCAACAATATAAAACGTGAGGGTCTCCCTCACTTAGCTGGCGAGTATGTGCTTTTGTATTCTTTGTACTCTCTGTGTGTAACTGAGGGTTAGTGCTTAAGTGGTTGACCTTGGAGTGTATTAAACTATGGCGAAAGGAAAGCAAGTCTTGGAAGTCCAACCATTGGCTTGTGCTTCTTCTCAGGTCGAGTTCCTTTGCGTAATATATAATAGAAATTATGCTTGGTACTGTGGAACCCATTTCTTGACATTGAAAGAACCGTTCATTTGGATTTTTAGTTAGCAAAAGAATCTGGTTGTTACTTCATGCCTGATACTGACTGCATTCACACTTAGATTTTTTCTACTGTATAAAAAAATGGCATCAAATCTTGCATAAACATGGATATTATCTTGCTTTTGTTTACTGATGGTGAGTGTAAGACTAAAATCTTGGTGGTGTTGCTGGTTATGCCGCCATAGAATATATATAAGCATTCGGGTTTCTTTACAAAGGTTTTTTGTGACCCTTTTGGAGGCTGGAATAAACGAGATTTTGCTATATTGATATTGGTTTTTGTCGGCACTGATAAACTGTTGCAGTACTAGGGGTTTAAATTTTTAAGAAGAAGCATGTTCACTACCTTTGTCTAAACGCTGTACCATTTTTTAATAACTGGCTCATAGAAATGGATCTAACTTTTGATAATGCTTCTAAAATAACCTTGAGAATGATGTGATGTATCTAATAAGGTTTCCATGGAATATTCCTTTGACTCTTTACAGGTTCAACCTTTTCAAAATTGGCAAAATACTGGTGGTATAAACATGACTGAGTGCCAAATCACCTGATGATTGTGAGGGTGCTAATCAATAGGATAAGGAATGAATAGTATTTTGACTAGGGATGTTACTTATCAGTTTTTGGTTCTGGGATGATAGTTCAGCTGGTACTTTGATCCCAATGGAAATTCTGACTGACAAGGATCCGGTTTCTACTTGTTGCTTGGATGCTTGGCTTAGATCTGGCCCGTACTACCATAAAAACCTGCTATATACATACATATTAAGGTTCTTTATGCTTCACAACTTGAGATTTGGTATAAACTAATTTCTGACAAGGATGGGTATAGTGTTACTCTGGCTCTGGCTAATACTTCCCTGGCTTGAGCTGATACTTCTCGGAGCGGAGGGTTTTTGATACCTTTACTAAATAAATGGGATATGATATTATGGTCTAGGATGGGTGTTCTTTACATGGAAATTCTGATTGACATGGATCTAGGTCTCTACTTGTTGCTTGGATGCCTGGCTTAGATCTAGCCCATACTGCCACAAAATCCTGTTATATACATGCATAATCTCGTTCTTTATGCTTTACTATTTAAGATTTAGGATAAACTAAGAGTATGACTGAGACGGGTATAGGGTTACTCTGGCTCTGGCTGGTACTCCTCTGGCTTGGGCCAATACTTTTCGGAGCTGATGGTTTTTGGATACTTTTACTAACTAAAAGAGGTATGGTATTATGTTATAGGGTGGTTGCTCTTAACTTACAAAGAATCTGACCTTACTACTTGGATGTTTTACTTTGATATAGTTTTTGATAAACATATTCATACACATACGAGGGCTATATCTAGTAAAAGCTTGAAGCAGCCCACTTTATGGCTAGCTTTGACTCTGGTTCGGGCTCTAGCTCTGGCTTATAACTTATCTGACCCTGGTAGTTACGTCTCTGAAAGGGGATCCTGTATGGTATCTGAGTAATGATGATTACAAAACATCTAACCTTCATCTATTGCTTGGATATCTTGCATAGATCTGGTTTTGTACATACTTATTCCACTACATCAAGTGATGATGCTACCATTAATACTATAATTTAGATACTTTCCTGTTTGCTCTGACTTACAATAAAATCTGACCTTTTACTAGTTTCTTGGAGGCCTGGCTTAGATCTGGCCCGTGCTACCATATTCTGGTTCTTTATTCTTTATGCTTTACTACTTTAGATTTGGCATAAAATAAGATTCGGACCAAGAAGGGTATAGTTCCACTCTGGCTCTGGCTGGACTCCTCTGGCTTGGGATGGTACTTCTTGGAGTTGATGGTTCGGCTTTTTCTTTGATTTCAAGGGAAACTCTTTATGGAATGTAGAGTAATGCCGTTAAACATGCATAACCTGCTACAAATAGTGGATGACTGAGTAAACTCAAGTTCTTGATTTCCGGCCTAAAATTGGTCGAAAGATAACCCTAGTTGATTCTGGCCTGGAAGGGCTCGACCTTGAGGCATATGTTAAAGAATGGGACATGGATAGGAGCTAGACCGGCTAGTGGCAAATAGAATTTCATAGGTTTCCGCTAAAATCTCCGACTCGACATTTTACTATAGAATGTACAAATCACTTGAGGTTTAATCATTATAGATGTACTTTGGTGTTTATATAGTCCAGCCACTTGAGAGCGGAAGAGGTCGCTCAAAATTATGTAAAAAATAGTCGGGGTTTTATATATAAAAGAAATTTGCAAGAGTGTGTAAAATTTATTTGTCTACTGTTATCAGGGTTTACCAAGATATAAGATGACTGCTCGGATGAGTTCTACTGTTGATATGATCAAGAGAGCATAGATCTCAAAAAAGCTTAAGGTAGCTAGGGATGAATATATAACATCTTTTGCGGCAAAGAACAGGGCATGTCGAGGCAGAGAACATATCTTAATCGAACCTGCAAGAATAAGGAGATAAATTATAAAGATACTTAAAAGAAAATCATTGGAAGTTTGTAAGCTGATGAAGTTCGGTATGAAGTTGTAACTGACTACCAAAGTCTTGTTAAAGTTCATTTTGTAATTAAGTGTATTTGCAAAAAAAAGTTGAAACTTTATGACATGGATAACAACTAGGATGCCCATACATTACCTGCATACAGAGCCAATGCTAACAGAATGTTATGTTGTTCTATGGGTGTAGGTGATGGCTACTCTCATTGCTTCAGCTTGTTGGTTGCTTTATTGTTGGGAGGAATGGCTACTGCAGGTTTGCAGTTTGTAAAAGAATTTCTACATTCGGATGGTGACCTGCACCAAACTGATGAGATTTGTTTATACAAAATCATGCTGTCTAAAGTTTGTTTGTATAATAAACCTTGTACTTATTTGGGTACCTTGGTCTTTGAACATATGTATGTTCGTTTGTGGGTAATATATGTAGATAACTAAAACACACACACACACACACACACACACACACACACACACACACACACACACACACACACACACACACACACACACACACACACACACACACACACACACACACACACACACACACACACACACAGTATTACTAAAAAAAGCCCCTAGTTTATTATGAAATTCAAAAGGCCACACTTTATTAGAAAAAACCTCAGCATGGGACTTGGCCCGTCCAGTACACTGGAAATACGTGTTTTTTGAGTGGTTTTTCATCCGATGGCAATACTGACCGTGAAAGCTCTAAGGCTACCTCCCCTGCTACATGGGTGGCCATGAAGGCGCTAGGGTTACCTCCCCTGTGACATGGGCGGCCTCACTGTCTCCGAGGAAGAATCGTTCCACTCATATAGATCCTACTCATCACAAAGGAGTGATGACCCACCACCCTCCTATATATAAAGAGGTGAGGGCGCACCTCTGCCCCTCACTTAGCATTGTTTAGTGTTCTTCTAAGATCGTGTTTCTATTTTTCACTAAAATATAGAGCTCGCTACAACAGTAACTCAAGTTAGTCACTCTGTCTAGACATATTTCGTTGCAGGTTTTATAAAATAGGAAAGAGGAAGGGGGGATTTTCTGTAAATGATGCTAGTTCTTGATATTTTTTCTACATATGGTTCTGCTCTGAACCTGTTGATGGTCCTTGTTGGACTATGAGTATATATGGTATTACAACATGTTTTTTCCTTCCACTGGTGAGTAGCGTTAAATGGTAACCTTGCATTTGCACTATATTTCTACTCAAATGTATATATTTTTTATCAAAGTTTTAACCTAGTGTTCATTCTCTCTTTCCGTAATAGCCTTTTTCCATACAAACACCTTACCCTTATTAGATCTTTATGCATTTACATCATATTTCTCTCTTCATGCTGAATGTAAATAGTAAACTTAATTCTACTCTCCTAGTTTTTTTACTGCATATTCTTTTAACTAATTACCTTTACTAATTTAAATACCTATCTACATCCCATAATTTGTAAATAAATAATTTATGGACACTTATTTTACCCATCTTCTCTCAAGGGTAGGGTTAACCTTGTAGGCCTTCCCTTCCCCACCACTATGTGACCCAAGTCTTGGATCATTTACTTGTGTTGGTCAAAAAATCTTAAATATAATGTATATCCCCAATAAATCAAACTTTATTGGAGCCTACCTCATTTGTTTAAGGTGGATTCCCTTTTGAAAAAAGCATGCTACACCTTGGATGCATGCTAAAGGGCCCCCTACAAGGAGACTTGGTTCAAAAGGTGTTTTGGATGCATCTTGAATGCCTTAGCTCGTGGTTATACTTGAGGAACACTCCAAAATCAGCTTAAACACTTTGAGAAGGTCAAATTTGCCTTTTACAGCACCCAATTCTGAGTTACAGGCTGAAAGTTATGGTGAAAACAAGGTGCTGCGGACACTGTTATTGCAGGTCAAAGTTACAATCAGGTAAACCACAAAGGTGAAAAGTTTTCTTGACTTCTCCAACATTCTAAAATACCAATGGTGAGTTAAAAACCACTTGCATGTGGAGGGGTCGGCTCAAGATGCTTCCAGAGACACAACAAACAGGATGGGGACACTCTGCAGGAGCCACTGGAGGGACATCATGGTGGGGCCCACATACATTATCAACCCTTATGGAGCCTCCACGACCTAAAAGGCTATTTTTAATGAAAAAATAAGTCCCTTATTTGCATAATTGAAGGAATGGTCAAAAGGGAACCTAACTATGGTTAATTACCTACCCTAGTCAAGTTTAACCTAACCCAAGGTCTTGTACAGCTATAAAAAGGCCCTTTGGCAAGCACAAAAATACACACACCTACTCCATTGCTGCAAATAAGCTCCTCTAAGGTTAGGGAAGCCCTAATCTCTCTCTCCTCTTGTCTCCCTATCCATTTCCTAAGCTCGCTATCATAAGCGGCACCATAAAGAGAGCATCAATATGCTATTGCTACCATTCTCTTGCAAACATTTCTCTTAACATACTCATCCCTAAATAAGGATTGTAGATTCTATATGAGAGCAAGGATATCAAGTTCAATGATCTATCTCATGGTTTGATCAACAAATTGTTGCAATTGGGGTGTCGTCGTTACACTTTTGCTCTAAACGCATGTAAAATTGGTAAGCATATCTTGGCAGCTTCTCATATTTTGTGCTCATTGGGTTGCTTGTTTGTTGAGAAAGTTTTTGTGCACCATGGTGTCTATTTGCTTGGCTTCTCTCCTTATGTTGTGTGTAAGTAAGTCTTGGGGCTGCATAGATGGAGAAGAGCTCTCTATGCATGTCGCCTTATGTGTGTAAGTAGTCTCTTCTTTTGGGAAAGGAAAGGAGTTGTCAAGTATTTGTGCATTATAGTGTTTTGAGTTTTGAGGTTTTGTGCTTGCTTTTCTTAGAAGTATATGAGCACTAATATGGTGAAGGTCAATCTTTGCATGTGATGGAGTTTGTGCAATGTTCAAAGGGATTGCTTAAGGAGTGTGTGTTGAATGGTTGAAGGGCATTTTGTGTTGAAGCACATAAGGAAGGTGTGAGTGTGTGTGTGTGTGTGTGTGTGTGTTGTATATGGTTTGTTTTTGTTTCCTTCTTTCTCCATAAAAGAGGGTGGTGCCCCTAAGAAATATGCGTGTGTAGGGTCTCACGGAGTGGTTGTCTGGTGGTAGCCTTTAGTTGAGCCCCCTCTCAAAAAATCCGCTCTCATAAAAGTGGTGCCCCCACTGAGGAACTTTCCTAATTGCCTTTTATTCTCCTCATGAACAATAGAGTTGCACCATATGCTTTTCATTTTTCACAACGCATCAGAATTAACATTTGTGTAGATCGCAAATTTTTTTACCAACAACGCATTGTTTTTATGTTTGGAGCAGAAAGACTTGGTGAAATCTTGGCATCTCCAAATCCCATCATTCTTCCATTCATTAATTATGATGATTCATTTGATGTCCATGTTTTTATTTTGTTTTGAGGCAGGGACAAGAGGCGCTTAGATAGCGATCCACTCAAAGGAAACTTTCTTCAAGAGAAAGAAAAAGGAGAACATATTGTCACATGAACCAACCTGGAGCTCCTTCTCCTTTTACACCCATAGCTCGTCAATCTGTGCACATCATAATTGCTACAAAATTTAGATTTCAAGCAACCATTAGGAGAATTTTTGGACCCACTCGCCTTAATGAAATTAATGCCTCAATCAACCCTTTTATTTTGCCTATGATAAATTATGAACTAACACTTGATGTATATATTTTCATTTTGATGTGATCACTCATCGTAGTCAAAACTTTGTGGTACACAAGCCTCCTTGTATTGTAAAAATGTCAAGCACTTTTCCTACCTGTCATTCTAAAAATGGTGAGGATGCACAAGAATTTCTGGATAATTTGGAGATGGCACACCTCATCTCTGGGAGGGATCAAGAAGAGGTAAAGCTGCGTGCTTTTCCACTCGTTCTCAAAGGGGTGGCTAAGGCATGGTACGAGGCCTTGCAACCTCAAAACAAAACCAATTGGGAGAGGCTACGTGCAATTTTTCTTGCCAAATTTGAGCAAGGAGATACTCCAGAGGGTCTTTGGAATTGTCTACTTCAACATAAACAGGTATTCCTTGAAGACTACCCATCTTATGAGGCCGTTTTCCTTAACCTATGGGATAGATGGGAGGCTACCTTACAAAACCAAGGTGGTGCACCAAACTTTCTAAAGAAAGATAGGTTCATGGTTGGGTTGTATCCAATTTTGAAGACCAAGGTAGAGTTAAAATTCCCATCAACATTTGAGGAAGCACTTGAGGTGGCCATGGTCAAATTCAAGAAGTTAAATTTTCAAGCACATAGAACATGGGACCTAAATGAAGTCATTGAGAGGGATTTTTCACCAAGCATGGGAGCACAAGTTAGGGGCTCTCTTGCCCAAACTTCACAAATAGGGGAAGGATCACAACAAGAGATCTTGCAAAGATTAACTCAACAACTAGAGAGTCTCACCTTGAATCTAGTGCAGGGCCTACCCCAACAACGACAACCAAGAGAAGGGAATCGCAATCAACGACGTCAAGCACAAGAGTTGAGATGTTGGAATTGCAACGAAGTTGGTCATGGCATGTATAATTGCCCTCACCCTCGAAGGCTTCCAGGGGACATATACCCTCCTAGACCCCCTCCGCTCATGGTGCAGCAAGAGCATGCTCAAGCCCCGCAAATTCTTCGTCGACCACCACCACCTCCAGTGGCAACATCCCTCCTGTCCCACCAGTGGAGGAAGAGAGAGGAGTAAACGTCATAAAGCTGGAAGAGGAGATAGAGGTGAGCCCTATACATTTTGATGTTATGGCAGCAGAAAAGTGCACAAGAGCACACAACAAGGATGAAGACACAAGGAATGAAGAGTCAGAACCTGCAAGGAAGGAGAGGAAGAAAAAGTCAAAGAAGGAGGAAGGAGCCAAGAAGCAGAGGTCAAGGCGAAGGGAGATCGGCATCAACGATTTTCCATTAGGAAAGAATATGGAACCCTACAACATCTTAGAAGATTTGCAAACTCAAAAGCCCAATATTTCTTGGCCTCAACTCCTACATCTATCACCCAAGGTGAGAAAGCACTGGTCCAAACTTGTAAGCACAAGACTCCCATGAAAGAAAGAAAAGGTGACAGTAAAGGCATTGACTTCAAAGCCACAACAAGATGTGGAACCTATTGTAGATGCTTATGTAAGGGGTAGGAAGGTATCCAATGTGTATGTTGATGGTGGAGCACAAATGTGTGTGATCATGGAAAGAGCCATGAATAGACTAGGGCTTGAAATCACTAAATCCTCTAATTGTCAAGCTAGGCTGGCCAACAATGCAAGTGTGAAGTGCCTAGGGATCATCGAGAATGTAAAAGTTTCTGTATGTAATATAGATGCACGTGTGGATATGTATGTTATGCCAGCCAAGGGGGAGGGCTATCCCATCATCCTAAGGAGTCCTTGGCTCATTGCTGTGAATGCATATCAAAAATGGGGACGAGGACAATTGATTCTCAAAAAGGGGCAACATGTAGTATACGATTGGCATGAAGGAAGGCAGCTCGACATCAACTATGAGACCATGGCTGATGAAGAAAGTGAAGAGAGTTTTGGCTCAAGCGACGAGGAAAGTTCAACCACTACATCCAATAGCGAAGAAGAATCATCTTTGGAGGTAATGGGAATCATCTTCAACACATCAAAAACTCCATCAATAGAGGTTGACCCAACAAAGGAGCAAACAAAGGATGACAAAGGTGACCACAAGCACTTTGAAGACTTTGAGAGGATGCTTGCAAAAGATCTTACCCCTGAGGAGAAACGGTCCTACATCAATATGCTCAAGAGGTATCCCAATTTGTTTATCACTGATTACTCACAAATTAGAGGTGTGGATGTTATAGAGCATGGCATAGAATTAAAACCAGGTACTAAACCTGTGGCTCAAAAGCTAAGGCGCCTAGGAAAAATACAACAAGAGGCACTTTTGACAGAGGTTAACCGACTCCTCAAAGCTGGTTTCATTTACCCTGTGTCTAACTCTGAGTGGGTGTCCCCAATTGTAGTAACTCCTAAAAAGAACGGAAAATGGAGAGTCTGTGTTGACTACAAACCGCTCAATGCTGCAACAAAGAGGGATCATTTTCCTCTTCCTTTCCAAGATGAAATCTTAAACGAAGTAGCCGGCTATGAATGTTACACAGTGTGTGATGGGTATTTAGGGTATTTTCAAATCAGAATAGCAGAAGAAGATCAATTAAAAACCACTTTCATCACACCTTGGGGTTGCTTTGCCTATAGAGTGATGCCATTTGGGCTCACAAATGCTCCTAGTACCTTTATAAGGTTTACAACTCTTGTCTTTCAGCCCTTCTTTGGAAAGTCAATTAGGGTTTTTATGGATGACTTCTGTATCTATAGTAGCCAAATACTTCATTGCCAAAAAGTTGAGGAGGGGCTTAGGAGGCTTCATCAATTTGGGGGACAACTTAATCCTGAGAAGTGTCACATTGCAGAGTCACGAGTGGTATTGCTAGGTCATGTGGTTTCTTTGCAAGGAATTCAAGTGGATCCATCAAAAGTAAATGCTCTCTTGTCACTACAACCACCAATGACAACCAAGGAGCTCATGACTTTCAACCACAAAGTAAGGTACATGTCTCGTTTCATTCACCTTCTAGCGGAAGCTATTGCACCTTTGCACAAGCTAGCAAACAAACCCACATTTGAATGGAGAGAGGAACACGAATTATGCTTTACTGAAGTAAAGGGTATTCTCAACTCTCTTCCAACACTAATGCCACCAAATCCAAAGGATACATATTACATCACGCCAAGTGTAGGAATGGAGGCCATCGGTGTAGTTCTCATGCAAAAAGACCCAAAAACATGCTACATGAGGCCAGTATACTTTGCAAGCAAAGTCATGACCGCTGCAAAGAAGGGCTACACCGATATGGAGAAGGTGGTATTCACAATTATGTTTGCGGTAAGAAAGTTCCGATCATATCTCTTACCTGCACCATTTGTCATTCTCACCATGGAAAAAAATTTACCATATGTTGTGCAACACATGAGCCTCTCATCTAGGATAGCCAAATGGGTTCTAGAACTTCAAGAGTTTGAATACACTTTTCTTGTGGAAGATAGCACAAGGGCAGGTCTTGCAGACATTCTCACATACAAAGTGAGAGAAAGGAAAGAGTCACCAAAGGTAGGAGACAAAGCTACACCACAAAATAATGAGGAGGAGATGGACAATGCACACATTTTGTGCTTTGATGGAGCTTACCGACGACAACACGATCAGGCAGCAGGGGGGGTTCTTATTCTAAGTCCACAAAGGGAAGTTCTTGTTAAGAAAGGTATCACCTTGGAAAATGTTCATTCTAATAATGAGGCTGAGTATGTCACCTTAAAGTTGGGGCTTGAAGAATGCAGAAAACTTGGCATCGAAAGAATTATAATAAGAGGTGATTCCTTACTAGTTATTAGGCAAATCCAAGGGATATGGAAGTGCAAGAACCCTACTCTAGTGGAGTGGCTTAGACAGGTGAAGGCTTTGATAAAGAACTTTGAAGCTACACAGGTACAGCATGTTGTGAGAACCCTCAACAAGGAAGCAGATTATCTCGCCAATGAGAAACTTCAGATCATGGTGGGAGGTGTGAAGCTCTACGAACCAAAGTACCAAGGCCAAGAGGAATTGAAGGACATCATATTTTTCCTCCAAACTGGTGAGTGCCCTAAACACTTGGATAAAGTGCAAAGGCATAGGTTGGTAAAAAAGGCAACTCCTTACCAACTCATAGGAGATTATCTGTATCATAAAGGGAAAGATTTGGTGCTAAGAAGGGTGCCCTCTGTTCAAGAAATAGAGAGAATCCTCTTTTCATGCCATGATGATGTCTGTGGGGGTCATTTTTCTCATGATATTACAAACAGGAAGATTTTACAAGCAGGGTTTGTTTGGCCAAGTCTACACCGTGATGTCGAGCATTGGTGTAAGTCATGCAAAGGTTGTCAGATTGCTGGAAATCGACGACTCTCTTACCAACCTCGAGTTCCAATAATTTCGTATGGTCCTTTTGAGAAGTGGGGTGTGGATGCAATAGGCCCCTTACCTCGCACATCTACCGGGAAGGTCTTCATCATTGTGGGAGTAGATTACATGACACGATGGGCGGAGGCAGCAAGTACAACACGAATTACAGTCGAGGAGGTATCAAAATTTATCTTTGATCACATATGCAGTAGATTCGGCACACCATTAGAGATTTTGTCAGATCGTGGTCCAGGGTTTAGAGCAGAGCTTCTAGATAATCTTTTGACAAAGTTAAAAGTCAAACATTTGCATTCTACACCTTACTACCCTCAGTGCAATGGGTTGGTTGAAAAGGTGAATGGAATGATATGTAAAATCATTTCTAAGCAGGTTGCAGATCGACCAAACGACTGGGATCGTCATTTGACCGCAGCTCTATGGGCATACAGAACATCTTTCAAGGTATCCACTCAATTCACTCCTTTTCATTTGGTATATGGACAGGAGGCACTCCTTCTTATTGAGGTGGAGATTGCAAGCCTACGCATTCTCTCACGGGGAGCAAAGAGGCCAAAAGAAGCTTTGTAGGAAAGAATTTTAGATCTTTAACGACTTGAGCTTGATAGAGAAGAGTCCATCGACTATTACATTGCCCAAGCCACAAGCCAAAGGGACAAAATCAACAAGAAGCTCAAGGGGAAAGGATTGAAGGAAGGTATGTTGGTTCTTCGCTATGATAACCGACTTGATACTTGACTTGACAAAAAGTTTTTGCAAAGATGGGAGGGACCTTTCATGATAAAAACAAAGTTTGGAAATGGTAGTTACAGATTAGCAGATTTATCAGGAAAACTCCACAAGACCAGAGTCAATGGATGGAGATTAAAGCCCTACTTTCAACGTATCAATCCGTTGATAGGAAGTCATCTACCTACATCGTCTAAGCTCCAAATTGGCATGGCTCCCTTCGGCTTGGAAAATGCTCCACCTATTTTTAAAGCTTTGATGTGCAAAGAAGAACCAGCCTTGGAATCTCAACATACCCAAGGCAACCCTCCCATCTCCGATTTATGGGATTGAGGTAATGCATGAAAAGCAGGTCTAATGGAGTAAAAGAGTGTATATCACTCCTCCTTTTTTTAGAAAAAAAAGAAAAAAAAGAAAAAAAAGAAGAAAAAAAAGAAAGAAAAGAAAAAGGAAAAAACTCTTTTGTTTCATCTAGGAGCATGAATGATCCTAGATGAAGGGGGAGGGCTAATATGAGTAGCGTTAAATGATAACCTTGCACTACATTTCTACTCAAATGTATATATTTTTTATCAAAGTTTTAACCTAGTGTTCATTCTCTCTTTCCGTAATAGCCTTTTTCCATACAAACACCTTACCCTTATTAGATCTTTATGCATTTACATCATATTTCTCTCTTCATGCTGAATGTAAATAGTAAACTTAATTCTACTCTCCTAGTTTTTTTACTGCATATTCTTTTAACTAATTACCTTTACTAATTTAAATACCTATCTACATCCCATAATTTGTAAATAAATAATTTATGGACACTTATCTTACCCATCTTCTCTCAAGGGTAGGGTTAACCTTGTAGGCCTTCCCTTCCCCACCACTATGTGACCCAAGTCTTGGATCATTTACTTGTGTTGGTCAAAAAATCTTAAATATAATGTATATCCCCAATAAATCAAACTTTATTGGAGCCTACCTCATTTGTTTAAGGTGGATTCCCTTTTGAAAAAAGCATGCTACACCTTGGATGCATGCTAAAGGCCCCCCTACAAGGAGACTTGGTTCAAAAGGTGTTTTGGATGCATCTTGAACGCCTTAGCTCGTGGTTATACTTGAGGAACACTCCAAAATCAGCTTAAACACTTTGAGAAGGTCAACTTTGCCTTTTACAACACCCAATTCTGAGTTACAGGCTGAAAGTTATGGTGAAAACAAGGTGCTGCGGACACTGTTATTGCAGGTCAAAGTTACAATCAGGTAAACCACAAAGGTGAAAAGTTTTCTTGACTTCTCCAACATTCTAAAATACCAATGGTGAGTTAAAAACCACTTGCATGTGGAGGGGTCGGCTCAAGATGCTTCCAGAGACACAACAAACAGGATGGGGACACTCTGCAGGAGCCACTGGAGGGACATCATGGTGGGGCCCACATACATTATCAACCCTTATGGAGCCTCCACGACCTAAAAGGCTATTTTTAATGAAAAAATAAGTCCCTTATTTGCATAATTGAAGGAATGGTCAAAAGGGAACATAACTATGGTTAATTACCTACCCTAGTCAAGTTTAACCTAACCCAAGGTCTTGTACAGCTATAAAAAGGCCCTTTGGCAAGCACAAAAATACACACACCTACTCCATTGCTGCAAATAAGCTCCTCTAAGGTTAGGAAAGCCCTAATCTCTCTCTCCTCTTGTCTCCCTATCCATTTCCTAAGCTCGCTATCATAAGCGGCACCATAGAGAGAGCATCAATATGCTATTGCTACCATTCTCTTGCAAACATTTCTCTTACCATACTCATCCCTAAATAAGGATTGTAGATTCTATATGAGAGCAAGGATATCAAGTTCAATGATCTATCTCATGGTTTGATCAACAAATTGTTGCAATTGGGGTGTCGTCGTCACACTTTTGCTCTAAACGCATGTAAAATTGGTAAGCATATCTTGGCAGCTTCTCATATTTTGTGCTCATTGGGTTGCTTGTTTGTTGAGAAAGTTTTTGTGCACCATGGTGTCTATTTGCTTGGCTTCTCTCCTTATGTTGTGTGTAAGTAAGTCTTGGGGCTGCATAGATGGAGAAGAGCTCTCTATGCATGTCGCCTTATGTGTGTAAGTAGTCTCTTCTTTTGGGAAAGGAAAGGAGTTGTCAAGTATTTGTGCATTATAGTGTTTTGAGTTTTGAGGTTTTGTGCTTGCTTTTCTTAGAAGTATATGAGCACTAATATGGTGAAGGTCAATCTTTGCATGTGATGGAGTTTGTGCAGTGTTCAAAGGGATTGCTTAAGGAGTGTGTGTTGAATGGTTGAAGGGCATTTTGTGTTGAAGCACATAAGGAAGGTGTGAGTGTGTGTGTGTGTTGTATATGGTTTGTTTTTGTTTCCTTCTTTCTCCATAAAAGAGGGTGGTGCCCCTAAGAAATATGCGTGTGTAGGGTCTCACGGAGTGGTTGTCTGGTGGGAGCCTTTAGTTGAGCCCCATCTCAAAAAATGCGCTCTCACTGGCTTATTCAAGCTACTGTTTTATAACTGCGGTTACTTGTAAAATAAAGGGGTGTGTATTAGCCACTCTACATTTACATTAGCTTTTGGAAACTATTCTATTGCCGATGGCGTTACTCTATTGACTGAATGCCAAACTTAACCCTGGTAACTTGAAAAACGTTTGAATATTGCTCGGTATTTTCATTGTCGCTTCTCTTTGAGGAGCCTGATTATTCTCACGGAGTGGTTGTCTGGTGGGAGCCTTTAGTTGAGCCCCATCTCAAAAAATGCGCTCTCACTGGCTTATTCAAGCTACTGTTTTATAACTGCGGTTACTTGTAAAATAAAGGGGTGTGTATTAGCCACTCTACATTTACATTAGCTTTTGGAAACTATTCTATTGCCGATGGCATTACTCTATTGACTGAATGCCAAACTTAACCCTGGTAACTTGAAAAACGTTTGAATATTGCTCGGTATTTTCATTGTCGCTTCTCTCTGAGGAGCCTGATTATTGGAGGGATATGGATAGCTACATGATTTAAAAGGTGGGTACTGTGCATTGGTTGGATTGGGCGGATGATGATGTTCTTATGACCTAATATACTCTAATTTTTTTGCAGACACCATTAAGGTATGGTACCCGAGTGCTTACTATGGAAATTCTTGGCCTAGACACATTTCGTTACAGTCTTTTAGAGAAGAGGAAAGGGGGCATTTCTGTAAATAATGCTAGTTTTTTGTTATTGAGGGTCTGCATATAGTTTTTGCTCTGAAACCGGATGGTCCCTGTTGGATGGTGAATATATATGGTACTGCAGCATGGTACCCGGGTGCACACTATGGAAATTCTTGGACTATACTTTGGTATGGCTAGGATGAACAATATTGTTTTTTCATTCACTAAACTAGTTGTTACTGCTGTCACAACTTTGATTCTTGCTACGATGCTTGTACTTTAAAAATGTCCTTTTTCCATGGAAAACTTCAATAGATTCGGAATAATGCTTGGTTTTTAGCAAATGCCCCTTGATACTTGGATCGCTTAAGTGCAATATATGATAAATGATGTACAAAGTGAAGGTTGATTTGGGAATCATTCACTATGATAGGTATCTAACCTAGTAGCAAGTTCAAATGAACTGGAGATATATATATATTTTAAACTATAAATAAAATTTTTTTAAGCTTTCATAAACTGATGAAAACGAAAAAAAAAAAGGGGGGGGGGTTCTGACACTTGGATTAGAAGGAGTGATGACCTTCTAATCAAAATGATACTCTTTTACTAAAACACATACTCTTTTACACTTTGATACCTGTAAAACACATCCAAGGCTCCATTGCAAGTTTTTTGACATTCTAGGATTTTTAGGGAGGCTATTCCTTGGATAGGGATGTTGAGGGTGAGTACAAGAGGTGGAAGTAGAGATAGGGCCCAAAGGGTAATTAGGTGTTTTCAAATTAAAAGGGGAGGAACAAAGGATAGATTGGGAGAGGGGAGAGGAAAATGGTGGCTCTGGGGGGAGGAAGTATTGGGAGGTTTGCAAGAGGGGTAAGAGGAAGGAAAGGGGGTTCCCGGGGAAGAGGATTTAGGCTTCTTGAATGGTTGATGCGTGACCTCTTCATGAGAGGCCCTTGCCACGGGGGGGTGGGGGGGTGGGTGGTGTGGCTTTTTATTGTGGACTACACGATGGGAGGTTTTATGGTGATGAGACTTCTTAGGGTGAGGTGAGAGAAGGTTTTTCATTAGAGTGGGGACCTCATGATGCACCAACTCTCCCACCATTTCTTCTTTGGGTAGAGATTCCGCTTCCTCCAAAATGGTAGCTTGTGCCCTTTTTCTTGCATTGTGGGCCACCGTGTTCAAGGAAGAGGCCAAATGGGTTTGGAGGATTGCATTTTGAAGTTGACCATCAAGGTCATGAAGCGAGGAAAGCTTCCAAGAGAGGAGTTGATTGGTCCATGCCGATGGTTGGACTCTATGAAAGGAAATGGTGGCAAGCTTCTTGGTGAGGTCTAAGAGCCTCTCCTCTACAATGTCGCGGTAAGAATCAAAGCTTTTTTGAAGATTATTGATAAGAACACTTTGGGCATGGATATAAGCTTGAGTCCAATCCAATTGAAATTGGATATTAAGAGCTTCGATCTTGGCACTCAAGAGTGCTTGTGCTTGAGAGTCCTCTAGGGAGAGGTGGGGAGGCTTCATGCAAAGACTAAGGGGGGCCTTTTGGTTGGTAAGAAGATTTTGCAAATGAGAAAGGTGGGAAGTGGCTTTGTGAAGCTTAAGGTTAAGGGTATTAAATTCTGCCAATGAGAGTGTAACAATTCGGTCAAATTCCAAGGGTTTATTGATGGCGAGGAGAATGGCTAAAGCTTCATTATGTGGATTATTGGTGAGGGGTGGGGCAGAGGCAAAAGAGGAGGAGCTTGTGGAGAGAGAACCAAAGGAGGTCGGGAAAGTGAGGGGGGGGTTTGTGAGGATACCACCTTGGATCGATTTGGAAAGGGCACCATTATGTATGGTTAATGCCGTACTCGTGATGTCAAAGGATTTGGTAGAGGGGAGGGAGAGTTGATGGAGATCCTCAAGTGGTAGGTTTTTCGGAGACCCCGTAGTTCCTCCGGGCCAAAAAGAGTTTTCGTTGAAGAGGTTAAGGTGGAGAAGGCTGGTAGTCCCGGGGCGTGTTGAATCCATGTGGGCGGGTTAATGAGTGCCGCCACCGAGGTGAATTCAGGGAGAGAGAGGGCAAGGTTGGGAGGACAAAAGGAAGCACAAGAGCTTGCGGAAGAAGGGGTTGTCGAGGGGTTTGCGGAGTATGTGGTTTGCAAAAAGCAAGGATTCAACACATTGTTTGCGGGCAAAGGACCATTTGAGGGGGTGGTTGGAGCAGCACTGCCTGCGACTATAGGCTCGGACTGGTTTTTAGGAGATCCCGCGGCTCCCATAATCTCCATGGCTTCTGGGTGGAAGGTGTTCTCCGCAGATGAGAATGGGGGGAGGGCTGCCATGTTGCTTCAAAGCACAGTGCAGGGAGGCAGACTTAAGAGTAGTAAAAGGGGCGTCGTCAGAAAAATGACACCTGGCGTTTTGAGCTTTTAAGGGCAGTATTGCAGCCATACCGTAGCCGCAGCCATTTGAAGGAAGCCGCCACAGTCAGACAGGTGTAGAGGAGAGCTATCGCCCGAGACATGCCGTCTATGCTGCCGGTCAACACTGCCGTTTGGAGAGGCGACTGTTGCTGCAATACCCGCGTGGGGGGAACTTTCCTCTATCCGAAAGTGGTTGCCTTGTAGCCCCGCTCGGTGACAGTCCGCGCTTTACAAGCCTTAAGACGCCTGGCACGCAGTAGCTCGTCGAAGTGTAGTTAGCAGAGGGCAGGAGCCCTTGGAGGGAGGAGGTGGGAGGTGCGCCAGGCATCCGCCGACAGTAGGAGAGGAGGTGAGCTCGGCCTCCGACAACAGGAGAGGCTCACGTTTATGAGTGCAGGGGGCTAGGGGGTGCGGGTGCAAGCTTAAGAGAGTGAGAGAGGCTTGAGACTAAGATTGCAGCGGGCTAGGAGTGTGGTCGATACCTTAAGGAGCTTCATCACACAGAGCCACCAGTGTGCGCCACCAGTGTGCTATGGAAGAAGAACGCGTGCCCGACTATGGTGAGAAGATCTATGAGTGAGCAACGTAGTCAAAACAGGCTGCTGCGTGTGTAATGATGCAGGGGCAAAGCAACCAAAACAAGCTGCTATGTATGCAATAATGCAGGTGACTGTGCAAGAAATGATTACAACAGCAGCCCGTCCTCAGGTGTCATCCACACGAAGCATACTTGAGCAATTATCTGCATTACAGAGAGTATTAGCAGAAGCCTAGGGCTGTAGTGCAACCGTTGAGTGAGGTCGCGAAGAAGGAGCGAGGCGGGAGCAGAAGTCGAGGTACAGAGAAAAGCAATTCAGTGGCCGCGAGTGCTGGACAAAGAAAGGCAACGTTAACAATATTATAGGAAACCTAAGGGTAAAGACCCATGGTGACTCGCGAGGTGGGTTGAGGAGCATCGAAGGGAAGGGAAGTTAAGGCAAGCATGGGAAAGAAGGCTAAAAAGCTACGCTGTACATCAAAGAGCATGAGCAACTCTTGAAAATATTTTGATATTTAAGCTAGCCAAAAACGACAAACCAAAAAACTTAGCGAGCGTTAAAGAAATAATTGCCTTAAAATAGAAGAGGTGAGGGAGAGGGAGAGGGAGCACCAAAGTGAGGAGGGGAGGAGGGAAGGGGGGAACTTTGCAAATGAAGTTCCACCAAATGCATTTCTCAATTAAGCTCATTAGTGATGTAAACCATAAAAGAGGTGTACGAGGGCTTAAATAGGTGCTTTCTTGGTTAGATAGTCTTTGAATAGGTGTCGACCTCAACAAACACAATGCATGGGACCTCTTTGCTCGAAGCATCCAGAAAACAATCAAAACCTCGGGCCCCCGAATCAAGAAAGTTAGGGAGGTACACCTTCTGCATCTTACAGAGGAGATACAATTGCTTACCTCCAAAAAAGCCAATGGGCTAGCTACTGAGGATGAGCACAAACAATGGCTCAAAGACAAATCTAACCTTGCTAATGAGTAGTTAGAGGATATCAAAAAGGCAAGGCTTCTCTCCAGGGAGACTGCCCTTCAATCTGAAGCCTCTAATCAAGCTCATTTTTTTAGGGCTTTAAAAATCAAGAAGAGCCGAGGCCACGTCCGCTCGCTCGATGATGAGAAAGGGACAACAGTTCATAACTAGGATGAGATGGCTGGTCTGATACTGAGCTATCTTAGGCAAATCATTGGACGGCCAGAGATCCAGTCCCAAGAAGTGGAAGAAGCCAGAGGGTCCTTACTTAAGAGTGTCAAGAAGAAGATTCTCCACTCAGAAGCTAATTTCTTGGAAAGGGCATTTTCTGAAGATGAATGTTCACTAGCATTGCAAGCCCTTGGCAAGGAAAAGTCCCCTGGTTGGGATGGGATGACGGTGGAATTCTATAGAGAATTTTGGGACGATCTCAAGGTCCCAATCACAAGATTGGCCAATAAAGCCATTGTCGAAGGGTCGTTGGAGATAAGTGTAAAGAGAGGGCTTATCAAACCCATCCCCAAACAGATCTGTTGTTCTCAACTGAAACACTGGCGCCCTCTAACGATGATGTCGGTGGCCTACAAAATTATTGCTAAAGCTGTAGCCCTCAGACTAGCCCCCTTACTAACCAAGATCATCTCTCCCCATCAGCATGGGTTCATCAAAGGAAGGTCCATTTACGATAACATCTTGGCAGCAATGGTGGGCATCGAGTACACAACTGCCACAAATCAAGAGTGTGTACTACTACAGTTGGACCTGGATAAGGCTTATGACAGAATAACATGGACATATATAGAAGCCGTCATGGAAGCTCTGGGCTTTGGACTACGCCTATGCCGCTTGGTAAGTGTATTGGTAGCTGGAAGTCAATCAGAGCTCCTTTTCAATGATAGAATTGTGGGCTCTTTTGAGGTCAAAAGGTCTATTAAGCAGGGATGCCCTCTGCCCCCCCTGCTGTTCGCCATAGGATCACATCCTTTAATCACGACGCTCAAAGCTAGTACGGAATGAGGGGAGTTGCAAGGCCTGGCTTTGCCAGGAAATATAGCCAAATCCTAACAAAACTTTTTGCAGACGATTCTCTCCTCTTCTTGAAGGCGTGCCCCCGGGTCATCAGGAAAACTCTGGAGATTGTACAAATATTCTCAGTAGCTTCGGGGTCCCAATGTAATATAGATAAGTCAAGGGTGATCTCCCTATCGAAAAATAACTCATTTGACCCTTCTAACTGGTCAGGGGAGATTGTCACAAAACGGAATATCTTCAGACATCTGGGAGCCCCCTTGGGGGTGGACGTAACTCACAAGCAAAGATTTGAGTGGGTGCTTGAAAAAATCCAAACAAAAATGAGTAGGTGGGAGTATGCTCTTCTCCCGTTCCCAAGTCGGATAAAAGTGATAAATGCCTTTATGATTCCTTATATTGCCTTCACTAGCCCGCTTCTCAAGATGGCTAAGTGTCACTGGAAAGAGTTCTTAATTCCAGTGAAAAGTTTTTTTATGGAAAAACAACACAAAATCATCTAGGCCATGGCAATGGGCCCATTGGGAATCAGTTGCTCGGCCGGGGAATCAAGGAGGCCTCGGAATTATGAACCCTGTGGCCCATGCAGAAGCTTGTTGCACCAAATTTGTTGTTTCCTTGGCTAAACAAGATCAAATTTGGGCTGTCATGATCAAAGATATGATAGAAGCAGCTAAACGTGGCTCGAAAGGTGGAAAGTGGAGAGGGGTGGAGATTCATGACAAGCTGTTAGCCCCAACATGGACTACCCTAAAACTGGGGGATAGCTCAGGAGAATTGGTGAGAAAATGCAATAGAGTAGCAGGAGTCTTAAAGTGGGGGGAAAAAACCTGATACTTCAAGAACTCCATTTTGCACTGGTCCCACTGGCTTTCCAAAGTTGTAGATCTGCCTCAAATTCCCTATTGGATAGAGACAGCTAGGAAGCTGAATAATAAGGGTCTAAATCGATTGGGGCACTTCTGGGACAATGACAATAAGAGTTGGAAAACCATCGACCTTCTGGTTACCCAGTACCAACTGAATAGCTTGGAGGTCTTGCTGGTCCACAAAGTGAGGAAAGAGCTTGACAACATAGTGATGTCTATTTGTGATTCAGAATTTGATTGGAACGCCTAGAAATGGCCCGGAAGTAGTCTCTTATGGAAACCCCATCCTAAAGACATTTACCATACAATGATGCATAAGAAGAATTGGTCTAGCCCCCTTAACAAGATATGGAAAAAAACAATGGCCGGATGAAAGTAAGTAATGGAGAACATCTGGAAGCCAAAGGTGCTGTAGCACATGAAGGTATTTTTATGGAAGGTAATTTGGGGTGCTCTACCGACGGGGGTGAAGATTTCGGAAAGAGGGATTGGTTCAGATCGATGCTTGGGGTGTAGGTTGGCTAGTGAAGATCTGGCCCACCTCTTCATGGATTGCCCGACTATCAAAGGCCTCGCAGGGAAAATATGCAAGTGGGTCCAAAGAACATGGAAAATTGGTTTTTACAAGACTGATCTATTCCTTGGAGGGAAGAATTCAGGTGGTCCTGCCATTCTCACCATCACACAAATCGTCAGGTACTTCTTCTAACATAATGTATGGCAGACAAGGAACCGTCGTGTGTTTGAAGGAGGTCTTGATGTGGCAAGCTTCACAGAAATTATACAAGAAAGCAAAGTGCTAATATGGACCTTGGATGCAAGAAACACTTGGAGGATTGGTCTAGGACTACTTGTGCCTTGTGGTCAGCAGAGGGTATGCCTAGGACGGGGGGAAATCTTGGCTTTCGGTAATTAAAAAATCTTAGAAGAACATGATAATGGACCCTATGTATCAAGGATAAGGGGGCGACTTGGTTGGGATGGCCGCCCTGATAGCTGGTGTAATTTTGGTCCCTGGATGATGTCATGGCTCAACACGAGCATGACAAGACCTTGTAATTATTTGGGTTCTTTAATATAACACTACAAGAGGTTATGTGCTCTTGTGACGCTCTTAGCGACGGAAATACACTGGGTTTTTATAACCCCCGGCGTCGCTATAAGCGTCGCTAAAAGCGTCGCTACGAGAGCGTCGCTATATGCGTCGCTATAGCCGTCGCTATAGGCGTCGCTATAGGCGTCGCTATATAGCGACGCTTATAGCGACGCTTATAGCGACGCTCTCACAGAAGAGTATAGCGACGCATATAGCGACGCTACAGAGCCATAAATAGCGACGCTTATAGCGACGCCTGAGAGAATATTTTTTTGGTGGCAGGGCATTGAATGCCCTGCCACCCATCAACCATATTGTACTTGATTCACTTTTTAAAAAAAGTGCAAAAGGTAAATAATAGACCCAAAATAGTCACCCACAAGACGCATTGTTTGCAAAATTGACAATTGTACACATCATAGACAAACTGAATTGATTGGCAAATGTAATAATGACAATTGTACAACATCATAGGCATAAAGAATTGATTGGCAAAAGGAATTGCGGTGACAAATGTAATAATATACATGGTTCAAAAAGACGTATAAAATCCGTCTCATGATACATAAGCTATGAGAAACCCTAAACTAATGCTATCTAGCTACGGCTAAACTGACGTCGTCTAATCAGACATCTCATCGCGTCCAAGCGGCGTATCTGTCGGATTCTGCAAAAAAAGACAATAAGACAGTTTTCAGTAAGTATAAACATATAACGACATTTATAAAACAATACAAAAAATAAAAAAGAGTAAACCGTAATACTAACCATGCCGCTGCGAGAACTGAGAATGTCCATCAGGGCGTTTAAGCCCTTCCTGCCTGCGTACTCGCGCTCGTACGGTGTGGGATCACGTCCTGTCATCGACCACTGTCAAAACATACAAAGATTTCATTATGTTAGAACTAAAAAACTCATAAACCCTAAACTATCGAACATGCATAAAGAGCAATGTGAAAAGACTTACAAAATCGGCCTCAAATGATGCCCATCCACCGCTCCCCAAGTGGTGCGAGCTCCCTGCCTCTACTCGCGCTCTGGCTGCATCTTTTTGTTGCTTCCACTTGTCGGGATTCTCGCGCGCTGCTTTCTTCGCATTCTTCCAATCTTCTTTGGCCAGCCAATCTGGCCTATTCCACCCATTCTTGATTGCTTTTTGCACTTCGGAACGCTTGTGTTTGCAGTATTCGCGCATTCGAATCTTCATCAGGTCTTCATTGAAGCGCTGATCCCGTGTTGGAACGGGAAACTCATCATGAAGTATGCTGATGACTCTGTTTTTTAAATCACTTGGTACTTCACTCCATTTGTTTAGTATATAGTGTCTAAACAGCTGAGAGCAAAGACCACGCATGCGCGAGATCACCTTCTTGCCGTCATCATCCATGATGATGCCGCCGCTGATGTCGACGGAGTAAGGCAAGCCCTCTGGCCGGTGACGCGTGAACCTGGGTGTCCCGGCAGGGGTCTCTAGCGGCGTGTCGATGGGGGTACGGACGTCAGGTGTCTCCACCGGCGTCTGGGCCCCGAAGCGAGGAGTGTCGAGTGGGGTGGCTCCTGGCGGAGTAGGTAGAGGTGTGTAGCTTCTAGGAACAGTCAGCCGTGCAAAACCTGGCGTAGACGGCGATGCTGTGGCTGGTGTGGGAGCGGGCAAAGAAGGGGAGGGTAAAGAGCCTCGTCGAACACGAGGCGGTGTGGAGGCATCGGTGGCGGAATCCCCACAACAACCGCCACCGCCACCACTAGAGCGCCGGTGTCTAGAAGAGTGTGACGCTCGTCTCGTCGACGCCGAAGCTTCGGAGCGCGCCGAATGCTCCGAAAGAGAGGGAGATGCGGATGGTGTAGGAACGCGCGATGATGCGCCAGAGCGATGACGCTCCACGTACCACTGTCTCTGCTGCGGTGACAAAGAAGAAAGAAACTCCTCATCATCCATACCTGCATTAAACACACGAATATTTAAACTTAATATTGAATGAATAGAGTAGACAATGACGCAAATACCATTAAATACAATGACGTAATGACGCATATAAATACAATGACGCAATGAATCGAGTGGTAGAAGAGGCAAGTCGAAAACTCAGAATTTTCAATCAAAAGAGCTAGAGCTTTTACAGCACGGAGCAAAATTGTTCAAATACAATATTTGTGGCTTTAAGAGATCTCTCTCTCATCCTCGCATAACTCAGCATAACTTCCTATATCTATATAGAGCTCTCCGTTTAAACACATATCCTCTGTTTCATTTTGTAGCTCCTCTGCATGCACCCCATATAGAGCAGTAGCATCTTGATGCTCGTCTGGCACCACCGCAGCGGCTTCTGATTGAGCATCTTCTCTGATCTCCTCCATTGATGTCGTTGTGATTGGCACATGGTAGCCTTCATACGTCCTTGCACTACGAGGGGCTACCTCTATGACGTACCACCAGTTTGATGTAGACTTTGTAGGATGAAATACTACCTGCCAGAGCCACATAACTTACACGAGAGCTTTCAAGCACATAACTTGTAAAAGGGGGATGTTAACTATTTATATACTTACTTGTTCACAATGCTCGGGTAGTACGAAAGTGTCTCTTAGGTCAGTCCATTTCTTAGTAGAATCCACCTCAAGAAAACCAGACTCTCCTCTACGCACAGTAGCGTTTCGACCCTCCATGATTATCTTGAACCATTGCACGTCGAACAAGTCGACAAAAAATCCTCTGTAATCGATCCTCAAAATCTCTTGCAGCGTGCCGAAGTAAGTGAGTTCTTCAGTCACTTCGTCACCGCATTGTTGTGCGCTTTTCAATTGGTTGTGCAACCATCTTAAGCTCATGAAGGTTGGTAGGCTCTCCAGAACCGCTGGATAGTGCATCGGTGGTCGTCTTCCCCGTCTCCACTCGATTCGTGCCCTTTGTCGCTCTTGCTTTGCATCCTCATATTGTGAAATCCACTTTTGCATCACTGGATTGTGAAGCATGCAAAATCGGTTGATTTTAGCCTCTAGATCTTCCGTCATCTTCTTCTCAACACCGAGATTGCACATGACAATCCCAGATATGCGCTCATCATCTATGGTTCGCCATAGCGTATCCCGGGATTTATCAAATCCGTCTAACCACTCTCCAATGTACACTAGGGACTCTGATACCAACCAACCTTCTGCCATGCTACCCTCCGGACGTGCCTTTTGACGCACATATCCCTTAAGCGTTTTCATGAAACGCTCTAAGAAGAACATCCATCTGGAATGAACTGTGCCAGCTATTTCCACCTCATCAACTATGTGAATAAGAAGATGCACCTGAATGGTTAGCATTGTAGTAGGAAAATGTTTCTCAAACATGCACACAAGCTCCGCAGCATTTAGTTTGGCGAATGGTATGGAGTCTACGTCGATCTCCTTTTGTGAGATCCATTGCACCAGCTTTGCAAGTTTGTAGATTGTGTTACGGATGTCGAGAGACAAACATCCCTCAATGGCAACCGGTAAAATAAACTGTAAAGTATGTGCAGCAATGATATTAAAGTCCACATTTTATGCAATGATATTAAAGTCCACTATGAACGTACCTGACACATTTTATGCCAATCGTGTGACTTCAAACCGGTAAGCTTTCCTTCTTTAGTAAAACACGTTCGGAGCGAGTGCATTACGCCAGTGGGGGTCCGCAAAGATCGAATGGCCTCTTTTACTTTGCGTTCTTGGGCTCCTGTGAAAATCCATGGTGCTTTAGGAAGTTTTATCGATCCATCAGACGCTGTTTGCGGCCAATATTGCTCCATACGATCCACATTTCTAAGGTCAACTCTGGCTCCCAAAGTATCTTTCTTGCCGGTCAAATGGTCCCATAGTAGATTACCCACATTCTTGAATATGTGCATTGGATCGAGCAAGTGATTGATCACGAGTCGAGGCCAGTATGGTAACTCGTACCATAGAGATAGTCTCTTCATCCCTGGAGGCAATCCGTCATCGCACATCTCCTTCTGCTCTAACCATGCTTGTGCAGACATCCTTGGTGGCTCTCTTCCCAAAAAGCCGTCGCGTAACACATGATTCTCCGGAAGATACGCTTGATGACCTTCGTAGATTTGCTTCTTCAGTGAGGGTGCCCTACGTGCATTCAGTCTAGGTCCACATGTGACACATGCTCTGTATCCGCTTGTTTGAAGCCCTGCATGTATACACATGATAATAGATCAACTATGGGGAAAAACAAGATTTACAGTGTCTGAGAGAGGAGTGTCAATAGATCACCTGAGCATTCTGTTAGCCCGGGATAGTCATGCATGGTCCACATTAGAATACCTCTGATCAAAGCATTCCGTCGTCCTGTGTGTCGGCTCATATCCACCACCTCTATGCCAATCCACAATTGTTGTAGCTCTTCCAATAGTGGACGAAGATACACATCCATATTCCCCACTTTATATCGCCCTGGCACAATCAAGCTTAGCCATAGGTGCCCCTTCTTCGTAGTCAACCACGGGGGAATGTTGTAGTTGACGATGACAACGGGCCATACACTGTAAGATGTTGATCTTTGACCAAATGGATTTACGCCATCCATAGCCAGGCCTAAGCGCAAATTTCGAGCTTCCCTGGCAAAATCCGACCATGTTCCATCTATATGTTTCCAGGCTGCGCAATCTGCAGGAATTCGTAGCACACCATCCGAAGATTTATTCTCCTCATGCCATGATGCTAGGGCGGCCATGGACTTACATTCGAAGAAATGCTTGATGCGAGGAAGCAAAGGAAAATGTCGCAAAACCTTTTGTGGAATTTTTGTCCCGTGGAGATCTACTCGATATCTTTCGGAATCACATTTCGGACACTTCTCCATGTCTGTGTATTCCCCTCTGAAAAGAATGCAGTCATTAGGACAAGCGTGGATAGAATTGTAATCCATCCCCAAGTTTCGCAAAATCTTTCTTGCTTCATCTCGGGAATCTGGCATCACATTGTCAGCTGGTAGAATGTGCTCTTTCAGCAATCTACACAACATAAAAATATGATACAGTCGTGTAAAAATCTATCAGATCATTATACACCATGAGTTCTATTAAAGTAAACTAATTGTAATAGATCACCTGAAAAGCGCTGTGACGCTAGTGTCACTCCATCCAAACTTTGCCTGCATGTTGAGAAGAACCAGGAGTGCTTTCAATCTAGACATACGTGCTCCATTATACAATGATGTATCGGCTTCACTTTTCATATCATCATAGATAAGCCTTTCTGAATCCATGATCGTCTCGATCATTTCATCAATCTCGGGCTCAAACATTGCCTCGTTGGGAATGTGCTCTGCATGATCATCCCCCGAGCTGTCAGAGGCTACATCTTGTGGCCTCACATATGCTGCTTGACCAAAGCGCCTGCGAATACGTCTATTGGGTTGCAAGATTGCTGCTTGTTGGCCAGCGTCAGAGTCCGACGAGTTATAATTGGCAACAACTCGATCTATAATAGATGGATCGAACTCGCCAAATTCACGAACGTGCTGCAAAGAAACACGTCTTGTCCGTCGCACAGCATGCTTGCATTGATTACAAGGACATAAGACCCTCGTTGAGAGATAGGTGTTTCGGTTGGACGGTCCCACATCCTCGTCGCTACTCATAATGAGGATAAAAAACTTATAACCTAGACAACAAATTTAATATTCTATTGGCATTCTTCATCTTATCTCTCTCTCTCTCTCTCTCTCTCTCTCTCTCTCTCTCTCTCTCTTTACCTCACATTCTCTAGTCATGTCCAATCCCCGCACACCTCGGTCTAGAGGTGCACGGAGATCAGAACCACCGGGTTATAATCTCGTCTTTATTGGTCAATACCTATATTTGTGGGTACAAGAAATCTAGACACCCACGTCTACATGATACTGCATGTAGTGGACAAAATCCCTTTGCCTCTTCTCTAGCTGTAGCACTTCACTTCATCTTAACATCTTTTCACAGTAGATCTTTTCACTGTTCGTCTAACTCTAAACCCTAAACCGTAAGTAATTCTTGCGTGGACTCGATCTAACGTAAATAAGCGTAAATCTAAATAAACGTAAATCTAACTAAAAATAAAGCTAAATCTAATTTAACGTAAGTCTAATGACTAGAGGTTGTCTAGATGGTCATTGTGTCGGGGATGTAGTGACTCTTGCCGCCCTGAAGATCCACCTTCTTCCCTATCTTCTGAAGACATTTCACCAGTACTTTTGGATCGACGGAGCCCACTATGAGTGAAGGCAGCAATACCCTATATTCCATTGAGGGCTTTCTTCACCCGCTTCATGCAGGCATCGCAGTCTATGGAGACCCGCATCTAATCTAATATAACATAAATCTAAATCTAGCTTAAATAAATGTAAATCTAGTTAAAAATAAACCTAAATCTAATTTAATGTAAGTCTACATATAACCTAATCTTTAACGTCTTTTAAAATAGTTTCCTACGACGTTATAACTCTCTTCTTCCTGTGTGTGTGCGCGTGTGTGGATGTGTGTGCCAATAAAAAGAGATAAATGGTATAACCTTTCTATCACTCATGCCAAGTATGATAGATTGATTATGCCATTTCTCTCTTGAATAATAGGTCTTCAGTTCAACTCCTCGTCGGCTAGATCTTTAGGTCTTTTAATTTTAATTAGTTTCCTACGACGCTCCCTTAGTTTCTCTTTCTTTCTCTCTCAATGTGTGTGCGTTTTTTTGGATCGTATGCATGTTTTCTTTCTCTTTTCCTCTCTCAATGTGTGCGTTTTTTGTTTATGCATGTTCTCTCTCTCTTTTCCTCTCTCAATGCGTGCGTTTTTTGTTTATGCATGCTCTCTCTCTCTTTTTCTCTCTCAATGTGTGTGTGCATTCTTTGTTTATGTATGTGTGCGTTTTTGCACTCTCTCTCTCTCTCTCTCTCAAAAACACTATATGTGTGTGTGTATGTGTGTGTGTGTGAGAGAGAGCGCGATGGAGAGAGAAAGAGGGGAAGGGAACATGAGAATGAGGAGAGAGAAGGAGCATACCTGGCTCTCCTTCCTCTCCTCGTGTGTGTGTGTGTGTGTGTGTGTGTGTGTAAAAGAAAAAGAGAGAGAGAGAGAGAGAGAGAGAGAGAGTGAGGGAGAGCGTTACCTGCTCTTTGCTTGAGGGCGCCGAAAAACTCAGATCTGAGATCTGAGTTTTTGGGCGCGCTCGGTTATTTTTTTTACCCCAGTGAGCGTCGCTATGAGCGTCGCTATAAGCGTCGCAAATTTCTTTGTAAATTTACGACGCTCATAGCGACGCTCATAGCGACGCCGGGATTTTTTTTTTTGAGCGTCGCTGTGTGAGCGTCGCTAATGTGAAGAGCTTCTTGTAGTGTAATTCACTCACAATTGTGAGTTTTGCTAAAAAAGAAAGAGGGTTTAAATAGGTGTTTAACTAAGGGTGAAGGGTTTCCCAAGAGAATAAGTGCAAAGTTTAAAGAGGAGTAGGCCCTTTAATAGGGAAGACTTATCTCTTTAATGGGGTATGAAAAGGAGGGAAAATGGGAGGCTTTAAGAGTGTGTTTAAGGAGGGTACAAAAGATGGTGACTTCGACCAAAATTTGGAGAGGGGGATAGTGCGGAAAAAAAAGGGGGGTATAGCAAAAAAATCTTTTTGTTGTAGCCTTGGTAAAAGGTAGAAAAATTACTATTGGCTAGAAACCTTGGTAAAGGGCAAGGGACCAAGGTTGTGGCAAAGGAAAATGGAGATGATGGTATAGTTGTTTATTTAAGGAAAGGGGGGGGGGGGGGGGGGGGGGGGGGGTGTTAAGAAAAGAGGGGGAGGAGGCAAGGTGATGCGGGAGGGGGGTTTCTTGGAGAGTGGCACAATGAGGAAAATGTGTGTGAGAGAGAGAGTGTTGAGCAAAGGTTGGTGAGAGAGAGAGGTTGGTTGAGTGAGATTAACGAGGGAGAGAGAAATGGAGTTGGATACTGCATGTTCCCTCCTATGTTAGGTGAGCTACTGTCGAAATAGCCCCATTGTGACTCAAGCATAGGTGTTTGAGAGATGACCGTTTGTTTCTTTTTTATTTTCAAGTACTGCATGGCAACCTGTGTTAGTAGCTGCCACACACACACACACACACACACACACACACACACACACACACACACACACACAGAGAGAGAGAGAGAGAGAGAGAGAGAGAGAGAGAGAGAGAGAGAGAGAGAGAGAGAGAGAGAGAGAGTTGCATGATAGGTTGTATACTATGCTAGAGGGATTTGTGGGCGCTCCAATGATGCAAGTTGGCTGCAAGGGTTAGGGTTGGTGGACATGATATGCATGCATTTGGTGGGCGTCATAATCCGTCACTTGCACCTGTCATTCTGCAATGTTGTTGGTCCGAGGGATTGACTCTATATAGAAAATAGGATGCCACCTGCGAGTAGACAACTTTAATAAAACCCCTATATATGACTCATATTAGGGAATATGACCCCCCTTTCTACACTTATATGACAATCAATGAAGAAAACTATCATACCCCTATCTTACATATAAAATTTAGGTTTCACATGATCTAACTGAGTAAAACTAGTCAAAGAGTGTGTGGCATAGTGACTGAAAACGTACTAAGGAACCATTTTTGTTGATAACTAGATGTACCCCCAATGTGTTTTAGTTTAACTTTCAAACTATGTGCCCAATCAACGTTGTCGTGTTGTGGCACGTATATAGTGGGAACCGGCATTAAACGATTTATCTTGTGACTTTTGACGCATAAGTATACTTCATATAATAACTCATATGCATAAATAAGAGCTTTCTACCATACCTTAGTATTACCTTCGAAGTAATATAAATGTACATTACTATTAGAAAGTACTGCAAGAGAAGTATCAATGATTGTGCCTCTTTTTGTATGGGGGAAAAGCATTTGTATATTTCTTCTAATATCTCAGCTATATCCTACCATATATAAATTATTTTCTTCTTTTCACATTTATTTAATAATATAACCCTTCAATAATGCATACCTTCTTGGATACATACAAGAGGGAAGGGCCTACTAGAAGACTTTATGAAAAGGAAGATCCAAAGCTTCTTGGACCATCCCAATTTGAAAATCCTGACCTAAGGGCGTGGAGAAAAGGCCAAAACCAAGTCAAGCTCTTTTAGTAGGCCAATTTTGCCTTTTGAAGCATGTCAATCTGAGTTACAAGTCAAAAGTTATAGGGAAAAGAGTGAAAAATCCTGATCTCACAACTACACTGCAAGAAGAGATGGTAAACAGGTGAATCAAGTGAAAAGAGGTAATCTTGGTCTTTTTCCATAAAATAAGATATTTGGAGGGTAAAAGACATAAGCATGTGAATGTGACACCTCAAAGATGCCTTGAAGGACAAGACACACAAGTTGGGACCCCCTGCTGGAGCCACACAGAAGATGCCTAGGTGGGGCCCACATACATCATGCACCCACATGGAGCCTCAACGACCAAAAATGCTGAATTTCATGATATTTTGAGTCCTAATATTTCCCATTTTAAGAAATATCCAAAGAACATTTGATTTGGGCTAACTCTTTAGCCTAATCAAGTGATTATGTAAAACATGGCTCCCTCACCTATAAAAAGGGCAACCTTCTCTTCATTGAGGTAAGTTATGAGTGAGTGAGAATAGCTCAATTCCATTGTGACACACTCATCTTAGTGCCACACTTTCTCTTGAAGAAAGGCTGAAGTCTTGCCTCATCTTCTCTCTCCATTAAGGTGGTGGCGATTGCTCTCATGTAAGATATATGTTGCTAGTTTTCCTTTCATTTGCATATCTAGTCCAATACTTGTCTCTAACTCTATCTCTATCCCTCATTATCTATCTTTAATACCACCACCACACTTAGATCTATCCCTAATTCTATCTTTACTACTCCTTTGATCTCTCTTGTTGTGTCCTAATTGTTTCATTGGAAGGTATTCAAGCAGCAACCTTGTCAATGTAATGGGTACAACCTTCTTGCGGGAAACAATTATGTGCACAAGGTTAGTAACCATATCTTCATCTTCCACAAGCATCTCTCTCTCTTAAGGTTCTCATTCTCTTCCAAAAACTCTAGAATCTCCTTGCTACAGGTACTTCTCTCCCCGCAGTATCCTTATTGCTTAAGGGCAACGATAGGGCTTGGGAGAGAAACTCTCTTCTTCTTCTCCTTTCACTTCTTTCACACCTTTATCTTTGAACATACTAAGTATATCATTGATGAATAACCATAATCCACATAGAGGTAATTTCTTTCAATTCCATTCAATGCAATCTATTAGGGTCAACATTTGGATTAGCCGAAAGATTCACTTTCAGCAATGCATAGTGTTTCTATTTGGTCCTGAAAGACTCAACGAAGTACTTTTCTCACCAGATCCCATCATACTACCTATTATTGACTATGACTTCTCTTTTGATGTGAATGTGGTTATTTTATTATGAATCAAGAGGATTTGTACTCACAACTAATCCCAATCGCTAGACAAAACATATACATTATAGTAAGCACAAAGCTACAGTTCCAAAGAGCAATCCATAGCTTATTTGGACAACAAAGATTAAATATCATTAATTCATCCATTAACCTTTTTATCCTACCCATGATACGATATGATCGTAATCTCGATGTTTTCATTTTTGTTTTGTTCTGACTATCTTTCATGAGTTCTCTCCATCACGTGTGTGTTTATAAGGAAAAGTGAGCAGCTTCTTTGGCTACATTTCTTCTTTAGCTCTAGACGCTATGTTATCTACATCTTAGCTCCTTCTCATAACCCTTGAGATTCCTCACAAACTCTCACAGCAAGAGGCCCGGTGCCTTCCTGGCAAGACCGCCAACTTCTTGACATATTTTTGGTGAACCCGACGTGAATCTGCCAGGGTGAGAGTTTGTGGGTAACCATGGGTGATCATGTTGAGCCACAGGGTATGCATTTTCAGCGAGCAACATTGCAAATGTTTCAAGCATTTGCAATGTTCATGCAACAACAACATGCTACTGAAAGAAGGGAGATTTCAGCAACGAAGGCCATACAAGCGGTCGTCAACAGAATGGATCAGTTCAATGGCAAAGATGTAACCAAGTACTTACGCGAGTATGTGAAGGAGATGGAGCTGCATCGCGTGTCAGAAGGTGAGATGATTCAAAGCTTTGAGCTAGTTGTTGCTCCAGAAATTAGGGAGCATGTTAGGGGAATTAAAGATGGGCATGGGAGAAATTGGGAAGAACTCAAAGTAGGGTGTTAAGGAGGAATATTTCATGGAGGACTTGGAGAGAGTGACAAAAAGGACGTTCTTAGAATGGGTAGTCAAGCCAAAGCAAGGACTATCAATAACAGAGCTACTTAGGGAATTTGAGCAGCGCTATGTACAACTCACCAGGGCAGAAAGGGCCAAACTAGATGCAGAGAAGACATATCTTTTCTTACAATCCGCAGGTAAAGAGTTTCAAGAAAATTTGGAGCTTCTTCTTGAAGATAAAGATGCTGAGCAAGGACTAAAGACCGACTGGAACGAAGTTGAAGGTGCTGTCTCGTTGCTTGCCAAACGACAAAGAAGAAGGGACAAGATGGTAGTAAACACTACAAGTCCTTCAACCTCAACTTCTGACAAAATGGTAAAGCCTACTTTTATCGCTCCTAAGTTTGATGAGTCCATGCTAGATGAGCTTGTGAAGGGAATGCGTGAATTGAAGGTGAAGCTTGCAAAGCTTGAAGAAAAAGGCCAATCATCAGGGCCACTTCCTAGGCAAAGGCAACAACCCAAAGAAGGGTTTGTTAATAGATGTATTTGGTGTGATAGTACAGACAATGTAAGAAGGGATTGTGATGATTTTAGTGATGCTTTATCAAAAGATGTTGTCTTTTTTAAGGATGGTAAAATCCACTTAAGAGAGACAGGTCTACCCTTGAGAACTAACTTTGGGAAGGGGGGGATGCAAACCTTAGTTGAAGATATGGAAACTAACCATGCCACCTCTTCTGTTGAGGCAGCTACTTATGGAGTAAAAATTGAGCATCTTAGTGATGAAGAGATGAATGACCATCATGGTCAAATTTGGCCAAATGTCATGCAATTAGCTAAAAAGGGAAAGCTTACAAAAGAGATTCTACATGAAGCAGGTGATTGCATACGTTTAGAAACAGGATGGAATGATCTAGTGGACTCATTGTTAGTGCATGCCTACATTACAAAATGCCAACAAAATGAGGCTATTGTAGAAGAGAAGTGCAGACGTGAGAATGGTGATGAAGGACCATCAAAAAGAGCTTCTAGAAGTGGGGGAAGAAGCGACTCAATGCCTTCTCAAACACCCTCAACACAAGGAGCATCTCCACCTGAAGTACTCATGGAGGAGTCTACAACAGGAAAGAAGAAAGAGCCAGCAAAAGGTAAGACAAAAGGCCCAACTTATAAACTACAATCTGATATTGAGGTTGCTACAGATATAAAGAAAGTCTTGGATGAGGAGATCATTGACATCATCAAGAGGAAGAGGCAAACCCTTGCTGAAGTTTCTCGTCCACAGGTTGAAGGGGAAACCTCAAAGACACAAGGGATGCAGCTGTAAAATAAGGAGGATGATGGAGCTATGGTAGGATGCTACCAATCTAGTGGGAGAGTGAAGCAAGTGCATTTCTCAAATGATGATGAAGAAGTTGAAGATATTCCTAGGAGCTACTATTCACGAAGTCACTGGGCAAGGGCTACTACAGAAACTTTGGTCAAGGTAGGTGATCTTGAAGAACCATTTGTTGCCTTGATTGACCATGGTTCAAAAATAAACATAATGTCAAAGAGTCTCTACAACAAAAGCAAATGGCCAATGGACACAGATCATGGCTGGATGGTAAAAGTGGCAAACAATTCATCCGGTGAATTGTATGCAGCATGTCCAGGTGTGAAGGTGACAATAGGTGATGTAAAGATTGACCAAAACTTCTTTGTTCAGGATACATCTTCATATCATCTCATCCTTGGACAGCCCTACATTGTGGGAGTTCGAATGGAAACAAAGGTAATGGGCGATGGTTCTGCATATGCTAAGATACGTAGCAAAGATGGTAAACGTGCTGTCCAATTTCTCACAGTTTGTGTGAACCATGAAAGAAATCGTGACAACCTCAGAGAACATCCTCTACCAAAGGTGAGCAAAGAGTTTCATGACCATAGGGAAATGATTGGTTTTGGCCAAGTACCATTGTAAAGCGGGATTGCAGTGGTACAGAAAGAAAAAGGGTCTCGCCTGATCCAAAAATAGGTGAAACTTTCTCAACGGGCTCCTTGGTAACAAGGAATGGATCAGTATGTTTTACAAAACTTGAAGATTTGAAGAGATGTGAGAGGCAATATGTACATAATGTACAAATGGGCATGAAAGAAAGTGGGTTGCTAGAGCCTACTGAAAATGTTTTGGGTTTGTGTGAACAAGTTTCTTTTGTAGATACTATGGGTGAGCTTGATGCTATAATGGGGTCTAGTTTGCATCTTGAAAATGAATTTGTGGAAGTTTGCTCTATGGAAATGTATCAAGTAATAGAAGCCTTTAAAGAAAACCAAACAGTTGGACCAGAAGTCCATGTTGAAACTAAGTACAAGAGTGTAGCAAAGAAGGTGAAACCAGTAGCTTCACCCTTACCACCCAACAATAGGGAAATTGAGCAGGCTTCTTTACAACCAAGTTTGAGGAATCCTAAGAATATTGGGCATACCTTCACATAGGAGTCTTTCCAAGAGTTGCAGATTGGTCGCGAGGAGTTTCTAACACAGGAGGAGACAAAGTGCTTCAAAGAAATGCTTTCAAAGCATGGTAAGGCTTTTGCATTTGAGCCACATGAGATAGGATGTGTTGATCCTTCTATTGTAGCTCCTATGGTAATTTTCACAATACCTCATGTGCCTTGGAATCTGCGGCCTATTCCAGTTCCAAAGGCTCATTTGCCAAAGTTAGTAGAGCTATTGAATGAGAAAATCAAAATGGGAATCTTGGAGCCTTCTTGTGCTCCATACTCAAATAGGTGGTTCACAGTTCCAAAGAAGAATGGTTCTCTACGCTTCATCCAAGATATGCAACCAGTAAACAAGGTGACGATTAGAAATGTAGGTATAGGTCCAATTGTGGATGAGTTTGCAGAGGCGTTTGCAGGGAGGGCAATCTACTCAATGGGGGATCTCTACTCAGGGTATGATCAATTTCAGCTTGCAATCAAAAGCAAAGACTTGACAACCATGAGGACACCTTTGGGTTTGGTAAGGATGTGTACCTTGCCACAAGGAGCAACCAACTCGATTGCACATATGATGAATGGGATGAATAAGGTCTTACGTGACTTTATTCCTCAAATCACAATGCCTTTCATTGATGATTTGCCTATCAAAGGATGTGAAGAAAGTGACAAAGATGAATCTTTGAATCTCAAGGGATGTCGCAGGTTTGTGGTAAATCACATAAATGATTGTGATAAAATTTTGTCTAAGTTAGAAGAAGTGAATCTTACATTGTCAGGGAAAAAGTCTATGTTTGGTGTCAATGAAGTGCTCATTGTGGGGCACATGTGAGGGCTATATGGTAGGAAACCTTGTCCAACAAAGGTAGATGCCATCCAAAGAATGAAAGAAACATGCACTAATGTTATTTGGATTCCACATTATGCACATGTAGCTGATCCTCTTTATCAGCTGCTTAGAAAGAATCAGAAGTTTAAATGGACAGAAGCACATGTAAAATCCATGAAAAAGCTAAAGGAGTTGCTCCAGTCAGTAACAACTTTGAGAAAGGTAGACTATGAGTGTCAAAGGCCAGTAATTGTGACAGTAGACACCAGTCCTACAGGGATTGGATGGGCAATAGGGCAAGATGACAAAGAAGGACACAGGTATGTGGTAAGATTTGGAGCAAAGGTACTAAGTGCTTGCCAAAGAAACTATCCACAGATAAAGAGAGAGTTATGGGGTATGGTTACAACCTTGAAAAGTGGGAAAGAGTACCTAATTGGTGCATGTGTGGTTGTAGAAACAGATTGTCTACCACTTCTTGGGATGATTACAAGCTGCTCAATGCCAGACATTGCTATGTTGCGGTGGATTGCCTATATTAAGTCGTTAAATCCCGAGTTTAAGCACATTGCAGGTAAAGTCAATACAGTGGCAGATATGCTATCAAGGGCAAGGTATGAAGATGAGTCACAAATGATTGACGAGGGAGATGATGTAGGCACAAAGTTCTATTCCATCTCTCATGTCAAAGGTAACAACGTCTGCATGACTAATCTACTTGAATCATTCTTGAAAGAGCTTTATGAAGGTGATTGGCTTCTTATTGAAAGCTACTTGAGTACTCTAACAAAACAGGATGATTGGTTTGAACAAGAATTCAAGAGGATACGCAGGAAAGCATATGGGTACTTTTTGAGGGATGGTTACTTGTGGAAGCATCCTAAACAAAAGGGTGCTACACCACAACGGGTTATATGTAAAAAAGAGACTCAAGTAAAGCTCATGCAAGAGTTTCATGAGAGTCTATGGGCTGGACACAGGGGTGTGTGGGCAACCTTCTCCAAGTTGAAAGAAAAATACTGGTGGAAGGGTATGTATAAAGATGTATCTCAATTTGTAGAGTCATGTGTAACTTGTCAAATGTATTCAAATGTCCGACATCGTGATGGATTGCACCCTACATATCCACTAGCCATGCACTATAAATGGGTTGTGGATCTAGTCACAATGCCTTTAGGACTCTGGCAGATGAGATACTTGGTTCTTGCACGAGAGGACCTAACTAACCAGGTTGAAGGAAGAGCATTAAGAGCTAAAACCACAGAAATTGTGTGCAAATTTCTTCTTGATGAGGTGATTTGCCGTTATGGCTGTGTGGGAAAGATCACTGCAGATAGAGGTGAGCTGGATGCTGAGGAAGCAAGGGAGTTCTTTATCAGATTAGGAATCAAGCTTTCTCTTACCATAGCTTACAACCCTGAAGGCAATGGAAACAGTGAAAGAGGGCATCCTCCTATCATCAAAGCTTTGGCTAAGGCTTGCGAAGGAAGAGTTGGTGAGTGGCCAAAATTGTTACCATATTCTTTATGGGCTGATCGTACAACACATAGCTCAGTAACTGGATACATGCCTGCGAAGCTAATGTATGGTCAAAAGCCAGTGATGCCGATTGAAGATACAATTCCCACATGAAATGTACTACCTTGGCAAGAGGGGCTTAGCAGGGAAGATCTCCTTGCATTGCGTATAAGGCAACTAAAGAGAAGACCTGGAGACATTGAAGCTGCAAAAGAACGACTCAAAAATGCAAGGTTGAAAAACAAGGGCTACTTTGATAAGCGACATCGAATCAGAAGCAAAGCAATTGACAAAGGTGACTGGGTTTTAGTGTATGATAGTAGCCTTGATAACTAGCACACAGTCATGCGTAAATTCTCAAAAAGATGGTTTGGACTGTATGTTGTAAAGCATGTGCATGAAAATGCTACTTACAGCTTGTCTGAACTAGATGGTACAAAACTAAAGATTCCCATTGCGGAAAAAAGGATCAAAATGTTTAAAAGAAAAGGAGACAATGATTTAGAAGATGTTGATGAGGAAGAAGAGCAAAACACAGGTGAAGATCAAAGTGAACATGAAGCTCTGGAATCATCCAGTGAAGAAGAAAGCAAGGAAGATGTACAAGAGGTCTGATCTTACAAAGAGACAATGTGGCACATACCGGAGGATGTGCAGGTTTAGAGGGGGTGGATGTCGTGTTGTGGCACGTATATAGTGGGAACCGGCATTAAACGATTTATCTTGTGACTTTTGACGCATAAGTATACTTCATATAATAACTCATATGCATAAATAAAAGCTTTCTACCATACCTTAGTATTACCTTCGAAGTAATATAAATGTACATTACTATTTGAAAGTACTGCAAGAGAAGTATCAATGATTGTGCCTCTTTTTGTATGGGGGAAAAGCATTTGTATATTTCTTCTAATATCTCAGCTATATCCTACCATATATAAATTATTTTCTTCTTTTCACATTTATTTAATAATATAACCCTTCAATAATGCATACCTTCTTGGATACATACAAGAGGGAAGGGCCTACTAGAAGACTTTATGAAAAGGAAGATCCAAAGCTTCTTGGACCATCCCAATTTGAAAATCCTGACCTAAGGGCGTGGAGAAAAGGCCAAAACCAAGTCAAGCTCTTTTAGTAGGCCAATTTTGCCTTTTGAAGCATGTCAATCTGAGTTACAAGTCAAAAGTTATAGGGAAAAGAGTGAAAAATCCTGATCTCACAACTACACTGCAAGAAGAGATGGTAAACAGGTGAATCAAGTGAAAAGAGGTAATCTTGGTCTTTTTCCATAAAATAAGATATTTGGAGGGTAAAAGACATAAGCATGTGAATGTGACACCTCAAAGATGCCTTGAAGGACAAGACACACAAGTTGGGACCCCCTGCTGGAGCCACACAGAAGATGCCTAGGTGGGGCCCACATACATCATGCACCCACATGGAGCCTCAACGACCAAAAATGCTGAATTTCATGATATTTTGAGTCCTAATATTGCCCATTTTAAGAAATATCCAAAGAACATTTGATTTGGGCTAACTCTTTAGCCTAATCAAGTGATTATGTAAAACATGGCTCCCTCACCTATAAAAAGGGCAACCTTCTCTTCATTGAGGTAAGTTATGAGTGAGTGAGAATAGCTCAATTCCATTGTGACACACTCATCTTAGTGCCACACTTTCTCTTGAAGAAAGGCTGAAGTCTTGCCTCATCTTCTCTCTCCATTAAGGTGGTGGCGATTGCTCTCATGTAAGATATATGTTGCTAGTTTTCCTTTCATTTGCATATCTAGTCCAATACTTGTCTCTAACTCTATCTCTATCCCTCATTATATATCTTTAATACCACCACCACACTTAGATCTATCCCTAATTCTATCTTTACTACTCCTTTGATCTCTCTTGTTGTGTCCTAATTGTTTCATTGGAAGGTATTCAAGCAGCAACCTTGTCAATGTAATGGGTACAACCTTCTTGCGGGAAACAATTATGTGCACAAGGTTAGTAACCATATCTTCATCTTCCACAAGCATCTCTCTCTCTTAAGGTTCTCATTCTCTTCCAAAAACTCTAGAATCTCCTTGCTACAGGTACTTCTCTCCCCGCAGTATCCTTATTGCTTAAGGGCAACGATAGGGCTTGGGAGAGAAACTCTCTTCTTCTTCTCCTTTCACTTCTTTCACACCTTTATCTTTGAACATACTAAGTATATAATTGATGAATAACCATAATCCACATAGAGGTAATTTCTTTCAATTCCATTCAATGCAATCTATTAGGGTCAACATTTGAATTAGCCGAAAGATTCACTTTCAGCAATGCATAGTGTTTCTATTTGGTCCTGAAAGACTCAACGAAGTACTTCTCTCACCAGATCCCATCATACTACCTATTATTGACTATGACTTCTCTTTTGATGTGAATGTGGTTATTTTATTATGAATCAAGAGGATTTGTACTCACAACTAATCCCAATCGCTAGACAAAACATATACATTATAGTAAGCACAAAGCTATAGTTCCAAAGAGCAATCCGTAGCTTATTTGGACAACAAAGATTAAATATCATTAATTCATCCATTAACCCTTTTATCCTACCCATGATATGATATGATCGTAATTTCGATGTTTTCGTTTTTGTTTTGTTCTGACTATCTTTCATGAGTTCTCTCCATCACGTGTGTGTTTATAAGGAAAAGTGAGCGGCTTCTTTGGCTACATTTCTTCTTTAGCTCTAGACGCTATGTTATCTACATCTTAGCTCCTTCTCATAACCCTTGAGATTCCTCACAAACTCTCACAGCAAGAGGCCCGGTGCCTTCCTGGCAAGACCGCCAACTTCTTGACAACGTGCACTCTAGCTATTTGTCCACTTCTGACACATAACCTTGACCTACTCCAAATCAGCCCTTATCTATGATTGGACTGATGCAAAATTTGATGTGTGACTTGATAAAAAACTTCCCCAAAATTCATCGGAGTTCTAATGCACACCGGTGATCAATCATTACAAGTAATCAACCCGGGTGAATTTTTGGGCCCCCCACAAATATGATACCCCCTCCCTTATTTTTAAGCTTGGGATAGAAATTATTGGGGGTCTACCCCTTACTTATACGCTTATGTAACTTGTAAAAAAACCCCCCTCCCCCTGCACTTATATGGTGCGATAAGTTTTCCCATGGTGAATCCTCTCGGGTCGTTGGATGCCTAGTACCTTGCTATTGGTGTTGTCGTAGGTCGTGTTTGCTTGCAATTAAAGCTACCATTTTGTGTTGGTATTGGCAGGGCTACAATGAAAAAATGCCAAGGCACAACAGGTAAGGGTGCCAAGAGATGGCAGATGGGGCTCCATAGGCTAAAAATGGAGCAGCTGGTGAAACGTAGGTGCCCTGGAAAACGATGATGCAATAAAAAGAAAAACATTGACCTTAGAGGGCGCATGTGCTACTATGTGTTGCTAGTGGAAGAAGCGTAGTTGTGAAGAGACAATGGAAGAAGGTAATATAGGTTCTGAGATCATGTGAAGGCATTTCACCCATCAAAACTACCCTTATAGTCTTTTCCTCCAAAGCCATTTAGGTGGGTTTGCTTCCCACGATGGAAAAAAATGAAAAAAAGCAAAGGGGAGAGAGAAAGGGACAATGATTATGTAGCCTTTCCTTCCCATTTTTCACCTTCTACTCTCCTTCTCGTACTAATTTATTATGTATGCGAGTGGCTACAACGTTAAAACTGCTTTTATCCTTCTTCAAAATTCTCTAATTCTTGATAGAAAGATTCATACCTTCGTCAATTTGAAGAAATATGTTGCAAAACATTTTCTTCCCCTTGTTTATTAAACTATAACGAAGCTTATAGCCCCCCCCCCCCCCCCCCCCCCCCCCCCCCCCCCCCCCCCTTCCTTTTTTTTTTTGGCTTCTTCTGCTTCTTCTACTTCATAAGGAACTAATTGAACCTCCCGGCCCTACTTATAATTCTACCATTTTAGATTTAACTAAGGCAAGAAATAGGATAGACTTACTTTCGTTCTCTTTATGCTTGAGTTTGATTGCATGCATCATATTCATTGCTCTAAATTGTGATCATATTACCAATTATCCTCACCTATATTGATTTTCATCTAAGCACAAAAATCCATAAGTCTTAAATAGTTAGAAATACTGTTGATCCAAAGAGATTAATAATAATCACATACATACAGTTTTTAACAAGAAGAATTAAGCTCAGTAACCACGACTTATCTTTGTTGAAAATAATCTCCATAGCCATCATCATTGCAAGCCTAAAAGCACTGCCACAACGCTGATACCATTGTCGCAAGCGAGAACACACAGGGCTTGCAAAATACATAGAAACAAATACTACAAGAAATAAAACCAACAGATCTACATACTGGGCGAATAGCATGTGCACCATAATCAAGATATACACAATCTTAGAGAGAGAGAGAGAGAGAGAGAGAGAGAGAGAGAGAGAGAGAGAGAGAGAGAGAGAGAGAGAGAGAGAGAGTTCTATTATCGTCTTTGGAGGTCAAATGTGACCTATGGGACAAATGAACATGTCACGTGGTGTGAGTGGAGGTCATAAGTGACTCTCGATGCTCAAAAATGGCTGAAATGAGCATCACAATAGAGAGTCCACATAGTGGTTGGGAGAGGAAGGTATGTAGGGAGAGCTCATGGCTGAATATATGGGGAAAAGAGGACCTAATGTGGTCAAAAGCTGAGCACTCAAGTAGTGTGTGGTACTCACTCTCTCTCACTTGACGAGGGCATAAGGTGCAAAGTCGATGGGACTCCTCACCAGTGCCCCAACGTCCTGTCTTGCAACATAGAGAATGGGAGCTAAGATGAATGGAGGCATTGGTGCGGATCGCAATCAATGGGATGGGCTCAAGGATAGAGGGATGTGTTCGGTTTACCTCATTCAAAGAAAAAGAGAGATTTGTATTTTGGGGCAACATGTGTGGTGTAATGGCTGAAGCGAGAAGCTCCGAATTTCTCCCAAGCTGTGATACATTGGCGTTGTAAGAAGGTCTCATCAACTTGGGAGTCGATCGACACATCCTTGACCAAGTGACATGCATCCCATCTTCCAAACCATTTCTTGATATCAGCATCCACTCCGAACTTAGTATTTTTCTCTTGCATGTCTTTTGGACCTTTTGACTTGCTTCATATGCGATTCTAGGAAGTCGATACAAAGGGCTACGTTGTGTCTTAAGCATGTACTCCACAACTCATTGCATGCCCACGACGTCAATGGGAAGCGATCTGGACTCAAGAAGTAAGAGCATGTAGGGTGTTTGTGTCTTGACGTGGAGAAAGTTGGTGAGAAAATGCTTTTGGACATTCTTAAGCTCTTTCCAAGTAGACTTTCCAATGTTACCATCCCACACCTCCACTCTATAAAGAAGCACCGGTGTCACCAACGTGTCAAAGAGTTACTTTTTGAGAGACCAACACTTGATCTATCCAGCATTGCACATGTTCTCAAATGCATAATAAGTCCTCATTTTAGCTTCCAAGCAACGCATTGGGCAACCCTTCCATTTATGATTGGATGGAACCTCAAGGCCAAGGTACTTGAAGCTATCTACCACTTCAAGTTTCTCATTGTTGTATATAATGCATGGATTTTTGTCATTGAGGGTCTTTACAAGCATAACATTGGTTTTGGATCCTTCCACGATCAGACTGCTATGTAGGCAAAAGCGTTCCAAGACACTTATAAGCTTTTGTGCATCTTCTACAGTATGTGCCAAGAGCACTACATCATTGACTTAAAGCAAAATTATGATAACCACATTTCGATCTGAACCTCTTCTATGACTTCTTGCTGCATAATATCAAGAACCATGCATTCCAATTCTTCAATGAGTAGCCCAAAGAGGGTTGGGAAAAGTGGGCATCCTTGTTTGACACCAATGGTGCTTGCAAAAGATTTTGAAATTCCATCTACCATACGTAGTCGACATGTCACTTTTTTGGTAGATGCAAAAGACTGTAGGCATAAATTCTCTCGGCATTTGAAGGATTTGCATATGTCTCCAAAGATTTCCTCGTAGTACCATGTCAAACGATTTCTTGAAATGCACAAAGAAACAATACAACTTTTTTCCTTTCAATTGAGACGCTTCCATTAGAACTCGAAGAGTGACAAGGTGATCAATAGTGCTATGATGCTTTCAAAAACCTGCCTAACCAAGCGCACGTGTTTGTCGTTCTTCAGCCCATTCACTTATCTTCATCTCCATGATACATCCAAATAACTTTTCCATCAAAGAGCCAACCATTATAGTGTGACAATTGTTCACATTGTTTACATCTCCTCCTTTGTGCAAAGGCTTGATCCAATTTGTACTCCAATCGTGAGGCATGCCATGTTGATGTGCAAGGTTAGACATATCGCATATCCAATACCGTGTTTTCTCCCTTGTCCATTTAGTCATTTCCGCCTTGACACCTTGAAGGTCCCATGTCTTGTGAGAGTAGCAACTTTCTCAAGCGCATGACATACATCTTCAATGGTAAAGAAGGGAGGTGTAAATGGAGGGGAGCTACAACACTCCATCTTATGAACATTGGGTTGCTCATAGAGGTTCTTGAAATGCGTATACATATCCTCAAGAGTCAAGTCACCAAAGCTCTCAACACACTTGCCTTTTAGATTTTGCCAAAACTTGCCACATGCATGTGCTTTCTCTTGTGCTAAAAGGAGTTGTTTTTTGATTGAGTGTGAAGTGTGTGTGTGTGTGTGTGTGTGTGTGTGTGTGTGAGAGAGAGAGAGAGAGAGAGAGAGAGAGAGAGAGAGAGAGAGAGAGAGAGAGAGAGAGAGAGAGAGAGAGAGAAGAGAAACATGTACAAGTATACTTCCTAAAGTGCAGTACTACACATTCACAGAGAGAGAGAGAGGAGAAATGAGAACAGAGAAGAAGGACACAGATACTGGGTGCAATCTTCCCCCGTGCAAGAGTGATCCTTTTCTTCTTGCACATATTTATTTATAAATTTCTTGAATGCTCAAAGTGATTACAAATGGTTTGCCTATACATGAAGTGTACGTGGCTCATAAAGAGCTCTTTAATATTATAATATCAATGAACTTGCTATCCTTTTTTCACATACCATAAACTAAGCATGATGTTTCCATCTATCAGCTGTAATAAATAACCAGTAGTTCAATTCCATTACACGCTAACCAACAAAGAAAGTCAACGAATGCGATGCTGATGAGGACTGTTGCGCCTCAACGAGAGAGAGAGAGAGAGAGAGAGAGAGAGAGAGAGAGAGAGAGAGAGAGAGAGAGAGAGAGAGAGAGAGAGAGAGAGAGAGAGAGAGAGAGAGAGAGAGAGAGAGAGAGAGAGAGTAGGAGAAGCCAAACGTCCCACAACATAATTGTATCAATTGAGTGAATGTGCAATGCCTTTACATTGGATGGTGCCTACTCTTATAGAGTTGGGTCTCACCCTTTGAGCTCCATAACATAGTAGTATAGGAAATACTAGTAGAGGCTCCTAAAATTTTAGATAGCCTCTAAAAATTCATTAGATAGCCTCTAAGGAAGTTTAGCCTCTCTTGGGATCTTTGAAAAGGCATATCAACTCTTTAGGACCTCATGCCCATCCACATGTCGTTCTATCCTGTTTGCTTCTCGTTCCCACCCATCAAAAGTCCCAGTTTTCCGTTTCGAGTCTCTTAAAGTTCTTGTGAGATCTTAAGAGAATACTCCATGTACTTACAAAGAGGCATTCATATTTTGGCAGTTCCTTAGCCATGAGTGAACTTCCTTACGTTCCTCATTGTCATTAGACATGTGCTTTTTTCTACAAGTGGATAATTCCTAAATCTAATCAAATACTATGTATTACTTTTTCACTTTGCAGAATATCGTCTTCATGTTTAAGGATAGACTCAAGTTGTAGAATCTTGTCTTGTTCATCAAACTCTAGAGAATCCTTTTCAACAAAGTCCATTGGAGGTGTCCTCTTAAATACTGTAAGTGGACTCAAATGAAATGCATTATGCATATGCCAATGCTCAAGCAACTTGAATCATAGTAGCTCTTAGCAAGTTTAGCATAGAACTTTTGATGTCTTGTGGGTTTCTCTTGCTAGTTCTTACCTGCCTTTTGAGATAATTGGGCCTTAGAGAATTTAAGCAAAACCCATTCTTCTTTCAGAAACTATAGAGGTCTTTTATGCTTATCAGCAACTCTTTTTTTCTTTTGTTGTGAGGCTTGAATATCTTCTTCTATCGTTTGAAAAGCTATTTAATGCTCTCTTAATGTCACACATATTTTCATTAGCTTTTCAAACATCTTTTGATGCATTTTTAAGATAGGTGGAGGCTTGGGGCAGCCTTCAATTCTCTCAAAATGGAAACTTTTCTATAGACATATGCACCATATTATTGTATGCATACTCTAAAAAAGGTAAATGTATCCCATTGATTACCTTGATCTTTCTCACCAACATAGTTTTTGAGAAGATTAAGAATAGTCAAATTTACAATTTCACTTTGGCCAGCCATTTGAGGATGATATGCCAAAGAGAAATCAAGATGTGTGCCTATGTTTTCAAATAGTCCCCTCCAAAAGGGACTTGGGCATATGTGGATCTCTATCAGTGAATACTGAACGTGGCATATCATGCTACTTTAAAATTTGGGAAATGAACAAAACAGCAATATGATGTGATTTAATAATTTTTTTAATAGGAATAAAATGAGCCTATTTACTAATTAAATCAATCACCCACTATCCAAATTCTTGTTTAGATCTCTAGAGGGTAAGCCTTCATAGTTCTCAGCATGTTTTGATGCTTCTAGGGAGAACTAAGTGTTTAAATTGAAAGTTATGACCAACTTACAAGAATTGCATAATCCTATCTTTGGGCCAAAATTAGCACTTTTATGATATTTTTGGTGGCTTTCTTGATATCCAAATACAATTTTGAATGTGTAAGTGGCATGTATAACATAAAGCTAATCTTCCTTGAGTTTTGGGGGACCTAATACGCTATATAGCATAGGATATGATGATGGTTGAGTTTTTTTGATTGCTGAAGAATGCGAGACATTTTAGTGTAGCAAGTATAGCGTTCTCAATATTGCTAGATTCTTAGGCCAATTGTGTGTATTTTGTAAGTAGTAACCATATCTAGTCATAAGCTACAAATTTGGATAGATATTGAGTAGTTTCTATAGAATTCTAGAGGTCATAATGCTAAACCCAATTTTGTCATGTTTGCTGTATAATTTAGCACTTCATCATTGTCCCCAAGGTTCCACTTAGTAAGAGATCCATTATTCTTTTGACATGCTCCATGGCTCCTTTTGAATCCAAGGGCCCAAAGGGAACTAAGAAAACATGTATATAGTATCAATATCAAGCGTGACAGTAGAAACTTTGATGATAGGTCCGTAGAATGGCAAAAATGTAACCTTTTTGTACCTATTTTTTTTCCATAAAAAGAAATAGTGAGGCAAAAGCAACCATATGTTTTGATCACCAACCCATTGAAGTTAATGGGGGATTATATCTCATGTCCTACAAAAATCCCCACTCTTATTTACATGCAATCAACTGTAAGAAATGGCTGTTTTGGGCAAAATGCAATGGTCCATCAAATTTGGAGGCTTGTTGTGACCAAAAAGAAGAAAAATTTTACAAGTTTCTCATTTTTTCCATATGTAGTAGTCCTTGAACTATAGTTCATGAAAGGATTTTTCAAAATGAGTGGACCTACTATGGCTTTGGAATTTTTTTCCAAAACCCTGAAAGGACACTTTTATGTCCTGTTAGGTTACCAAACTAGTGTTAAGCAAAGTGCTTAAGGGCATTTGACAATGAGATTTATTTGTGCCTATGAGTGGAAAAATTTATGCTGTGCGAGAGGTGGGTCTTAAGCAAAGTTCTTAAGGGCATTCGATGACGAGATTTACTTGTGCCTATGTTAATGTTGGTTACCATGTAACAAGTATTGTAATTCAGCTGCATGCTCTTGTATCGATGAAGGTTGAAGCCGCTTTTTGGCTTTAGTTTGTGTCTGAAGTTTAAGATGCCATACCAATATAGTATGTTCTGACTTTGACAAATGTTGTGGTGTCTTTGAAGCATGTCCGTGGATTGTTGGCTCCAAGGGATGAGTTTGGATTTTTTGTTTGTAATTCTCAATCGGTATGTCGATTTTTGAGTGGTCACAAGTTTTTAAGGCACCCATACCTGTTTGTATCTAACTATTCCAAGTTTCTTGACTCTGGTAGTCAAGACAACTGGTTGTGGATCACGCTTTGCTTTCCACCTTTCTTTTGCTATGATGATTGAATGTCATGGTTGACCTCGACCTTGCCTAGAAAAACCTTGCAGTTGGGCTTTTTGTATCTAAATGCAGTTTACTCAAATTTTGGTGTATCCTTGGGTATTCAAATTTGTGGTTTAAAAGTTTCTTGGGGCACTTTGGGTTTGATCTTGGTGCGTGCCCTTTTTGGTACCCATATTTGCTTGGGATAGTTGGCTTGAGTGGACTGTTTGGAAACTCTTGAGTTTGCATTTGGTGACACTCAGTTTGCAGCAAGTTGTTTGTTTCCAAGACTGGTAGCTTAGTGTCCATTACTTGTATTGAAGGGAGCGGATCAGTTGCAGATGCACAATTATGATCAATGGATTCTATAGGTGTCGTTTCTTGTGTGACAGTTCAATGTTTCTTTGTGTGTCTGTTGCATTGAAGTTATCTTCTGATGTTGTGCTAGGAATTACACTTGGTTTTTTTTTCAATGCATATACGCCTCGTATTTGAGTTTTCATGGTGTTACCAATATTAGTTAATTATCAAGGGAGTTTGGAGGCACTACAAAGTAGTTATGGAGACAATGTAATCCTCTAATGTGTAGCATGATCTCCACGCAACGTGGGGCAACCTTGACAATCCAATTGAGTCCTATGAACGTCTTTTTCTATGGCTGTAAGACCAACTTCAATATTTTTTGATAGAGATTCCAATTATTTGTATTGAAATGAGCACCAGAATCAACTAGCATATGAATAGGTAACCTGTCGGCTCCAACCTCCATAGAGATGTAAACTATGAACCATCTTTGTCCTCCTCTATGCTTGTTAGCTGATTAATCCAAATAGCTTTTTGCTTCCTCAAATCCTTTAGCATTTATTTTCTCTTTGCGGCTCGTTCTTTGGCTTTCTGTTGTGCCTATTGAACCACTTTGTGATGCTTGTATTTCATGTTTTTAGTTGCATTTGCCATTTCAAGAATTTCTTGAGTTAATGGCAAGTGATATTTTTTCAATCTACAACCATTTCTCAAATGGGGAATTTCTTGTCCATCCATTGTAGTAAGCTTTATGGTCCCACTTGGATATAGAATGAATCACAAATAGTCCCATACTTGGATTTCTTAGTTTCTTTGTCTTTTGTTTAAGATTATAAACAAGAAAATAATCTCCTAGTGCAAAGTTTTTATAATGCACATGCTTGTCACAAAACTCTTTCATGCATTGCTTCTGACAATACATTGCTACTATCGACCTTAACCTAATTTCATCCAACTTTTTTGAGTCATCCAAATGGCCAGACCATTCATGTCCATTCCAATCAAGTTTTTTGGCTACACACAAAGTTGGAATAAAAAATTCTATGGGTAAAATAGAATTAAGTCCAAACACCATCTTATACAGTGTAGTCTATACGACATTTTTTTATGCAACTCTATAGGCCCTAACTATAGAGTGCAACTTTTGATCCCAATCTAATCTATCTTCATTCACAATCTTGGTTAGAACCGTGCATAGAACTTTGTTGGTACTTTCGGCTTGATCGTTAGCCTACGAGTGACATGAGTTGACTTTCTACGTATAACCATGAACTCATAAAGTAAATACTCGATGAATTCAAATTGTGTCCCTCTATCACTAACAATTTCAATAGGTAGGTCATACCATGTATCTTTCATATAAGAAATGTGATGTGGTTCTCGCATCATTCTTTTGTGTAGCTTTTTCCTCCACCCACTTGGTTAGGTAGCTTGTGGCTAGTATAATGTATTTTGCATGATTCGTCTAAGCCGACGATGCTATAAGACCCACAGAGTCTAAGACCTAGTTGGAAAACACGTGTGCTTCCATCATTGGTGTCATATGCATTCCATCCTTCTCTCGGGGGGGGGGGGGGGGTGTCACTTAATAATTATGTGACTATCATGTGAGTGCAACAAAAGCAATTATTAAATTTCATATTTTTCCACATTTTTACATACAAAAGGGTATCGTAAATAGAACTAGGAAAAGCATTTAGAGATTGGATAGGAAAAGGGTGCATTTTAATTGTCAAAAATTTCACAGATAAGGCATTTCAAAAATAGTCCTTGAACGCACGTGATATACACATTTTATACATAGTGGCCCCCTCAAGATCCTTCTTAAGTAAAATTTTTGTTCTTTGATGCTCATCAAACCTTTTCACGTGTGCGTCAACATACATGAAGAGTGTTAGCAACCATCTTCCAGCAAACATTATAGCCTTAGCCATCTTTTCAGTCAAAAAATGACCTCTCACTTGCCTTGAATGTGCTTCTTGTGAAATTAGCAAGTATTCACTTTTTGATGCACAAAGTGAGAGTTGATTATCTTTACAATGCTTGTACAATTGATTACCGATCAACTCATACTATCATGCTTTAGTTTGAATAGCTTTTATTCTTATTTTTGAAAAAATTTGATAAAACGGGAAGCTCTTCAAACAATTTACAATTAACAACGTACTTGCTCTAGTTAGGTGACATGGTCACTTGAAACACTATAGCATGTTTTACAAAGGATCTAGCTAAACACAAAACGTAATTCTTAATGTACATGTGTGCGTCAAATTTCATGCTAGGCTAGAAAACTCCAAGTCTTATCAAATTTTGGAAGGTTTGAGTCTTCTCATGGTGTACACAACCCATAGTGGCATGTGATCCACTTAAGTATAAAGGAATATTAGAGGCTTATATACATAACCTCAACATGTCCTCAAAACCTTTGTGATACAATCTACCACTAAGTAGTTGGAAATGATTGCCTTGCTCAATTAACTTTTTGTCAGCTATTCTTTTTTAATTTATTGTCAGCTATCCTATAATTAAAATCGAAATTATGCTCTCACTCCATCTAGGTATCATCTTAATGTTTAAGCATTAGGAAGAGAATGGGGTCTAGGAGGGCCTCTTTATTTGGGAGTTTAAGGAAGTCAAACCTTTAGTATTAAGAAAGGAATCAAAGGACAGTTTTTGAATTCAAACAAGCAAAACGGCTAGTTTGTTTGAATTCAAAATTTCCCCCCAAAATGAAATTTTGAAATCTAGCAGGTAAAACCATATCATGTAGCATATCTATAGAAAGAGCTCGATGTGTAGATTGTAGATCTATAATCTCCGCTCAAATCAGAGATCATATGTGGGAGTTATGGAAGGCCGAAAATCATAAAATTGTCCACCTCCTTTTTTGTGGGGGGGGGGGGGGGGGAGTGTATCCTTTGACCACTCTTACACACCCACCATTCTTGCACACATGGTGTATACCTATTCGTCAAAATGTTAATCACCTCCATAAACTCATGGCAAATAAAGAGGCCCTCCTACACCCCATCCTCTTCCTAATGGAGATATGCATCTAGCAAATAATCTTTAATTCACTTTTGATTCTCTCCATTTACAGGCCTAGAAAGGTGATCAACCCTTTGATGAATAGTACTGTAGTAAGATGATGAACCACCTTACTATTCTGCCCATATTGCATGGCTTGTTAACAAGATACAACAATGCTTGATGATGAATGAAGAAAATGAATTGATTTGTGAGGAGGTAATGCCTGAATTTCTTCAATGCATTGTCCATTCCCAATCCTTCTCTTTCAATGGTTGTGTAATTTTGTTTAGCACTATTTGATTGGCATCTGGCATAGAAAATTGGGAAATCCATATTGTCCTCACGAGGTTGTGCCAATATACATCCAATGGTGAAAGCAAAGGCATCAACATGCATATGGAAGATCTTTTTGTGGGGATCTTTGAATGCCAAGCCTTGCTATCTTATTGTAGTGAAAGTAGAACCATGATCATTAATGTCATACCATGGGACAAAATTGACTTGACTAGTGCATGGAGGCTATTAGAGGTTGTTAGTCTCTAAGAAAACATACTTGATCCCTATTTACCCGAAGCTACACTCAACTGCATGTTGGAAAACAAACACTATCCATGACACCAGAAGCAAATCTTGTCGATTCACCAATCAAATGAAATCCAAATGAGACAAAACTTATAGGATGGATAGGTGTTGGAGTTTTTTTTAAAGCTCCTAGGAGCGCTGATACATGATCATTTTACACTTCAAATGTTTGCCAGTGTCTGTTATTGTGCTTATTACATTGATGATACTCTCACTTGATTGGCCATGAGGAACTTGTTTTGATAGGAATGAAGCTCTTGAAGAAAAGATTCAGTGGAGATGATCATTCCTAAAGCAAAGACAATTGCCAAGGAGATCCCACACGGCTATTGATATTGAAGGGTCCTTGCATGTTTTGAGGAGACTAGTGATATCGTACTGTGCTACATTTAGTACTCCACCATTCTTGAAGCAATTTTTGAGTCAAGATGTTTGTGCCAAAGAAAACAATTGTGACTTGTGAAGGATGAGTGCAGTGCACAAGGGCATTGCGTGTTTGTGTATGAATCTCTATACACACGACTAATTATGTGCAGAAGTGAGTTATCTTGTTTTAGTTTTAAAGAGAGAGAGTAAGTGGGAAAATTGAAAAGGCGACCTCACTAAATCATATCAAAGTAAGAGAGTTATTCACTCTCTATCAAGGCCAAACGAAGAAGGTGTGTCGCTTCGAGGGAGGGAGGAGAGAGAGATCTTTTCATGGTCCATATTTGATAGAGAGAGCGAAAGTTTGGTGCTACTGGACATGATGAGTGTTGTGCTGCCCTATAGGGTGTAAGCCAAAAGAATAGCTACATTGTCCTACAGGGTGTAAGCCTCGAGTCGCTACCATTTGAACCTTGGAGCCTGCGAAGCTGCCTCGACAAAATGTTTTGAAGCTAAAGATAAGTTTTGTTAAGATTGCTATAAAAACAATATTTTCAATATTTAAATTGCATAATAATCTCTCACAGTGTCTCGTGCTCTTTTCGTCTTTCTCTCTTTTTTGAAGTAAAGACAACATTTAGTATCTCTCTCCCTGTGTGTGTGTGTGTGTGTGTTGTTGAATGATTAAGTGATCATCTTTGTGGATAGTCATTGTTGAGATCTGACACTGAGACTACATTGCACATTCCTAGGCAGCAGATTTTAGTAGCACACCTTCTAGTTGTAGTTCCTTGTTGATGGGCTTGGGTTGGGGATTTGAGTATTATCATTTCTTGGTTTTTCTTGTCTATGTTTGCTCCATGGCCCTGGCCTAGAAAAATATCCATCAAGAGCACGTCCGATGGGACCCAACTTCTAGCATTTTCACATGGGCAAAGTACCTACGATTCCCAGAGATGGAGCTAGATTTTCCTTTTTGCGTGTACCTAACTTTTAAATTGGTTTCCTTCCTTGCAGCCATTTGGGATGCTTTCATATCCGAGAGGAGGAACTCCAAGCCTGAGGGTTTTTTTAACGTCTATTGCTACCCAAACCTGGAGCATTGATGATGATGTTAGCGAGCCTTTAAGTTTTTATAGAATTTGGGATGAATTTTTGGCGCATTTGAGCGATGAAGACGAGGGCATTTCCCTAGAGGTTATTGATTGGAGCAAAGTGATGAGAGAGAGTGAGACTCTTGATGAGTTCATTTGGGATGGATTTTTAGCCAATTTAGTTGAAGATGCCACTTGTAAGCAATGTCTTGTTGAGGAGGAGAATGATGACCTACCTCTTGTTCTTTCCCACCCTCCACCCTATGGGGGGTTTTGATAGGGGCCGGAGCTAGGGTGGGTGATGGTTTACAGACATGGGGAAAAGCTCGGCTTGCAGAGAAACAAGAGAGCAAAGAGAGTCGACACTCAACACAAAAAGAAAACTCACTCTACATGCTATCTTTTGATTAGAGTCTATTACATATATATAACCACAAACTTACCATGCACAATGAACTTGATTTTCATGTTGTAGAAGAACCATTTCCCATGGGTTATGACCACAAGGGCTCGAAAACCCAACAACCCCCCCTTAAGCCCAAACCACTGACTATGGACTTGACACAGACCATGGAAGAGTCCAATCACCTGAAACCATGAGTAGAAGTTCCCCCTTTACAATAACATAGGTGTGTGTGCACTTCCCTCAAACAATCATCAGTGTGAGACATACCAAAACCCGACCAACCAACAAAAGGGCGGTCTTACCATTTTTTTTCATGGCAGTGTCTATAACCCGTACAAATATTGACAAATAACTGACATAAAGGAAATATAAAGACAAACTAAAAACTACAGGACATAACTTTCTACGAGAAGCATAAATGCTTCACCATCTTCATTACCTTCAACCATATTGATCTGTCACTTATTCTTCTTAAAGAATTTGTCTGAAGGATGATTAGTCTTTCCACAGTGGGTGCAAGTATTTTTGCTAAAACAATCCTTGGTTTGATGATTGCTGCGTCCACATATCGTATAAGATCTAGAGCTGGTGGTAGTAGGCCTGGCTGAAGTGCAACCACAAGCTACATATGCAGTCGGAACGAAAGAACTAATTTGTGGTACTCATTTCTCTTCTTCCTGCAATGAATTAACAATACCATCCAAAGAAGGCAGAGGATCCTCTCCTTTAAAATAGTGACAATTTGACAAAATTCTGCAGGTAGGCTATTCAGAAAAATGGCTATAAGATCTTCATCTAGGACAGGAGCTTCAACATAAATTAGCTAAGTGCGGATACTTTTCAATCTGTTAGCTAAAGCAGCAATATTTTCATCTTCACGCGTTGAAAGAGAATATAACTCCATTTTAAGTCTCATTTTGGAGTATTTGGCTTTAGGGCCAAACACTTTCTCTAGTTCCATCCAAGCAGCATTTGCAAATTGCATATCATCCAGATAATGAATAAAATAATCTTTCAGAGATTTTAGAATAATACCTAATGCCTACTCGTCCTTGCGTTGTTGCTCGGCTCTGGTAACTGCAGCAGATGTGCCTGCTTCGTCGGTTGATAGCGGCTTGACGACGCTCCACAAATTCTTGCACATCAGACATCCCTTTACTTTAATTTTCCAGGTGTAGAAACCGGATCCATTAAATTTATGGATTTTTGATGCCATGTTGAAGCCTTTCAGAAGCTTGATAGAAAATTTATGTTATTGGTTATTGCCAACTTCACTTTTGGTTGTCTTTGTCTTCATCTATCTTTGCATGCATGTATTAAGCTACTACAAAAACTATCAAAATCACTGCAATTGAACCTTGTCGAGTGGGAATACCCGCTTGCATAAGGACTCAACACCAAAGTGGGTGGCCACTGAAATGAAATGTGAAATAAGTAAACTAAAAAATTGAGCTGTGTATTGCAGAGATGGCGCACAAAAGGACAGCGAGGAGAGTATTTGAGCTCGCAGGAGCAGGTTGTTTATGCCGAATTTACAGGCACTCAAGAATAAAAAAGTCACCAGTAGCCAGGGCAATCCTACTGCTGTCGATTGCGGGCAAAAATTTACAGGTTGTTCAACCTCCTCTCTCCTCTCTAAGCGGCCACTCCCGTAGGTGTACTGAGCCAAAACCGAGAGCATGAGCTCTGATACCAGCTGATAGGGGCCGGAGCTAGGGTGGGTGATGGTTTATAGACATGGAGGAGCTCAGCTTGTAGAGAAACGAGAGAGCAGAGAGAGTCGACACTCAACACAAAAAGAAAACTCACGCTATATGGTATCTTTTGATTAAAGTCTATTACATATATAAAACCACAAACTTGCCATGCACACTGAACTTGATTTGGATGCTATAGAAGAACCATTTCCCACGGTTTATGACCACAAGGGCTTGAAAACCCAATAGGCTTACTGCTTCTTTTGAGCATATTGATGATGCAATGCAGCCTTTGGAAAGGGTGGCATATGTACTAGAAGTTAAGCCATTGGTTGACGGTCATGCTTTTGAATATGATGTTTTTATTGTGGATGTTCTTGATGCTTCTAGTTTTAGTTCTCTTGATGTTTCTGACGACGATATGGTTACCATTGAAAATCTTCTTGAGAAAGAGCAGCTTGATCCTCCACCTATTGTTCTCTGAGCTAGAGAGAGACTTATTGATCAATGGATTGCCAATTTGACACCCTATGATGGACTTGGGGCTGATGCAGCTGATTCTCATCTATTGCAATTTGTGCAAGCTTGATGGATTGAGGGTTATGAAAAGCTTGAAGACCTCATGCGGTTCTTTCCTACCTTTTTGACTGGTGTAGCTAGGTAGTGGTACCATAGTATGTAGCGACATTCTCCACATTTGATGCAAACTTGTCATGGATTGGGTCAATCTTTTGTTGCGAGATTTTCCCCTATTATGCCTTGTAATTTAGCCTTTCAAAACCTGTTAGACTTATTCCAAGGGGAGAGTGCGTCAATTGATGATTATATTAGTCGTTTTCAAGGATTCAAGAGGAAGCATTCTAACCCCTCTTGTTTTGATGAAAGGGTTTTATTGGAATGTTTTCTTAAGGGTATGCTGAGGGATATTCAACTCCATCATGTGAGGTTGTTTGATTCAAAAACATTTGAGGAAGCATGCACGTGCTAAGGTCGTGTGTTTGGCCTTTGAAGCTACCGCCCTAGCTGTCTCATGGAGGGTAACCTTGGAAGCTAAGCGATACAAGAGAGAGGCTTGTTTGAATTCTATGGCAAGTGCCCCGATAGTGCGTGTTCCACCTTCTTTTGGAGTTACCAGTTTACCTACTCCACATTGGGTACCACATGTACCAAAGAGTGACATTGTTTCCCATCCAAGGGGGTTATGGCAAGATAAATGGAAGAGAGAAAGTAATAGGAAAAGAGTAAAATTTACATGGATGGAGAAAGAGAAGCCCTATGGATAAGGCACCGGTCTTAACGAAAAATTCTAGGTTCACACTAGCAAGCTAGTTTTCCTCGCAAGACACCACTATTGGTGTTTTTTTTGAGCCCCGGGGAGCACTGATACATGATCCTTTTTCACTTCAAATGTTTGCCAGTGTTTGTATTGTGTTTATTACGTTGATGATACTCTCAATTGATTGGCCATGAGGAACTTGTTTTGATAGGAATGAAGCTCTTGAAGCAAAGATGCGGCGGAAATGATCATACCTAAAGCAAAGACAACTGCCAAGGAGATCCCACACGGCTATTGATATTGAAGGGTCCTTGCATGTTTTGAGGAGACTAGTGATATAATATTGTGCTACATTTAGTACTCCACCATTCTTGAAGCAATTTTTAAGTGAAGATGTTTGTGTCAAAGAGAACAATTGTGACTTGTGAAGGATGAGTGCAGTGCACAAGGGCATTGCGTGTTTATGTATGAATCTTTATACACACGAAGAGAGTTATCTTGGTTTAGTTTTAAAGAGAGAGAGTAAGTGGGAAAATTGAAAAGGTCACCTCACTAAATCATATCAAAGTAAGAGAGATATTCACTATCTATCGAGGCCGAATGAAGAAGGTGTGTTGATTCGAGGGGAGGGACACACTAGTTACCAGGTGGGCTCAAGGCGGCAGAAGGAGCCGAAGGTTGATGAGCAAATGGGGGGGTGTGAATAGGGCCTTGAAGAGGCTTTTTTTAAATAAAAAATGGGAAATGGATCTTTTACGAGCTGTCAAAGGCTGATAAAGGATGATAGGGCGAGTGTCGATTGGGGGCTGGAGAGTCACCACCGTTTGTGGGGGAATCTGAGGAGACGGGGATTGATTAGTTGAGGGGGGAGTGGATTTGCAGGTGACGGGAGCAAAACGAACCCCGAACCCCGACGGCCTCTAAAACACCGGGGACCGAATGGCGCGCCTCGAGCCTTTCATGGTAAAGCAAACAGGGGGCACCACCTAGCTTCAGCAGCTAGGACGAAAACAACACACCACCATAACAAAGTTTTCATCCAAGAGAGATGGATGCTTGGGAGTAATGATGAAGAGGAAAGGGAATGAGATCAAGTGAGAGAGAGAGAGAGAGAGAGAGAGAGAGAGAGAGAGAGAGAGAGAGAGAGAGAGAGAGAGAGAGAGAGAGAGTGAGGGAGGGGGTATAGCGGCTTAGTACTTAGGCACCACAAAAGGATGGCGAATCCGCACACCCTTCACACATACACAAGATCACTCCAAAACACAAGACTAGGTGGCGATTCCGCACACCTCACATGGGCAAAACATTGCAAGAAAACATACTCACAAAACCTCAATCTTTATTTAGAGAATTAGGCGATGAAATGGGGAGCATAGGGTAGGGGAATGAGAAGGGAGAGAGTGGTAGAGCACATGGCGGATAGGTGGGAGTTGATGGCGAAGACTCGCACGAGGATTATGTCCATCATCCTTCATTTAGTTGCCCTTCACCTTCCATAGCCAAGGGTGTAGAGGTCATGCTCAAGAAAAGCATGGTGATTGCGGTGATGGTGATGGTGATGGTGTGGGTGTGTGTGTGTGCACTAGGCACACACAGTGCATAGTGTGTTCTTTGGTGATGTTGTGTGTTTTTGTGTGATGGTGACCCCTCTTTATATAGGGGAGGAGGGGGGAGAAATTCTAGAATTTAGAAATGAAGAAATCATTATCTACATAGGCCATGTGACTGTGGGCCCCACTTGTCTGGCTGTGTGTATATGTGCCAGAACAGCAGTCTCATGAGAGAGAGACTAAGAGAGAGAGATGGGTTGATGAAAAAAAGTGAGAGGTGACATGGAGAATAAAGTAATTACAAGAGGGGAGAGAGGGGAGTGTGTTCAAAGGTGAATCTGTGTGCAGATGTGTGTGAACACAAGAAAAATCAGGTAACCACCGGGTGGGGATGGGTCTGTGGGCACCTTTTTCAGTGAAACTGAGTGTGTGTGAGTGTGGGGGAGGTTATTTAGCTACAAGACAAGAGACATGGCTCCTTTTAGAGAGAGAGGGGGGTATTTGGGTCATGGGATATGATAGGAGAGAGAAAGAGGGGGTGGGGTATACTATTTTGGAAGATAGGGTAAGTTGCATGTGAGTTGGTGCATTATTGGTGAGTTATAATGCATTATTGGTGAGAGGTGGGGTAGCTTGAGGGAAGAGAGAAAGGAGAAAGGACAAGGGGAAGAGAGAGGGGGTTGACCTTTTGAGTGGAGGAAAGGAAAAGGGACACACGGCGGGGCAACAGTGAAGAAAAAGGAGGCAAGGTGGGGATGGGCTACCCCGCAGGCATGAGGTGGTCTATTTTACCTTTATTATATATTTACATAATCATACTTTATTTTTTTCTTACTTTTTCCAATGTCTTTTATCACTCCCTCCCTAAGAGGGGGTTTTCATGGGGTGGGGACGAGAGAAGAGGGGTATGGGAGCTTGGCTTGTGAAAAGCCCCCATCACAGGCAAGCCATGGGGGGCACCACAATTTTGGAAGGCTATGCCAGAGGGAGCTTGAGAGCGGGAGCGCTCCCTTGTATGAGAATTATAGAGAGAGAGTGCCTCTGCAGGCTGCCGAGAGCCTGATAAGGGGAGAAGAGCCCTGTTGGCTGCCTTGAAAACAGGGGGAGAAAGCGAGCTTGAAATGAGAATTAAAAACATAGACAAAGACAGGGGCTTTTCCCTGCTTTGAATTGAAGACAACAGAGGAGGAGCCGTGAGAGAGAGAGAGAGAGAGAGAGAGAGAGAGAGAGAGAGAGAGAGAGAGAGAGAGAGAGAGAGAGAGAGAGAGAGAAAAGGAGAGAGAGAAGTTTTTCTTTGTGCCAAGTCCACAAGGGAGAGAGAAAACCTCTAAGAGGGGCTACCAAAATGAGATCGAGAGAAAGAGACCTGCTTTGTGTAGCGTCAAGTTGAGAGAGATGCAAAGAGGTTGCCAAAGGGAGGGCTCCGTACGTCGTTGCCATGTAGAGAAAGAGAGGGATCGAGCCCTCTGTAGGGAATTGAAAAAAGAGAAATGAAATAAACTCATTAAGATGATCTAAGGGGTGTCTCCCATAGGGAGAAGAGGCCGTAAACGAGATTGAGAGAGAGTATTTCTCTCATTACAAGTGAGAGCAAGAAGAGGGTTCACTGCAAGGTTGGATCAGAAGAGGGATCAAGAGAGAGATTTACTCTCTAGGATATTACTTTAATCTTTTTGGCCCACACACAAGTGTTTTCTTGAAAGTAACCTTGAGTAGTGATTGATGCATTTGATGCTACCTACCCTATTACCTTTGGTTGTTGAGGTTGAATTTGGAATTGGTGTATCCAAACCGGATTTTTGACTTCGATGTTCTCTTTGAATATGAACACTCGGTTGATTCTCTTTGGATTCTTTTGGAGGTTGTTTTGTGATGGAAACTTTGGCTGATAAACTTTTTATTTAGGTTTGCATTGCATTATTGAGGGTTTTGCTTTTGATGTAGTTTTGGTTTGTGCAAGAAGTTTGATGGAGGCTCGTTGAAGGTAAAGTTGACTTGCAGGATTGATCTTCTACAATGTTTGCTTTACCTTTACCTTTGTCCATGATGCTTGGTTGTTTTCTCTCTACATGAAGTCAAGATGCTTCTAAGACCTTTGTTGTTGTTGCAAGAAGATGTTCATGCCACTTTTTGTCAGGACCAGGCTCTCTTTGATGTGATGGGAGTAGATTATGTAGAAAGTGTCTTTGAACTCCCTAGTACTCAACTTGAGCATAGTTTCTACACGCAAAAGCTAGGAATTTGCGTTTTAGAGCTTGTGTACACTATTTCTTCTAGCTCCTTGATTGATGGAAGTCAATTATTTAGAAAGTGTCTTTGAATTCCCCAGTGCTCAACTTGAATATAGTTTTTGCCACACCAAAGCTAGGAATTTGCATTCCTTCTAGCTCCTTGATTGTTGGATTTCCCATCGTTATCTACATGTCATAAGTCATTAGATTCCTTGTCACACAAGGATCTATCATAGTTGAATATGTATTTTTGAGTCTTGTTCTCCACAAATGTTGAATTTGATTACTATAGGAGATAATAGATCTTTTGCCATATTCTTGTTCTTCTCTTGATCTTGAATTTGTGGAACATCTAATGTGGAACTTGGGTCTTCTACTGATTGTAGTTGTGCACTCTCTAGAGTTGGCTTCTTTGAAACAACTTTTGTCGATTCTTCAGGTATGTCAATGATGACATAGTCTTGTGGCTACTTTTATTCCTTCATTTGTGCTTTTGCATCATAACTTGTTTTTCTTTCATACTCACAAGTTTCATTATCTTCCTTCAAACCTTTATTATAAAATAGGGAGTTATGTCATAGCCACTCTCATAAGAAAACTTTGTAGATGCTATTTTATTTACGCACATATATCTAGAGTAGCAAGTATCTAGTCCCATCTAAAAGGTTCAAACAAAACTTATAGGAATGGTTCTCCAATGTAGTCCTTATCCTCTACTGATCTCTCTAGGATGCAATCTTCTTTCTTTACGCTCCCACATTCGGACGCTCCAAACATCCAAATATATAGGCTTTGTTGTGTAAAAGTATTCCAGAGGAGTTCAATTAACATCTCTATAACTATGATCCTTGATGCTGACCCTCATGGTAACACCCTTATGCTGCAAGTTGATATGGTCATAGCCCCAATCTTGCACCACCTTAAGTTGATGCATGAATGGTCGTCCCAAAATGGCTTCAAAGTTGTTGCTCTTTCCAAAATCCATTATTGCAAAGGTATGCTCATATCAATCTTGCATGAGGATACTATGATTTGTTTCAACATGCCCAAAGGTCTTTCTACAAATCCATATTCTAGTTGCAGTTTCATTCATGTTTTTTTGAGAGATGGTCTTTACCACTTCTTCTAGGTTTCTTTGGTAGCTATAGAAACTCCAGCCGTGCTATCAAGTATAGCTATGGTATTCACACCTTTTTTGTTCCACAAGCAAGGTGGTGTTTTGCTCTTCACCTTCACAATAATTTCCCACCTTGTTTACAGACACAAGTTTCACTTTTGGTTTCTTTGGTGGAGTTTTACTCATGTTTTCATCTAGTTTTCACTCCCATTCTTTCCAAGTTTTTGCCCATCTGGTCCCATAGGTGCGGTCAAATTTTCAGCAACTCTGAGAGATTAATCTTGCATTGGATAGAAAAGACATCAATTCATAAAAGTTTTTTGTATCCATCATTTTTGGTGTGGCTTTCCCCTGAGAAGGTACCACTCTAACCTCAAATTTTGCTTTTTGTTCTCTAATGAAAGATGGAAAAGTTTGTAGAGAGTGTGGTTTTCTCTCTTTTGATGCTATAGACTTGGCATATCCATATAGCGATTTCACATCTCAGTAGAACTTGTGTTCCATATTGATCTTAGTGATATGTGCTAATTTGCCCATCTGGCCCCATAGATGTGGTTCAATTTTCAGCAACTTAAAAGAGTAATCTTGTATTGTATAGAACAAGACATAAATTCTTACAAACTTTTAGTATCCATCATTTTTGGTGTGGCTTTCCACTAAGAAGGTACCACTCTAACCTCATATTTCGCTTTGTATTCTCCTATGAAAGATGGAAAAGTTTGTACAGAGTGTGGTTTGCTCTTCCAATGCTATAGACTCGGCATCTTCATATAGAGATTGCACATCTCTAGGATAGAGCTTGTGTTCCATACTGACCTCAATGATAGGTGCTCACTATAAAGTAGCACTGCCATCTTTGCGATTTCTAATTGTTTCCGAGAAGGATTGTGTCCATGGTTCTTCCACTTCTAGAATAGGTTGTATCGCTTGAGACTTGGCGTCATCCATTGTGTTAGCTACTATCCTTGTGTCTAATGGTGTTTCATTTCTAGGTTATTCATTCGTTCACTGGTTTTGCTTTCTTTATGCAAGCTCTTGTCCTCCTTTTCAGGTATCGATGCTACTTGTTTAGAAATATTCAAAGTTTTGCTCCATTAGAGCTTGGGCTACCTCTATTAGCCGTCTGCACATTTCCAATTGTTTTGTCTTGACTTCTAGATGCAAATATGTCAACCATCTTTATTCTAATGTGTGGTCGTTTTTCAATCTTGCCTTGTAGGCCACTACAAGAGGTTATGTGCTCTTGTGACGCTCTTAGCGACGGAAATACACTGGGTTTTTATAACCCCCGGCGTCGCTATAAGCGTCGCTACGAGAGCGTCGCTATATGCGTCGCTATAGCCGTCGCTATAGGCGTCGCTATAGGCGTCGCTATATAGCGACGCTTATAGCGACGCTTATAGCGACGCTCTCACAGAAGAGTATAGCGACGCATATAGCGACGCTACAGAGCCATAAATAGCGACGCTTATAGCGACGCCTGAGAGAATATTTTTTTGGTGGCAGGGCATTGAATGCCCTGCCACCCATCAACCATATTGTACTTGATTCACTTTTTAAAAAAAGTGCAAAAGGTAAATAATAGACCCAAAATAGTCACCCACAAGACGCATTGTTTGCAAAATTGACAATTGTACACATCATAGACAAACTGAATTGATTGGCAAATGTAATAATGACAATTGTACAACATCATAGGCATAAAGAATTGATTGGCAAAAGGAATTGCGGTGACAAATGTAATAATATACATGGTTCAAAAAGACGTATAAAATCCGTCTCATGATACATAAGCTATGAGAAACCCTAAACTAATGCTATCTAGCTACGGCTAAACTGACGTCGTCTAATCAGACGTCTCATCGCGTCCAAGCGGCGTATCTGTCGGATTCTGCAAAAAAAGACAATAAGACAGTTTTCAGTAAGTATAAACATATAACGACATTTATAAAACAATACAAAAAATAAAAAAGAGTAAACCGTAATACTAACCATGCCGCTGCGAGAACTGAGAATGTCCATCAGGGCGTTTAAGCCCTTCCTGCCTGCGTACTCGCGCTCGTACGGTGTGGGATCACGTCCTGTCATCGACCACTGTCAAAACATACAAAGATTTCATTATGTTAGAACTAAAAAACTCATAAACCCTAAACTATCGAACATGCATAAAGAGCAATGTGAAAAGACTTACAAAATCGGCCTCAAATGATGCCCATCCACCGCTCCCCAAGTGGCGCGAGCTCCCTGCCTCTACTCGCGCTCTGGCTGCATCTTTTTGTTGCTTCCACTTGTCGGGATTCTCGCGCGCTGCTTTCTTCGCATTCTTCCAATCTTCTTTGGCCAGCCAATCTGGCCTATTCCACCCATTCTTGATTGCTTTTTGCACTTCGGAACGCTTGTGTTTGCAGTATTCGCGCATTCGAATCTTCATCAGGTCTTCATTGAAGCGCTGATCCCGTGTTGGAACGGGAAACTCATCATGAAGTATGCTGATGACTCTGTTTTTTAAATCACTTGGTACTTCACTCCATTTGTTTAGTATATAGTGTCTAAACAGCTGAGAGCAAAGACCACGCATGCGCGAGATCACCTTCTTGCCGTCATCATCCATGATGATGCCGCCGCTGATGTCGACGGAGTAAGGCAAGCCCTCTGGCCGGTGACGCGTGAACCTGGGTGTCCCGGCAGGGGTCTCTAGCGGCGTGTCGATGGGGGTACGGACGTCAGGTGTCTCCACCGGCGTCTGGGCCCCGAAGCGAGGAGTGTCGAGTGGGGTGGCTCCTGGCGGAGTAGGTAGAGGTGTGTAGCTTCTAGGAACAGTCAGCCGTGCAAAACCTGGCGTAGACGGCGATGCTGTGGCTGGTGTGGGGGCGGGCAAAGAAGGGGAGGGTAAAGAGCCTCGTCGAACACGAGGCGGTGTGGAGGCATCGGTGGCGGAATCCCCACAACAACCGCCACCGCCACCACTAGAGCGCCGGTGTCTAGAAGAGTGTGACGCTCGTCTCGTCGACGCCGAAGCTTCGGAGCGCGCCGAATGCTCCGAAAGAGAGGGAGATGCGGATGGTGTAGGAATGCGCGATGATGCGCCAGAGCGATGACGCTCCACGTACCACTGTCTCTGCTGCGGTGACAAAGAAGAAAGAAACTCCTCATCATCCATACCTGCATTAAACACACGAATATTTAAACTTAATATTGAATGAATAGAGTAGACAATGACGCAAATACCATTAAATACAATGACGTAATGACGCATATAAATACAATGACGCAATGAATCGAGTGGTAGAAGAGGCAAGTCGAAAACTCAGAATTTTCAATCAAAAGAGCTAGAGCTTTTACAGCACGGAGCAAAATTGTTCAAATACAATATTTGTGGCTTTAAGAGATCTCTCTCTCATCCTCGCATAACTCAGCATAACTTCCTATATCTATATAGAGCTCTCCGTTTAAACACATATCCTCTGTTTCATTTTGTAGCTCCTCTGCATGCACCCCATATAGAGCAGTAGCATCTTGATGCTCGTCTGGCACCACCGCAGCGGCTTCTGATTGAGCATCTTCTCTGATCTCCTCCATTGATGTCGTTGTGATTGGCACATGGTAGCCTTCATACGTCCTTGCACTACGAGGGGCTACCTCTATGACGTACCACCAGTTTGATGTAGACTTTGTAGGATGAAATACTACCTGCCAGAGCCACATAACTTACATGAGAGCTTTCAAGCACATAACTTGTAAAAGGGGGATGTTAACTATTTATATACTTACTTGTTCACAATGCTCGGGTAGTACGAAAGTGTCTCTTAGGTCAGTCCATTTCTTAGTAGAATCCACCTCAAGAAAACCAGACTCTCCTCTACGCACAGTAGCGTTTCGACCCTCCATGATTATCTTGAACCATTGCACGTCGAACAAGTCGACAAAAAATCCTCTGTAATCGATCCTCAAAATCTCTTGCAGCGTGCCGAAGTAAGTGAGTTCTTCAGTCACTTCGTCACCGCATTGTTGTGCGCTTTTCAATTGGTTGTGCAACCATCTTAAGCTCATGAAGGTTGGTAGGCTCTCCAGAACCGCTGGATAGTGCATCGGTGGTCGTCTTCCCCGTCTCCACTCGATTCGTGCCCTTTGTCGCTCTTGCTTTGCATCCTCATATTGTGAAATCCACTTTTGCATCACTGGATTGTGAAGCATGCAAAATCGGTTGATTTTAGCCTCTAGATCTTCCGTCATCTTCTTCTCAACACCGAGATTGCACATGACAATCCCAGATATGCGCTCATCATCTATGGTTCGCCATAGCGTATCCCGGGATTTATCAAATCCGTCTAACCACTCTCCAATGTACACTAGGGACTCTGATACCAACCAACCTTCTGCCATGCTACCCTCCGGACGTGCCTTTTGACGCACATATCCCTTAAGCGTTTTCATGAAACGCTCTAAGAAGAACATCCATCTGGAATGAACTGTGCCAGCTATTTCCACCTCATCAACTATGTGAATAAGAAGATGCACCTGAATGGTTAGCATTGTAGTAGGAAAATGTTTCTCAAACATGCACACAAGCTCCGCAGCATTTAGTTTGGCGAATGGTATGGAGTCTACGTCGATCTCCTTTTGTGAGATCCATTGCACCAGCTTTGCAAGTTTGTAGATTGTGTTACGGATGTCGAGAGACAAACATCCCTCAATGGCAACCGGTAAAATAAACTGTAAAGTATGTGCAGCAATGATATTAAAGTCCACATTTTATGCAATGATATTAAAGTCCACTATGAACGTACCTGACACATTTTATGCCAATCGTGTGACTTCAAACCGGTAAGCTTTCCTTCTTTAGTAAAACACGTTCGGAGCGAGTGCATTACGCCAGTGGGGGTCCGCAAAGATCGAATGGCCTCTTTTACTTTGCGTTCTTGGGCTCCTGTGAAAATCCATGGTGCTTTAGGAAGTTTTATCGATCCATCAGACGCTGTTTGCGGCCAATATTGCTCCATACGATCCACATTTCTAAGGTCAACTCTGGCTCCCAAAGTATCTTTCTTGCCGGTCAAATGGTCCCATAGTAGATTACCCACATTCTTGAATATGTGCATTGGATCGAGCAAGTGATTGATCACGAGTCGAGGCCAGTATGGTAACTCGTACCATAGAGATAGTCTCTTCATCCCTGGAGGCAATCCGTCATCGCACATCTCCTTCTGCTCTAACCATGCTTGTGCAGACATCCTTGGTGGCTCTCTTCCCAAAAAGCCGTCGCGTAACACATGATTCTCCGGAAGATACGCTTGATGACCTTCGTAGATTTGCTTCTTCAGTGAGGGTGCCCTACGTGCATTCAGTCTAGGTCCACATGTGACACATGCTCTGTATCCGCTTGTTTGAAGCCCTGCATGTATACACATGATAATAGATCAACTATGGGGAAAAACAAGATTTACAGTGTCTGAGAGAGGAGTGTCAATAGATCACCTGAGCATTCTGTTAGCCCGGGATAGTCATGCATGGTCCACATTAGAATACCTCTGATCAAAGCATTCCGTCGTCCTGTGTGTCGGCTCATATCCACCACCTCTATGCCAATCCACAATTGTTGTAGCTCTTCCAATAGTGGACGAAGATACACATCCATATTCCCCACTTTATATCGCCCTGGCACAATCAAGCTTAGCCATAGGTGCCCCTTCTTCGTAGTCAACCACGGGGGAATGTTGTAGTTGACGATGACAACGGGCCATACACTGTAAGATGTTGATCTTTGACCAAATGGATTTACGCCATCCATAGCCAGGCCTAAGCGCAAATTTCGAGCTTCCCTGGCAAAATCCGACCATGTTCCATCTATATGTTTCCAGGCTGCGCAATCTGCAGGAATTCGTAGCACACCATCCGAAGATTTATTCTCCTCATGCCATGATGCTAGGGCGGCCATGGACTTACATTCGAAGAAATGCTTGATGCGAGGAAGCAAAGGAAAATGTCGCAAAACCTTTTGTGGAATTTTTGTCCCGTGGAGATCTACTCGATATCTTTCGGAATCACATTTCGGACACTTCTCCATGTCTGTGTATTCCCCTCTGAAAAGAATGCAGTCATTAGGACAAGCGTGGATAGAATTGTAATCCATCCCCAAGTTTCGCAAAATCTTTCTTGCTTCATCTCGGGAATCTGGCATCACATTGTCAGCTGGTAGAATGTGCTCTTTCAGCAATCTACACAACATAAAAATATGATACAGTCGTGTAAAAATCTATCAGATCATTATACACCATGAGTTCTATTAAAGTAAACTAATTGTAATAGATCACCTGAAAAGCGCTGTGACGCTAGTGTCACTCCATCCAAACTTTGCCTGCATGTTGAGAAGAACCAGGAGTGCTTTCAATCTAGACATACGTGCTCCATTATACAATGATGTATCGGCTTCACTTTTCATATCATCATAGATAAGCCTTTCTGAATCCATGATCGTCTCGATCATTTCATCAATCTCGGGCTCAAACATTGCCTCGTTGGGAATGTGCTCTGCATGATCATCCCCCGAGCTGTCAGAGGCTACATCTTGTGGCCTCACATATGCTGCTTGACCAAAGCGCCTGCGAATACGTCTATTGGGTTGCAAGATTGCTGCTTGTTGGCCAGCGTCAGAGTCCGACGAGTTATAATTGGCAACAACTCGATCTATAATAGATGGATCGAACTCGCCAAATTCACGAACGTGCTGCAAAGAAACACGTCTTGTCCGTCGCACAGCATGCTTGCATTGATTACAAGGACATAAGACCCTCGTTGAGAGATAGGTGTTTCGGTTGGACGGTCCCACATCCTCGTCGCTACTCATAATGAGGATAAAAAACTTATAACCTAGACAACAAATTTAATATTCTATTGGCATTCTTCATCTTATCTCTCTCTCTCTCTCTCTCTCTCTCTCTCTCTCTCTCTCTCTCTCTCTCTCTCTCTCTCTCTCTTTACCTCACATTCTCTAGTCATGTCCAATCCCCGCACACCTCGGTCTAGAGGTGCACGGAGATCAGAACCACCGGGTTATATTCTCGTCTTTATTGGTCAATACCTATATTTGTGGGTACAAGAAATCTAGACACTCACGTCTACATGATACTGCATGTAGTGGACAAAATCCCTTTGCCTCTTCTCTAGCTGTAGCACTTCACTTCATCTTAACATCTTTTCACAGTAGATCTTTTCACTGTTCGTCTAACTCTAAACCCTAAACCGTAAGTAATTCTTGCGTGGACTCGATCTAACGTAAATAAGCGTAAATCTAAATAAACGTAAATCTAACTAAAAATAAAGCTAAATCTAATTTAACGTAAGTCTAATGACTAGAGGTTGTCTAGAAGGTCATTGTGTCGGGGATGTAGTGACTCTTGCCGCCCTGAAGATCCACCTTCTTCCCTATCTTCTGAAGACATTTCACCAGTACTTTTGGATCGACGGAGCCCACTATGAGTGAAGGCAGCAATACCCTATATTCCATTGAGGGCTTTCTTCACCCGCTTCATGCAGGCATCGCAGTCTATGGAGACCCGCATCTAATCTAATATAACATAAATCTAAATCTAGCTTAAATAAATGTAAATCTAGTTAAAAATAAACCTAAATCTAATTTAATGTAAGTCTACATATAACCTAATCTTTAACGTCTTTTAAAATAGTTTCCTACGACGTTATAACTCTCTTCTTCCTGTGTGTGTGCGCGTGTGTGGATGTGTGTGCCAATAAAAAGAGATAAATGGTATAACCTTTCTATCACTCATGCCAAGTATGATAGATTGATTATGCCATTTCTCTCTTGAATAATAGGTCTTCAGTTCAACTCCTCGTCGGCTAGATCTTTAGGTCTTTTAATTTTAATTAGTTTCCTACGACGCTCCCTTAGTTTCTCTTTCTTTCTCTCTCAATGTGTGTGCGTTTTTTTGGATCGTATGCATGTTTTCTTTCTCTTTTCCTCTCTCAATGTGTGCGTTTTTTGTTTATGCATGTTCTCTCTCTCTTTTCCTCTCTCAATGCGTGCGTTTTTTGTTTATGCATGCTCTCTCTCTTTTTCTCTCTCAATGTGTGTGTGCATTCTTTGTTTATGTATGTGTGCGTTTTTGCACTCTCTCTCTCTCTCTCTCTCTCTCTCTCTCTCAAAAACACTATATGTGTGTGTGTATGTGTGTGTGTGTGAGAGAGAGCGCGATGGAGAGAGAAAGAGGGGAAGGGAACATGAGAATGAGGAGAGAGAAGGAGCATACCTGGCTCTCCTTCCTCTCCTCGTGTGTGTGTGTGTGTGTGTGTGTGTGTGTAAAAGAAAAAGAGAGAGAGAGAGAGAGAGAGAGAGAGAGAGAGAGAGAGTGAGGGAGAGCGTTACCTGCTCTTTGCTTGAGGGCGCCGAAAAACTCAGATCTGAGATCTGAGTTTTTGGGCGCGCTCGGTTATTTTTTTTACCCCAGTGAGCGTCGCTATGAGCGTCGCTATAAGCGTCGCAAATTTCTTTGTAAATTTGCGACGCTCATAGAGACGCTTATAGCGACGCTCATAGCGACGCCGGGATTTTTTTTTTTGAGCGTCGCTGTGTGAGCGTCGCTAATGTGAAGAGCTTCTTGTAGTGGGCTTGCATCATGGCATCTAAATGCTCATTAATTTTTTTTACTAAGACTGGAACACCCAATAAAGTTTTAGATTCCTTCCCTCCCTCAAATTTTCCTATGTTTTCTTTTTTGCGTTTGAGCTGCTCCCTTGTTTGTTGTACCTTAGTCTCTAAGGTTGTCTTTAATCTTAGCTTTCATTTTTTTATTTTTTGCTTTCCAATATTTTATCCTCACTGATAAGATCTCAATTTTTGTTTAACTAAGTAATTTGTGTTTGTCCTTGATAGGTGCATTTTTGGTAGCTTCTTGGCTTGGGCTCGAGTCACCACATGTATAGGAATTGTGGGCTCTACCTCAGATCCGTTTCAAGAAGGCATTGTTAGGAAATATGACGTAGCTAAATAGATATTTGAGTAGATTACTTAATGGAGAGAGATAGATTTCACACACAAGAGATTAGTAGAGAGAGAGAGAGAGTACACATGATATACGTGGTTCACCCAACGTGGGTTACTTCCACGAGAAAGCAGCCACTCAATGGCTTTAGTACTTCAAAACAAGAAGTAGTTTACAAAGGGATTATACCCTTAAAGGAGCTCCCGCCTTGCTTCACTCTCACCACCTCACACTCATCTTGTTGCATCAACTTCACACTATGAAATGTGTGTAGAAATGGCCTCCTTTTATAGGCCAAAAGGGCTGCCCTCTCTCATGAGAGGCAGCCATGTGTAGCCGCCCTTGTGTAGATAAGTCCAAATCGGACCCTCCGATCCACCCATGTGTGGCCGCCCTTGAGAAGACAAGTCCGCTTTTGAATTCGGCCACCGGTCATTGAATTCGACCACCGGCCACCGGCCATTGACTTCCGACCACCGGCCACCGGCCAACCGGCCAACCGACCACTCGTTTTCCGACCACTTTCCGGCCACCGTACGGCCATAATATTCTGGTGAAAAGGAATATTCCGGTGAAGGAAAAAAAAAGTCTTAGGGGGCTTCTGTCCCCGAGGCCCCTAAAGTTGCCCCTGAATTTTGGCCGTGAAAATTTTGGTTTTCGGCGAGTCATTTTCCTTCACGCATGATGGCTTCTCCTCATAGTGGGGTCCTTACAAATGTGTGTTTTTACCACAGAACAATACAAAGGGTAAATCAGGCTCCATACTTAACAGGCATCACTCCTTTAATGTTCATTATTACTTTCCCCTTGTTGTTTCTGTATTTTAAAAAATCAAGAATTAGGTTTGTAAGAGCACATTCAAGAAAATACCCAAATATACAATCTATGCCCAAGGACAATTTATTGCTCAATGATTACCTCCACACTCATAGCATGGTCCCACTTGTTGTGTAGCTACTAGTGATGCAACTGATGGTTTTTCTTGCCTGGTGAGGATGGTCTTTAAACCATACTCTTGATTTTCTATGAACATTAAGGTGTTCTCATCCATGGAGTAATGATTTCTTAGGGGTTGTGGCACATACATTGGCTGAGAGTAGTTGACTACTACACTACCATCATTCAAAAGAGGTAGTTGTTGCCCTTGCATATGTTGCAGTCTAAGTTAAGTGTTACACCATGGGGTGGGATGATCCCCTCCACAAGTGTCACATCTCCTCCTGGTTGTTGTTGTACATTCCGGTTCTCTCTATAGCCTTGATTTATTTTCCTCACACCACTTATTTTACCACTATATCAATGCTTCGTATAGAAAGAGTTGAACATTTTGCTTTCTTGTGGATTCACTCTTTGGAAAAGAGGAACTACTAGTCCTGTTGTTTGCATCATTTTTCACCTCTTTGTAAGCCTTACAATTGTCAACTAGATATAAAGCTTCTCTAGTGACTTTGTCAAATGTCATGTGTGCTTTCAAATGCAAGTACTTTTTGAGAGTCTTGTCCTAAAACCCTCTATAAAGAGAACTGATAATATCACATCTTGTGGTAACTCCCTCACAGGGAAACTCTCCACGTATTGTTTAAGGCAAAGCAAGCTTCCTTCACTTTTTACCAAGAAGAACCACCAAGAGAATCCACTGAGGAGAAACATCAAGAGTTTGAGATAGGAATTGAACAAAAACAATCCTCTCCAAAGCCTTCAACCCCACCTCTTGCTAATCAAATTTAAGGAAGAAGAAGTAGCAGGAAAGGACCAAGAGAGCCAATAAAAAGCTAAAGAAGGTCTACAACAGACTCAAATAGAGCACAAATATACGACTCACATAGTTCCAACCCAAAGGAAAGAAGCCCAAGAACAAAAATTGTACCAACAAAAGCCACAAGAAGATAAGAAAAGAGTCGGTGCTAGGGACCTCCCGCCAACAAACGACTAAAGATGGAGGTCTAGTTTCTTTGTATTCAAGAGAAACAATTGAAGAAGGTGATAGAATTATCATAGAATTCAAGCAAGAAGATCATGTGGAGTGCATAAGGATCTAGCTCCGGTGCCAATAGGCTCTGTCCCAAAAAAGGGAATTAGGCACTCAAGATGCTAAGAAGTAAACAAAGGCAATACTCAGAGTGTCATAAAATATAATATCTAACTAACCCAAATGATTTTCTCATATTGAACTGATCATTTAATGTGGGAATAAATGGGAACAAGAGTTATAATATAGACATGTGCTTTTAGATTTATCTCAGCACGAGACCAAAGGCAATAGATCCAAATAGGACATGGTCTAGCAAAGAGCAATAAGCAGCTAATGGAGCTTAGAATATCTTAGAGTTAGCTTCATTAAATACCTCCAAAGGTTAGTGTTAAAAGTCCTTAAACCCAAGACCTTAGAGCATGTTAGACCTTAGACAAGCTAAGCCTGTGCTTGAGGTGCTTGTCGTGCTTGATCTGGCTAAGGTGCTTGAGGTGCTTGTCGTGCTTGATGACTAAGGTGCTTGAGGTGCTTGTCATGCCCTATGACTTAGGTGCTTGAGGGGCTTCATGAATAAGTGCTTAAGGGGTGAGGTGTTCCAAAGTCAACAACATCCCTACACAAGGGGGCCGAGCCCTACAAGTAGGGGCATGCGAGAGAACACACACACACACACACACACACACACACACACACACACACACACACACACACACACACACACACACACACACACACACACACACACACACACACACACACACACACACACTCAAGGCAACCCCAAGACCTAAGAGGAAACAAGGAAACATGTCAAGCACTTACACACTCTGCCCTCATGTAGTGCCCAAAGCCTATTGGTTGAGCTCTAAGGGGTCCAATGAGAATTTAGTTTACTTAATTAATTGTTTAAGATTTTTTCAAGCCCTCTCTCTCAAAGGGGAAAGGAGGACACTTGTCCAAATGCTCCCATGGCTGCTTGTTATGTCTAATGCATAGGATTGGCTAGTCTAGAGAAGGTCCAATCAACTTCAAGCTTGAGCTAGGAAGAGGGATCGATCCAAGCAAGGAGAGGGGTAGCTTAACCATATACTCTCTCTCTGTCTCTCTCTCTCTCTCTCTCACACACACACACACACACACACACACACACACACACACACACACACACACACACACACACACACACACACACACACACACACACACACACACACACACACACACACACTCATTCTCATGGTGTGTTGAGCAGGAGCTCCATCTCCTTCTCCAAGTTTGAGAAGTTGAGAACCTACACAAACAACTTTTGGCTATGGAATGCAAATCCAACCAAGAGCCATGCTCCAAAGTTCAAGCTCGCCATCTTCTTCATCTCCATTACTATGCTACTATTCTATGCTAAGCTACAAGAGTAATAAAAGTGAGGATATTATTTCTTTCTCATAAGATGATACTTCTTCTTCCTCTTCCCTACCCTCATTCCCTACTAGCTCTCTCCACCTTTGAAGGTGTTTGAGGTCTTGGGACTGAGACCCGGGACAAGTTAATGCTTTCATTAGAGTAAATTATGGGTATAATTGTGGTGCATGAAGCTCTATATCTTCATTGCACCATCAAGGTCTCAAGGAACAAAAAACTTGTATTGTACGAAGTCTTTGTTTACGGGCGAAGCTATAATACAAAAGTGTTAGAAGCTGGACACACCCTACGGAAAATGACTGCTCGGCAGATTATTATTTTTTATAATTATTCATTTATTAAGAAAAACCCGACATTTCACCTTGTAAATATTGGGGCTTACAGAAGTTTCCATATTGTATCCCATTTTTGACATTTAGATTGAGTAGATGGTTAAATTGGAACATTAAAAAAGTTTGAAGTCTGTAAGTGAGCGTACTGTGTACGAGAGAGAGAGTGAGAGCTTCATCTTGACACTACGTGCGCACCGGTGGTTGGAATCGAGTGTGGAGAAGTGCAGCGTGTTGCCCCGATGAGAGCTATGCGCCAATATCTACATTGCGCACGTGCGGTCCGGTTTTGCGAGCTCCATCTTACGAGCTTCATCTGGTGATTCGGTGAGCATACGTTGTCCGATTTTTCATTACAACATATCCACGCGTTCGCATTGAGTAGAGCTACACATTAGGCACTTTAGATTTTGGAAACGAAGGCCTGCAAATTTCGGCCAGACATCCTACATGATTTTGCACCAGGTGTTTTGGGTTGGGATTTTGGTTCATAGACCTTAGGGAGAGCAACCTATTGGTGTTAGTAGGGTCTCCTTCAAGTTCTGTGGTGTTTCGAAATTGTTTGATGGGTATTCGGCTCTAGAAAGTGTTGTAGGAAGTTTCCTTTTATGCACTCCTGAAAACTGTAGCTTCGACATTGGGTAGAGACCTTTGTAGGAATTAGTTAGGAGTCGGTCGAGTGTAGGTTGACACCCTATGCTTGCTTCCACGCGCCTGCGGGTTGAGCTTCGTCCTTAGCTGACAAATCTTGTTAGGTGAGTTCTCGCTGTGCTGACGTCCGTCGTGGTGTATCCATCCAACATTGGCGTCGCTACCGGGGACCAAAACCCTAGGTAGGTGACCGAGACTAGTCCTTGAGGTTAGGGATTCTTTGGCTTGCCAAGAGTCTCGTTTTACATTTAGATAGGATCAGAGGGTGTAGAACTCTCTAAGTCTTAGAGGGAGTCTAGGGAGCGTGTGTTTGGCCTAGATCCTTCGACTTAGGTAGATTTAGGTAGACTGAGATAGTTTTAGGTATTAGCTGAGTTGATGAGTGGGAGTAGAGTAAGTAGGACATCATGATTCAGGATCTAGAGCACTTCATGCATGTATACTTGCTTGTTAGATTCATCACAAGGTTGTAAAAGATGCAAAAGTGTGTTTGAAAGCTGAAGTGAAGTCCAAAAGTTACTGTGAGTGTTTCTGATAGAGCTGCAAAGCATCACGAGCATTTCTGTCAGGAAAAAAATAAAATTTAAGCAAGGAGACATCCTACGCGTAGGATGTCTACAGGCTAATCTGGTGGGAATTTTGGAATTTTGAGTTGACCAGTGTGTTCAGAAGGTGGGGTTTACGCTATTTTCACCTGGAAAGTGGAAATTTGACCATATCTTGACAGGATAAGGCCAGATAGACTGAAATTGCCAGACATCCTACACAAATTGTGCCAAGGAATTATTTAAGACCAAAACCATGGGATGACTGCAGGAGCATGATCTGCATGATATATTGAGTGTTTCATCCCATTTGGGTGAGAAAAGTTGGGTTCTAAGTAGACTTTAGCACTTTTGACTGAAAAAGGCTAGAACAGCTAAAATTGGGGACTTTTGAAATCCAAACCAAAATCTAAGCATACCACTGGGTTGCTGACATCAAGGGTAAGCTGTGGGTCAAGTCTGGGGTTAAACAGACCAAAAAGACATCCTACGCGTAGGATGTTATCTTTGCGATTTTGCACTCCAAACCTAATTTTGAGCATACCAAAGTGATCAACACCTCAAGAGGAGTCTGTGCTTTGCATTTGAAGCCATTCAGAGCAAAAAGACATGCTACGCCTAGAATGTCTAAAGCAAGAAATTGAAGCTAGATACTGACTGTAGGCCTAGCAGGGTGTTGTATAGCCTGAGGCAAGCCTCCTAGTCAATTTTGGTCCAAATTGGAGTTGATTAGACTGATCAAGACTAATAGCAGGCTTTCGGAACAGATTTCTAATCCATTGACCCGCTTATAGGTGTCCAAATCAAAAAGTGAAAACAGTTGTGGACTCAGCAAATCAAGGGAAATCTATAGTGCAAAAAATCCAGGCAAAACAGAGCAGGAGACATCCTACGCGTAGGATGTCTACAGGGGCTTAGTGAAGAGAAAATTTGATTGAGCTTATACAGTGAGGTTTCATTTGGCTTAAGGGTTCCAGAAATTCTTTCAGAAGTGAATTTGGACCTTGTTTGACCTTTTGACGGAGCAAAGACTAAATTCAAACTTTTCACGTAAATTGACCAACATCCGAGGAAAGTACAGTGCCAGATTAGTATACATTATCCAGAACATTAGTAGTGTATAAAATACAATAGTGGTTGAGGTTAACTCTCCAGTTATACCAATCATTACTAAAATCACCTCTAGCGGTTAGATGCTTTGATTCGATTGCTGAATTTAAACGCTTGTGTACAGGTATATTCAGCAGCAAAGCAAGAAGTTGTGCGGAGACTGATCCTTTGCCAGGTGAGTGGTTGGAATTGTGATAAATTGCATTGATCAGTTTGATGAATTTAAGATCAGGAAGATACATTTTTAGAGACCAAAAGGTGGCAGGTGACCAAGGTAGCTTAGTGTCCACCGAGGAGAGTGTAACTCAGGCAAGGCTAGATCCACTAGCACCGATTATTGAGGAGGATAGTGATACTGACACTTCATCAGACAAATCCTTCTTCATGATGGGTAGTCAACAGCCAGGAGGTTTCACCTATGATGGACCAAGGCCAGGAGGAAGCACCTCCCTAAATCCTTTGAATGATTCCAAGTTCAGTGTGATCTTTTTAGAAGGAACAAACTCGAGGGGAGCCCTAGTTTATCCTGACTATCGAGGACGCAAGTGTATTTGTATTGAAGAAAGACCGGCTCAGAGGCTGGAGATAATTCGAGTCTATGATGATGGAGATAGATTTCGGGACAAAAAGGGGAACCACTATCTGATAGTTAGTAACCCTGAAGATTACAATAGATATGGAGATAACGTGGCGAAGGGGAAAATGGTTTCAAAAACTCAAGAACCGCCTCCAAACATTGATCGATCTGGAGCGATTTTTATGTATGATAAGAAACAACCAGGGTTTCAACTTATAATGAGAATGTGGGAATCTACAAGCATGAGAGCGAGGGAATAGTCTCTTACTTTCGCTGCAAAGAACCCTATCCAAACGAGTTAAGCAAAGACAAGGTTCTTTACTTATTCTCTTATGAAATTGCTATGGGGAAGGATATAGTTTTTGTTGATAGGTAGAATACCAACGTATTCTCCCAGAGGAGGTAGAAAAGGCAACGGTTCCATGAGCTTCAACATATGCCTTCGATGAAGTGCCAAGAGCCACCTACACCCCTAGCAAGTCTACAAATCCCTTTTCAGAGGAGTATGACGTGACCTTACATTCCACCCGATCGCAGACATTCAACAATCAAACCAACCAGCAACTCAGCCATCATTGCAGGCCTGGCTTCGACAGAGTGCAACATTAGAACAAGACCAAAACCGAGATGGTTATCAAGCCGCATGAGGGCTACGGGATTTACAAGAACCACCACTCTATTCACGGTATCAAGGAGAGAGTAAGCCAAAGACTCAAGGGTCAACAGAGCCTGGAAGACCACCCATAGAACGAGTTCGGAGAGATGAACCATCTCTTGCAAGAAATGTTAGGAGCACCATTGGGAGAGGAACCAACCTACTACAGAAGACCAGAGGAGGTATATAGATTGGGACGAGGAGATCCAATGATGAGTTTTGTAGACCATCGTAGAATTAGACCTTCTCAAGTGCAAAAATGGGTAAACAAGAAATACACGGGAAACATAGATCCAAGAGATCATGTAGCTGCCTTTGTGCGTGTAATTAGAGCTGAAGAGGTGTTAGACTTCCCTACCCAATTTGTAGGGTTTGGACTAACCCTAGAGGATGACGTTGCTACTTGGTTTGACTCTGTGGAGTGTAGAGACTTTGAGTCTATGGAGGAGGTGTTTGACGAGTTTATCGAGGAATTCTCATAGAGAGGGATAGCTCATAATACAGTCTCACAAATCCATAAATTCAAACAAAAAGAAGGGGAATCTGTGCGAAAGGCAGCCCTACGACTAAAAAGATATGTTAAGTTCTGCCCTGTGGAAGAGCTGCCAACTCAGTCCAGACTCATGCTTATATTTATCCAAGGACTAAGGAATGTAGATCTCCAGAAGGACTTACATATGAAGAGGAGCACGCTGTTGAATGAGTCAACTAAGGAGCCTCTTTACCTTGCGGACAATTGTGGGGTCTACAAAGAGGGTGAGTTGAAGGATCTTGACGATGATTCATCCTCACAACAAAGTGGAAGCAAGTCTTCTAAGACAGTACCGAAAGAAGAAGTAGCTGTAAACCAGGAGCATCTTGTAGATGAAGTGCTAAAAAAGATTAACTTGTACGCCAAACCCCAGGCTAAACAGCCCAAGTGGTGTGCTATTGAACAAAAATGGACAAACCATGGGACGGAGGAATGTTATTATAACAAGGGATATGTGAGAGAGAGACCTTACGCTCCCCAAGCTCAAGTAGCATCTCCTCAAGTTCCACCTATGCCTAGGTATCAAGCAGGCAACCTACTAGGACTTGTAGGTGTAGAAAGACTACAACCAGTGTTGGGGCAATAACCACCCCTACCAGGATTACAACCAGTCGGCATAAGATACACAGGAACCGTAACCGAATTAGAAGAAAAGGCTTTGGTGCTTATGCATGCATATTATGAAGATCCTAATGGATATGATGCAAATTTCGTCTATTATCCACCAGAAGAACCCTCAACACTAGAACCATGGAGCATGATGGGAGGTGCAGGACCACCGACATTGCAGACAGTAGGAGAAGGAAGATATAGCTTGGATGAACGAACAATGTTGTTCATAGACAACGGAGGCATGGGTGGACAGAGACATGCATACCAACAAAGAGGAGATCAAGGAGCACCTCAACAGCCTAAAGGACCCTGCTACAATTGTGGTGGAGACCATTGGCTAAGAGACTGTCCTCATGATGAAATCATTAGAGTCAACACATATTGTACCGAGTGTGGAGTTACTCATTTGATTCCTGATTGCCCTAAGAACCCGAACAAAGGAGCAAAAACTACCTTGAACATGCTGGAAGCAGTGCCTTCCAGTGGAGGGTGAGAAAATGAGACAATCATACCTATTCAGGCAGTGACACGAGCCCAAGCTCAAAGAAGGACGAACGAACCCATAATTGAAGAGCGAAAAACCGATGCCCCAAGTTTAAAAACGAAAAATCCGAGAAGCACTTGGAAAGCTAGAAAGGCGCGTATGAAAGCCAGAAGAGAACGAGAGCAAACTGCTCTCTCCGATGAGTTAAAACACACAAAGGATAGATTAGAGCGGTTAGAGGATCTAGCTAGCCTAAGCTCACACACAATGGCAACTGTAGCACCCAAGGAAATAGCAGAACCCAAAAGTGCAAGATCAGGAGGATCAATACTGCGGCAGACAAGGTTAATGAGCAGTTAGATGCACTTCTAAAAGCTTACGAAGCCAGACTCAAAAAGAACCAAACCCAAGAGCAAAGATGGATGACTTATCCATATGCTGAAATAGAAAAACAGAGATTGGAAATGTGTAGAAAGATGATTGAAACAACTCAATCTTTGATAGAAAACCCGCTTGGTAAACATGCAAATTGGCATGAAGTACCAGCTCCAACCCCTATCAAACCAGCTTTAGTGAAACAAGTAGAAACAAAGGAAAGACTCATGAATGCCTCTGAGTCTAGGGGAGAGCCTATCATAGTGCCAAATATGACAGATGAGGCAAGTGACGGGTTCCAGCCTAAAACATTGGTAGAAATGGGTAAGGATTGTAACGGTCTAGATGATTTGTGGAAGCAAATCTGTGAGGCCAACGAAGCTAACAGGGTAAGTTACCACATGAATAGCACGAGAAAAGAGAAAAATGAGACCTTACCTCCTATTGAAGAATTTGAGGCAAGATCACAAATGAACTTTGATATACATTCACAAGGGGGAGACCAGCGATCAATTAGTTCGGGGCATAGCCAACCAGACTCGCTGAAAACTCTACCCTCTTACCTAGGAGAGTATGAAGCCAAGTCTGAAGTGAGAGCAATCCCATCTCAAAGACTTTCTTCCAACAGAGTGATGGATTCACAAGGGTTGATTGAGTTATTGTCCACCCCGGTGGCATGCACAATCACATGAGCCGAACTCCTAAGGTTACGACCAAACATGTGGACCACAGTAGGAAAATGCCTAGAAACATTTGGAGTAAAAGACCCCTCCTCAAAGCTTTAGGAAGGGATCAGAGAATTGGATAGGTCTCAACTACATACTAGGCCAGTATCATTAAACAAGGTTGGAGAGTATTGCGAGGGAGAAGATGGAAACACCACGCTACCAGTAGAATTCCAAGGAGTAGTTTCCAAAGCTATTCTTACAGTGGAGCAGGAGTTGCTATCGCCACCAAGGAAATCTGGAAAAAATTGGGGAAAACCAACTTTGAGAGCTACCAGAATGAAATTGCAATTGAGAGATGGGTTCATGGAGAAGCCTCTAGGGCTCTTAGAAAAAGTGATTGTCACTTCGTGCGGAATCGAGTATGAGCATACATTTGCACTAGTCGATTTCGACAAAAAGAACAATTACGAGATCATCTTGGGAAGACCATTCATGAGACAATTGAAGATGGTCTAGGATTGGGGCTATGACCACATACACCTCAGACATGGTTAGACAACAACCAAAATTCACTTGAAAGACCATAGTTACAAGGATAACCAGACACCAGTAGAAGAGTTTGATTTAGCTACAGTCGCAGCATGGTTAGGGCAACAAAAAGAGCTATGGATGTGCGGAGCTTCACATTGTGGGAGCTTATAAAGAGATGAATGCGTCTTAGAAAGAGCGATTGAGGACAAGGCTTTTTTTCTGGAACCTTTTCCTGAAGATGCCTTAGAACCTCTGGGATGGGAACACATACTAGCAACATTGGATGTCTGTACCATTACAGATAGTCAAACAACAAAATTTTACGATAAGGATAAAATTTTACGATAGTCCCCAAGAAGAACGGAAAACTGCGAGTGTGTGTAAACCTCAAAAAGGTAAATGCAGCCACAATAAGGGATAATTATCCCTTGCCGATCACAGAACATGTACTTGAGAGCGTGGCCGGGAAACGGGCTTATTCCTTTCTAGATGGGTTTTCAGGATACAACCAACTGGCAATTGCAATAGAGGATCGACACAAAACAGTGTTTGCCACAGAATGGGAAATATATGCGTATAGAGTTATGCCTTTTGGCTTAACTAATGTCCCAGCTACCTTTCAAAGATTAATGACACATGCTTTCAAAGAATACCTGAGAATATTATTATTAATATACATGGATGATCTTTGTGTACACTCTCTTCTACGAGAAGAATATATTGACCATTTACAAAAGGTATTTGAGAAGTGCAGAACATATCGAATCTGTCTCAACCCAGAAAAGTGCATTTTTATGGTTAGGCAAGGCCGTATCTTAGGACATATTGTCTCAAGAAATGGCATAACCACTGACCTGGACAAAATCAAAGTCATAGTAGACCTGCCCAAGCCTACTAATGCGAAACAAGTGCAATCCTTCATTGGACACTGTGGATATTATCGAAGATTCATATATATGTATGCAGTCATCGCACAACCTCTATATCGTTTGCTAGTCAGTTTCGACTGGACTAAGGAGTGTGAAACTTCATTCCAAAAGCTTAAGGAAAACCTTGTATCAGCACCGGTACTTAAGGCACCAGATTGGGAAAAGATATTCCATGTTAACATTGATGCTTCTGCATATGCAATCAAGAGTATTCTGGCTCAACCTGGAGACGGAGCAATGGATTTCCCAGTTTGTTATGCAAGCCGACAATTAAACAGTGCAGAAAATAACTACACAACCACAGAAAGAGAGGGGTTAGGAATGATTTATGCTGTAAAGAAATTTTGGCATTATTTGCTCGCAAACAAATTTGTGTTCTTCGCAGATCATCAAGCTCTTTTGTATCTGGTAAATAAACCATGCAATACTGGGAGAATTGTACGCTGGTTTATACCTTGTTTATACCTTGAATTATGTACTTGTTTATACCTTGAAAATTAAAAAGCGAGGGATGGGACCCTTTGTGATTAGTGACCTATCACAAAGCGGCGCTGTCAAGCTTGCTACATTAGCAGGTGAAGAAATGTCAAATTGGATTAGTGGGTGTCGATTAAAGAAATATCATTTACCACTAACACAGGATATGCTTCAACAAATCCATCAAGAAAAACAACGAATGAAGGAGAAATAGAGGGTACGAGAAGAAGCTCAAGTAGAAGCAAAAGAAAGCATTGCAAAACGAAGGCTTCTACGACAACAACAACAATGTGGATCACCGTTGCGAATCAATGCCATTCGACTAACGAATTTTGATGAGGAAATAGTGGAGCCAATAATTGCAGTCAAAGTGGGTAGCAATCAAGTTGAATCGACGGCATTGCTTGATTCTGGAGCTCAAGCAAATTTGATCTCTTACAGATTATACAAACAGCTCAAGCCCACAGGTCAACTTCATCCTCCACCACAAGTGCTGGAAAGTAGTACATCACATTCACTGAAAACATTGGGATGGACTATATTGCATGTACAAGTACATCAATATATTTACCCACACAAATTTTATGTGGTCAAGGATGAAAGCAAACAACACCCCATGTTGTTGGGACAACCTTGGAAAAAAGAGTACAATGTGCAGATAGATTGAAATACGAATGCAGTCACGATTCAGCAGGCACAAGAAAAACAGGTAGTAACCTTTGCTCAGCAACCTCGGAATAATCCGCTGACAGCAATGCAATCACTGCATAAAAAGCCAAAAGGAAGGGTGCCACTAAAGAACGAACAGGGAACTGCAAACCATTCTCACTACATGCATAAAAAGTCACCAACCGCAGTGAAAACATCACGGTTACCAACACACAAAAACAAGTATGGGTGCGGAAGGATAGAAATGACTTGGCAAACAAACCACAACACAACAGGAGAAATCAATAGAAGCAGATAATTCAACCAAAAACCAAGGCAATAAAACAGATATGGATCCCAAAGAAAATGCTCAACAACAACTCAAATACGGCTTGCATCTGGATTCCGAAACCGAAGCCACAGGAACTCCCTTCAGTACAAGCAACATCGAAAGGCAGACAACTGCATATGAAACCAACAAACCGACTTATGTGGATGCCCATTAGCAACAAAACAATGGCAGCCACGGCAGTAGCACTAAACCTACAAAAACCGCCAAAGAAAAGCTACAAATGGAAAGCAAAAGAGATAAGGTCTACGGCCATTCCGGCCAAGCCAATTCTCTCAAAGGAGACAACTATGGCCATATCAACAGTAGCAACAAAGCAAGCGACTTTTGCAAGAAAGACAATCAAACAAAGATAAGTAGAGTTACAACTTTTACTTGCAAAGAAAACAGGAAACCTCGACGGCGAATGCCAATAAGCATCTTGCTTATACCCTTCTCTTGCACATCATTAATTTTTCCATGCATTGACCGAGTATGCATAAAATAGGGCCACATTACAAGGCCAAGCATTAGCAAAATTTTTTCAACCCATGCACGACACATACTCCGAGGCGATACCTTGTCGTCCGGGAGGACTCCGGCTAGGAGGGGGGGAGGCATTCTCAAATGCAGACCCAATGGCAGAAAGAGCAAAAAAGGGCATGTTTTTCGACTATTTTTAAGGGTTGTTGTTTCATTGCAAATTTTTTGGACTAACCCAAGTACATATGTCCTTATACAACATGAATCTACAAGTATATGGGGCCAAACGCCAAATCAAGCCCCTAGGTGTGTATATATAAGTAAAAATATCCATTTTTCGGGCAAAGTATTAGTAAAACGGAGAAATCCGGTCATAAAAATTGCATGTGAGTGTATATAATGTTTTGCGGTGATGTTTTTGATTTAGTATGATTTTTGGGAATTTTCTGGGTTTGAATTGCTATTTTCCTTTTAATTTTACTAATTTTTGGCAGAAAAACTTCAAAAATTCAAAAAGCAGGTGAAAAACGGTCATAATGAAAAACAAAAAATATGGGGATGATTAGTGACTATAGAAAAACCTATGGTACAGTGGGGGTGCAATTATGAGATTGGAGCGGAAAGCGTGATTTGGCCTGATTTTGATCGAAACGTCAAATTTCTTGCAAACTGGGCAAATGGAGTCCAAATCAAGAAATTTTTGAGCCTAAACCGCATCTCGCAAGAAGTTGGGAGCACATGTCAAATTTCGTGAAAAGTGGTTCGGGGACCCCCATTATAAGAATTTTTCACTTCATTTTAAGCTCATTTCCACTATTGACCTTTGAGAGAGAGCTTCTGCCACCTAGAGCGAACGGAACTTCCAGTAGCTTCTATGACGTGCACGACTACCCGATGGGCTTCAGACATGAGAGGTAGGCTCACCACCTTGAGCTTTTCGCGCATGTTTGTCGTTTTGTTGCGAAAACTAGCGTAGGGTACGCACAGAAAGCAGGCAGTAGAGACCTACAAGTAGAAGTGGCCACCTAACGGCTAACCCAAAAGCAATGAGACTTCATTGACAGCTTACCCTAGCATAGGAGACCAGTCTTGGATGTCCAAAGGCAGTAGAAAACCATCGGGAAAAACCCTAATTCCTAGATCCCCGCAAGAGGCCACCAAATGGGAAATCGGTGGAGAGGCGCCCAAATGCTACCAAAATTCATGGGTAGGAGCATCTCGACATGCTCAACAAGTCTATGTAGCCCACATGACCAAAAGGTGACCTGAAGCGGCACTAAACTTCAGAAACGGCATTAGACACACAAAGCGTCAAATAACTCTCGCGGCCAAACCGCATGTCCGTTTGCCACCAAACTTCACGAGTGGGTTTCCTAGACCATCGACAACCAATTCCTATGGTGGTAGACCACCACAAGTCATCGACGACATGTAAACGCAACCACGGGTGCTTCTAGAATGACAAATTGCCAAACGGAGCTCTGATGAAGCCAAAGTCGACAAAAACCATACGGCAAGGATCCCCAAGGGATCGGGAAGCTATGGAGACCAACATCAAGAAATTTCGTTGTCGAAAAGCACTCCAAAATTCAAAAAACAGCTCGGAGGCTCTGAAATCCACACAGGGAGTTTTTTTCTATCTATTTGACTTTTTTGTTGAAATTAGGCTTAAAAGGGACTCAGGGGGACTAAGGGCAGGTACCAGTAGCACCTTCACACAAAATTTCATCAGGAGACATCCTACGCGTAGGATGTCTCAAGGACATTTATGGGCACCAAATTTAACAACTCTCATCACACACATTTTCTGAATAGCCTTTACATGCTAGCCACCAAGTTTCATCACATTTGGACCAAAATTGACCTCATATGCATGAAAAAATGCAAAGTTAGGGCATAGAAGCAATAATGTGCCATAGACCTACCAAATCTTGTCCAAATCATATGAAACTTGCACAATACATTCATGAGCACATTACCAACCAATTTGTGTGGTCACCTGCAAAAAATGATGAAGTAGACATCCTACACGTAGGATGTCTATTTGACATTTTTGGCCTACAGAGGGTGTTTTTCCATTCCAGATCTTTTCATATCATCTTCAAGAGCTCATATATCTAGTTTGAAGCCATTCTAATCATTTTTGACCCCCAACACCTCCAAGATACACTTTTTGAGCCCAAAAACACTACACAGAGTCTTACCAACATCAATATTTGTCCAAATCAAAATCCAAGAGCATGGCCATGTTCCACAGGCCAAGAGCTACCCACAGAACAAATCCCAGACAATTTGATGAAAAAGACATCCTATGTGTAGGATGTCTCTAGCATGTTTTTGAACTTCTGTGCAAGAAATGACATCATGGGAGCCATTACCATGGTGCAAGGAGCCCATATATCAATTTTCAACCCATTTGGATATCATTTGCCACATGTTGTGGATATTCTACCCAATTTGAGAGCCTAAAGCCTGAATCTTCCCAAAAATGCACTTTTTGATGCCCAAACCCAATTCCAATCACATAGCCATGTTGCATAGGCCAAGGACCACCATCATGCCAAGTATCACCAAAATCTGATGAAAAAGACATCCTACGCGTAGGATGTCTAAATGATAATTTTTGGCCATAATCGTACTGTGAGAACATGCACAGTTTTCCAAGTTCCTTTTAAGTTTTATTTTCAATTTTCAAGTCATTTGGATAGTTAAAACTCAGTTTCTCAGCTGATATGGGAAAAACGCTAACTTCGGACTACTGAGTGCAACAGGATCTATGGCAGCCGCAAAGTCACCGACAAAGAAGAAGAGGATGACCATAAAAAATTACTTGGAAGAAGTAGAGCCGTTCGTCATACTGGAAGGAACTCTAAAGCCAACCAGTACGTGGATCCAAGAGGACTTTCTAGAGTCAAATGATCTTAAGATCTACCAAGGCGTGTTCAAAGACACCGAAGGAAATGTAATAGAGCTACCCATGCTACCGCGGGAGCTCAACGAGTTTTTCAGAAGCAAGATGGCAGGGTATCTGGAGAAGATAGATCTCCACAATTATTTTGGAGCTGTGCCGGCAGGAATTGACATAAAAAGAGTATGGGAATTTGTGACGACAATCAAAGAAGATGGAGTGGCCCGAGTTACGGATCTGCAGGGCAAGCCAGACACGGAGATTGTAATCACAGAGAAAGTTGTGGCAGTTGCACTAGACCTCTTCAACAAAGGGGATAGTGTAACCAAAAGAAAAGACGAAGTAAAGGTGTGCATAGAAAAGAAAGTCAACTACACCTTTGAAGACATTGCCAACCCTAAAGTGGCAATCATGAGTCAGCTGTACAACCAATACTTCCATGTGTATAAAGCGACCACAAAAGTATAGAATGCCTCCTGGAGCAATTGCCACAACCTTCACCTGGGCAATGCAGAAGAGCAAGCCGAAGGTGATCAACTATGCTGCTTATATACATGATAATCTGCTAAAGATGGGCAACAAGAACCCCACACACTACAAGAGGCTCTTCATATTAGCGACGCTCACACAGCGACGCTCAAATTTTTTTTTCCCGGCGTCACTATGAGCGTCGCTATAAGCGTCGCTATGAGCGTCGCAAATTTCTTTGTAAATTTGCGACGCTCATAGCGACGCTTATAGCGACGCTCATAGCGACGCCGGCTGGGGTAAAAAAATAACCGAGCTCGCCCAAAAACTCAGATCTCAGATCTGAGTTTTTCGGCGCCCTCAAGCAAGGAGCAGGTAACGCTCTCCCTCTCTCTCTCTCTTTTTCTTCTCCACACACACACACACACACACACACACACACACGAGGAGAGGAAGGAGAGCCAGGTATGCTCCTTCCCTCTCCTCATTCTCATGTTCCCTTCCCCTCTTTCTCTCTCCCTCTCTCTCTCTCTCACACACACACACATACACACACACACACATAGTGTTTTTGAGAGAGAGAGAGAGAGAGAGAGAGAGAGAGAGAGAGAGAGTACAAACAAAAACAAAAACGCACACACACATACATAAACAAAGAATGCACACACACATTGAGAGAAAAAAAGAGAGAGAGAGCATGCATAAACAAAAAACGCACGCATTGAGAGAGGAAAAGAGAGAGAGAGAACATGCATAAACAAAAAACACACACATTGAGAGAGAAAAAGAGAGAGAAAACATGCATACGATCCAAAAAAACGCACACACATTGAGAGAGAAAGAGAGAGAAACTAATTTAATGTCGTAGGAAACTAATTAAAATTAAAAGACCTAAAGATCTAGCCGACGAGGAGTTGAACTCAAGACCTATTATTCAAGAGGGAAATGGAATAATCAATCTATCATACTTGGCATGGGTGATAGAAAGGTTATACCATTTATCTCTTTTTATTGGCACACACATCCACACACGCGCACACACACAAGAAGAAGAAAGTTATAACGTCGTAGGAAACTATCTTAAAAGACGTTAAAGATTAGGTTATATGTAGACTTACATTAAATTAGATTTAGGTTTATTTTTAACTAGATTTACGTTTATTTAAGCTAAATTTAGATTTACGTTATATTAGATTAGATTTAGGTCTCCATAGACTGCGATGCCTGCATGAAGCGGGTGAAGAATGCCCTCAATGGAATAAAGGGTATTGTTGCCTTCACTCATGGTGGGCTCCGTCGATCCAAAAGTACTGGTGAAATGTCTTCAGAAGATAGGGAAGAAGGTGGATCTTCAGGGCGGCAAGAGTCACTACATCCCCGACACAATGACCATCTAGACAACCTCTAGTCATTAGACTTATGTTAAATTAGATTTAGCTTTATTTTTAGTTAGATTTACGTTTATTTAGATTTACGCTTATTTACGTTAGATCGAGTCCACGCAAGAATTACTTACGGTTTAGGGTTTAGAGTTAGACGAACAGTGAAAAGATCTACTGTGAAAAGATGTTAAGATGAAGTGAAGTGCTACAGCTAGAGGAGAGGCAAAGGGGTTTTGTCCACTACATGCAGTATCATGTAGACGTGGGTGTGTAGATTTCTTGTACCCACAAATATAGGTATTGACCAATAAAGACGAGATTATAACCCGGTGGTTCTGATCTCCGTGCACCTCTAGACCGAGGTGTGCGGGGATTGGACATGACTAGAGAATGTGAGGTAGAGAGAGAGAGAGAGAGAGAGAGAGAGAGAGAGAGAGAGAGAGAGAGAGAGAGAGAGAGAGATAAGACGAAGAATGCCAATAGAATATTAAATTTGTTGTCCAGGTTATAAGTTTTTTATCCTCATTATGAGTAGCGACGAGGATGTGGGACCGTCCAACCGAAACACCTATCTCTCAACGAGGGTCTTATGTCCTTGTAATCAATGCAAGCATGCTGTGCGACGGACAAGACGTGTTTCTTTGCAGCACGTTCGCGAATTTGGCGAGTTCGATCCATCTATTATAGATCGAGTTGTTGCCAATTATAACTCATCGGACTCTGACGCTGGCCAACAAGCAGCAATCTTGCAACCCAATAGACGTGTTCGCAGGCGCTTTGGTCAAGCAGCATATGTGAGGCCACAAGAAGAAGCCTCTGACAGCTCGGGGGATGATCATGCAGAGCACATTCTCAACGAGGCAATGTTTGAGCCCGAGATTGATGAAATGATCGAGACGATCATGGATTCAGAAAGGCTTATCTATGATGATATGAAAAGTGAAGCCGATACGCCATTGTATAATGGAGCACGTATGTCTAGATTGAAAGCACTCCTGATTCTTCTCAACATGCACGCAAAGTTTGGATGGAGTGACACTAGCGTCACAACGCTTTTCAGGTGATCTATTACAATTAGTTTACTTTAATACTAGAACTCTAAATGTACAATGATCTGATAGATTTTTACACGACTGTATCATATTTTTATGTTGTGTAGATTGCTGAAAGAGCACATACTACCAGCTGACAATGTGATGCCAGATTCCCGAGATGAAGCAATAAAGATTTTGTGAAACTTGGGGATGGATTACAATTCTATCCACGCTTGTCCTAATGACTGCATTCTTTTCAGAGGGGAATACACAGACATGGAGAAGTGTCCGAAATGTGATTCCAAAAGATATCGAGTAGATCTCCACGGGACAAAAATTCCACAAAAGGTTTTGCGACATTTTCCTCTGCTTCCTCGCATCAAGCATTTCTTCGAATGTAAGTCCATGGCCGCCCTAGCATCATGGCATGAGGAGAATAAATCTTTGGATGGTGTGCTACGAATTCCTGCAGATTGCGCAGCCTGGAAACATATAGATGGAACATGGTCGGATTTTGCCAGGGAAGCTCGAAATTTGCGCTTAGGCCTCTGGCTATGGATGGCGTAAATCCATTTGGTCAAAGATCAACATCTTACAGTGTATGGCCCATTGTCATCGTCAACTACAACATTCCCCCGTGGTTGACTACGAAGAAGGGGCACCTATGGCTAAGCTTGATTGTGCCAGGGCGATATAAAGTGGGGAATATGGATGTGTATCTTCGTCCACTATTGGAAGAGCTACAACAATTGTGGATTGGCATAGAGGTGGTGGATATGAGCCGACACACAGGACGACGGAATGCTTTGATCAGAGGCATTCTAATGTGGACCATGCATGACTATCCCGGGCTAACAGAATGCTCAGGTGATCTATTGACACTCCTCACTCAGACACTGTAAATATTGTTTTTTCCCATAGTTGATCTATTATCATGTGTATACATGCAGGGCTTCAAACAAGCGGATATAGAGCATGTGTCACATGTGGACCTAGACTGAATGCACGTAGGGCACCCTCACTGAAGAAGCAAATCTACGAAGGTCATCAAGCGTATCTTCCAGAGAATCATGTGTTACGCGACGGCTTTTTGGGAAGAGAGCCACCAAGGATGTCTGCACAAGCATGGTTAGAGCAGAAGGAGATGTGCGATGACGGATTGCCTCCAGGGATGAAGAGACTATCTCTATGGTACGAGTTACCATACTGGCCCCGACTCATGATAAATCACTTGATCGATCCAATGCACATATTCAAGAATGTGGGTAATCTACTATGGGACCATTTGACCGGCAAGAAAGATACTTTGGGAGCCAGAGTTGACCTTAGAAATGTGGATCGTATGGAGCAATATTGGCCGCAAACAGCGTCTGATGGATCGATAAAACTCCCTAAAGCACCATGGATTTTCACAGGAGCCCAAGAACGCAAAGTAAAAGAGGCCATTCGATCTTTGCGGACGCCCACTGGCGTAATGCACTCGCTCCGAACGTGTTTTACTAAAGAAGGAAAGCTTACCGGTTTGAAGTCACACGATTGGCATAAAATGTGTCAGGTACGTTCATAGTGGTCTTTAATATCATTGCATAAAATGTGGACTTTAATATCATTGCTGCACATACTATACAGTTTATTTTACCGGTTGCCATTGAGGGATGTTTGTCTCTCTACATCCGTAACACAATCTACAAACTTGCAAAGCTGGTGCAATGGATCTCACAAAAGGAGATCAACGTAGACTCCATACCATTCGCCAAACTAAATGCTGCGGAGCTTGTGTGCATGTTTGAGAAACATTTTCCTACTACCATGCTAACCATTCAGGTGCATCTTCTTGTTCACATAGTTGATGAAGTGGAAATAGTTGGCACAGTTCATTCCAGATGGATGTTCTTCTTAAAGCGTTTCATGAAAACGCTTAAGGGATATGTGCATCAAAAGGCACGTCCGGAGGGTAGCATGGCAGAAGGTTGGTTGGTATCAGAGTCCCTAGTGTACATTGGAGAGTGGCTAGACGGATTTCATAAATCCCGGGACACGCTATGGCGAACCATAGATGATGAGCGCATATCTGGGATTGTCATGTGCAATCTCGGTGTTGAGAAGAAGATGACGGAAGATATAGAGGCTAAAATCAACCGATTTTGCATGCTTCACAATCCAGTGATGCAAAAGTGGATTTCACAATATGAGGATGCAAAGCAAGAGCGACAAAGGGCACGAATCGAGTGGAGACGGGGAAGACGACCACCGATGCACTATCCAGCGGTTTTGGAGAGCCTACCAACCTTCATGAGCTTAAGATGGTTGCACAACCAATTGAAAAGCGCACAACAATGCGGTGACGAAGTGACTGAAGAAGAGTGGGAGTACTCTCGGGGTTGCGCGACCAAGGTAAGTTTGCAATGTACGACTAGCAAGTGACTTTATTTATAAACGTTTGAACGGCCACTCATAATCTTTGTTCGTTGTAGTATAAGTCATACACAGTAGCATGGTGTAAAGGTCGACATTTTAGGGTGGAACGAATCGACAAAAACCGTTTTACTGAAGATTGTGGAATCATGGCAAAATTTGAACAGTCTAGTCGACGACGTTCCTCTGATGCAGATCCTGTGGTGGCGGAACTCACTTACTTCGGCACGCTGCAAGAGATTTTGAGGATCGATTACAGAGGATTTTTTGTCGACTTGTTCGACGTGCAATGGTTCAAGATAATCATGGAGGGTCGCAACGCTACTGTGCGTAGAGGAGAGTCTGGTTTTCTTGAGGTGGATTCTACTAAGAAATGGACTGACCTAAGAGACACTTTAGTACTACCCGAGCATTGTGAACAAGTAAGTATGTAAATAGTTAACATCCCCCTTTTACAAGTTATGTGCTTGAAAGCTCTCATGTAAGTTATGTGGCTCTGGCAGGTAATATTTCATCCTACAAAGTCTACATCAAACTGGTGGTACGTCATAGAGGTAGCCCCTCGTAGTGCAAGGACGTTTGAAGGCTACCATGTGCCAATCACAACGACATCAATGGAGGAGATCAGAGAAGATGCTCAATCAGAAGCCGCTGCGGTGGTGCCAGACGAGCATCAAGATCCTACTACTCTATATGGGGTGCATGCAGAGGAGCTAAAAAATGAAACAGAGGATATGTGTTTAAACGGAGAGCTCTATATAGATATAGGAAGTTATGCTGAGTTATGCGAGGATGAGAGAGAGATCTCTTAAAGCCACAAATATTGTATTTGAATAATTTTGCTCCGTGTTGTAAAAGCTCTAGCTCTCTAAGTACCTTCCATGGTGTATAACGCTCTTTTCTACTCGCGCTCACATCTTTTGATTGAAAATTCTGAGTTTTCGACTTGCCTCTTCTATCACTCGATTCATTGCGTCATTGTATTTATATGCGTCATTACGTCATTGTATTTAATGGTCTTTACGTCATTGTCTACTCTATTCATTCAATATTAAGTTTAAATATTCGTGTGTTTAATGTAGGTATGGATGATGAGGAGTTTCTTTCTTCTTTGTCACCGCAGCAGAGACAGTGGTACGTGGAGCGTCACCGCTCTGGAGCATCATCGCGCGTTCCTACACCATCCGCATCTCCCTCTCTTTCGGAGCATTCGGCGCGCTCCGAAGCTTCGGCGTCGACGAGACGAGCTTCACACTCGTCTAGACACCGGCGCTCTAGTGGTGGCGGTGGCGGTTGTTGTGGGGATTCCGCCACCGATGCCTCCACACCGCCTCGTGTTCGACCAGGCTGTTTACCCTCCCCTTCTTTGCCCGCCCCCACACTAGCCACAGCATCGCCATCTACGCCAGGTTTTGCACGGCTGACTGTTCCTAGAAGCTACACACCTCTACCTACTCCGCCAGGAGCCACCCCACTCGACACTCCTCGCTTCGGGGCCCAGACGCCGGTGGAGACACCTGACGTCCGTACCCCCATCGACACGCCGCTAGAGACCCCTGCCGGGACACCCAGGTTCACGCGTCACCGCCCAGAGGGCTTGCCTTACTCCATCGACATCAGCGGCGGCATCATCATGGATGATGACGGCAAGAAGGTGATCTCGCGCATGCGTGGTCTTTGCTCTCAGCTGTTTAGACACTACATACTAAACAAATGGAGTGAAGTACCAAGTGATTTAAAAAACAGAGTCATCAGCATACTTCATGATGAGTTTCCCGTTCCAACACGGGATCAGCGCTTCAATGAAGACCTGATGAAGATTCGAATGCGCGAATACTGCAAACACAAGCGTTCCGAAGTGCAAAAAGCAATCAAGAATGGGTGGAACAGGCCAGATTGGCTGGCCAAAGAAGATTGGAAGAATGCGAAGAAAGCAGCGCGCGAGAATCCCGACAAGTGGAAGCAACAAAAGGATGCAGCCAGAGCGCGAGTAGATGCAGGGAGCTCGCACCACTTGGGGAGCGGTGGATGGGCATCATTTGAGGCCGATTTTGTAAGTCTTTTCACATTGCTCTTTATGCATGTTCGATAGTTTAGGGTTTATGAGTTTTTTAGTTCTAACATAATGAAATCTTTGTATGTTTTGACAGTGGTCGATGACAGGACGTGATCCCACACCGTACGAGCGCGAGTACGCAGGCAGGAAGGGCTTAAACGCCCTGATGGACATTCTCAGTTCTCGCGGCGGCATGGTTAGTATTAGGGTTTACTCTTTTTTATTTTTTGTATTGTTTTATAAATGTCGTTATATGTTTATACTTACTGAAAGCTGTCTTATTGTCTTTTTTTGCAGAATCCGACAGATACGCCGCTTGGACGCGATGAGACGTCTGACTAGACGACGTCAGTTTAGCCGTAGTTAGATAGCAGTAGTTTAGGGTTTCTCATAGGTTATGTATCATGAGACGGATTTTATACGTCTTTTTGAACCATGTATATTATGACATTTGTCACCGCAGTTCCTTTTGCCAATCAATTCTTTATGCCTATGATGTTGTACAATTGTCATTATTACATTTGCCAATCAATTCATTTTGCCTCTGATGTGTACAATTGTCAATTTTGCAAACAATCCATCTTGTGGGTGACTATTTTGGGTCTATTATCTATCTTTGCACTTTTTTTAAAAAGTGAATCAAGTACAATATAGTTGATGGGTGGCAAGGCATTCAATGCCCTGTCACCAAAAAAAAATTCTCTCGGGCGTCGCTATAAGCGTCGCTATTTATGGCTCTGGAGCGTCGCTATGAGCGTCGCTATAGTCTTCTGTGTAACCGTCGCTATATGCGTCGATATAGCCGTCGCTATATGCGTCGCTATAAGTGTCTCTATATAGCGACACATATAGCGATGCATATAGCGATGTCTATATCGACGCATATAGCGACGCTCGTAGCGACGGTTTTAGCGACGCCGGGGGTTATAAAAACCCAATGTATTTCCGTCGCTAACAGCGTCACAAGAGCACACAACCTCTTGTAGTGACATACATTGTGCCGGGTGAGCTGATCAGGAAAGTGATTTATGGGTCATTGCATGCCAAGGGAAGATGGCCTGACCCTCTGTCACAAAATGACTGGCTAAGGCTCAAGGAAGATAAGGAAGAGGAATGGCCCAAAGCACCAAGGGTGGCAACACGTTTGAAACGCCGGCTAGAGACCGTGCAAGAAGAGCAGCCAGAGTTGAAGAAAGGAAAGAAAGAGAGTGTCCAAGTGCCGGTCAAAGAGACGAAATCACAGAAAGCGGCACGGTTAGAGCGGTTGATGGAAAGTTTCAGAGCCGAAAGAGCCCTCAAGGGGGATTTGAGCGAGCTATGGAAGCCGTCACTAGAAGCAATGTCGGGATCATCCCGAAGGGTGCACAGAGACAGATTTGAAGACTATATTAAGAATTTTGAGATTCTGGATGCCAATGTGGAAAATATCCCACATGTACCATTTACAGAAGCAAAAGTGGAGGAAGTCCGATGGCAACTGCTAGAAGAGCAAGAAGGCCAAGAGAGAGAGAGAGGAAGACAAAGGCGGATAGGGATTTCAAGAAAAAAGCCGGAAACTCCACTATCTAGCCCTGAGTCCAGCCCACCGCCATCACTACCTCCTCATAGCCCTCCACAAACTCAGTAGAAGGAGGAGCTAGACAAACCGGAAGATGAAGAAGAGTCAAGGCAAGAACAAAGCCAATAACAAGAGCAAAAAAAAGAAGCTAAGCCCAAAAGTGAGTAGCCAGAGCCAAATAAAGCAAGGTATAACACATTTCTAGACCTACTAGCTGCTCGATATTCAAAAGAAGAGGCTGCCACAGTCGCATATGACTTGGCAAGCACAGGGCCCAAAGAGCAGATGCAGAGCCTGCGGTTAGTGGAGCTAAAAGAAATGGCCACTGATACAGTGGACCTACAGTCACCCACCAATGATTGGGATGTGGTGATGACCAAGCTAACCAGGCTAAGGGCACAATCATTGGCCATAGAAAGTGAAATGGCTACTCTCAAAGCCACTGAAGTGCAAATCGTCTGAAGTCGACACTTTACAAAAACAAAGCCAAAGGCATATAGAGATATAAGTAGAGCTGCAAGCCAGTCTAGCGAATGCATTGCAAAGATGCCAAGAGATGGAAAGAGAGAATCAGGCGGCAGCTCAAAGACTACAAGGCGCCAAAGAAGAATATAGAAAACTCAGCAAGTCATTGACAGATGCAGAGAGGGAAAGGGATAACCTAACCCTACAACTTGCTGAAGAGTCCAAGGAAGTGGAGGCCATGCAGAATGCCAAAGAGAAGGCAGAAATAGAGCAGGAGGCTAGCCAGGATGAGGTCATTGAGCTCAAGGACCAGATTAAAGTTACAGAACAAACCATCCAGCAGCTATGGGCATCTTTTTCCAGAGTCAGAGCTACTAGCTCGACTCACACCACTCCAAAGAGTCACATTTATGAAGAACAAATGAAAGAGCTCCAGAAGGAGTTGACCTTAGAGAAGAAGCAAAGGCTGATGATGGCCAAGGGGTCAGTGGTCATGAAAATCCGCATGGAAGAAGAGCACAAGGCAATGCAAGATGAGCTAGAAACCATCAAGAGAAAGCTCGAGGAGGCAAAGAAGATAAATGTTGACTTGAACGACCTCCTTGTGAATATGGGAGAGCAAGCTGAAGCAGAAAAGCAAAAATTCCAAAAGCAAATAGAAGAGATGAGAGGCCAGTAGACAGAAGAACAGTTCAGCATTGGGCCAAAAGCCATGGAAGGAATAGACCTAGAGAATGTGGCAGATCCTGTGGACACACCCATGCAAGAGGAAATCCTTGTAGGACCCTCTCAAGAGCCACAAAATCTGACACAACAAGAAGAAGAGAAGCTGCAAAAGGCCATAGAAGCGGAAATCAGAGAAACGGCCAAAGAAGCCTTGGAATGGGAGCAGAGGGTGTTTAAATCAATGACGATTCAGAAGATAGTTGCCAGCAACCTTCAGCGTGAATGGCTACAGCCCTCTCTCCCATATCCTTTGCTAAAGTACGAAGCCACTACAATCAACAAGAGAATCAAAGAAGAGCCAACCACTGTACACAACAGACATCTCCAAGCATGAAGGGGTAAAGTTGATAGTCGACTCCCAGCCCAAGTGGAGAAAGGCATGGCTAGCGAAGTATCCAGAGTATCTAATCCATTTGGTAGAGGCACCAAAAGTCATAAGAGATAACCTAAGTTTCTTTCGTCTACCAAGGATACAAACGTGGAAGGCCCAGGAGCTATTGCAAAGAAGCCAACCCACTTGGCTAAACTATCCGAAGCTGCCAAGCTTGAAGGCAAGCGAGAGAATAAGTGTTCAATACATGGTGAAAACTCTAACGGGCGCCATCAAGTTGTTCACTGGCTCGCCTGACCTCTCTTGCATTATGATGAGAAAGATTTGCAAAACCTTTTTGGTAGTCTTCGAGACATTCAAACCAGGCCAGGCGACAGACAATATCTTCTTCTTTCAAGATACATACATATGTGCATACGATTTGTCTGGTTAGCCTTCCAAGGAGGTGATACATGCATTGTATCAAAGGATCATGTTTTTGCCATCCTATCACTTCCAGGCCTTTGAAGAAGCTTTCTACACAGGCTTCTTCACAATCAGCTCTGACATATTTGGCCCAACACTACTGGCTCAACATGCAAGATATGAGTCATCGCTCAAGATGCGAGAAACCCTAAGATGAGGAAGCATCTCAACAGCCATGTCGGGGATGACATGAGCAAGGAGGGGGGGAGTGTTAGAATCTGGACACACCCTATGGAAAATGGCTGCTCGACAGATTATTATTTTTTGTAATAATTCATTTATTGAGAAAAACCCGACATTTCACCTCGTAAATATTGGGGCTTACAGAAGTTTCCAGATTGTATCCCAATTTTGACATTTAGATTGAGTAGATGGTTAAATTGGAACATTAGGGTTTGAGAATTGTAAGCTATTTATACCACTTTTTGACCTTAATGAAAAACCTTTTGTCATTTTAAAAAGTTTGAAGTCTGTGAGTGAGCGTACTGTGTACGAGAGAGAGTGAGAGCTTCATCTTGATGCTACATGCGCACCGGTGGTTGGAATCGAGTGCGGAGAAGTGTAGCGTGTTGCCCTCGATGAGAGCTACACGCCAATATCTACATTGCGCACGTACGGTCTGGTTTTGCGAGCTCCATCTACGAGCTTCATCTGGTGATTCGGTGAGCATACGTTGTTCGATTTTGCATTACAACATATCCACACGTTCGCATTGAGTAGAGCTACACATTAGGCACTTTAGATTTCGGAAACGAAGGCCTGCAAATTTCAGTCAGACATCCTACGTGATTTTGCACCAGGTGTTTTGGGTTGGGATTTTGGTTCATAGACCTTAGGGAGAGCGACCTATTGGTGTTAGTAGGGTCTCCTTCAAGTTCTGTGGTGTTTCGAGATTGTTTGATGGGTATTTAGCTCTAGAAAGTGTTGTAGGAAGTTTCCTCTTATGCACTCCTGAAGGCTGTAGCTTCGACATTGGGTAGAGACCTCTGTAGGAATTAGTTAGGAGTCGGTCGAGTGTAGGTTGACACCCTATGCTTGCTTCCATGTGCCTGCGGGTCGAGCTTCGTCCTTAGCTAACAAATCTTGTTAGGTGAGTTCTCGCTGTGCTGACGTCTGTCGCGGCGTATCCGTCCAACAAAAAGCCTTTTGGAGGGGGGACCGGCTCCACATAAATCCGATCCTCAACTGTTGTCAAGTTCTCTAATTCTGTCTCTTGCAAAGTATTGTTCATTCCAAGCTAATTTAGTATAATGGTTGTGTTGCTACCTCTAATCAAGTTCTCTCTCTGTTTTCTCAAAGTATTCTCGTAAAAATTCTCACTACAATTTTTTAAATTCGGTTATTCTCAATGTTCATAATATAATTATTACATTGGTATCAGAGCTATTGATTTCTCTTTTCCTTCTTAAGAAGAGAGGTACTTATGTTGTCCATGAAAGGTTGGACCTGCTCATTGCAAGAGGGTAAGTGGGATAGGATCTATTATCTTGGTTGAAAAGGACTTAGTTTGAGGTACACCATTAGGAACTATAGACTTAATAATGGAGTCTCTTGGGGCTTGCCTTTGTCTTAACCATTATTGATCTACTAGCAAGTTGAATAGGAACCATGAAATGTTAGACCCTCTCCACTACTCTTTGCAATGAACAATGGGTGTGGCTACTTGAAAGCTAATTTTCAATGGTAAAGAAGAGTAGAAACTGAGGTTTTTGAGGGTACCAACGCACAAAGTAGCATATACATAAATTTTATTAGCATGACTGACAATAATAAAGACAATAGAATGAATATTGACAACTTTGATTTTGCACATGAAGGTGCTACTGATGACCCAATGTTTGTAAACTATCTTGTTACTAGGTTGCAAGAAGCTATGGAAAACCCTACCTTGCAAGGCAAAGTTACCCGACCTTGCAAGCAGAAATTACCCAACAACTTCGTGCTTATGGGATTTCCCTACCTCTCCAAGAAGAGATAGAACTTATGAAGCCTCTTGTTGAGACTTCCAAAAGAAGACTATCTCCCATAAGAGAAGAGGAGGAATCTAATGAACGAGAAAGAAGTGAATCTTTGAATTCCTCTGAAGATGTGGCTCCACAAAGACGGTGGTCTTGATGATCCCCAACTCCTCGCAGGAGCAAAAGATAATCCTATAGTCCTTCTCCTCGTCACTCCTAAAGGGAAGAGAGGAAACAAAGGAAGAAAAAGGCGAGAAAGAGGTCACACTCTTCTCCTTCTTCATCACCTTCCTCCTCTTCTGATGAAAGCAGATACTATTCTCCTAGAGAATACAAGAGGAGAGGACATCAAAAATCCTATCCTGTTTGGAAAAGGTCCCACAAGCTTAAGAAGTTCAAAGAAAGAGAAAAGAGTGTCTCTTTTTTCACCTATGATGGCACCATTGGTGCTCTTGACAAAGTATTTAACTTCATCCAACAATTCAATGGGGCCTTTGGAGATGAGGGCTTCAATGAATCCTCCAAGCTACGTCATGTAGGTATACACTATCAAAAATCTACTCGTCAATGGTGGGCTAGCCTTCGTAGAAATGACAAATCTCCAAAAACATGGAAGACTCTATGAGTTTCCATCATGAAGCAATACTTTGCAAGAGACACCAAAGATAAAGTGCTCACCGAATGGTGGAGTTTGAAGCTACTCTCCAACGAGTCTATCCACAAATATGTTGACAAGCTTTGGGATTTATATCTCAAAGCAATATTCTTTCAAAAGATAAGACTTTGTCGAGAAAAAGCAACAATTTTGTGTGGGATTACCTGAAGAAATGGCTGAGTATGTCAACTCCCAATGGCCTGGTTCTATTACCAAATTCATCAACCACACTATGGTTGTATCTTGTATCAATTTCAAACAAGGGGCTAAAAGGAATTCCAAGACCATGGAAAACAAGATCATAATGATGCAAAGGGGAAGAACAATGCTCAAAATTCTTCCCAAGGCAATTCCAACAACAACAACAACAACAATAACAAGACCAAGGAGAAAGGAGTTTACAAAGATAAAAACAAACTCTCTCTTGAAGAGCTAGAGGATTTTCACAAAGATCACAAATGCTTTAAGTGTGGGGAGCAAGGACATGGCTATTGTTTTTGCCCCAAAAGAAATGCCCGCAATGAGATTCCTAGAGCTTCCACGATAAAAGCTCCAAAAGAGGATGCTCATTGCAAAGGATCATCCCTTTTGTATGCTTAGGGAAAGGTGAGGGAGCATTATGCCTTCATCCTTTTTGACCCTGGCTCTACTCACAACTTCATATAAACAAAGTTGGCCACTAAGCTGGGCATTCAATCTTTTGAGATGGGAGTACTGATGGAGCTTTGAAAGGATAGCAAGCCTCCATTACTCCCTTGATTGGGAAGGTGCGGCTTCATGTCCAAAGCTACATTGACAAAGAAGACTTTTTCATCTCTCCTCTCCAACATGACGATGTTATCCTAGGGGCACCATGGTTCAATCGCATGGCTCCCAACATGAAGTTCCTTGAAAGGAGAATCTACTTCACCTACAGGAAAAAGATCATGTATATAAATGCTAATGAGTCCGTTCGTACTATACCAATTGTAAATTCACCTACTTTTGATAAGTCAATGAAAAGCTCAATTTCCTAGTACATGATTTTTGTCAAAGAGTGTCTAAATGATGCTAATGTTTTAACAAAAAAAAGTGGTAGGAATCAAGAAGAATTAAAGTTGTCTTGTTTTCTGAATAGATTCCAAGCTGTATTTATCGATGACATCCCTATGGAGCTACCTCCAAAACGAGGGGATGATGACCATAAGATAGAGCTTCTACCTGGGAGCTCACCGCCTAATAAACCTCCTTATATATTTTCTCAAGATCAACAAGTAGAGATTATGAGGCAGGTTCATGAGATGATAGACAAGGGGATGGTGAGTCTAGCTCCTCTCGCTTTTGTTCCCGAGTCCTTTTAGTGCAAAAGAAAGATGGCACATACCACATGTGTGTGGACTATCAAGCACTAAACTGTATCACTATCAAAAACAGGTTTCCCGTACCCTCGAGGGGTGCACTATGTAATCATGTTAATGTATAACGTGAGTTCAAAAAGGAGGGGGTTTAAAATGCAAAAAGTTTAGGCAATTTAACAAAGATACATTGAATAAGCTATTTTTATATTCAATTTTGAAAAAAAATCCTAAAATATGGGGTCATTTTATTCATTCAGACATGTTAAAAGAGGGGTTTTTTTAATATCCCACAAACACATGTTATATAAGGGGATACTGACCGGTGAACCCTCTGAGCCCGTACCACGGGTAGAAGATCTGTTTTATAAGCTACAAGGTTCAGCCTACTTCAGTAGGATTGACCTTTAAAGTGGCTATCATCAAATAAGGATAGTGAATGAAGATATTGTAAAGACCGCGTTTCATACAACATTTGGTCTTTATAAATATCTTATCATGCCTATTGATTTGACAAATGCTCCAGCCACGTTCAACCGTCTAATGGAGAAAATCTTTAGACCCTACCGCAAGTTCACTCGAGTGTTCTATGTGGAGGAGCATAAGCAACACCTCCAGGTAGTTTTTCAAGATATGAGGGAGAATAAACTTTTCATTAACCAAAAGAAGAGTGAATGTTTCCTCCAAATATTTAATACTTAGGTCATATTTTTACTCAAGATCATATCCGTATGGATCCAACCAAGATTGAGGTAATAAAAGGAGGCCTAACCCAAGGAGTCTACATGAGCTATGAAGCTTTATTGGTATGTGTGCATACTATAGATTCTTCATAGATAAATTCTCCTAAATAGCGGGACCAATACATGACTTGACCAAGAAAAATGTTTACATATGGACTGCTAAAGAGCAAAGTGCTTTTGAAAAGCTTAAAGAAAATCTTACCTCTCAACCCATTCTTACACTACTGGATCTCTCAAAACCATTTGAGGTCCAATGTGATACTTGTGGAGATTGCCTTGGAGTAGTTTTTCTTCAAGAAGGGCATGCCATAGCCTATGAGAGTCGAAGACTCAATTCCAACAAGCGAGTATTGGACATCTACGAGAAGGAGCTACTAGCTATACTACATGCCCTTGACACATGGAAGCACTATCTTTTGGGGACTCCATTCATCCTATGCACAGATCACCAAAGTCTTAAGTAATTCATGATGCAAACCAAGCTCTCTAACAAACAAATGAGGTGGGAAAATTTTCTTTCGCAATTCAGTTTTCATATTTCTCACATAGCACAATCAAGTAGCCCATGCACTATCACAATGGCCAAGAGCCAATGCGGTGTCCATAGCAACTCACAACAATGATCTATCTTCTACGATGGATGAGTATGCTACTAACCCTGACCTTAAAGATGTAATTTCAGCCCTTGCCTTAGGGAGTAAAGAATAACCATTCACCTTGCAGTATGGTTATCTTCTCCATGGAAATAGGCTATGTTTTACACACTTGCTTCATGAGAAAGTGATGTATGAATCCCATGATCCTCCCCATGTGGGGCATCGAGGGATTCAACCTACCCTTTGCGGAGTAGAGATGTATTTCTATTGGCCTACCATGAAGATGGACATACAAGACTATGTGTCAAAATGTGTGGTATGCCAAAAGACAGAGTATGATAGAGGGAAGCAACCTAGATTGCTCCAGACTTTGCCAATTCCCAATTCACCATGGGAGAGCATAGCCATGGATTTTATCTTTGGATTGCCCAAGTCCACCATCCATTGGAATATGGGAATATGGACAATAGTAGACAAGTTTAGTAAACAAGCATATTTTATATTTGTCAAAAAAACTATTAAGGCACACCAAAGGGGAACCCTCTTCATATCACAAATTCTTAAACACCATGGCTAACCAACATCAATAGTGTCGGATAGAGATCCTTGATCGACCAATTATTTTGGGAAGGGTCTCTTTGAGAATCTAGCTACTAGGCTCAATTTCTATTTGGCCTATCACCCACAAATAGATGGCCAAAGTGAAATAGCCAGCCTTAAGATTCTAGATCTACTTAAGACCTATGTTACCAAAGTAGATCAATTTTCACAGTGTCAAAAGTACCTACCTCTTGTAGAGTATGCGTACAATAACATCGTCCATAATACTACAGGGAAGACACCTTTTAAAATCATTGAAGGAAGACCTAAAAGTCCCTTGCTACTTAAGGTACATGGGAAGGTCTTCGTTTTGCTGATGAGAATAGCTAAGACCTAAAATAATCTTTCCAAAAGATTAAGGAGGCTATATCCATCTCACAAAGAGGCAAAAGGCTACTTCTAACAAGCACAAAAGAGCCTATTTCAAGGAAAATGATTGGGTCCTACTCAAATTTCCCAAGACTCAATTGAAAAAAACTATGCGCAAAAATCCTATGAACCACCAAAAGTATTATGCTAAAATAGCAAAAAGATACTATGGTCCTTTTCAAATCATAAAACCAATCAATGAGATGGCCTATCAACTCAAGTTGCCCACCCATTCGCTCATTCATAATTCTTTTCATGTGGGCCTACTTAAGTCTTACAAAGGAGAGACATCACAAGAACCAATCATTAAGGACCCGCCCAAGATCGAAGATCAAGAAGAGGTGCTTCAGCCCAAATTGATTCTTTGACATGAAGACAAGGTACTAAGACATGGTAAGATCATCCGATGATATCTTATAAAGTTCAAAAACTATCCTTTTGAAGATGCTAGATGGATGCAAGGAACACAGCTTAAGGATAGTATGAACCTTGTCAATGCTTACAATGCTACATTAGAGTAAGAAAATATAAATACTTTTTAAAATGAGAAAATGTTTTCATCTTATAAGACTAGTTCTCTTATGGTGCACAAATTTAAGTAGTGTCCATGATTACTATCATGTTTGTGATTACAACGGCTCTCAAACATCGGGTAGAATTTGTCACTTTACTCTGTGAGTATGAAATGGACTCAAGAGAAGACATGCTTGTGGTAGCTAACTCTCCCAAGCCCCAAATGGATTAGTTGTCCATTTTGGAATGATGTCATAGGGTAAAAAGGGATCCTCTACCCGCTAAGGAACATAGACTTATGACTAAGGCTTTATCTTCTCTACCCCATAGTCAAGGACGACTATGATCTCAAGAGAGAGGTAATGTCATAAAATTTGATATCTAACTAACCCAAATGATTTTATCATATTGAACTGATATTTTAATGTGGGAGAATAAACGGGAACAAGAGCTAGAATATAGACATGTGCTTTTAGATTTGTCTTAGCACAGGACCAAAGGCAATAGGTACAAATGGGAGATGGTCTAGAAAAGAGCAATAACCAGCTAATGGATCTATAGGGTTAGCTTTATTAAAGACCTCCAAAGGTTATTGTTAGAAGTCCTTAGACTCAAGACCTTAGAGTATGTTAGACCTTAGACAAGCTAAGCATGTGCTTGAGGTGCTTATCATGCTTGAGCTGATTAAGGGGCTTGAGGTTTTGATCGTGCTTGAGCTGACTAAGGTGCTTGAGGTTCTTGTCGTGCTTGATGACTAAGGTGCTTAAGGTGCTTGTCATGCTTTATGAATAAGGTGTTGAGCTTATATGTGAAGCTACTCAATATATGGCTCCTCTATATATGGCACCCAGGTCCCCTCTATATATACATCATCTCATGTGTGTATTCTACACACTTTGGGGTTCTATTTCTGTGCTCTCTCTTTCTCTCTCAACATGGTATCAAAGCAGTATGTTTTTGTTTTTGATTTCTCTGCTAATTAAAAATGATTTGCACAAACTACCTAAGTGAGAGACTAGAATCGATGTTGTCTACAACTTTGCAGAAGGAAGTTTTTTCAAATTCTTCACCGATTTTGAGTTATCGTTCGCGGACTGCGTACATGCCTGAAAAGCATGTTCCGCTTTTTGTTTTTGATTTCTCTGCTAATTGAAAACGATTTTGCAGAAACTGCGCGCTTAAGAATTTGGAATCGATGTGGTCTACAACTTTGCAGAAGGAAGTTTTTTCAAATTCTTCAACGATTTTGAGTTATCGTTCGCGGACTGCGTATATGCCTGAAAAGCATGTTCCGCTTTTTGTTTTTGATTTCTTTGAGTTATCGTTCGCGGACTGCGTATATGCCTGAAAAGCATGTTACTCTTTTTGTTTTCTATTTCTCTGCTAATTGAAAATGATTTTGCAGAAACTACTCGCATGAGAGACCGGAATCAATGTGGTCTACAACTTTGCAGAAGAAAGTTTTTTCAAATTCTTCACCGATTTTGAGTTATCGTTCGCGGACTGCGTACATGCTTGAAAAGCATGTTCCGCTTTTTGTTTTTGATTTTTCTGCTAATTGAAAACGATATTGCAGAAACTACCCGCATGAGGGACTGGAATCGATGTGGTCTACAACTTTGCAGAAGGAAAATTTTTCAAATTCTACACCGATTTTGAGTTATCGTTCGCGGACTGCGTACATACCCGAAAAGCAACTTCCGCTTTTTGTTTTTAAGTTTTCTCCTGATTGAAAATGATTTTGCAAAAACTACCCGCTTGAAGAGACCGGAATCGATGTGATCTACAACTTTGCAGAAGGAAGTTTTTTCAAATTCTGCACCGATTTTGAGTTATCGTTCGTGGACTGCATACATACGTGAAAAGCAAGTTTCGTTTTATGTTTTGTTTTTTCTGCTAATTGAAAACGATTTGCAGAAACTACCCGCGTGAGGGATCGGAATCGATGTGGTCTACAACTTTGCAGAAGAAACTAGGCAATGCAGGCATCGAAATCGATGAGAAACTATTCGCTTGAGCCATCGGAATTGATGCGGTCTATAACTTTGCAGAAGAAAGTTTCTATAAATTCTGCACCGATTTTGGGTTATCGTTCGCGGACTCTGAATATGTTTGAAAAACAAAATTTTACTTTTTTCTTTTGATTTTTCTCATAATTGAAAACTTCTCAATTATATTTTTTCTTCGTCAATCATATATTTGTTACTGACGTAACTTTGGTGCAGAAGCCAATTACATATCGTTCCGATTCAATCGAGCAGTTGATGATCGTCCAAATTCTATCGAGCTACTGTTGGTACATGATCTTTTGTTATATGATATACTCGTTCATTGATTCTCGTATAATTATTCTTTTAGAGATATAGTTTCGTCGTTTTATTGATAATTTCTCGTTGATACCATAGTGGTTTTGATGGTACCATGATGATGTTTTGTTAGTACTTTGGTCATGGTGATTTTTGTTGATACCATGATGATATTTCATTGATACCATGGTTATTCTCGGTGATGCCATGATGATGTTTCGTTGATACCATGGTTATTCTCGGTGATTCCATGATGATATTTCGTTAATTCCATGGTGATTTTTGTTGATACCATGATGCTATTTCGTTGATACCATGGTTATTCTCGATGATACCATGATGTTGTTTCGTTGATACAATGGTTATTCTTAGTGATACCATGATGTTGTTCGTTGATACCATGGTTATTCTCGGTGATGCCATGATGTTGTTTCGTTGATACAATGATTATTTTCGGTGATATCATGATGCTTTTTGTTGATACCATGATGATTTATTCATTTTTATTGATACAATGATGATGTTTTGTTAATACTTTGATGATATTCATTGATCACTACGTTGATAAATGTTGTTTTATGTAGTATATAAACATATCATTTGCATCACGTAATCACGTATCTTGTACTTTTATGTTCATACTCTATGTACCATATGTTTTCGTGCGTATATATGTCGTCAAAAGAGTGGCGTCGCGAACCATCTCTTATGGCATTGTGAACGTAAATTAATTCACTAACGATGCTAATAATTTTCATGACTATGTTTTTTTTTTGAGTCTATGATCTATGTAGGATTCATCAAAGAATTGATTTTATGAAGACAAACTTGGTGACAATCAAAGATTTATGAAGATATGTTTGGTGATGTCATATTGATGACAACATGAAGATATGTTTGGTGATACGATAGTGATGACAAGCTACATAGCAGATTCATGGAGACTCTTCTGATTACGAGCTAATCGATAGCCTTTACACCTCTTTATTGAACCTTTGTATTCATTATTGTATTTGATAGGATAGGAGTAATGTAACTCCTCATAAAACATTCATTGTAAAAGGAGTGATTTAGCTCCTCATAAAATATTCATTGTAAAAGGAGTGATGTAGCTCCTCATGAACATTTGTATATTCAATGATTTTTATAATATAACGGTGGGTGTATATAGAGCTGTGGGTTTTTCCCTTGATCCCCCAAGGGTTTTTTCATCCACAGTTAGGGACCCTTATTTGAACGGGGGTGTTGAGCTTATATGTGAAGCTACTCAATATATGGCTTCTCTATATATGGCACCCAGGTCCCCTCTATATATACATCATCTCATGTGTGTATTCTACACACTTTGGGGTTCTATTTTTGTGCTCTCTCTTTCTCTCTCAACATAAGGTGCTTGAGGGGCTTCATGAATAAGGTGATTAAGGGGTGAGGTGTTCCAAAGTCAACAAGATCCCTACACAAGGGGGGGTGAGCCCTACAAGTAGGGGAATGAGAGAGAACACACACACACTCACTCAAGGCAATCCCAAGACCTAAGAGGAAACAAGGAAACATGTCAAGCACCTACACATGCTGCCCTCATGTAGTGCCTAAAGACTATCGGTTGACTTCTAAAGGGGTCCAATGAGAATTTAGTTTATTTAATTAATTGTTTAAGCATTTTTCAAGCCCTCTCTCTCAAAGGGTAAAGGAGGACTCTTGTCCAAATGCTACCATGGCTGCTTGATATGTCTAATGCATGTGATTGTCTAGTCTAGAGAAGGTCCAATCAACTTCAAGCATGAGCTAGGAAGAGGGGTCAATCCAAGTAAGGAGAGGGGTAGCTTGACCATATACTCTCTCTCTCTCCCTCTCTCTCTCTCTCTCTCTCACACACACACACACACACACACACATTCTCATGGTGTGTTGAGAAAGAATTCCATCTCCTTCTCCAAGCTTGAGAAGTTGAGAGCCTACACCAACAACCCTTGGCTATGGAATGCAAATCCAACCAAGAGCCATGCTCCAAAGTGCAAGCTTGCCATCTTCTTCATCTCCATTACTATGCTACTATGCTATGCTAAGCTAAAACAATAATACAAGTGAGGATATTATTTCTTTCTCGTAAGAATAATTCTTCTTCCTCTTCCCTGCCCTCATTCCCTGCTAGCTCTCTCCCTCTTGAAGGTGTTTGAGGTCTTGGGAGTGAGAGCCGGAACAAGTTAATGCTTTCATTAGATTAAGTTATGGGCATAATTGTGGTGCATGAAGCTCTCTATCTTCATTGCACCATCAAGGTCTCAAGGAACACAAAACTTGTATTGTACCAAGTCTCTCTTTATGGGAGAATCTATAATACAAAAGCCTTTTTTTTGGGGGGGGGGGGGGGGGGGGGGGGGGGGGGAACGGCTCCACATAAGTCCGGTCCTCAACTATTGTCAAGTTCTCTAATTCTCTCTCTTGCAAAGTATTGTTCATGCCAAGCTTATCAGGTATAATGGTTATGTTGCTACCTCTAATCAAGTTCTCTCTCTATTTTCTCAACGTATTCTCATAAAAATACTACAATTTTTAAAATTTTTCTATTCTCAATGTTCATAGTCCAATTACATTATACAGAGAAAATGCAAGACTACAACAACAAATGGACAACCTCCATGAAGATAAGAAAAACCTACAAGATGCACTGGAATGGGTAAAAAGAGAAGCAAAAGGTTTCTACCAAGCTCTACGAGATCTAGTTGCAGCCAATAGTGAGATCCAAGTGGACCGACAACAATTGGAAGAAGACCTGGCAGAAGAGCAATAGAGGTGCACAGTGTTAAGTGATTCTTATGATGTTGTGAAACATACGCTCTCAAATCTAAGATGTACTAGCTACAAAGTCAACTTCTCAAACACCAACAAGCCTAATAGAAGAAATCAAGGCTCTAAAGGTGGAGCTTGCACATGAAAAATATGAAAGGAAAGTGATGACAACCAGCCATATGGCCATTTAGAATCAAAAGGATCTAGAAATGAGAGAGTTGAAGGAACAAATAGCCAAAGCACAAGCTGGTCTCACTAGCCAAGTTGACAAACATGCACATGAGTCACATAGTAAAGATTTGGGAATAAGTGCCATCAAATCTAAATCTCTAGTACCTGCTCAAAAAGCAACTCCAGCAACCACAAAGCCTAAAATAGTAAAGTTTTCCCCATTGAACATACCCACTACATCTACAAGGGGTGGGATACTTGAGTTTGAAGAAGATACAAAGGTGATAAATGCTCGTGAACAAGCTAAAGAAGTGGATTGCAGACATTCCAAACAACTCTCACAAAGACTTTATTCTATACGAGCTCAAAGTGCTGGAATTTGCAGCCTTGCTTTTGATCAAGCCAAATAAAGTGGTAAAAAACGTTGGCCACAAAATGATTTCATTGCCACTAATGAAACAAGAAGCATTGCTATGGAAGAAGAAGCTCTTCATCATGAGGTAGCAAACCCTTTCTTGCTGATTAGTACCTATTTTTGTCCATAGAAGATTTCCTACACATGTGAAAAAATTTCAAGGAGTGGCTTATGTGCCAATATCACCACACTCCTACAAAGGCAAAACAAGCAAACCAAGGTCTCATTTTGCATCTTCATTAAATATATTGAGCAATGTTGACTCAAGCAAAATTGGCTTTGCTACAACACAGTTGACCAAGTGCTTGCAATTCTAGAAAACCAACCGCTGTAGCAAAAGAAGTGGTTTGAGAAAAAGCCACAAGATGAAACCACCTACAGGAGGTCCCCTCAATATCTCTGGAATGACCTGCCGTAGTATCCAATTCCTCAATGACAATCCTAGGATAGCTACTACACATGGAGAAGCCGCCAAGCCTTAGTGCTTAATTACCCCATGCTCTCAAAGCCAATGAATAACTACAAGCCAACAGATCCATACATAGTGCACACCATGTAGGTGTTCATCACTCAAATGTGAGGTTTTCCAGATCTATCATTCCAAATTCTCACAAAAAATACCAAGATAATCATCGCCTGCAAGCGTTTGAATACATTGAAGCTTTAGAGCATCCATGAAAAGTTTCTTAGAGGGCACCCAATGAATTACATGGAATTTGGAAAAAGAAGTCCTTAATAGAAATATCATTATGGGAATGTATACATGGCTCATGTTTTTGCCCTCGCAGTACATGCAAACCTTTGAAGAGGAATTCATTATTGAAATCTTTGAAATGGACTCCACCATATTCAACCCTCTCACAAAGGACTTGTAAGTGCATCATATCGCCTATCAAAATGTGGTCCTCAACAACCCTTTCAAAGACCTAGTTATTCAAGCAGATGTGGTGGCTCTAGTAGAGAAGTTCTAAAGAATCATGAAGACGCTTGAGAAATGCCAATTGGACTACTGAAGCCATCCACCATGCTTGCACGAGGACATGCGACAAATAGGAAGGGGGGATTGTTAGCAGGTGTCATGCCAAGGGAAACAACCCTGGAGGTCAAGGACCAAGCCAAGGGCCGACTGCTAGTGGAAAGGGATCCTAGGGCCAGGTGGCTATAAAGGGAGTATGGACAAAGGATTTGTACATGGAAATCCCAGGGCTTTAAAATGGTACCAAAAAGATTTTGGGAGCTTGGGGGTGGTGGAATTCCTCTTGCATGCTTTTGCATGATCATGCAACTCTAGAGCATGAAGAACCTCTCTTGACAGGTGGGAAGGTCGAGGCCAAAAGGAGACAAGGCGTGTGCAAGGCCGCTTGTGTGGCAGGGAGGGAGCAATCGACAACCTCCACCAAACTGTGCGTGCTCTTTCTTAAGATGAGTGTGAGGCTGAGGGGAGTAAAATCTGTCACACTCGTGAGCGCATGGGAGGTCCATGATGAGTGCTACCTCGCCATCTCTCTCTTGACGTTCTACTGTAGCCATCACTTGATAGAGTTTGGGTTTTTTCGTCACACATGAATGCCCAAAGGCCTTTGGCCTTAGGGAATATACCTTAAAGATAAGGGATGTTACCCACGGATAAGGTTCCGCCCTCTTTTGGAGTGCCTTTGAGTTGGACTCAGTGATCGGCAAGCCACTGCGTTGGAGGCAGCAACCGACGATGCACTAGAGATATTTTAAAAAGTTTCAAATTATGCAGGAAATTCGAGACGCATCTAAGTTTTCAATTTGAGAAGCATCAAAGTTTTTGTGATTTCACGACAACATAATTTTGAAAGACAGCTTGGTTTTTGCTCGGAATTTCCACTTTTGGCGACCACATATTTACAAATTGCAATTGCGGGCATAATTAGCATGGCTAATGATTGCCATCAGTGGTGCATACTATGGCTATAAGCTTTGTGGAATTGAGGTAATCTTATTTCTTTTACTAACACTGCATAAAGTTGCCATGGATTTCGATATCAATATGACTTTTGATTTTGAGCACCATATGCTCGATCGTCCAAATGATGGCTCGCGGTTGGATACTCTCACTGTGGGTACCCTCGAATATACGGGAGAAAATGACGCTTACAAATTTCTTGATATTCAAGAGTTTTGAGCACTTCAAACACGCATTTCTATGATGGAAAAGAATTACTCATCTATGAATGAAAATGCTAGTAAATTATCCACTTTAGTGGTGCAGTTTATGCAACAACAAGCTAAGGGCCTGCTGGTACACATATGCATGAGCACGTAGACAATCAGGGGCAGGGTCCTCTTGGTCAAGGACAAGGTCCCCCTTTGAATTCTATGCACTCTCTCACTCCGAAGGAGGTGGGCGATTTGTTGAAAAATACAAAGTTACCAACTTTTAAGGGACATGAACTAGAGCGCAATAAGGATGCTGTGAATATCTTTCTCACAAGGATGACTTCTCCTCAATATCTTGATAGAACATGCTCATCAGAGGTTATGTTTTGATGCAAAGGCAAGGCCAAAAAACAATGCTTAAACTCTCAAGGAGATCGGGATGGCCTGCTGCTAGACTTCATGAAGGGTGCAAAGTTGCTCGGCATGGCCGTTTATTTGACACCGTTCGTTGAAGTCGGTGGCGAATACTAACTACACAACTCTAATAGAAAATTTCAAGTTTTTTTGTGACTGCAATTGAGATAAACATCAATTACAAATATAATTTTTATAATTCTCAATATGATGTGCTATTGTATCAGGGTGGATGAATGAATAGGTGGACCAAAAACCTTGCCCCAGACAGAGGTTTTATAACCGGTACATAAAACCATCTCTATTAGTTCAATTCGATATATTCCTTTGAACAGATTTTTAATTAAATATAGAATTTCCACAGCTTTTTGTTAAATATAGAAGACGGCTCTGTACCTCTTAACTATGCACGTCAGCCAACTCTTTACACCATTACTATTTCCACGTCTCTTTTTCAAATATAGAAGACGGCTCTGTAGCTCTTAACTATGCACGTCAGCCAGCTCTTTGTCTTCCCGCTCTCTTGTTTTCCTGTCTCTCTCTAACTCTCTGTGTAGGAGCACAGATTGCTATTTTACTTTGTAGGCCTATCACACATCTATTGCTGTCATATACTGCTCTTGCTCTATGTAGGCCTATCACCACGCTCAATCTCTCCCTCTCTAGCATGGAGCAAGAATCTCAGACTGTATGTGACTGCTCTCAGTCTCACTGTGAACTGTGTGCTAGGTATGCTGTTGATGCGGTCAAGGAATATCATGCTAGGAGAAAGAGGGAGCAGCGTGCTAAGAACAAGCTTGAGCAGGTAGACGTGAGGAAGATAATGATCAAAATGGTGCTGATGATGCAAAGCGTCAAAGACTTTGCAATGACCTTGTTATGCTCTTCAATCGGCGTACAAAGGCCCTCGATGTTGCATCACGCTCAGATATTTTGTGAAAGTTTGTCAATCATCCTTCTCTTGGAGACCTTAAAATTCCCAGGGCACAAACAACCTTCGTTGAATCCATACGCAACACAATAGATGCAATCAAATTACCCAAGAGCGGACAGGAGCTCTTTCTTAAAAGGTTCATCACCACAATGCTTATGAATGTTGAGTGTACATCTACCTCAAAAGTGAATGTTTCAGCTGCATCTAAGTTGCTAAATTTGCACAAGAGGAACTTCATAGCTGCAAAGAATTGGTTGAGGGCAGCAGGTGATGGCAATTTGCCAATCTCTTTGTGTGCTTGACAGCCCATGGATCGTGGCTTCATAACACCTGATGAGAAAGAGTTGATCTTCTCTTTTTGGATGTCTAACACTCGTGTTTCACCCAATAAGAAGGATGTGTGCAGAAAGCGTATTGGAAGAAATTGATATGTCAAACATCCTGTGCATCTTCTTGAACAATCTCAGGTAATAACTTGCTTCACTATATCCATTTTTGTTTTCTAATATTTGCATTCATGACCTATATCTCTATAAATGGTTTGATAAGAGTAGATATGAAGTCGGATATGAAGGAAGTTATAAATGGAAATAAGGGGAATCTGTATTTGGTCCTAGACTAAGAGTAGATAAATATTGGATGTGAAGGAGAATATAAATGGAAACATAGTTTTTATCATACGCGTATGTTTGTTGAAACATACGTTTGCAGACGCATACTTTCACAGGCGTATGATATGTATAAACTGGTTAGGTAAAAAACTGGTTTACATAACCAGTAAAAATCTTTTAACACCTATTTCTCACTGGTATACATAGTGGTTAAGTGTTCACATGTACTGTTTGTCATGTCAGATAGGTAAAAAACATATCTGTTTAAAAGGAAAATAGTGGTTTACATATCCAGTAAATTTTTTTGTACACTTATTTCTCACTGGTATACATCGTGATTAAGTCCTCACATGTACTGGTTAGGTAAATAACATACCGGTTTTAAATGAAAAGACTGGTTTACATTAGCATTCAGAACATTTGAACTGGTTGACACTTATATACCACTGGAACGTACCAAGGACATGTGTTCATTTTTTTTAAACACATTTTTCTCACTGGTATACATCGTGGTTAAGTTCTTACATGTACTGGTTAGTAAATAACATAGCGGTTTTAAATGAAAAGACTGGTTTACATCAACAGTAAGAATATTTGAACAAGTTGACACTTATATACCACTGGTATGTACCAAGGACATGTGTTAATTTCTTTTAACACTAATTTCTCATTGGTATACATCGTGGTTAAGTGCTCACTTGTACTGGTTAGGTAAATAACATACCGGTTTTAAATGAAAAGACTGGTTTACATCAGCAGTAAGAACATTTGCACTGGTTGACACTTATATACCACTGGAACGTACCAAGGACATGTGTTCATTTTTTAAACCCTTATTTTTCACTGGTACACATCATGGGTAAGTGCTCACATGTACTGGTTAGGTAAATAACATACCGGTTTTAAATGAAAAGACTGGGTTACATCAGCAGTAAGAACATTTGCACTGGTTGACACTTATATACCACTGGTATGTACCAATGACATGTGTTCATTTTCTTTAACACTTATTTCTCACTGGTATACATTGTGGTTAAGTGCACACATGTACTGGTTAGGTAAATAACATACCGGTTTTAAATGAAAAGATTGGTTTACATCAGCAGTCAGAACATTTGAACTGGTTGACACTTATATACCACTGGCACGTACCAAGGACATGTGTTCATATATACTGGTTTACCTAACCAATTAAGTGAAAAAACATAGTGGTTTGAAATAAAAATACTGGTTTATAGTAATGTAACAGTTTTCCTCAAAACCTGCAGTTTTCTTCAATGTTCTTTAACCATATATGTCTTTCATTGTAGGTGAAGCTCTTTCTCAACTTCAAAGAACAATACCCTGAAATTGTAATAAGGCAGTGGACATTTGAGTACATGAAGCCATATTTTGTGTGGAAATTGAGAGACCGATATACTTGCTGCTGCATTTCACATGTTCAAATGTCCTTCCTAAAGGATGCCATAAATCACATGCGAAGTTCTGTATTCGGTCTGCATGGAAAAGCTTGCCATTGTCAATGCAACATATGCAAAGACAATGGTGGATGCAAGGCACCAAGAAACCCTATCAAGAGTGTAACAACCTTATTGGACTCTATACTGTGTCCTAAATCAGATACGTCCACCTTCCATGCCCTTGCCTGCTTGAGTGGTCAATGTAAAAGGTGTGGCCCGGATAAGTTAGACTTTTGTGCTGCAGAGGCTACATTTAATGCTAAAAAGATTGTGGTGAAGATTTTTGAGGACCTAGAAGTAGGAACTGCGCATGACGGTCTGAAGAAGAAAAGGAAAGTCTTGTCGCATAAGGAAATATCATGCCAGGATCTCTCAGTCATGTTCAAAGACCATCTTAAGAAATACATAATGCATAATTTTGTGTATAGATGGCAAGCAGAACAATATAAGGAATGTATACAAAGCTTTCCAGAAGATGTTGTTGTGTCAGTTGTTGACTTTGCTGAAAATTATAGTTTCAAAGAACAAAATGAGATTCAGTCCATGCACTGGTATTCAAATCAAGTAACTATTTTTGTGCACATAACATATTTCCGAATTGCAGGTAACGACATCACCCTAGACCAGTATTATTTCTTTTGTATTAAGCCTTCAATAATTTCTAATTTTTATATTATGCAGGTGACATCCACAAGACAATTCACTTCTTCATTTCAGATGACAAGCAACAAGACACACATTTTGTTCAACACTGTTTTCTGAAACATGTGGAATGGCTAAAGCAATTTGTTCTAAATATAAAATGTCATTGGGTATGGTCTGATGGAGCAGCTTCACAATTCAAAGCAAGAAGAACATTCTATTTCCTTGCCAGGTGTACCATGTTCTAACAAACATTATCTGAAGGTGGTTTTAATATATAGACCTATCATAGTGGCATTAAAGTTGTAATAAAATGCTTGTCTAACATCAGTAATATAATAATACGTGTTTTTTTGGTAATTTTATCGTGCCAAGAGTATATTAATCTTCTTCTATCCATTGAATAAATTGCAGATACAGTGCTTTTACGGGATGGAAAATGTCTTGGAACTTTTTTGGATCCGGACATGGTAAGGGAGAACACGACGGTGTGGGAGCAGTGATAAAAAGGTCTTTAACTCAATACCAATTGCAGCCAAACTGCCCAAAGATAGACTGTGCTATAGATGTTGTGGCATTATTGAGACGGACCTTGTCAGATGGTGCTACAGCCACCTATGCATCCTAGGCCTGTTATGTAAGTAGGATTTTTTGGGTGATTGAATTGGGAGATGTCGAAAGGGGAAAAAATTGGGATGTGAAGGCTGTAAAAAATACCCGCTCAATGCTCAATGCACTCTGTTTCTGCATATTCAGAGCATGATACAAGTGCTTTGAGAACACGTTCACTGTCTTGTTTCTGTAGTGCATGTAAACAGGAAAAGTGGAGGAGATGTGTGATCAAGTCACACGTTCCTTTCTGGACATACCTTATTTTGGAGCCTACAGAAGAAGGGGAAGACGATGACGACGAAATAAATGAGGATGCAGCATATGAAGGAAACTATGACACCCTCAGTCAAGCTCTTATTGTTGGTGATAATTTTGCTGTTCCCGCACCAAATGACAATGAAGAAAAAGTGGATTTCTATATAGTAAAATGCACTGCAGCTATTCAAGAGTTTCATTCAGACGCTGAAGATGACTGGGGCAATATCATTGGGCGAGGATCCTATGCTATCAAAGGGTTTTACTATCATATGATAAATGAGCAAACCTACGAGCTTTTGGACAAAAATCCAGAGGTGTTCATATATTCACATCTTGTTCGGGCAATCAAAATCCCCATGATACCCCATCCCAGCAACTCAAAACTATATACAATATCACTTGATGTCAGTGAGTCTATCTACAATAGTATGCCTTTTGAGCTGTAACCATCTTAAGAAATGCATAATGCATAATTTTGTGTATATCTGCCTATTACTGTAAACTGAGCTGTCTCCCTCTCCCTCTCTCCCTCTCTCTCTCTCTCTCTCTCTGTGTGTGTGTGTCTCTCTCTCTCTCTCTCACTCTCTCTCACACACTCTCTCTCTCTCTCTCTCTCTCTCTCTCTCTCTCTTTGTCACTTCTCAATATCATTTTTGTATCATACCAGTCATTTCTCAGTATCATATCGATATCATACCAGTCAATTCCCAGTATCATACCGGTATGATACAGTATCATACCAGTCATTTCCCAGTATCATACCCATATCATACATTCCCTCTCTCTCTCTCTCTGTCATTTCTAAACATCATACCAGTCATTTCTCAGTATCATACCGGTATGATACTGATGAGTGACTGGTATGATACCGGTATTATACAAGTTCCTCTGTCTTTCTCTCTCTCTCTCTCTCTCTCTCTTTGTCATTTCTCAGTATCCTCTCTTTGTCATTTCTTAGTATCATACCAGTCACTTCTCAGTATCATACCGGTATCATACCAGTAACTCCTCAGTATCATACCGGTATCATACCAGTCCCCCTCTGTGTGTGTGTGTGTGTGTAACATTTCAGTATCATACCGGTCACTCCACAGTATCATACCGGTATCATACCAGTCCCTCTCCCTCTCTCTGTCACTGCTAAGTATCATACTGGTCACTCCTCAGTATCATACCGGTAATCATATTAGTCACTTCACAGTATCATACCGGTATCATACCAGTCACTTCTCAGTATAAGACTCTCTCTCTCTCTCTCTCTCTCTCTCTCTCTCTCTCTCATGTCACTTCACAATATCATACCGGTCACTTCTCAGTATCATACCTGTATCATACCAGTCACTTGAAAGAATCATACCGGTACCATACATGTCACTTCTTTGTATCCGACTCTCTCGATCTCTCTTCTCTCTCTCTCTCTCTCTCTCTCTCTCTCTCTCTCTCTCTCTCTCTCTCTCTCTCACTTCTCAGTATCATACCAGACATGCCCAGTATAATACCGTTATCAGACACTCTCTCTCACTCTCTCCTTTTATTTGCAATATAGTTCAAATATAGAATACAACGTATTTCCGTGCAACTTGCTTGTAAATGTATTATACATGAATTCTGTTACATTGATTGAGTCTTTTGGCTGAGTAATTCTCCATTTACATCCATCGACAAAACAATACATCGACAAAAGTCGCCCACTTCAGAGACTTTATGAAGCTTTCTTTTTATATAAAAAATATGTTCCTTTCTTCTTGAAAAATTCAATCCGCCATTTCCAATAAAAACGACGCACATAGGTGTCGTCAGGTTGTCCGTCTGCACAAATTACAGTCCTCTTTGTATACTCAATTCTGTCCTTAGAGTACAACCAGTGTGCCAGCCAGCTTATGACAATGGTTGACGGAAAACAGGCGCGCACTTCTTTAGACTGCTTTTCTAGCTTGGGAAAAACAAGAAATGACCCCAATGGATTAAACATTGGCTTATATCCAGAATCATCAAAGATAAGTGTGTTAGGTGGTAGGTCAGGAAAATTTTTGAGATTCTTGTGGAACACCGGTTTATCTATCGCGCCCAATTTAAAAGGGGCCCTTGTGCACTGCGCCTGACTTACCACTCTATTGAATCTTTTGTGGTGGTCAGGGAACACTGTCGCTAGCATGCGTTTGAGCTTCTCAAACTCGCAGCAGCTCCATATCCACACTTCGAACCATCTGAAACAAAAATTCAGAAACACTTCTGCATCGGGCCTTACCCAAAACTTTGTATCCCCTTCAACAACATACCGCATTTCTGGCCAGTGGGGCAATTCTTCACCATATTTTCCATCAAATTTCTTGAGCAGTAATCCATTATTTCTTGAGCAGTAATCCATTAAGGTCCAAAATGCGAACCCTACGCTGGACGCTCAACGGAGGTGGTGCCCTTGGCCATATCAGTGGGATTCGTTTAATTAGTCTATACCATAGAGGAAACACGAGCACTACAGGAGACAACATGCAACTCCATATTGCATGAATGTCAGCCCTTCCATTCTGCTTGTCAGCCCTGAATCTATCTGCAAGGCGCCATTCTTCAACTGAAAACATATCTGCAGATGTAAAATTACACAAGAATCAAATTTAAATATGCAATTAGGACATATCTATAGATTGAAATCATACAATAAAAACACACAATGTTCAAAAATTAGGCACAAGATGAAAGAGACGTCGAATGGGAAAGAAAGTTATATTAATTTCAGAAGTGGTTACATAAAAAGAAACATGGGGGGGCAAACTATAATCTTTTGCAAGCTCTAGGTTTAGAGTCAGAACTTGTGCCAGTATTCTGCATCTCCTTAGTGTCTTCTATGTCCATCTCCTCTTCTGGCTGCCCCTGGGTCTCTTCCTCTTCCTTGCTTTTTTGCTCCATTTCAGTCTTCTCATCTCCAGTCTTCTCGATTTTTTTTCTTTTTGCCTTTCTTATATGCTGAGCAAGAGTCTCCTCGGGACTTCCCTCCAGCCTGACATCTACACAACCATCAGCTTTAGAAAGCTGTGCAGCAAGAGATCACTCATTAGAGCCATAATCAATGAAAAAACTTACTCTTGCCACGTTGGCCTCGTTTTCTCAGGGTCTTTGATCTTGTCACCCGCACGCTGTCTAGCAACACATCGTCTTCCTCATTCTGGGTTTTCTCTTCAGCACCAGTCGTACTATGCTCCTTTACCTCAAAGTTTTGTTCTTCTTTTGTTGTTTCCGAAAAAGGTTTCTCAGCATTACCAGGGACATTTTCATCAAGCAATACCTCCACAGGTGTCATGTATGCAGGCGTCATTGCATCGTTCCCTGTGTCTTTACCGGCAGTAGTTCTGAAGCAGCTTGACTCTGAAAAAACATCAGAGAAGACAAAAATCAAACACCTGAAAAAATATCAGAGAAGACAAAAATCAACCACCTGATTACCCATTGAAACAATTTTCTCACCTGTTTTTGGGGCATGGTTCAACTGGCTTCTTCTTTAGAAGGGATTGGTCTTCTGCAGAAATAACTCCGAGGCAATCCTTAAGCATGCACTTTCCTTTCTCAGCCAAGTGAGCATAGCAGAATGCATGGTATGCATGTGAACAATGCAATAGAACAACATGGATTGAGAAATTGTGATCATGAATTCTTACACCACAAGCATTGCACACATCAATGAGAACAACACTATGTCCAGGAGCTGTTACTCATGCACGCAAGACTATGGTTTTAGGTAGCATTGGTTGACTAATCATGCCTGTCACAAACGTGACATAGAGACCAAAGGTTTCTTCACGGTCCAAGCATTTGGATAATTCTTCCTGTAGGCAAGAGACCTCTGTTATCAGACAATGTCAAACAGGTATAAAGTCGGTATGAATGCTTGAAAATTGGTATAATGATGTTATCATACCGGTATGATTACATCCTGCTGGTATGATGTTATCCCACCGGTATAATGTTATTATACTGGATAGTATAACATCATACCGGTAGAATAACATCTGGTAACATCATACAGGTAGGATAACATCCGGTAACATTATACCGGTAGGATAACGGTATACCGGAAGCATAACATCAAACCGGTTGGATCTAACCATACCGGTTGGATGTAACCATACCAGTAGGATGTTATCATACTGGTACGATTATCTCCTAAATCCTACCTGTAAGATAACATCCTACCGGTAGGATATAATCATACCGGTAGGATGTAATCATACCGATAGGGTATAATCCTACCGGTATGATAACATCCTACCGGTATTGTCATCTACCCTTACCGAATATGATATAATCCTACCGGTATGAAAAATCATATCGTATGGTACTTTGCATGTATTATACTACAATCAGACGGAGTTAAAAGCATACCTGTGCCTGCTGTGGGGTGGCTTTTGCTTGGTCAAATTTTTCTTGGAGGCTGTCAAGCAAGCCTGTTGGTACATTGGTATCATCAGGGAAGTGCATTCGGATGGTGTCAAGGGCACCCTCAAAACGGTGCACATCAGCAACATATTTGACCACTGAATCCTTAGCCTTATGACACTCGGCTGATACATTGTCATGAGATTTTCTAACCTCAACAAGAAGTTCTTGCAAGGAAGTGGATACTTCAACACTAAAGGCAGACTAAGTGGTCGCAAAAAGTCCACTTCCGACTGGTGTACTTCCGGATGGGGTATTTACTAAGAAGATGGCATAACCACTTGAGGTACTTGTGGATACTTGGGAAGTCTCTAACTTCCATTGTTCTCTTTTCCTATCTAAGTGACCTTCATTGGTCACATTCTTCACCACCTCATATGCAAACTCAGCCCACTTTACCGGACCTGTGCATACGAAATAAACATATCTGCGTGCAAACTTGACTCCCAACAGATAGTTTGGTGGTTTGGATTGGTACACCTGCTTGTAGAGCTGGTAGAGTGCCTTGTAGTGATCCGGCCTTGCTATTTTTATCGGCACTTTTTTCTCCTTCACTGGAAGACACGTGAAAACTTTCATCCAGCGGATATGGGTACATATGCATCTGTCAACTTCCTAACATCTTTCCCCTCAAGACTTAACCCATATTCCCTATGAAAATCCTCCTTTGTCGTGCAGAATGCCTTTAATGGCACCTCCACATCCTTGGGGTGAACAAAGCGGCTGATTTTGGGAGGAGGCTGTAACTTCTGTCTCTGAAAGGAATAAATCCATACTCATTACTCAATGTATCCACACCTCAGTACTCTACTACACACAGGTCCGCTGTCCACAACACAGAGAGAGACAGAGAGAGGTGACATACCTTCGTGGGAGAATGTCGGGTCTTTGTGGGGGAGACCTCTCGGGCTGCATTCCTTGGGCTCTTTCTTAGGTTGCTATCCATAGCGAAGGATAAGCAGCGTGCACAAGGAGCTATAGAGCGAGCTGAGAAAGGCGCAGAACGAGAAAGGCACAAAGATACAGAGAAGTCACAGTCATGAAAACATTCGACTGAACATTCGTTCTGACATGGGCTCCACACGTGTTTTTAAATCCTCCACATGATTTTTAAGATTTTGTATCCTCCACACGAATATTTAATTCAAACAATTCTTGCCCATAACACCAGTTTCATACCCCCTAAATTTTAAGCCTCCAAAAGAAACTTTCAACCGGTTAAAACCGGGCCACCTATTCATGCATCCACCAATCAAGTTCTCTACTATATCTTGAGCCAGAGTTTGACTTGGATGCACAACTCATTTTAGAGGGTTTTATTGCAGTTACAATGCTTGTGGGAGTTGCTTTAAGTATAGAACAACAATTAAGGACTATCGTAAGCTATAAATTTGCATTTGCAATAAGTCATCTAGAGATTGTGACGTTTAGCTACATCACACATTTGTTCAATAGGGCTCAAGGGTTTTTTGGGACTACTTGGTTAACACTTTGAGTGCCTTTTGTTGCATTTTACTGGTCATATGGTGCTTGTTTTGTAAGCAGTGAGATTTGATAGTTGCCTTCTTGCAATTAAAACTTATGCTCATAATCCGAAGGTCACGATTGGCCCATTGTATATCACTACAAGAGGTTGTGTGCTCTTGTGACGCTGTTAGCGACGGAAATACATTGGGTTTTTATAACCCCCGGCGTCGCTAAAACCGTCGCTACGAGCGTCGCTACGAGAGCGTCGCTATAGGCGTCGCTATATAGCGACGCTCATAGCGACGGTCATAGCGACGCCTATAGCGACATTTACACTGCAGACTATAGCGACGCTCATAGCGACGCCACAGAGCCATAAATAGCGACGCCCGAGAGAATTTTTTTTTGGTGGCAGGGCATTGAATGCCCTGCCACCCATCAACCATATTGTACTTGATTCACTTTTTAAGAAAAGTGCAAAGGTAGATAATAGACCCAAAATAGTCACCCACAAGACGCATTGTTTGCAAAATTGACAATTGTACACATCATAGGCAAAATGAATTGATTGGCAAATGTAATAATGACAATTGTACAACATCATAGGCATAAAGAATTGATTGGCAAAAGGAACTGCGGTGACAAATGTAATAATATACATGGTTCAAAAAGACGTATAAAATCCGTCTCATGATACATAACCTATGAGAAACCCTAAACTAATGCTATCTAGCTACGGCTAAACTGACGTCGTCTAGTCAGACGTCTCATCGCGTCCAAGCGGCGTATCTGTCGGATTCTGCAAAAAAAGACAATAAGACAGCTTTCAGTAAGTATAAACATATAACGACATTTATAAAACAATACAAAAAATAAAAAAGAGTAAACCCTAATACTAACCATGCCGCCGCGAGAACTGAGAATGTCCATCAGGGCATTTAAGCCCTTCCTGCCTGCGTACTCGCGCTCGTACGGTGTGGGATCACGTCCTGTCATCGACCACTGTCAAAACATACAAAGATTTCATTATGTTAGAACTAAAAAACTCATAAACCCTAAACTATCGAACATGCATAAAGAGCAATGTGAAAAGACTTACAAAATCGGCCTCAAATGATGCCCATCCACCGCTCCCCAAGTGGTGCGAGCTCCCTGCCTCTACTCGCGCTCTGGCTGCATCCTTTTGTTGCTTCCACTTGTCGGGATTCTCGCACGCTGCTTTCTTCGCATTCTTCCAATCTTCTTTGGCCAGCCAATCTGGCCTGTTCCACCCATTCTTGATTGCTTTTTGCACTTCGGAACGCTTGTGTTTGCAGTATTCGCGCATTCGAATCTTTATCAGGTCTTCATTGAAGCGCTGATCCCGTGTTGGAACGGAAAACTCATCATGAAGTATGCTGATGACTCTGTTTTTTAAATCACTTGGTACTTCACTCCATTTGTTTAGTATGTAGTGTCTAAACAGCTGAGAGCAAAGACCACGCATGCGCGAGATCACCTTCTTGCCGTCATCATCCATGATGATGCCGCCGCTGATGTCGACGGAGTAAGGCAAGCCCTCTGGCCGGTGACGCGTGAACCTGGGTGTCTCGGCAGGGGTCTCTAGCGGCGTGTCGATGGGGGTACGAACGTCAGGTGTCTCCACCGGCGTCTGGGCCCCGAAGCGAGGAGTGTCGAGTGGGGAGGCTCCTGGCGGAGTAGGTAGAGGTGTGTAGCTTCTAGGAACAGTCAGCCGTGCAAAACCTGGCGTAGATGGCAATGCTGTGGCTGGTGTGGGGGCGGGCAAAGAAAGGGGAGCGTAAAGAGCCTCGTCGAACACGAGGCGGTGTGGAGGCATCGATGGCGGAATCCCCACAACAACCGCCACCGCCACCACTAGAGCGCCGGTGTCTAGACGAGTGTGACGCTCGTCTCGTCGACGCCGAAGCTTCGGAGCGCGCCGAATGCTCCGAAAGAGAGGGAGATGCGGATGGTGTAGGAACGCGCGATGATGCGCCAGAGCGATGACGCTCCACGTACCACTGTCTCTGCTGCGGTGACAAAGAAGAAAGAAACTCCTCATCATCCATACCTGCATTAAACACACGAATATTTAAACTTAATATTGAATGAATAGAGTAGACAATGACGCAAAGACCATTAAATACAATGACGTAATGACGCATATAAATACAATGACACAATGAATCGAGTGATAGAAGAGGCAAGTCGAAAACTCAGAATTTTCAATCAAAAGATGTGAGCGCGAGTAGAAAAGAGCGTTATACACCATGGAAGGTACTTAGAGAGCCAGAGCTTTTACAACACGGAGCAAAATTGTTCAAATACAATATTTGTGGCTTTAAGAGATCTCTCTCTCATCCTCGCATAACTCAGCATAACTTCCTATATCTATATAGAGCTCTCCGTTTAAACACATATCCTCTGTTTCATTTTGTAGCTCCTCTGCATGCACCGCATATAGAGTAGTAGCATCTTGATGCTCGTCTGGCACCACCGCAGCGGCTTCTGATTGAGCATCTTCTCTGATCTACTCCATTGATGTCGTTGTGATTGGCACATGGTAGCCTTCATACGTCCTTGCACTACGAGGGGCTACCTCTATGATGTACCACCAGTTTGATGTAGACTTTGTAGGATGAAATACTACCTGCCAGAGCCACATAACTTACATGAGAGCTTTCAAGCACATAACTTGTAAAAGGGGGATGTTAACTATTTATATACTTACTTGTTCACAATGCTCGGGTAGTACGAAAGTGTCTCTTAGGTCAGTCCATTTCTTAGTAGAATCCACCTCAAGAAAACCAGACTCTCCTCTACGCACAGTAGCGTTGCGACCCTCCATGATTATCTTGAACCATTGCACGTCGAACAAGTCGAAAAAAATCCTCTGTAATCGATCCTCAAAATCTCTTGCAGCGTGCCGAAGTAAGTGAGTTCCGCCACCACAGGATCTGCATCAGAGGAACGTCGTCGACTAGACTGTTCAAATTTTGCCATGATTCCACAATCTTGAGTAAAACGCTTTTTGTCGATTCGTTCCACCCTAAAATGTCGACCTTTACACCATGCTGCTGTGTATGACTTATACTACAACGAACAAAGATTATGAGTGGCCGTTCAAACGTTTATAAATAAAGTCACTTGCTAGTCGTACATTGCAAACTTACCTTGGTCGCGCAACCCCGAGAGTACTCCCACTCTTCTTCAGTCACTTCGTCACCGCATTGTTGTGCGCTTTTCAATTGGTTGTGCAACCATCTTAAGCTCATGAAGGTTGGTAGGCTCTCCAGAACCGCTGGATAGTGCATCGGTGGTCGTCTTCCCCGTCTCCACTCGATTCGTGCCCTTTGTCGCTCTTGCTTTGCATCCTCATATTGTGAAATCCACTTTTGCATCACTGGATTGTGAAGCATGCAAAATCGGTTGATTTTAGCCTCTAGATCTTCCGTCATCTTCTTCTCAACACCGAGATTGCACATGACAATCCCAGATATGCGCTCATCATCTATGGTTCGCCATAGCGTGTCCCGGGATTTATCAAATCCGTCTAGCCACTCTCCAATGTACACTAGGGACTCTGATACCAACCAACCTTCTGCCATGCTACCCTCCGGACGTGCCTTTTGACGCACATATCCCTTAAGCGTTTTCATGAAACGCTCTAAGAAGAACATCCATCTGGAATGAACTGTGCCAGCTATTTCCACCTCATCAACTATGTGAACAAGAAGATGCACCTGAATGGTTAGCATTGTAGTAGGAAAATGTTTCTCAAACATGCACACAAGCTCCGCAGCATTTAGTTTGGCGAATGGTATGGAGTCTACGTCGATCTCCTTTTGTGAGATCCATTGCACCAGCTTTGCAAGTTTGTAGATTGTGTTACGGATGTCGAGAGACAAACATCCCTCAATGGCAACCGGTAAAATAAACTGTAAAGTATGTGTAGCAATGATATTAAAGTCCACATTTTATGCAATGATATTAAAGTCCACTATGAACGTACCTGACACATTTTATGCCAATCGTGTGACTTCAAACCGGTAAGCTTTCCTTCTTTAGTAAAACACGTTCAGAGCGAGTGCATTACGCTAGTGGGGGTCCGCAAAGATCGAATGGCCTCTTTTACTTTGCGTTCTTGGGCTCCTGTGAAAATCCATGGTGCTTTAGGGAGTTTTATCGATCCATCAAACGCTGTTTGCGGCCAATATTGCTCCATACGATCCACATTTCTAAGGTCAACTCTGGCTCCCAAAGTATCTTTCTTGCCGGTCAAATGGTCCCATAGTAGATTACCCACCCTCTTGAATATGTGCATTGGATCGAGCAAGTGATTGATCACGAGTCGGGGCCAGTATGGTAACTCGTACCATAGAGATAGTCTCTTCATCCCTGGAGGCAATCCGTCATCGCACATCTCCTTCTGCTCTAACCATGCTTGTGCACACATCCTTGGTGGCTCTCTTCCCAAAAAGCCGTCGCGTAACACATGATTCTCTGGAAGATACGCTTGATGACCTTCGTAGATTTGCTTCTTCAGTGAGGGTGCCCTACGTGCATTCAGTCTAGGTCCACATGTGACACATGCTCTGTATCCGCTTGTTTGAAGCCCTGCATGTATACACATGATAATAGATCAACTATGGGAAAAAACAAGATTTACAGTGTCTGAGTGAGGAGTGTCAATAGATCACCTGAGCATTCTGTTAGCCCGGGATAGTCATGCATGGTCCACATTAGAATGCCTCTGATCAAAGCATTCCGTCGTCCTGTGTGTCGGCTCATATCCACCACCTCTATGCCAATGCACAATTGTTGTAGCTCTTCCAATAGTGGACGAAGATACACATCCATATTCCCCACGTTATATCGCCCTGGCACAATCAAGCTTAGCCATAGGTGCCCCTTCTTCGTAGTCAACCACGGGGGAATGTTGTAGTTGACGATGACAACGGGCCATACACTGTAAGATGTTGATCTTTGACCAAATGGATTTACGCCATCCATAGCCAGGCCTAAGCGCAAATTTCGAGCTTCCTTGGCAAAATCCGACCATGTTCCATCTATATGTTTCCAGGCTGCGCAATCTGCAGGAATTCGTAGCACACCATCCGAAGATTTATTCTCCTCATGCCATGATGCTAGGACGGCCATGGACTTACATTCCAAGAAATGCTTGATGCGAGGAAGCAAAGGAAAATGTCGCAAAACCTTTTGTGGAATTTTTGTCCCGTGGAGATCTACTCGATATCTTTCGGAATCACATTTCGGACACTTCTCCATGTCTGTGTATTCCCCTCTGAAAAGAATGCAGTCATTAGGACAAGCGTGGATAGAATTGTAATCCATCCCCAAGTTTCGCAAAATCTTTCTTGCTTCATCTCGGGAATCTGGCATCACATTGTCAGCTGGTAGTATGTGCTCTTTCAGCAATCTACACAACATAAAAATATGATACAGTCGTGTAAAAATCTATCAGATCATTATACATTTAGAGTTCTATTAAAGTAAACTAATTGTAATAGATCACCTGAAAAGCGTTGTGACGCTAGTGTCACTCCATCCAAACTTTGCCTGCATGTTGAGAAGAACCAGGAGTGCTTTCAATCTAGACATACGTGCTCCATTATACAATGACGTATCGGCTTCACTTTTCATATCATCATAGATAAGCCTTTCTGAATCCATGATCGTCTCGATCATTTCATCAATCTCGGGCTCAAACATTGCCTCGTTGGGAATGTGCTCTGCATGATCATCCCCCGAGCTGTCAGAGGCTACATCTTGTGGCCTCACATATGCTGCTTGACCAAAGCGTCTGCGAACACGTCTATTGGGTTGCAAGATTGCTGCTTGTTGGCCAGCGTCAGAGTCCGACGAGTTATAATTGGCAACAACTCGATCTATAATAGATGGATCGAACTCGCCAAATTCGCGAACGTGCTGCAAAGAAACACGTCTTGTCCGTCGCACATCATGCTTGCATTGATTACAAGGACATAAGACCCTCGTTGAGAGATAGGTGTTTCGATTGGACGGTCTCACATCCTCGTCGCTACTCATAATGAGGATAAAAAACTTATAACCTGGAAAACAAATTTAATATTCTATTGGCATTCTTCGTCTTATCTCTCTCTCTCTCTCTCTCTCTCTCTCTCTCTCTCTCTCTCTCTCTCTCTCTCTCTCTCTCTCTCTCTCTCTCTCTCTCTCTCTCTTTACCTCACATTCTCTAGTCATGTCCAATCCCCGCACACCTCGGTCTAGAGGTGCACGAAGATCAGAACCACCGGGTTATAATGTCGTCTTTATTGGTCAATACCTATATTTGTGGGTACAAGAAATCTACACACCCACGTCTACATGATACTGCATGTAGTGGAATAAATCCCTTTGCCTCTTCTCTAGCTGTAGCACTTCACTTCATCTTAACATCTTTTCATAGTAGATCTTTTCACTGTTCGTCTAACTCTAAACCCTAAACCGTAAGTAATTCTTGCGTGGACTCGATCTAACGTAAATAAGCGTAAATCTAAATAAACGTAAATCTAACTAAAAATAAAGCTAAATCTAATTTAACGTAAGTCTAATGACTAGAGGTTGTCTAGATGGTCATTGTGTCGGGGATGTAGTGACTCTTGCCGCCCTCAAGATCCACCTTCTTCCCTATCTTCTGAAGACATTTCACCAGTACTTTTGGATCGACGGAGCCCACCATGAGTGAAGGCAGCAATACCCTATATTCCATTGAGGGCTTTCTTCACCCGCTTCATGCAGGCATCGCAGTCTATGGAGACCTAAATCTAATCTAATATAACATAAATCTAAATCTAGCTTAAATAAACGTAAATCTAGTTAAAAATAAACCTAAATCTAATTTAATGTAAGTTTACATATAACCTAATCTTTAACGTCTTTTAAGATAGTTTCATACGACCTTATAACTCTCTTCTTCTTGTGTGTGTGCGCGTGTGTGGATGTGTGTGCCAATAAAAAGAGATAAATGGTATAACCTTTCTATCACCCATGCCAAGTATGATAGATTGATTATGCCATTTCCCTCTTGAATAATAGGTCTTCAGTTCAACTCCTCGTCGGCTAGATCTTTAGGTCTTTTAATTTTAATTAGTTTCCTACGACGTTAAATTAGTTTCTCTCTCTTTCTCTCTCAATGTGTGTGCGTTTTTTTGGATCGTATGCATGTTTTCTCTCTCTTTTCCTCTCTCAATGTGTGCCTTTTTTGTTTATGCATGTTCTCTTTCTCTTTTCCTCTCTCAATGCGTGCGTTTTTTGTTTATGCATGCTCTCTCTCTCTTTTTCTCTTTCAATGTGTGTGTGCATTCTTTGTTTATGTATATGTGTGTGCGCATTTTTGTTTTTGTTTGTACTCTCTCTCTCTCTCTCTCTCTCAAAAACACTATGTGTGTGTGTGTGTATTTGTGTGTGTGAGAGAGAGAGAGAGAGGGAGAGAAAGAGGGGAAGGGAACATGAGAATGAGGAGAGGGAAGGAGCATACCTGGCTCTCCTTCCTCTCATCGTGTTTGTGTGTGTGTGTGTGTGTGTGTGTGTGTGGGGAGAAGAAAAAGAGAGAGAGAGAGAGAGAGAGAGAGAGAGAGAGAGAGAGAGAGTGAGGGAGAGCGTTACCTGCTCCTTGCTTGAGGGCGCCGAAAAACTCAGATCTGAGAATCGAGTTTTTGGGCGCGCTCGGTTATTTTTTTTACCCCAGCCGGCGTCGCTATGAGCGTCGCAAATTTACTAATAAATTTGCGACGCTCATAGCGACGCTTCTAGCGACGCTCATAGCGACGCCGGGAATTTTTTTTTGAGCGTCGCTGTGTGAGCGTCGCTAATATGAAGAGCCTCTTGTAGTGAGAGACAAGCTATCAAGAACTTAACAAAAAACACCAAGATACTTACGCATCATTGTTGCCCATTACTTCACGTTGGAAGGGAGACAAAGTATCCAAGCTTAGTCCAAATCCACCCTCCTTGATTCAGCAAATGTTGGGCTTACACTAGTAGGAGAAATGATAGATTTCCTACTCTCAATTGAATGATCACTCTCTCTCTTACAATGGCATAGAGTTCCCTTGCTAATCCCCTATTACAACACATGCACATGCATAAGACAATGAGCTTCCACTCAAGAGCTCCTTCTAGAGAGGTTGAGCTTGGCTTCTCAAGCTATAGCATAGTGCTCTTGCTTATGGATCCCCCTTTTTGTGCTAGCTACACCCTCCTTTTATAGCAATTTTGAAGGCTAGGGTTACTCCTCTAACCATGGTTGGGTTAGATTTTCAGCAATTTATCTAATTTCTTTTGCTTGGAATTATCAAGAAGTTGGTGGGGAAAGAGAGAGGAGAGAAATGGAAGTGATAGGACTTTTCATAGTGGGTTAGTGTTAGTAGAGTTAGTATTAATTTACAAATGGAATTGGATATTTACAATGGGAGTATCCATGTAGGATACAAATAAGGAAGAAAAACTCTTAAGAGGTAAGAAAAGGTGGATTTCTTACAAGGTTGATGCTCCAAGTGTTTTGAGTAGGGCCAATTTTGACGCTTGTTGATGGTCCACTAGCTTTGACGGTACATTTTTTCTCCACTCTTGACCTTCCTTGAGAGACAAGGTAATTGAAGCTGAGTAATCAACCACCATGATGCTGTCTTTTAAGAGAAGAGGCTGAATTTTGTGGTTTTTTTGAAAGATATGGGTAATTTGGAGGAGGAAAAATGAGACTAGGTGGTCAATTTTGGAATGGAATTGTGTGTGGGAGGTATGAGTTCACCATGGTTTCTCTTATTCTTCAAGGTTGAGGAGAAGGTGAGTAGGGTGAAGAGAGGAGTGGTGAGAGAGGTGGGGATGATGAGTGGAGAAGTGTGTGTGAAAGAGGAAAATGATAAAGTGGAAGAGAGAGTGTGGCTGCATAACATGGGAAAATTGGGGTCCACTAATAAAATCATAGCTCACAGATCGTAGCTCAAAAAAATATGAAAAAAGTTGAGGCAAAAGTTCAGCCCACGAGCTACAACTTTTGTAAGTATCACCTTTTCAAATTCAGAGAGCAAGTGAACTTTAAAATTCAGCAAAACCGACCGTTTTTTTCCACTGCACAAGGTCCTTGTGGGGTCCTTCTTTGGATGATTCTTTTGAATACCTCCAAGAGTGAGCCCTCCATAGTGCATGTATGCATGCCACCTACCTTTGACCTTATTTGGTAGGTCTATAATTGAAGATATTATTGAGATCATGATATAAGTGAAGAGTACAACTAAGAAAATCAAGTATTGAGGGGTCTAAAAAATATGTACATGTCAAATATAAATAATATAGGTGGAAAAATATAAAGGGGTCAAAATAAATCTCTCTCATTATAAGTCTACCATAAAAAGATGAATATTTTTGGTGGTCTAATTTATGAGAGTAATAGAGAATATATGTAGGAAGGAAAAAATCACAATAGTGAAAAAAATATACACATAAATAGAACTAGTTTTTTTGGATTTTTGTTGGGATGGAGTTACACCAAAAATAAGAGAAGCTTGCATGAAATTCTTTTTATATGGAATAAAGAGTATGCAAAATGATAAGAAAAAATATGGTAATGGTGAGTCAATGTACATAGCATAAATAACACACCATAGGTAGAATATTTAAATAAATACCACAATAATTATGAAAAATCCTTTTATTTAAGCCCTATATACAATGAAATATTTACACACAAATGGGCCATAATATACTTATAATTTTTATTTTTATTTTTTGGCTCAACTAGCCCAATGACTAGCTAATTGAGGGTTTTTTAAGAAGATATGGGAAAAGTCCCGTGACTCACGCACTCCTATGTACAGTGAAATGGTAGGGATAGCCACAGTGTTTGGGTGATTTTGGTAGGGTGAGGTAACTCACTGTGGCAATTACAAAGAGCCGAAAAACGGCTATCATTAGCCCTCCCCCTGGATGATGGTATATTCATGTACCATCATAGAGCATCTTTTCCAAAGAGAGTGCTTCAGAGTCCTTGACGAGATCTTTATTGTTTGGCCCCTCAGAATTTTGGCTAGAGTTACACTCATGCTTCATGTAACAATACTTACATGAGACAGCGGCCTTTTGACAGATCCTTTGGTAGAAGGCGATTCAAATAGGGCTTCAAGCGATACCCGTTTACTTTCCTGGAGTGCTCTTTACCATTCAAGTCCATAAGCTGATAGTAACTTGAATTGAAAGCCTTCTTGACTATGTATGGCCCTTGCCATCTTGTTTCAAATTTGGCATCAAAACGATTATCGAGTAGATTGTCATACCTTAGCACAAGATCTCCTTCATTGATGCCTTTGTCCTTCAGTTTCAGGTCAAGCTTCTCCTTTGTCTGTGTGGCTTTCCTCTTATAGCACTCGTATGCTGCTTCTCTTTTCCACTCAAGCTCAGCTAGGGTAAGAAGTCGATCCATCCATGCTTCTTGATCATCTTGTGCTGATTTGCCATGAAGTCGCATTGTTGGAATGTTTAGTTCAATTGGCTGTAAAGCCTCTTGACCATAGACCAAGTGAAATGGTGTGAACTCCGTGGCTTCCCTATATGTGGTTCGATACGCCCACAAGGCACCATCCAAGAAGTCATCCCACAACTTTGTCTTGTTTTTCACCATCTTTCTAATGATGCCTGCAATGACACCATTAGCTTTTTCTACCAAACCATTTGATTGGGGATAGTAGGGTGTACTGTGACGATGTAGAATGTGAAGTTCTTCACAAACTTCTGTGAGCAAGCCCTTCCTAAACCCTGGACCATTATCAGAAACAATCTCCAAGGGTGTGCCAAATCTGCAACCAATGTGATTGTACACAAACTTGCTAGCTATCCTCTCATTCACTCTTGCCACACTTTGAGCTTCCACCCACCTAGTCATATAGTCTACAGCCACTAGAATGTAGAGTTTACCATTTTTTGTCCTAGGCAGAGGACCCATAGCATCAATGCCCCACTTTTCAAAGGGTCCATTTGCAAGCACTATTTGCCTCGGGCCATGCACCAACCTTCTATTTCCATTTATCTGACAATTGTGACAGCTTTTACACCAATGTTGAACATCCACATGCAAGCTTGGCCAAACATACCCCGCAAGCAAAATCTTCTTCACAGTTGATTCTTGGGCAAAATGACCACCACATGCCTCTTCATGCAAACCTTTTAGAATGGTTGGAATTTCCTCGATAGTTGGTACTCTTCTGTACACTTGATCCTTCCCTCTTTGATAGAGGGAGCCTTCTAGGAAACTTGCCTTCTTTGATAGAAACTTGCCTTCTTCATGAGTCTCCTCTTCTGAGCCTTCGTGAAGTCTTGTGGAAACTCACCCTCCAAAATGTAGCCAATAATGGGAGCCAATGACTCCAATCCCTGGTATCTCGGTTGCTTTGCAGCTGCTGCCACCATGATGACCTGCACTTCTCTCTCAACACATGTAACTGCTTGTTGTGCAAGTAAATCGGCATCCTCATTTTGTTTCCTCGGAATATGATATAGTTGCACTTCTTCAAACTGATTAAACATCCTACAAATGGCATGAACTTTTGTCCTTAAGCTTTCATTCTTGCATGCCCAAATGCCTAAAATCTGTTTAACAATGAGAAGTGCATCTCCCTTTACCATGAGACGTTTTATCCCTTGGCCAATGCACATCTTCAAACCATGAAGTAGTGTGTCGTATTCTGCTTCATTGTTGCTAGCTGAACTTGGTAGATTTAACTTCTCTTTCATGACCACCTCTCCACTTGGGTTGAGCAACACTAGCCCTCCCCCTGCTTTTCCTGTGGCTCGACGAAAAGCTCCATCAAAGAACAAGGTAAAAGCATTAGGAATACTTTTTGGTGGTGGCAATGGTAGGGTCTTTACTTCAGGCACCTTAATCTCCTTCTCATGTACCCTATAAGTGAGAATCCCTGCCAATTGTGCACGCACACTATCTTCTACCTTGAAAGAGTATTGAAACTCTTGCAACTCCATAATCCACTTTGAGATCCTAGTACTAAGATTCATTTGAGATGACACCCAAGGGAACAAATTTTCTGCAGTGAGAATTACAAAAGGTTTTGGTAGTAGGTAGGATCTAAACTTTCTCACCGCAAACATGAGAGAAAGCATCAAGAGTTCTGCTTCTGTGTAGTCTCTCTCCAAAGCATTCATGACCCTACTAGCAAAGTAGATGGGTCGCATCCTTGTACTGTGGGGATCTTGTTGTAGCAACGCAGCACCAATTGTTTCGCTTCCAACACTAGAGCTAACAAAGAATGTGTACTCCCAACAAGGAGGCATGAGTGTTGGTAGCTCTGACAAAATGACTTTAATGTTACAAAAATACTCTTCAATCTCATCAGACCATGCAAATTCTACTTGTTGTGTTAACTTTTGCAAAGGATGAAGCAACTCCGAGGCTAAGTGAATGAAGCGTGACATATACTTCACCTTCTGAATGAAAGAGATGACCTCCTTAAGACTCTTCGGTGATGGGAGCTCAATAAGAGCCTTTGCCTTTGAAGGATCCACCTCAATGCCTTTATAGGAAACCTTGTGACCGAGCAAGATCACTTCATCCTCACCTATGTGGCACTTGTCGGGGTTGAGTTGACCTCCCATGTCATAGAGCTTCTTTAAACCTTCTTCTACCCTTTGTAGATGCAATGATTTTGAGCTATAAATGCAAAAATCATCAATAAAAACCCTAATGGACTTTCCAAAGAATGCTTGAAACACCATGTTTATGAAGCGTTGGAAAGTTGCAGGAGCATTTGTCAGGCCAAATGGCATGACTCTAAAAGCATAACAACCCCAAGGAGTGATAAAGGTTGTTTTCAATTGATCCTCCAATGCGATACCTATTTGAAAGTAACCCGAGTAGCCATCACACACAGTGTACTTCTCATGACCAGCTACTTCATTTAGTATCTCATCATGAAATGGGAGGGGAAAGTGATCTCATTTTGTTGCCTCATTAAGTGGACGATAATCCACACACACCCTCCACTTTCCGTTTTTCTTAGGAGTGACAACAACGGGAGAGACCCACTCTGAATTCTCCACTGGATAAATGAAACCTGCTGCTAGAAGCTTTCTTACCTCCTTGAGTAGAGCCTGCTCCTTAATGACTCCTAGCCTTCGTAGCTTTTGAGCCTTAGGTGTGGCCTCTGGCTTCAAATCAATCTTGTGTTGAACAACATCTACTCCATGCACATCGGTGTAGTCTTTAGCAAAAAGCCTTGGAAATTTCCTTAGCACACATTTGAACTCCTCTCTTTCATCCTTTGTAAGTGTTGTAGATAGCATACCTTCCATCATCCCTTCATCTTGAACACCTTCGTTCTCTTGAGGACCTACCTCCTCCAAGCCTTGACAAGAGGTCTCTTGGTTGCTTGGCTTAAACCTTACCCCCATGACTTCGATGGAAGACTCCTCTTCAGTAATGCTGCCGCTACTTTCTTCTTCTGAAGTGCTATCAGTCCAACCTTCTTCCGTCTCACTTTGAGATGATTCTTCATGGATCTCCTCTTGGCGTTGCTCCTTCATGTCAAAGACAACCTTCTTATGATTGTCATTCCTGCAAATTAATTTCCCACTCTCCCAATCCTACAAAGCTCGCATTTTCATTAGCCATGGTCTTCCTAGGATAAATGGATAACCACTTCCCTTGGTCGACATAACATAAAAATCCACCGCTTTCTTAATGCCAAAGGCCTCTACAAAGACATTTTTACAAATGCCTACACACCTAGCCTTGCTATTGTTTGCCATCTTGACTTTGATTTCAGGTGTCTCATGGATGTGCATGCCTAGTCTTTGCATGAGTCCCTCTATCATGATGCAAATTTGTGCACCCCCATCCACTAGACCTTTCCTAACCAATCTTCCTTTGATGTAACAGTCTAGCACCGGTGTAATGTCCTCATTCATTTCAGCTTGTGCAATTTTTACAACAGGCACACTCTCTTTTACCTTTCTCCTAGTGCTAACTGCCCTTGTTAAATCCCTCCTAACTTGTGAACATAATGCAAGAAATTGAGGCCATGAAATATCAGGACCCTTACCTCTCATGTCCTCCAACAAGTTGTACGGAGCCATACCATGTCCAAGAGGGAAGTCTTGGAGGTTGATACGACGTCGAGTCCTCTTGGTTTCCTTTGTTTCCTTTGCCTTCTTGCCTTGTCCATGGTCACTCTGTGATGTGACTCCTTCTTTCTCTTTACCTTTTCCTCGGCCACGCTTAATGCCATTGGCTTCCATGTCAACCTCATTTGAATTTGTCACCTCTACCACATGCACATTTGGATCTGGCAAAGGTGGAACTCCTTCTACCCCTTGTGGAGGTGGTCTTGGTCCATTTGGCCTTTGTAGAAGCCTTGGTTGTTGACCAGCTCCTTCTCCTACATTCATCATTGGGTAATTCAAGTTAGGTCTCCCTGGCTCTCCACGGGGCCAAGGACAATTATACATCCCATGTCCAGACTCTCCGCAATTCCAACATTGCAAGACTCTCCTAGTTCGTGGCTCTCTCTCTCTTCTGACTTCTTTGCTTGTCCCTTTGGACCTACAGCTTGTGCAAGGTGAATTGACAGGCTGCTTAAAGATTCATTTAACTTCTCAATCACTTCAACCGTTACCTCAGGAAGCTCCCTAGATGTTGATGCTTGTGACTTACCTTTGGGTCTAAGACCTTCTATTGGAACCTCTCCCCTTAAGCACTTGAGTTTCCTATACTTCTCAGCAGCCCTAGTTTCAGCTGCATCAAAAGTAGTAGGTGCACCCGCCTCAACTTTTACCTTAAGGTCAGGAAAGAGTCTGGCTATGAACCTCTCCTTCTTTAAAAATTCTACACCATCACCAGGGTTAGCAACATTTCGTATCCATAGAGCCCAAAGACGTAGAAACTCTTGCTTGTACAATTAGTAGTCATCTAAGTCTTTTTGCTTATGAGAAACAATGTCTTGCCATAGTTTTTGAGTGTTTTGGGGATCAAAGAAGTATCTCTTAAAACGATTCAAAACTTCTGTGTAATTCCCCTTAACTTCCTCAGGCAAAGAGTCAAACCAAGTACTAGCATCTTTCCTAAGGACCACCTCAAACATTTCTACACATTCTTGATCGGTTACTATCCTCTTGATATGGCAAGACATCTTGAAATTTGCTAAAAATAATTCTGCATCCTCTCCAGGCTCTCCAAAGAAAAGAGGATATCCAGACATTTGGAGTTGGCTCTCCATTATTATGAAAGATTACAACACGAGTTACAATAAGGGATACAATAGAGATTTAGAACCACTCGCCTGCAAATGAAGAAGTAAGAAAATACCACTCTAGGTTTTCTTCTTCAGCTATCCAAGCTTCAATGAGGTCTCGATTTGTTTGATCAAAACAAAAAGGTAGACTATTGATGAGCTCTAAGAAGGGTTGAAATTCTTCAAAGCTAAGGCGATAAACAAAAATCTCTAGAACTTCATTTTCTGGATCCAAAAGAGCAACCACGTCCCAAGTGATAAATTGCACTTGTTCTACAATTCCCAACGCACAAGCGGTTTGTATAAAAACTAGATCTTCATGCTCGTCGAAGGCCGTGAGAAAGTAGCAATTGACTAGGAGCTCCTTTCCTTCGAGTTCCACACAGTCGGAGTGAGGCAACCTTCTCACAATTTCATAAAGAACATCCTCATCAAGTCCAATCAAGTTTGCAAGATTTAAAGACTCCACTTGTGCTACAAAATTCCTGGACAAAAACTCCTTAGGATTATGGTTAAATCATTCAAAAGCATAAAGAGATTTACAATGTCTCTATGAACAAAGTGTCATAGAAAGTAGAGAAGGATGAGAATTTATACAAATTTGCAATCTTCTCTATGCTCTCTTTATTAAGACAAGCTCTGAATAACTCCCTATCTCCTTTGTTGAAAGCGAAAGGAAGACTATTAATAAGACGCAAATGAGGGAAAAATTCACCAAATGTGAGTCTATGAAGCATGAACTCTGGCCGCAAGTTTCCTGAAGAGTCTTCCTCTATGGTGAAATGCACTCGCCAAACGCCAAATTTCACTCTATTTACCAGTCTTAGGGCACACACTAGTTGGATGAATACGCGGTCTTCCTTAGTACCCAACAACAAGAGGAAAATGGAATCCACGCGTAGGACCTTCCGTCTTAACTTCACCACCCTCTTGTTATGAGGGAGACGCCTTACTACTTGCTCCTGCAACTCAATTGGTAATAGAGCTAGATCTCCAAGGATTGAACTTTCACTGCACACACATTCCCAGTTAGAACAAATGATCGTTTTTTGTTTCTTGTAACAACTTGGACAAAGAAAAAACAAACATACACACTATTTTGCCAGGCTGCACTTCATTTTAAAATAAAATGAACACATGTACATCAAAAGAAGTGTGGTAGTTGATGAGAGGTAGAATGACAGGGTTTGGTGATGCAAGAATTTCTCCTACTCTTTGGGCACCAAACATGAACACCATACGTTGTTGAAAATGGATTTTCCTACTAATTGCAATGTTTATTCTAATGTGTGGAGTGAAATGGAAGGGGAAAACCTCTATTCCTGGGCCATTATCCATGGTCTATGTATGACCTAATGCTTCAAACAAAACAAAAATATAGACGTCCAAACTAAGGTCGTACCTAATGAGAGGCAAAATAAAAGGATTTACTGAAGTGTTTATCTCGGCCAACCTAAGAGGACCTAAAATTCTACGAATGACACGTTGAAATTGCAACTTAGTACTAACAATTATGTGTACCTTTTGCCTTGCAATGGGAATGAAGGGATCATACAAATTTTCGTGATTCATGCAAACTACTTGACTATGCTAAAGGTTGATTCTACACAAAAATACACAAGCCGTTCCTCCCCGGGGGGCACCAATTTGAGGCGGTCCGGGGCGGGCAACAAGAAGAGCAACCTCTAGACACCCTTCAAGGCTCCCGTGCTGCACAATGGGGCTGGGGCACAACACAACACAACCCAAAACAACAAACCCCCAGCCAAATCCCAACTACACAAGGGGCACCACCTAGTTTAAGAGCGAACTAGGACGCAAAAGAGGAGAATCGTTAGAGCAACCCACAAACAAGCAAGGAATTTACACTAACCCTAATACCAATGGAACACTCTCACACACTAAAACACGAGAGAGAGAGAGAGAGAGAGAGAGAGAGAGAGAGAGAGAGAGAGAGAGAGAGAGAGAGAGAGAGAGAGGGAGAGAGATAGTGCTCGGGCTGCTTTGAAACGTATCGGCAATGATCAAGCAAACACAACTACATATTTAAGAAAGAGAGAGAAAGGGGGAGGGGGTGCTTGTTGCATTAATACCTTCTTACAAATCTGTCATGACAAATCAAAGTGAGATTAGTATTTGTTCAACATAGCTTGCGTAAATTTCACCACAACACATCACAAGAAAAGCCACCCCAATCACTGTCTTAAGGCCAGGGGAGTCCTCTCCACCCTGTCGCCCTCTTACAGTATGTGGGATTTATGGCTAGATTGATGACAACACCAGAGACAAGCTATCAAGAACATAACAAAAAACACCAAGATACTTACGCATCATTACTGCCCATTACTTCACGTTGGAAGGGAGACAAAGTATCCAAGCTTAGTCCAAATCCACTCTCCTTGATTCAGCAAATGTTGGGCTTACACTAGTAGGAGAAATGATAGATTTCCTACTCTCAATTGAATGATCACTCTCTCTCTTACAATGACATAGAGTTCCCTTGCTAATCCCCTATTACAACACATGCACATGCATAAGACAATGAGCTTCCACTCAAGAGCTCCTTCTAGAGAGGTTGAGCTTGGCTTCTCAAGCTATAGCATAGTGCTCTTGCTTATGTCTCCCCCTTTTTGTGCTAGCTACACCCTCCTTTTATAGCAATTTTGAAGGCTAGGGTTACTCCTCTAACCATGGTTGGGTTAGATTTTCAGCAATTTATCTAATTTCTTTTGCTTGGAATTATCAAGAAGTTGGTGGGGAAAGAGAGAGGAGAGAAATGGAGGTGATAGGACTTTTCATAGTGGGTTAGTGTTAGTAGAGTTAGTATTAATTTACAAATGGAATTGGATATTTACAATGGGAGTATCCATGTAGGATACAAATAAGGAAGAAAAACTCTTAAGAGGTAAGAAAAGGTGGATTTCTTACAAGGTTGATGCTCCAAGTGTCTTGAGTAGGGCCAATTTTGACGCTTGTTGACGGTCCACTAGCTTTGACGGTACATTTTTTCTCCACTCTTGACCTTCCTTGAGAGACAAGGTAATTGAAGCTGAGTAATCAACCACCATGATGCTGTCTTTTAAGAGAAGAGGCTGAATTTTGTGGTTTTTTTGAAAGATATGGGTAATTTGGAGGAGGAAAAATGAGACTAGGTGGTCAATTTTGGAATGGAATTGTGTGTGGGAGGTATGAGTTCACCATGGTTTCTCTTATTCTTCAAGGTTGAGGAGAAGGTGAGTAGGGTGCAGAGAGGAGTGGTGAGAGAGGTGGGGATGATGAGTGGAGAAGTGTGTGTGAAAGAGGAAAATGATAAAGTGGAAGAGAGAGTGTGGCTGCATAACATGGGAAAATTGGGGTCCATTAATAAAATCATAGCTCACAGCTCGTAGCTCAAAAAAATATGAAAAAATTTGAGGCAAAAGTTCAGCCCACGAGCTACAACTTTTGTTTGTATCACCTTTTCAAATTCGGAGAGCAAGTGAACTTTAAAAATTCAGCAAAACCGACCGTTTTTTTCCACTGCACAATGTCCTTGTGGGGTCCTTCTTTGGATGATTCTTTTGAATACCTCCAAGAGTCAGCCCTCCATAGTGCATGTATGCATGCCACCTACCCTTGACCTTATTTAGTAGGTCTATAATTGAAGATATTGTTGAGATCATGATATAAGTGAATAGTACAACTAAGAAAATCAAATATTGAGGGGTCTAAAAAATATGTACATGTCAAATATAAATAATATAGGTGGAAAAATATAAAGGGGTCAAAATAAATCTCTCTCATTATAAGTCTACCATAAAAAGATGAATATTTTTGGTGGTCTAATTTATGAGAGTAATAGAGAATATATGTAGGAAGGAAAAAATCACAATAGTGAAAAAAATATACACATAAATAGAACTAGTTTTTTTGGATTTTTGTTGGGATGGAGTTACACCAAAAATAAGAGAAGCTTGCATGAAATTCTTTTTATATGGAATAAAGAGTATGCAAAATGATAAGAAAAAATATGGTAATGGTGAGTCAATGTACATAGCATAAATAACACACCATAGGTAGAATATTTAAATAAATACCACAATAATTATGAAAAATCCTTTTATTTAGGCCCTATATACAATGAAATATTTACACACAAATGGGCCATAATATCCTTAGAAATTTTTTATTTTTTTTGGCTCAACTAGCCCAATGACTAGCTAATTGAGGGTTTTTTAAGAAGATATGGGAAAAGTCCCGTGACTCACGCACGCCTATGTACACTGAAATGGTAGGGATAGCCACAGTGTTTGGATGATTTTGGTAGGGTGAGGTAACTCACTGTGGCAATTACAAAGAGCCGAAAAACGGGTATCACTATCATATGTTTCAAAGTGTGTTGCATCAAGTGTCTCCTTCGCACCTTTTCCCTCCCTTGAACCTTTGGCTTCCTCTGTGCCTTTAGCCCCTTTGGCCTCCTCCATGCCAAAAGCCTCCTGCAAGCCCTTGGGCTCCTCGGCACCTACAACCTCCTGTGCACTTTTAGCAAGTTATGTCGTCCACTTACCCTTCTTCCTCCTCTTTCTACCCACCTTCTCCTCTGCAAATTCTGATGTCGCATCCAAAAATTCTACCGCCGAGAGAACTTCAACTGCCACCTCTTCAATTGGCATTTCTTCGTTGATGTTCTTGCCTTGGTCAATCTCCATTTTAGCAACTTATTCAATTGAATCACTTTCCCCCAGTTGGTTTTCTTGACATCCCCTTCCCTCTTTACCCTGTTTAACCCTCCTACACTTTGGTGTTCAATTGATCTTCTCCCAAGCTTGAGTCCATAGTACCCTCATCCCCTTTCCCTTTCGATGTGCGTGCTGGCATTAAGGTTTTGACATAGTATATCTTGCACTTCAGCTTTCAGCTGATCTCCCTCATCCCCTTTCTCTTTTGATGTGCTGGAATCAAGGTTTTAACATAGTATATCCTGCACTTCAGCTTTCAGCTGATCTTCTCTTAAGCTTGAATCTACAATAGGATCATTCCCTTTTCCCTTCCACTATGTTTGCATCAAAGTCTTACAATATTTTTGGCACTTTAGATTCAGTTGATCTTCTCCCAAACTTGAGTCTATAGTAGGCACAACCCCTTTCCCTTCCACTATGCTTGCATCAATGTCTTGCAAAATTTTGTGAATTGACTTGTGAGGATCTTCCTAGAACATGTGAGTTTCATCTGACTTGCTATGACCACGGACATTGTTTTGATCCATTGGGGTGTTGTCATGGATGCCTGCTCCAAAAGATCCTCTACCTACATATACAGGAAGATGAAAGACAAGATTAGATCATTAATTAAAATGATATAAACATAGTGTCCAACACGACACCCCACTTAATCTTCAATAATGACCTCCTTGACACCCAAGTATCACTACAAGAGGTTGTGTGCTCTTGTGACGCTGTTAGCGACGGAAATACACTGGGTTTTTATAACCCCCGGCGTCGCTAAAACCGTCGCTACGAGCGTCGCTACGAGAGCGTCGCTATATGCGTCGCTATATGCGTCGCTATATAGAGACGCTCATAGCGACGATTATAGCGACGCTCATAGCGACGATTATAGCGACGGTTACACAGAAGACTATAGCGATGCCCGAGAGAATTTTTTATTGGTGGCAGGGCATTGAATGCCCTGCCACCCATCAACCATATTGTACTTGATTCACTTTTTTAAAAAAGTGCAAGGGTAGATAATAGACCCAAAATAGTCACCCACAAGACGCATTGTTTGCAAAATTGACAATTGTACATATCATAGGCAAAATGAATTGATTGGCAAATGTAATAATGACAATTGTACAACATCATAGGCATAAAGAATTGATTGGCAAAAGGAACTGCGGTGACAAATGTAATAATATACATGGTTCAAAAAGACGTATAAAATCCGTCTCATGATACATAAGCTATGAGAAACCCTAAACTAATGCTATCTAGCTACGACTAAACTGACGTCGTCTAGTCAGACGTCTCATCGCGTCCAAGCGGCGTATCTGTCGGATTCTGCAAAAAAAGACAATAAGACAGCTTTCAGTAAGTATAAACATATAACGACATTTATAAAACAATACAAAAAATAAAAAAGAGTAAACCCTAATACTAACCATGCCGCCGCGATAACTGAGAATGTCCATCAGGGCGTTTAAGCCCTTCCTGCCTGCGTACTCGCGCTCATACGGTGTGGGATCACGTCCTGTCATCGACCACTGTCAAAACATACAAAGATTTCATTATGTTAGAATTAAAAAACTCATAAACCCTAAACTATCAAACATAAAGAGCAATGTGAAAACACTTACAAAATCGGCCTCAAATGATGCCCATACACCGCTCCCCAAGTGGTGCGAGCTCCATGCAGCTACTCGCGCTCTGGCTGCATCCTTTTGTTTCTTCCACTTGTCGGGATTCTCGCGCGCTGCTTTCTTCGCATTCTTCCAATCTTCTTTGGCCAGCCAATCTGGCCTGTTCCACCCATTCTTGATTGCTTTTTGCACTTCGGAACGCTTGTGCTTGCAGTATTCGCGCATTCGAATCTTCATCAGGTCTTCATTGAAGCGCTGATCCCGTGTTGGAACGGGAAACTCATCATGAAGTATGCTGATGACTCTGTTTTTTAAATCACTTCGTACTTCACTCCATTTGTTTAGTATGTAGTGTCTAAACAGCTGAGAGAAAAGACCACGCATGCGCGAGATCACCTTCTTGCCGTCATCATCCATGATGATGCCGCCGCTGATGTCGACAGAGTAAGGCAAGCCCTCTGGCCGGTGACGTGTGAACCTGGGTGTCCCGGCAGGGGTCTCTAGCGGCGTGTCGATGGGGGTACGGACGTTAGGTGTCTCCACCGGCGTCTGGGCCTCGAAGAGAGGAGTGTCGAGTGGGGTGGCTCCTGGCGGAGTAGGTAGAGGTGTGTAGCTTCTAGGAACAGTCAGCCGTGCAAAACTTGGCGTAGATGGCGATGCTGTGGCTGGTGTGGGGGTGGGCAAAGAAGGGGAGGGTAAAGAGCCTCGTTGAACACGAGGCCGTGTGGAGGCATCGGTGGCGGAATCCCCCAAAAAACCGCCACCTCCACCACTAGAGCGCCGGTGTCTAGACGAGTGTGAAGCTCGTCTCGTCGATGCCGAAGCTTCGGAGCGCGCCGAATGCTCCGAAAGAGAGGGAGATGCGGATGGAGTAGGAACGCGTGATGATGCGCCAGAGCGATGACGCTCCACGTACCACTGTCTCTGTTGCGGTGACAAAGAAGAAAGAAACTCCTCATCATCCATACCTGCATTAAACACACGAATATTTAAACTTAATATTGAATGAATAGAGTAGACAATGACGCAAAGACCATTAAATACAATGACGTAATGACGCATATAAATACAATGACGCAATGAATTGAGTGATAGAAGAGGCAAGTCGAAAACTCAGAATTTTCAATCAAAAGATGTGAGCGCGAGTAGAAAAGAGCGTTATACACCATGGAAGGTACTTAGAGAGCCAGAGCTTTTACAACACAGAGCAAAATTGTTCAAATACAATATTTGTGTCTTTAAGAGATCTCTCTCTCATCCTCGCATAACTCAGCATAACTTCCTATATCTATATAGAGCTCTCCGTTTAAACACATATCCTCTGTTTCATTTTGTAGCTCCTCTGCATGCACCCCATATAGAGTAGTAGCATCTTGATGCTCGTCTGGCACCACCGCAGCGGCTTCTGATTGAGCATCTTCTCTGATCTCCTCCATTGATGCCGTTGTGATTGGCACATGGTAGCCTTCATATGTCCTTGCACTACGAGGGGCTACCTCTATGACGTACCACCAATTTGATGTAGACTTTGTAGGATGAAATATTACCTGCCAGAGCCACATAACTTACATGAGAGCTTTCAAGCACATAACTTGTAAAAGGGGGATGTTAACTATTTACATACTTACTTGTTCACAATGCTCGGGTAGTACGAAAGTGTCTCTTAGGTCAGTCCATTTCTTAGTAGAATCCACCTCAAGAAAACCAGACTCTCCTCTACGCACAGTAGCGTTGCGACCCTCCATGATTATCTTGAACCATTGCACGTCGAACAAGTCGACAAAAAATCCTCTGTAATCGATCCTCAAAATCTCTTGCAGCGTGCCAAAGTAAGTGAGTTCCGCCACCATAGGATCTGCATCAGAGGAACGTCGTCGACTAGACTGTTCAAATTTTGCCATGATTCCACAATCTTGAGTAAAACACTTTTTGTCGATTCGTTCCACCCTAAAATGTCGACCTTTACACCATGATGCTGTGTATGACTTATACTACAACGAACAAAGATTATGAGTGGCCGTTCAAACGTTTATAAATAAAGTCACTTGCTAGTCGTACATTGCAAACTTACCTTGGTCGCGCAACCCGGAGAGTACTCCCACTCTTCTTCAGTCACTTCTTCACCGCATTGTTGTGCGCTTTTCAATTGGTTGTGCAACCATCTTAAGCTCATGAAGGTTGGTAGGCTCTCCAGAACCGCTGGATAGTGCATCGGTGGTCGTCTTCCCCGTCTCCACTCGATTCGTGCCCTTTGTCGCTCTTGCTTTGCATCCTCATATTGTGAAATCCACTTTTGCATCACTGGATTGTGAAGCATGCAAAATCGGTTGATTTTAGCCTCTAGATCTTTCGTCATCTTCTTCTCAACACCGAGATTGCACATGACAATCCCAGATATGCGCTCATCATCTATGGTTCGCCATAGCGTGTCCCGGGATTTATCAAATCCGTCTAGCCACTCTCCAATGTAAACTAGGGACTCTGATACCAACCAACCTTCTGGCATGCTACCCTCCGGACGTGCCTTTTGATGCACATATCCCTTAAGCGTTTTCATGAAACGCTCTAAGAAGAACATCCATCTGGAATGAACTGTGCAAGCTATTTCCACCTCATCAACTATGTGAACAAGAAGATGCACCTGAATGGTTAGCATTGTAGTAGGAAAATGTTTCTCAAACATGCACACAAGCTCCGCAGCATTTAGTTTGGCGAATGGTATGGAGTCTACGTTGATCTCCTTTTGTGAGATCCATTGCACCAGCTTTGCAAGTTTGTAGATTGTGTTACGGATGTCAAGAGACAAACATCCCTCAATGGCAACCGGTAAAATAAACTGTAAAGTATGTGCAGCAATGATATTAAAGTCCACATTTTATGCAATGATATTAAAGTCCACTATGAACGTACCTGACACATTTTATGCCAATCGTGTGACTTCAAACCGGTAAGCTTTCCTTCTTTAGTAAAACACATTCGGAGCGAGTGCATTACGCCAGTGGGGGTCCGCAAAGATCGAATGGTCTCTTTTACTTTGCGTTCTTGGGCTCCTGTGAAAATCCATGGTGCTTTAGGGAGTTTTATCGATCCATCAGACGCTGTTTGCGGCCAATATTGCTCCATACGATCCACATTTCTAAGGTCAACTCTGGCTCCCAAAGCATCTTTCTTGCCGGTCAGATGGTCCCATAGTAGATTACCCACATTCTTGAATATGTGCATTGGATCGAGCAAGTGATTGATCATGAGTCGGGGCCAGTATGGTAACTCGTACCATAGAGATAGTCTCTTCATCCCTGGAGGCAATCCGTCATCGCACATCTCCTTCTGCTCTAACCATGCTTGTGCAGACATCCTTGGTGGCTCTCTTCCCAAAAAGACGTCGCGTAACACATGATTCTCTGGAAGATACGCTTGATGACCTTCGTAGATTTGCTTCTTCAGTGAGGGTGCCCTACGTGCATTCAGTCTAGGTCCACATGTGACACATGCTCTGTATCCGCTTGTTTGAAGCCCTGCATGTATACACATGATAATAGATCAACTATGGGCAAAAACATTGTCTGAGTGAGGAGTGTCAATAGATCACCTGAGCATTCTGTTAGCCCGGGATAGTCATGCATGGTCCACATTAGAATGCCTCTGATCAAAGCATTCCGTCGTCCTGTGTGTCGGCTCATATCCACCACCTCTATGCCAATCCATAATTGTTGTAGCTCTTCCAATAGTGGACGAAGATACACATCCATATTCCCCACTTTATATCGCCCTGGCACAATCAAGCTTAATTAGCCATAGGTGCCCCTTCTTCGTAGTCAACCACGGGGGAATGTTGTAGTTGACGATGACAACGGGCCATACACTGTAAGATGTTGATCTTTGACCAAATGGATTTACGCCATCCATAGCCAGGCCTAAGCGCAAATTTTGAGCTTCCCTAGAAAAATCCGACCATGTTCCATCTATATGTTTCCACGCTACGCAATCTGCAGGAATTCGTAGCACACCATCCGAAGATTTATTCTCCTCATGCCATGATGCTAGGGCGGCCATGGACCTACATTCGAAGAAATGCTTGATGCGAGGAAGCAGAGGGAAATGTCGCAAAACCTTTTGTGGAATTTTTGTCCCGTGGAGATCTACTCGATATCTTTCGGAATCACATTTCGGACACTTCTCCATGTCTATGTATTCCCCTCTGAAAAGAATGCAGTCATTAGGACAAGCGTGGATAGAATTGTAATCCATCCCCAAGTTTCGCAAAATCTTTCTTGCTTCATCTCAGGAATCTGGCATCACATTGTCAGCTGGTAGTATGTGCTCTTTCAGCAATCTACACAACATAAAAATATGATACAGTCGTGTAAAAATCTATCAGATCATTATACATTTAGAGTTTTATTAAAGTAAACTGATTGTAATAGATCACCTGAAAAGCGCTGTGACGCTAGTGTCACTCCATCCAAACTTTGCCTGCATGTTGAGAAGAATTAGGAGTGCTTTCAATCTAGACATACGTGCTCCATTATACAATGGCGTATCGGCTTCACTTTTCATATCATCATAGATAAGCCTTTCTGAATCCATGATCGTCTCGATCATTTCATCAATCTCGGGCTCAAACATTGCCTCGTTGGGAATGTGCTCTGCATGATCATCCCCTGAGCTGTCAGAGGCTACATCTTGTGGCCTCACATATGCTGCTTGACCAAAGCGCCTGCGAACACGTCTATTGGGTTGCAAGATTGCTGCTTGTTGGCCAGCGCCAGAGTCCGACGAGTTATAATTGGCAACAACTCGATCTATAATAGATGGATCGAACTCGCCAAATTCACGAACGTGCTGCAAAGAAACACGTCTTGTCCGTCGCATAGCATGCTTGCATTGATTACAAGGACATAAGACCCTCGTTGAGAGATAGGTGTTTCGGTTGGACGGTCCCACATCCTCGTCGCTACTCGTAATGAGGATAAAAAACTTATAACCTGGACAACAAATTTAATATTCTATTGGCATTCTTCGTCTTATCTCTCTCTCTCTCTCTCTCTCTCTCTCTCTCTCTCTCTCTCTCTCTCTCTCTCTTTACATCACATTCTCTAGTCATGTCCAATCTCCGCACACCTCGGTCTAGAGGTGCACGGAGATCAGAACCACCGGGTTATAATCTCGTCTTTATTGGTCAATACCTATATTTGTGGGTACAAGAAATCTACACACCCACGTCTACATGATACTGCATGTAGTGGACAAAACCCCTTTGCCTCTTCTCTAGCTGTAGCACTTCACAGCATCTTAACATCTTTTCACAGTAGATCTTTTCATTGTTCGTCTAACTCTAAACCCTAAACCGTAAGTAATTCTTGCGTGGACTCGATCTAACGTAAATAAGCATAAATCTAAATAAACGTAAATCTAACTAAAAATAAACCTAAATCTAATTTAACGTAAGTCTACATCTAACCTAATCTTTAACGTCTTTTGGGATAGTTTCCTACGACGTTAAAACTCTCTTCTTCTTGTGTGTGTGTGTGTGTGTGTGTGTGGGTAAACCTAAATAAACCTAAGTCTAATCTAATATAACATAAATCTAAATCTAACGTAAATTATGTTATATTAAAAACAAAGAACTAAACTAACAGGGATTATAAGAACCTTAAAACTGATTTAACACATAATTTTTCACATAACTCGGCAAGAGTTGGCATTCTCATCACTAAAGATGTGAGAGTTAACTTCCGGCGGTGACGCTGCCTCATCTCCATCCACATCTGACGACAGCAATTGGCCCTTTAGACCGTTCTTGCTCTTGTTACTAACTTTGAAGTTGCTGTTGAATGACTAGAGGTTGTCTAGATGGTCATTGTGTCGGGGATGTAGTGACTCTTGCCGCCCTGAAGATCCACCTTCTTCCCTATCTTCTGAAGACATTTCACCATTACTTTTGGATCGACGGAGCCCACCATGAGTGAAGGCAGCAATTCCCTATATTCCATTGAGGGCTTTCTTCACCCGCTTCATGCAGGCATCGCAGTCTATGGAGACCTAAATCTAATTTAATATAACGTAAATCTAAATCTAGCGTAAATAAACGTAAATCTAGTTAAAAATAAACCTAAATCTAATTTAATGTAAGTCTACATATAACCTAATCTTTAACGTCTTTTAAGATAGTTTCCTACGACGTTATAACTCTCTTCTTCTTGTGTGTGTGCGCGTGTGTGGATGTGTGTGCCAATAAAAAGAGATAAATGGTATAACCTTTCTATCACCCATGCCAAGTATGATAGATTGATTATGCCATTTCCCTCTTGAATAATAGGTCTTGAGTTCAACTCCTCGTCGGCTAGATCTTTAGTTCTTTTAATTTTAATTAGTTTCCTACGACGTTAAATTAGTTTCTCTCTCAATGTGTGTGCGTTTTTTTGGATCGTATGCATGTTTTCTCTCTCTTTTCCTCTCTCAATGTGTGAGTTTTTTGTTTATGCATGTTCTCTCTCTCTTTTCCTCTCTCAATGCGTGCGTTTTTTGTTTATTCATGCTCTCTCTCTCTCTCTCTCTCTCTCTCTCTCTTTTTCTCTCTCAATGTGTGTGTGCATTCTTTGTTTATGTATGTGTGTGTGCGTTTTTGTTTTTGTTTGTACTCTCTCTCTCTCTCTCTCTCTCTCTCTCTCTCTCTCTCTCAAAAACACTATGTGTGTGTGTGTGTGTGTGTGTGAGAGAGAGAGAGAGAGAGAGAGAGAGAGAGAGGGAGAGAGAAAGAGGGGAAGGGAACATGAGAATGAGGAGAGGGAAGGAGCATACCTGGCTCTCCTTCCTCTCCTCGTGTGTGTGTGTGTGTGTGTGGAGAAGAAAAAGAGAGAGAGAGAGAGAGAGAGAGGGAGAGAGAAAGAGGGGAAGGGAACATGAGAATGAGGAGAGGGAAGGAGCATACCTAGCTCTCCTTCCTCTCCTCGTGTGTGTGTGTGTGTGTGTGTGGAGAAGAAAAAGAGAGAGAGAGAGAGAGAGAGAGAGTGAGGGAGAGCATTACCTGCTCCTTGCTTGAGGGCGCCGAAAAACTCAGATCTGAGATCTGAGTTTTTGGGCGCACTCAGTAATTTTTTTAGCCCAGCCGGCGTCGCTATGAGCGTCGCAAATTTACAAAGAAATTTGCGACGCTCATAGCGACGTCGGGAATTTTTTTTTGAGTGTCGCTGTGTGAGCGTCGCTAATATGAATAGCCTCTTGTAGTGTATTTGTCTCCGAAGGGATTGTGGTGATGCAATGTGCGTTCACGCAAATATCTTCTGTTCTTAACACAACTGCAAAACACAGTGGATGGTACTAATGTCGATAGGGGAGCATGAAGGTACCAACCAAGTAAGAAGCCTCCAAAGCCTCCCCACAGGCAACCAAGTAAGCAACCTCCAAAGCCTCTCCACAGGCAACACAAGTACCAGACACATGAATTGTGTTTTCAGTGTTTGCAACATGAAGCCTTGGAGTCACTCTGTATGCCATCCCCCTCTTCACATCAACACACAACTTGCGTAGAAAATTGTAATGGTCTTTGTTTTTTAGGCACTCATTGTAGAGCTTGGCATACTCCATCTGCAAAACAGACATACTCTATTAAGTTATCTACCAGCTAGAGGAAACAATTAGCAAGGAAGAACACAAGCAGTATCAAATAATATAAAAACAGTACCAAATGAAATTCAAACTAGTACCAAATAGGAACCAAGACAATTTAAAAACAAGTGAAGTTGTACCAAAATAGTTCCAAACAACATGCTATTGGTAAAATATTAATGAAGAACCAAAAACTTCCTGGACAAACCCAAGAAATCCCAAAATAATAATAGATAGGTAACAATGCAGTATTAAAACAATTTCAAAACAATAACAACATAGTACAAAGTATGTAGCAAAACAATACCAAAACAAGTCAAATTGAACCAAATTAGTTCTAAATAGCACTATAATGGTACAATAAAGAACTCAAAACTCATAAGAGATACCCAAAAAGACCCAATAACTTGTAATGGATATATTCCAAAAAAGTACCAATTTACCAAAATAGTTCAAAATAGTATCAAATGAAGCATAGTAAACACAAAAAATCCAAACATAGAATCAATATAGCACCCAAGAAATAGTTAGCAGTGCCCAAATAGTACCAATGTGCAGTACCAAAATATTTCCAAATAGCATCAGTAGAAACAAGGAAGCACCTAAAGTACGAAAGACATTAACAACATAGTACCCAAGTCAAACCCAAGAGTACCCTATAAGACCAAAATATTGTAACTAGAAAGTACCAAAGCAATACCAAAGGAGGTGAAAACAACACCAAATGAAAAAAAAAGCACCTAGAGTAGCGAGGATTGTCGCATCATAGCATCCAATACAAAACAAAATGTACAATATATGAGTACCCGGAAGTACCAAACCCGTACCAAAATAGTCCAATGGAGTACCAAATGAGATAAAGAAGCACTAAAATCCCTCATAAAAAGTACCAACATAGCACCTAGTGTTAAAAAAGTACCCAAACAGTTATAAAAAGTAAAAATGTAGTTTAAAAATTTACCAAAGCACTGTAAAAATATTTCAAAAAAGTACCAAAACAGTTTCAAATTAGTCCTTAAGATTACCAAATGAGCAAAAATGTAGCAAAAGTACCATGGATTGTGCCAACATAGCACCCAAGACAAAACCACCAATACCTTATAAGACTCAAGATTTAGCAACAAAGTACCAAAATAATTTAAGAAAGTACCAAATGAAATAAAGAAGCACCATAAAGTACCAAGGAAAGTACCTGGACAACAGCTAGTGTTAAAAAAGTACAAAAACATCTAGAGGAAGAACCAAAATAGTTCAAGAAAGTAACAAAAACATCAAAAAATACCAGCAAATAAACCAGTTAAGAAGTCAAACATGCCAAATCACCAAATTATGTGCAAAAGAAACACTTTCAACAATCATACACAATGCACTAAGCCAGAAATACAATACCTCCTTCTGTTGAACCTTAGGTTGGAGCTTGTGGATATTTTCAAGAACCTCGTGCAGTCGTAAAAAGCACTAACTTGCTCCCATCTCGGCCTCAACCTTTGTGATCTCTTCAGCAAGGACAGGAGTTTGCTACCACAATGGAACAATTCCTGCTTCCAGGGTATTAATGTCCTCCATCAAACTTTTTGCCACACCCTCTTTACCTTCACACACCAGTAGTTGGTCCTTGTTTTCTTGAATAGAGGCCTTTAGGTTTGTTATGTTTGATGATCCTAGATGTGACACCGATTTTAGCAGTTTTTATCACAATGCCTCGAAATTAGGTAGGTAGTCAATCACTGCCCCTCTACTAGCTTGCTTTAGTTTTGTGCAGATGTTGCTGCCACTTTGAGTCCTCCGGGCCTTCTTATCTAAATGTAGGACACTTCCAGGGGAGGAATAATTTTTCCTCCTCCGCGCCTCAATTTTACGGGCAAGCCTACCATTCTTAGATGCTATCATCTGCAACACTCCTTTCCCAAACCAGGTCCATGCTACTGTATGCCCTGCTGGGTCTTTTTTTGCTGCATGGAATTTCTCAAATGCATAGCACTTGGCAATTTGGTCAATTCACCACATGAAGGGGGGCCCTAATAAAATTTGGAGAATAAAAATCTGTAGTCTTCCACCAGATGTGGCTGCAAATGGTTTAAATAGATCTTGCTGTTGTTTTGGTACTTGTACTTGAAAACAGTTAACCACTACGCGAGTGGCAAGTCTTCATCAGTTAGGTCCTTAGGGAGTTTTTCTTCTAGACTGAGGCTGTACTCCTCATGAAGGTCTTATGCTATGTAACAAAACTTGGTTTATTGAGGGTACTCCTCCATTTTATTCTTGCCTAAAATGTGAAAAACATCAGAGAAAATCGCTGAGATATAGGTTAAATGTGGTGTGATGCCCGCATTAGGAAAAATATGAACCCCAAAAGGGCTCTTTTGGGTCAAAGATGCTTTTGGACTATACTCTCTACACCAATGAGAATGGGCATGTAGCCACGGTTTCACCAATTTTTTTTGCAATTTTTTTGAATGGCCATAACTTGAGCATTTTAACTTCAAATTTGTCGGGAAATAGTGCATTTGGATTGCATTGCCAAGCTCTTTCTATAGACATGTAACATGATATAGTTTTGATGTACATAGATATGGGCTATCCATGCCCCCCCTTTTATGTCCTACTCTTGACTGAAATTTGATAGGTTGCTCCTTTGGGGTTCATATTTTTGTATTGCTACAATACCAAATGGGATACTCCAGAGTACCAAATTTGGTACTGTACATAACTGCAAATGTCACATCAAGCATAGGGAGTGAACATGTAAAATTTAATTAACACAAGCCTGATGCGAAGAATAGCATACCATGTCTTGACTAATTTATCTTCATCAAAAAAGGGTGAGTTACGTTCGGAGTCGATATCAGCAACCTTGCATTGTTTTGAACTAGCCCTTGTGTTTGGATTGGTTTTTTGCTCTAGCTCTGTTTCTTGGGGGGATGGGGTGGAAACATCTCTGTTGTTGCTTCTTCCAGGTGAGGACACTCTCTCATTGGCCTTCGATTTCAGTTTGCATGCTCAAGGTGACACTCTACTGACAACATCTCCCTTGGCCTTTGGATTTCTCATGGTTGGAGAACTGACACAAGAGAGTAGGAGAACTAACATAAGAGAGTTGGGAATGGTTTTGTGCTCTAGCTCTGCTCTGCTGATAGTTTCTCCCCTGGCCTTTGGATTTCTCATGGTTGGAGAACTGACACAAGAGAGTAGTACTGCTGCTGCAAGTGCATGCGATGCTGAGAAGAGAGTGAGCTTAGGACTGTGCAAGGTGATAAGCGAGAGAACACACTATGCTGCTCAAGTTCAAATACAAGGCAAAAAATTTGGAACCACTAAATCCACTCATGAAACCACTACTCTCGTACACGGGGTGGCCCATTATGAAACTATACAAAGCATTCTTATTGAAATACCATTATCTTTTTAAAAAAAAAGAAATACAAACACCATTTGCCTCCAAACTTTCCCTCGAAAGTACCAAATACATGGAAAAAAATTTGGCCTTTTTTTGATTCACCAACCTTTGCTTTCAGCCACGAGAAACATTGAATGCGATCATTGTCTCAAGAAAGGACACATGAAAAAGGATTTCTATTTATTACAAAGAGAGAAGGATAAAGCCATTGTCATAGGTTCTACACCTCCTAAGAGCGGTGTGAAGATAGAGGAGCTCAATGTCATTGAGTCTCTACTTGTTGATGTTGTTCCTTATGTGTTGCAACCATTAGATGTTTTAGTCTTCACTTTTGATTTGAGTCCAGAGGTGTTGTTAGCTCTTGATGAGTGCTATGCATAGAATTGGATTGTCGAATCACGTGCCAGTTTCCATGTTACTCTTCACAAGGAGCGGTTCTCTAGTAATGCTTCCACACATGGTTCAGTTAAGCTTGGTGACTCTCATCATCTTGAGATATGTGGCATTGGATATGTGTAGTTGCATATGCACAATGGTATTGAGTTCATGATGTGAGGTGTTAGACATGTGCCAAAGCTAACTAAGAGCTTGGTTTTAGTAGAACATCTCGATGATCTTAGATACATTGCAATATTTCCTGGATTATCAAAAAAGGAAACTTGGTCATACTCAAAGGTCAAAAGTCTGGCTCATTATATTCCTTGTATGTTTTTTCTCTAAAAGAGATTTCTATCTATGTAGCCGAGCTGCCTTCTACTAAGTTGTGGCATAGCCTTCTTCGTCATATGATTCAAAAGGGAATGAAACAGTTATAATGTTTTGGTGATATCCTAGTGTTAAATTATTTTGATTTTACTTTGTATAAGCATTTCATATATATGGGAAATAGACTAGTCTTACTACTTTGCATTGAACAAGGAGTTAGGGAATCCTTTAAACTTGGCTCATAGTGATCGATAAGAGCCTATGAAACATAAGTCTCTAGGAAGGGCATTATATTTCTTGACATTCATAGATGAATCTACTCAAAAGGTGCAGGTCTATCTCTTGAAGAGGAAAGATGAAGTCTTTAATGTCTTCCAGAGGTTCCTAGCTATGGTCAAGAGCTAGTCAGGCAAGAAGTCAGAGGCTTTGCACACTGACAATGAGGGAGAATATGTCTTTGCTGAGTTTTTAAGAACTTCTATAGTAAGTGAGGCATTAGGACTCTAGGAGGCAATTTACTACGTCATGCACACATGCTCAAAATGGAGTTGCTAAGCACATGAATATGACTATTCAAGAGAGGGTCACTTCCATGCTATCTATGGAAAATTTACCTCAAGAGTTTTGAGGACATGCTATTATGCCAACGGTGCATATAATAAAGAGGTCACCTAGTACACCACTAAACTATAGTATTTCATAGGAGATGTGAACATGCAAGCTACCTAATTATGATAGATTACACGTGTTTGGGTGTGAAGCATTCTCAATGTGCCTAACGAGTTTAGAAAGAAGCCGGGATCCCAAGTCACACAAATGCATCTTTATTGGCTTTGGTGCACATGGAGAGATGGGTTATCATCTCTAGCACCTAGAATCTTGAAGAGTCGTTCCCATCTCACAAATGATCTTTAATGAATCAAAGATGCATAGACAGCCTTTGACAGAGGTTGAATATTGCAAAATGACATTTCAGGATGTAGCCTCAATTCCAAAGAGATCTAGTGATACTCTTGAGAGAGAAGAGTCTAGTAGTCAGGTAGTGAGGAAATCTACATGTGTCTCTCGTGCCCCTGTGTGTTTTCAACAGCTGGGCACTAACTCTAGAGAGCCTACCTTCTACCAACATGCTATTGAGATGGAAGATTGTTTGAATTGGGAGCAACCATGCAATCTGAGTATAACTCGATTATGGCTAATGAAACTTGGGAAATGATAGAGTTGCGAAAGGGGAAACAAGCCTTGCACTACAAATGGGTATATAAAAAGAAATACATGGCAAAAGATCCCGAGTCTAAGTATAAGGCTTGTCATAAATTTTAATACATTAGGCAAAATTTGGACTCACAAAGGGGCCCTTTAAGGAGTTTGACTTTACCTCTCTCTACCAAAACGGGCGCATGGATAAATTTTTGCAAACAAACTCCAAAGATGGCAAAGGTTTGACAATTAGAATGTCCTCTTCAAGCTCTATCTACTGATGTATAGTACGCCATGAGATTCCTCATATTTTAGAAGATTCTTTTTTTGATTCACTTAGATTCTGACAGAGTTGTCACATCATAGGTGAATCAAAAAAAGAATCTTCTAAAATATGAGGAACCGCATGGCGTGCTATATATCAGTAGATAGAGCTTAATGAAGAGGACATTCTAACTGTCAAACCTCCGCCAACTTTGGAGTTTGTTTGCAAAAATTTATCCATGCGCCCGTTTTGGTAGAGAGAGGTAAAGTCAAACTCCTTAAAGGGCCACTTTGTGAGTCCAAATTTTGCCTAATGTCTAGCTCTACCCAAATGATTTTCTCATGTTAAAAGAATCTTTCATTACTTGAGTGGCACTTTACATTTTGGGTTGTTTTGTCCAAGGGGGGTCAGTGCTACCTGGTTTGCATCCTTCTTCAGACTCAGACTGGCTGGTTGCTAATAACACACAAGTGTTCACAAGTGGATTTTGTTTCATGCTCGATAGTTCATGCATATCACGGTTGAGCAAGAAGCAACCTACTATGGCCACTTCCATTTGTGAAACTAAGTACATGGTGCTCTTCATAGCTATGTTTATGTCTAGCTTAGTCACCTTACTAGGACACTGTCAACATCATCTACATTGATAGCCAGAGCACATTAACAGTCGCAAGAAACCCTGTTTTACATGCTCATACAAAGCACATTGAGGTGCATTATCACTATGTCAGGAGAGATGACCATCAATAGGAGAGATCGGCTTAGCTTCTGTCCCAACACTGACAAGCTTGCAGGTCTATTCACAAAGGCATTCCCTCGTGAGAAGTTCAAAGCTTTTCGCAAAGCTTTGGGCTTGCTTCCCTTTGTGGATTGATTATGTTCTTAAGGCGTGGCACTTCCCTATACACTATGTGCTAGCTCTCGTCCACCGCATCACTCTCGTGAGAGATTTGTTACCATATATGTGGTGTTGATGTGTGCGAACACACGTAGGACCACCTGTGCACTTTTTTCCTCACTAGGAGATTTTTTTCCTAGTTGTGTATCGTATATACACCCATCACTCTAGTGCTTACAATATATGTTTCTATTTAAGCACTAAGCAACACACTCTTTGTTGTATGCCTTGAGCTTCTTCATCTTCTCCAAGTTGTGTGCATCTCTGCAACCCTTATTTCAACGAGAGAGAGAGAGAGAGAGAGAGAGAGAGAGAGAGATTGAGAGAGATTATAATTAAATGGAAATGCTCTATAATGAAATCAATCAATATGTAATAGAATAGACCTAAGATAACACTAGAAGACTCAATGCATGTGAGCATGTCTAAGCGAGCTACAATGCCAGTTCATATAGAAGGGCTTTGTGTAATAAAAAGATAAAATGAAACCTCAATTGAAGGGCTAAATATAGAGAGGAAAAATTAATTAGAGCGATTGATAGCCTAAAGTTATGGATGATCTCACCCTGATTACAAATAATCATGAATTTTCTAGCACTTTTTTCCGCACATTGAGGCACAAAAATTCATTGAATTTAATCCGTAAACTGGATTACAAGTACTCATAATGAGAGAGTAGTGGATGAGGCCATGCTCAAGCTGATGCTTAGATGATCTTGGCAAGAGCTGGGCTAATTTTGGAGATGTGAAAGACACCATAGGGTTGATTATAAGCTTAATTTGTATTGTAAAGGGTTCTCCTTGACTGTGTGTGTGTGTGTAATTGCCAAATAAAAGCTAATTTTTTTTGAGAGTAGTAAAATGGTCATGTGATTATGGGCTGTGGGTAGCTAATTATCCCATAAGGGCAGGACCCAGGAGTCCATTGTTTCTTGAGGTTGGGGAGCTACTGATTGGCCTGCTAATTGGAAGGGATAAAAGTCTGCATCTGGCACTGCATTTTCCATGCAAAGGTTGTAAGTGCAAGAAGTAGAGGAGCAGCTGATGAAATTGTGGTTGGAGCTATCGCAAGAGTCTTGCATCAGGGGAGGTGGCGGCGAGACACGCATTGCAAGGGCCATCTCCTTCAGCAGCACTGCGCCTCCACTCATAAGTGAGCTGTTGTAAAGCAGCTCCTCATCATATAATAGCATGCTTCTCATCATTTCACTGATTTGCATCTTTGGCTCATCTTGCAATATCATGCTTGTATTCGCCGATGACGAAGTAGCTGCGCTTCGCAATATCATTCCATGCGGCCAGTACTGCTCCACCTCATCCTCCCCACTGCTACATGACTCTGTGGAGTTAGAGTGATTATCTACATCGCCATTCATGCCTAGCAACTCTGGCATCGCTCTTGCCGCTTGCACCATGCTCGACATCGATGCCTTCCCCCCTCCAGCTGCTACTTTCAGCACGCGTGCAGTATTGTCCGTCTCGGTGTCTTGATGCTCCGACTTGATTATCCTCCTTTTTTGAGATCCAATGAAAGCAGAGAGCCTGCTAGATTCACTTCCACCCTGCATATATAAATCATGATCACCATCCACAAGCAATGCACCATCAATGATATCCATACAGAGCTGGCCGGGGGCGCATGGAGCCGAGCCCTGAAATAGCAATGCTGAAGCTTGTTGCTCATTAAAGGCCAGTGCAGCAGCAGAGGCAGCTCTCTGGATATCCCTAGGATCTAGAGTGATGGGGTAAGGCAAGCTATCAGCAAGATGAGGGAAATTGAGCAACGCTGCATCACCCTTTAGACACAATGCGGCTACATCATATGCACGTGCGGCCATCTCCGGCGTCGAGAAGGAGCCCAACCATATGCGAGATTGCTTCTTGGGCTCCCTGATCTCAGATACCCATTTGCCCCACCTCCTCTTTCTCACCCCTCTATACACTGGATGGCTACCTTGAATGATTCTCCCTTCGTGAGCAACAATTTTGCTCACGCGCTTCTTGCGTATGAGGACACTATCTTGATGATATTGCAAAACTGTATTTTGGGGCATAGCTGATATTGGGCTAATTGTTTGAGCTGGTGGTGCTGTCTTCATGCAGGCCACTGCTTACCTTAATGGGTCTAGTTGATAAAGCTAAGCTCAGCTAGCTAAGTAAGAGAAATTAGGTGCTTAAGGTAGCAATGAATTAATTGCTTACTAAAAATTGTAAGACGAGGTTAAGGTCGAGGATTCTGAGCTCTCAAAATAGAGCCTGCGTAAGTAATTAACCCATCAAAGAATCATTAAAAATGCTATATTGATGATTGTATGTTGAGATCCAATGTACATTCATGAAGGGTCCCCTTCTCTTATTGACTATAAACCACGAGGACCCTTTTCTGGTTACCTTCACTAACAGATCTAATAGTAGGTGGTTAATAAAGCACTAGCTAGATCTACTAGCTGCAATTGTGGGGTTTTATTGCCATATATTAAATGGAGTAGCTGATAAGCGAAGAGCTACCTTGAGTGTGTGTGTGCGTGTGTGGATTAAGTAGTGGCTAGAAGCTGAGGAAGCTTGTGAAAAGAGAGAGACAGAGACAATACGAGTGAGCTTATATACACAATATTATTGAGGGGGGATGCAAGCAGCTTGCAATAAAAATCAGATGATGATGATGATGAGGAGGAGAAGGAGGATGGTAATGGACAAATGCAGTACTATAATGTCCTCTGCGATGATGTCGAGTGCGGGATGTGTGGTGTGAAGGTGCTGGAATTGTAAGGAAGAAGGAGAAATTATATATAGGGCCACGGCCACGAATCAAAGAGGATTAAAGCTGAGTTGGGGGGCCGCAGATCGATCAGCAGGGCAGCTACACTCTCTCCAGCTGCATCAAGACTACATAATTATGACTAGCGCATCAGATCAAGTTGCGCCGTTGCATGAGCAAAATACAAAGGAGGGGTATATAATTGTGATGGCCATGATGTGATAGACTGCAACAGCATGGCACTGCTGCCTTAGCGATATATGAGAGAGAGAGAGAGAGAGAGAGAGAGAGAGAGATGGGGGCGGGCGGCTCGGATGGCTCCAGCTATTTTTCTCCGTAAAATTAGAAAGAGCTCCGTGTTTGCTGTCTGTCTCAATTGCCAAGTTGCCAACCACTTGGAAGTTGCCACGGCATGTGTGAGAAAGATGTGTATTGTGTGTGTGTGTGTCTGTGAGAGAGAGAGAGAGAGAGATGGGGGCGGGGCGTCGATCGGCTCGGATGGCTCCAGCTAGATTTGGTGAACGTTCACGCCAGCAGCAGGGGGGTTGAGGGAGAGAGAGAGAGAGAGGGAGAGAGGGAGTCAGTGAGGTAATGATAGGTGTTTTCCTCCTTTGTAAAAGTCGCCGTGCAGCTTGCGTAGGGCAGCAATCTATTCTCTCTCCCCAGGATCAATTAGCTCATACGATGCAGTGCAAGGAAAGCAGAGAGAGAGAGAGAGAGAGAAAGAGAGAGAGAGAGTGGAGTAGAGAGAACGCAGCTGATAGATGATCCGTACCGCAGCATGGCCTGGAGCGCAAAGGGGATGCCTTCAAGCGCACAGCCCCCCAGCCCTCCTCCCCCACCCCAAAAGCACACCTCACCTTTGCGAAACACTATCCGGAAGGAAAATGTAGTCCTATCCGACTCTCTATGCCGGACAAGGCCATATAAGAGGGTGTTTTGCACTGACGCAGTGTTATATCCTTTCTTGCTATTTAGTTGATATTTAGTGTGTGTATCCTAGCTCGAGAGTTTCCGCCTATGAAGCGCGAGGTCGACTTCTCAATTCCATAATGCATGCCCGCAATGTAGCAAGGTATGCTCTCGTTGTTTTCGCCTAGCAGTAGCCACAGTCTTCACTTTTGCCACCTCATTCTAACACACATCGGGTGAACATGTGTGACAAAGCCGCACTCTCGAGTGGTCCTCGGAAGGGGATCTATATATGGTTCTTAGGCCCCTGTCAGACTGGGGCACCCGCCCCTCTCCCATTGCGCTAGTGGCCACCGAAACGTAGTCACACTGGGCTCAACACAAAAAAATATTCCTGCAACGGCAACCAGTTCAACGACACCCAAGTTGAAGACTCGCTTACGGCACTGACTGTCAGCATTCCAAACTTGTGAGTGACGTTCTCGCCTTAGCTTTTTGCAGTTGGGCACCCATGGGAAAAGTTGTTATAGAAATGATATTTTATGATTTATTACAACTGACAGGTGGAAAAGACTAGACCCAGCTTGGCCTATGAAAATGTATTTGTATATCATGTACATTTTATTATTCAAGTGCTCTTTTATGAGCTTTGGCCAATTATGACCGGCCGGCCAGTTTGTAACCAATTTGACCATTCAAGAAATCTATAAAACAAATACGTGCAAGAGGGAAATGGACACTCTTGCACGGGGGGAGATTGTACCCAGTGCTTGTGTCTTCTTCTCTCCTCTCCTATTTTCTCTCTCGTCGTGCCGACGTAGCACTCCGCTCTAGGAGGTGCGCCTACACGCGTTCTGTCACTCTCTCACCGCTCTCTATCTCTCTCTGTTCGCGTATATCGTCGATTATGTGCTCGTGGATTCGCTAGGTATGGAGATTTGTCCGTTTTACGGCTTGCAGTATATTGTTTTCGGTATTTTGCAGGGCTCTCTACGCTCCCGTCTGTAGCAGTGGTATCAGAGCACAAGGCTACGCTCTTGGTAACAAACAATTAGCGAGACCTACAACTTGACATTCAAGTAAATTTAGATCTTTTTGATCCAGCACGAGAGATAAGTACAACTACACAATTCTTTTCCATTTCATTTAATTTTATCGTTTTGTCTCTCTTTGTTGTGGAAAAATCTGTGAAGACCTTAATCATACATTAATTTTTCATTAATATTAAATACTAAGAAAAAAAGCTTGAAAATTGTCAATATAGTGTTTAGCACTCTTCATAATACTACTAATAATATCAACATAGCTAGTGTGCATAGTTCATTAAGAGAAATTCTTCATATGATCGGGGATGTGTTTAGTAGACGACGACGACAAAGAAGTAGTAGTAGAAGAAGAAGAAGAATCAACCATTTTGTTTGGATGTTGTTTTTTCACCATTGGTAAGAAGTCCGGAGAGTAGGATAGAGAGTTTTCATATTATGGTTGGTAACCTATAGGGATCAAAATTCTAGCGGGGATCTCATGGGACCCCAAAGAGTAAATGGTGACATGTTCCATGCATAGAGAATAACTATATGTTAATATATATATATATATATATATATATATATATATATATATATATATATATATATATATATATATAATAATAATAAAAAGAAATGGCGCAATTCATAGATCGCACAGCTCGTTGGATTGGTATAGGGGGTTGAGCTTTAGTGGACGGTCTGTGCAGGCAATTCCCGGGTGCAATGAAGGCAGCCAATAGTGCCTGGCATAGATGGGGGACGTCATCTCATGCGGAAAACTGTTGTCACATGCGTAGTATAGCACACAACAGGTCGTCTGGTGTGATCCGGCAAAGAAAAGGTGCCTCGATGACAAGCTGCAACACCAAGCTTCCATTCCTACGCACTCCTACACGCTGACACATACATGCTAGAGCTGTCACTGCTGTTGCCGCCACCACCCAACACCCCCATCAAGAAACCTACAACTCACCCACTTTTCATGCAGATGAAACTCAAACTCGCTCTGTATACCTTATCACAGCCACACACAACGCAATCGAATGCTCTCTCTCTCACTCTCTCTCTCAGGAACCAACCACCCATGCATACAATATCTCACCCCCACCAACCAGAATGCCAGCTTTTGAGCCGTCTCTCTTTTTCTCTCTGCCTCTCATCGTTGCAGAACACGTGCACACACATCATCAGTGTAAACGGCCGAAACGCATGCGAGAGGAGACATAGTCTACAGTAATATCTCTGCGCTATAATATTGTGGGGCATCCAACGGCATGCAGACGGAGACCACCCAGTTGGGTTGCTCTTTTTTATTTTTATTTTCTCTCTTGACTTGCTCACCAAGTCATTGCTTCTCTATGGCGGTATACAAACCATGAACTCTCTCTCTCTCTCTCTCTCTCTCTCTCTCTCTCTCTCTCTCTCTCTCTCTCTCTTCCACCTCAACCCACGACCACCTGCAGCGGCAGCTATTGACAAAGCTCTGCAATGGTGGACCTAGACGAATCTCTTCAGCGATCGGTGCAATACTTTCTTAGGCCTGAGCAGGTCCTCGTATACATGGACATCGGGAATTTTCTGCATCTGCTGCCCCCTTTGCTCATTGCCCTCATAACTCTACCGACATAGCTAATTTATAATACTGCAGCTACCTCTGCGTGCTACTGCTACCCCCGCCTTCCCAGATCGACTTCGCCCTGTGTGCTTGTCACACATGCAGCACACCCTCTTGAGCAGCACATTGTCAATCTTCTACAAATCCAAAAACCATCTCCCGCTCATCAGTTGCAGCAGCCCGTCAACTCTCTCTCATGCGCTGAGGCACCCCATCAGACACTCTCTCTCTTTCGCGCTCTCCCACCAGAGGCGGCCATTGACGAAGCTCGACAACGCGTGCTGCAAGACTTTCTCAAACGGCGTCAGAGCATTGACGATGATTTTATTTTTATTTTTACTTTATTTCATTTCAATTTGTACATAGACATTGTATATGATCAATAGGGATTGTAGGAGTGAGGTCCCATAAGCCTGTGAAAGATGGTTAATATACCATTTCATTTCATTTCTCTATCTCTCTCTCTCTCAACGTTGATGATGCATAACCAACTACCCTCTCTCTTACCTACACGTCCACAAGCATTGTACAAGACCCAATATACTCGTGAAGGTTTACGATCAATGCAATTTGACCATTGAAAGGCCCTCTTGTCAATCATGTGTCTCTGTTGCTAAGAAAAGGTAGGCAAAATCTCCGGTAGATTGTCCCCCATAAGGCAGGAAACCATGTTTCATTTGGTATCGCTTTGCAGATTACAATGAGACTTATATTTACTTATTTAACTATTTTAATCATGTCCTTTCATGTCTCGTCTCGAGGGACACTCGACTCGTTTATTCGGCTCTCCAAGTTAGGAAAATTGAAGTTCAATAAGAGCGCTACATAGAGTGTGTCCTTATTACGCCGTCTCCTTGCTTTCCAACTCACCCAGATCACGAGCACCATGCAATGACATCCTCACACACACACACACACACACGCACACCTTGTAACTGGACAAAGGCAACCAATGTTAACTCACATACCTAACTGATTTCCCCTCATCATCTCCACCCAAAGAAATCCCTCAACTTGCATCACTACAGTCGCTATATCCTTGTCTTTTTCGAGCATCCTCACACACCTATTGACATTTGATATGTTCTGCGGGTTTTCTCACAAGTGTGGGATATTTAATTTTCCAAGTAAGTTGCAAGCTGCCATGGTGGAAGAGGATAATTTCAACGTTCCACCCAAGATAGTATGGACAAGCTCCACAATGATGCACAACGTTTTGTTTTGGCTTTGAATACACTCTAGCTGTAATATTCAAGATTTTTTTGTTTTTTTACAGGCCCTAGTGAAAGTAGTCATAAATTGAACACAATTTTCTAGTCCTTGGCATGTTCCCATTGTTTGTGCTAGTGAGATATGTGCTTGACCTTCAGCCAAAAATTTGGAATGAAATTACGATCAAATATGACCATGGTAGTCTTTAATAAAGCTTTTCAACGTTAAGTTATTCTCTTTGATGGGCACACATACTGGTTTTGGCACTTCATTTGTTAAGTATGCTAACTCTCTTGTCTACAACTACGACAACCTCTGGATGTGTCTTCTGCTCCGTTCAAAAAACCACCGTTCCAACCCTCTCCAGCTTGTACGAGTATTCTATTTTTGTGTGACCCCTTAATCCAAATTGGCATTCTTTCAATTATAGCTTTCTATGCACGCACACACATGTACGTACATTTTCAGATGCAGAATATCCTCCAGGTATGTCCCTCCAGTAAATCATACATTTTCCTTTTTCTAATCTGCGTTGTTTTGTCAACTGAATACTCCAACTCTACTACGGTCACAACTTACTACTTGCACTGTATGAAATTTTTTATTGACATGATTATTCATTAGCTATGCAACTCCTCATATGAGCTAGGGTGCTCTCGGATATCGAGCCAAAATTTGTAAGTACTCTGTTACTCAAGCTTACTCCAATGTGGTGTGAAACAGGTAGTACATTTTTTATGTTTTTATGCCCTGTCTAGTCCATTGGTCACATACACACAGATCCGTCGATTTAGGCAGTGTGTAAATACTCATCTTGGTGTAGATTTGCCGATTTAGGCAACACCAATTATCTGTGCAGATCCGCCGATTTATGCAGCACACTGACAAATTGCAAATCTATTCACAATGGTAAATGCAGATCCGCCGATATAGGCAGCATTAGTGTAGATTCGCCGATCTAGGCAGCACGCCTTATTGGTGTAGATTCGCCGGTTGAGGCAACACCGATCACAAAATCATGCTGTAGTGGCTGGCCACCACTACAACTGGTATGATTTTGTTACCTGGGTACATAATGAAAGTGATTTGGATTTGGACTTACATTGTGGAATTGGAATTGGATTGGGATTTGGTATCTGGTGATTATTATGACAGTGTTTATGTGATGAGACTTGACATTATGAGATTAATGATGAGTGTGATCAATGATATCCTGATTCATCAGGGTATGACATATACTGCTTATTCTAGTGTTATGGGACACTAGAATAGGTAGTATGTGGATGACGGCAGGCGTAAGCTAATGTTGTTTAGTATCATTTTTTTTTTAAATTTGTTTATTTATTTTTAATTATGTGATGTTTTTGACACAACATACCAATCACTGTTTTTGACAAGTATTGTTTGCAGATTTTTATACTCGCAACTGAGGACAGTTGCTTTCCAATGGAGAGGTATGTTATAGAAATGATATTTTATGATTTATTACAGCTGACAGGTGGAAAAGACTAGACCCAGCTTGGCCTATGAAAATGTATTTAATTTGTATATCATGTACATTTTATTATTCAAGTGCTCTTTTATGAGCTTTGGCCAATTATGATCGGCCGGCCAGTTTGTAACCAATTTGACCATTCAAGAAATCTATAAAACAAATACGTGCAAGAGGGAAATGGACACTCTTGCACGGGGGGAGATTGTACCCAGTGCTTGTGTCTTCTTCTCTCCTCTCCTCTTTTCTCTCTCGTCGTGCCGACGTAGCACTCCGCTCTAGGAGGTGCGCCTACACGCGTTCTGTCACTCTCTCACCGCTCTCTCTATCTCTCTCTGTTCGTGTATATCGTCGATTATGTGCTCGTGGATTCGCCAGGTATGGAGATTTGTCCATTTTACGGCTTGCAGTATATTGTTTTCGATATTTTGCAGGGCTCTCTACGCTCCCGTCTATAGCAAAAGTTGACCGAGGGGGTTTGCCTACCGCTCTGACATGAGTGGGAGGCCATCTTGCACTTTTTATTAGGTAAATGGCACCCCGCCACCTCAGCATGGCCGCTCGTTGCCCGCCCCTATGTGACACCCCCCTTATTGGGCATCACAAATCCCTGATTATCTCTCCTTGCAAGTCAATTAGGCTTGACTTAGCACTGCTCGATCCGAGCTTAAGTGGACCAACCACATGTGGGACTCAACCTCGTCACTATATCACACGGGCATGGTCAAATGGGATCAATGGTGGAGGAGGAAAAAGCGACGCACGTCAATTATGGACCGTCAGATCTGAAGTTGCCCCGAATTTACCAATTTGCCCAAATTTATAAATTTGCCCCAAATTTACTAACCGGCCCACATTTACAATATGACATACTCGAATCGTTTATATTTCAACGTACGCATGAGGGTGTAGTGGTTAGTGCACATGGTTCGTGGTGGGGAGGTCGGGGGTTTGAGACATGGGGTACGGATCAATCCGAATTTACAAGCCTGCCCGAATTTACTTTTCTTTTCGAATTTACCAAACGCCCCGAATTTACCAAATGTGCATCTGACGGCCCAGATCACCTCAGCCGTCGATCCCATTTGAGCATGCCCATGCGAGATAGTGTGGACTGGGACCCAACCTTATGGAATTCACACTAGGGTTGGTCAAGGCCAATGGTGGCACGTCCCAAGCGCAAGTACAAGGGGCCTTTTGTTGTTGTGGCTCTTAGAGGGCTCCCCCATAGGCCTTGTAAAGGCACAACTAGAGGGCCCTTTAGGTTGTTTGTCATGCCTTGCATTCGTCTAGGTACTAGTGAAGGTGCTTACCGTAGTGACTGCTTCCGTTTTGTTGGAGGGTGATCCAACCACCCCCTACAACTTTGATATGCCTTTTAAACCGCCCGCGGCTATAGGTCGTCTGCCCGATTCACCTGGCTTCCCTTTATACGCTACTGCACACCAAGTCTCCCGATTATGAGCATGGGTATTTGGGTGATGAAGGCCCCCCCAAATGGAACACCCTTTAAAGGGTCTTTGGGGAAGCCCTCTTAAAACAATAGAATGCTAAGCCCAATCGTTGCTTATGCGATGTTCTAAAATTTTTCCGCAAAATTAATAAAAAGTCACTAAATTCATCGTTATAAGCGTTGCAAATATCGTCGCTTATGCGATGCTAATTTGTGATGCCTTTAGGGACATCTACAAACTGCTTGGCGTCGCATAAGTGATGCCGGCAATTAAAAAATAATAATCAAAGAAGTTGTAGGGAGCCACTTGCTCCCGTGACTTCTTCGATAGAAAGGATTGAAGAGTTACTCTTGCATGCATACCAGGAAAGCTCCCTCCCCCAAATATGTGATGTCGTGTGTGTGTAGAGGGGTTTTAAAAATACCTCTTGAACGCACGTGCTATTGGTATTTTTGAAAGGTGGACCCCCTGAGCTCTCTTCGCCTCTCTCTCCCCCCCCCCCCCCCCCCCCCCCCCCCCCAAGCCTCCCCAAAACACACACACACACACACACACACATAAAGAAACACACACAAATGTATGAAAAGTTTATAGAGAGAGAAAGAAACACACACACACATGCATGGAGAGAGAGAAAGAGGGGAGAGAGAGGAAATGAACGTTGTATTAACGTCTTCAAAATGACCTATGTCTGTGTGTGTGTGTGTGTGAGAGAGAGAGAGAGAGAGAGAGAGAGAGAGAGAGAGATGAAATGAAATGTTATATTAATGCTCAAGGAGGGTCACTATATGTAACTATATATAGCCTGCGTTAAAGAACTATTTATAAAACCCTTTAACAACGAATTTTTCATCAATAAAATGAAGCTTTTTTTAATTCAATCTATAAATTGTTTTTCAAGATCTTTTTTTCAACACCGTGAAAATGCAAGAAAACACAAAATAATATAATCCTACAGTTGAACCCACATGATATGTATTTTTTAAATTATAGTGACCCCTTCGATTATTAATGACTTTAAAAGGCCAAAATGATCTATGAGACCAAAAGGTTATGAGAGTGAGAGAGAGAGAGAGATGAAATGAACTGTTGTATTAGCGTCTTCAAAAGGCCAAAACTATGTATGAGACCAAAATGTTACGTCCATGTGTAACTCTAGTCTAGTGTTTGGGTTTAACATAAAAACAAAAATAAATAAGTTTACGTAGAGTGCATAGGTATGCAATTTTAACCCACATCACCATCACATAATTCACTCTAGTCTAGTGTTTGGGTTTAGCATAAAAATAAAAATAAATAAGACTACCTAGAGTGCATAGGTATACAATTTTAACCCACATTCTCATCACATATTACATCACTCTAGTCTAGTGTTTGGGCTTAACCCAAGTTTAACATTAAAAAAAAAGTTTAACATCACTCTAGTCTAGTGTTTGGGCTTAACCCAAGTTTAACATTAAAAAAAAAGTTTAGCTAGAGTGCATAGGTATCATAGGTATGCAATTTTAACCCACATCCTCATCACATAATACCTCAAGTTAAAGCCTATGGGGAGGGACACAATCATATGTGGGCTAGTAAGGTGTACAATGTGAAGAGTGCGTGGTACGTGCAAAAAAGTGCAAGGGAGAAAAAGAGCAAATGCACATTGTTGGTGAAGCTCTCACTGAAGATTCGGAATACCTCATTACTCTTTATTGTTCTGTATGATAAAATAAATAGATAAGGTTAGTGTAGTCAATGTTCGGGGGGTTCACCGTTCAATAGCCCCTTATAAAACGTGCATTCGTGGGGTATCAAAAAAATCCCTATTTTAACATGTCTGAATGAATCAAATAACCCCTTATTTTAGGATTTTTTTCAAAATTTAATATAACAACCCCTTATTTTAATGTATCTTTGTTAAATTGCTTAAAATGTTTGCATTAAAAAATCCCTTCTTTCAATCTGACGTTATACATTAACATGATTACATAGTGCACCCCCCAAGGGTCAGTGTGATGAGTGTTTGGCCAGTTGGCATGAACCCTAACAATCTTCCACTTAAAGGTCAACATGGACCAGGTGGCCTATGAATGTACAACATGTACAACCATGAAGTATCCAAGTGGTTTCACCCTACATCCATCATCTCCATGCAATGTGAAAACCACTTTGAGGGTAGGCTCTTTGTGAGAGCATCTGCAGTGTTGTCATCTTATGAACCTTAACTAGCCCAATGTGTTTGCTAGCCAATATGTCATGTATCACATGATAATAGTCTCTATGTGTTTCAATTTGGAGTGAAGCACGGGGTTCTTTGCTTACGCAACCACACTCCGACTATCACAATGCAACAACGTAGTAATATCAAGATCTCCCACTAGGCGAGCTAACCGCATAGGTTCCTTGCTAGCAACAAAAACTGTCACATACTCTGCCTCTGACATGATCTCCATGAAACGGGTGCTCCGGCAAAATGAAAAGCATAGCCAGACATGTATCTCCGCCTGTCTATACAACCCGGATAATCCACATCCGTGTAACCCACAATGGATGCATCGCTATTCCCAAAGCTTAAGCACTTGTCTGTCGTACAAGTTTTAGATATCCCAAGATGCGCTTTACCGCTTCCCAATTCTTTTTTCCAGGGTTCTCCATAAATTTGCTAAGCACTCCCACTGAAAAAGCAATGTTCGATCGTCTCGTGGCTACCATGGCGTACATGAGTCTGTCGATTCTTGAAGGAAATGGCACCTTGGCCATTTCCACTTTCTTAGCATCAGACTTGGGAGCATAATTCTTGCTAAGCTTCCATATGCTTGCATTGGGGTACTCAATGTGGGCCTCCCTCCCTACATATTAAAACATTGCAAGACCTTGTGGATATATTTTTTCCGAGACAACTCCTGTATTCCACGTTTTCTATCCCTCTTGATATGCATACCAAGAAAGTGACTTGCATCTCCCAAATCCTTCATAGAAAACTACGTGCTCACTTCTAAGTGAATTCTTCAAGATGGAAATCTTCCTGGCAATGAGCATATCATCAACATATATAAAGTATCGGGATGATAAGTGCACCATCATTCAACTTCTGGGTATACAAGCATTGATATTCTCGACTCCTTACATAACCTCGGGACTGCATGTAGTAGTCAAATGTTATGTACTACTGCATTGAGTCTTGCTTTAGGCCATACAATGCCTTATACAATCTAGACACCAATTTTGACCTTGTAGGCTTCTCAGGTTTGACTTCAAAACCCTCTAGCTATTTCATGTAGACATCCTTTTCAATATTCCTATGAAGGAAAGCCATCTTCATGTCCCTCTCAACAAGATCCATGTCCTCAGTGGCTACTAGTCCAAGCACAAGATGCACGGAGCGTAGTCATCTTGACCACTGGAGAAAATATCTCTTTAAAATCCGCGCCTTTACTTTGCTTGAAACCCTTAGCAGTTAATCTAGCATTGTACTTAGACTCATGATCTTCTGCCAAATACTCTTATTTTACACCCATTTGCAAGGCAAGACTTGATTTTCCTCTAAAAACTCTATTAGTTTCGAACTTCCATTTTTCCTAATCAAGTTATACTCAGATTGCATTGCTTGATCCCACTTCACGCTATCTTCCATCTCAATAGCTTCTTAGTAGTAGGTAGGATCTCCATAGGCACTGACCAACAAATAATCTAACCCTAGCTAAAAATTCTTAGGGGCATGAGATACATTTACAGATCTCCTCTTTGCGGACTTTGTTCTCTCAAGAGAACCACTAGCTCTCCTTGGAGCACTACTAGTGGTAGGTACATCATTAGTAGACTAAGTTGTTTGCATAATTGGATTGGCGGCTATGTCCTTGAATTTTACTTTTGATATTCAACCTCTTTCACACGCTATCTATGCATCTTTGATTCACTAAAGATCACTTGTGATCTGTGAATTACTCTTCGAGATTTCGGGTGCCAAAGATGATAACCCATATCTCTATCTTTACCATATCCAATGAAGATGCATTTGTGTAACTTCGGGTCCAGATTCTTTCTAAGCTCTTTAGGAATATGTGAGAATGCCTCACACCCAAACACATGTAATCTATCATAATAAGGCTTTGTGCCTATCCACATCTCCTACAAAATCTTGTACTTCAATGGTGTACTAGGCAATCAATTGATGAAGTAAACTATTGTCATAACATCCTCTTTCCAAAACTCTTGAGGTAAATTTGCCATGGATAGCGAGGAAGCGATCCTCTCTTGAATAGTCATATTCATGCACTCAACAACTGTATTCTCAGCAAGTTTGTAGGGCATAGTAAACTGCCTCTGAATTGCTCTTTTGCTACACAAGTACTTAAACTCGGTGGAGACATACTCTCCACCATTGTCAATGTGCAAAGCCTTCAACTTCTTTCCTGGCTAGTTCTTGACCATAGATAGAAATTTTAATTGGAAGACACTAATGACTTTGTCTTTCCTCTTCAAGAGGTAGACCCACACCTTTTGAGTAGAGCTATCTATGAAATTAAAGAAATATAATGCCCCCCTAGAGACTTATGTAACATAGACCCACATATATCACTATGAACCAAACCTAGAGGATTCCCTAACTTTCTATCCAATGGCAAAGTGGTTAGCCTAGTCTATTTTCCATATATGCAATGCTCACAAAAATTAAAATGAGAATAGTTTAGCACAAGGATATAACCAAAATGTTGCACTTACTTCATTTCTTTTGACTCATATGATCAAGAAGCCGGCTACGCCACAACTTAGTAGAAGGGATCTTAGCTACATAGATAGAATTGTCTTTCATAGAAGACACATACAAGGAATATAATGAGCTAGACTTTTGGTCTCTTGGCATGACCAAGTGACCTTTTTGATAATCCAGGAACCATTTCTAGACATTATAGTATATCCAAGATCATCAAGTTGTGTTGTTGAAACCAAGCTCTTAGTTCTAATCTTTGGCGCATGTCCCCAACACCTCGTAGCATGAACTTACCAGTACCATTGTACATACACAATTTCACATCTTTAATACCACATATCTCCATTTGATGAGAATCACCCAACTTAACTGAATCATATGTGTAATCATAACTAGAGATACACTCCTTGTGAGGAGTAGCATGAAAATTGGCACCATATTAGTCGATAATCCAATTTTGTGCATAACATTCGTGAACAGCTAACAATGCCTCTGGACTCAAATCAAAAGGAAAGACTAGTGCATCTAGCAACTGTGACACATCAAGAACACCATCAAAATGTGGAGACTCAATGACATTGAGCTCCTCTATCTTCACATTCATGTTCCTTGTGTCACATACACGGCTCTTGCTTGGCACGTATTCTTGATAGAATGATTGCAATTGCGACTATGAACTCTCTACCTTTGATTGTTTCTCTGGCTACTTCTACTTTCCATGTACACATCACCATGCCAAGTAGTGTCAAGATATTGATGTAGAATCTCTTTCGTGAGCAAAGCACTAGTAATATCACTGAAAACAAGCTTTCCCTTAGGGGCGGAGTTACTGATGGCCGTGTTAAACATATCCCATTATACAAGCAAAGAACATAACAAGAAAATGGATTTCATTTCATCATCAAAATTAAGAACCTTTGATATAAGTTGCATGAACAAGCTATTGAACTCATTTAAGTGTAAACTAACACTGCCATCCTCTTTCACCTTCAAACACATGAGCTTTTTCATGTGTTTAAAGCTATTGAACTCATTTAAGTGTAAACTGACACTGCCATCCTCTTTCACCTTCAAACACAGGAGCTTTTTCATGACAAAAACTTTTTTCAAGGCACTCTTGCCATCCAAAGCTGAGCATGATGACTCCCATGATTCCTTTGCAGTAGTCTTGTCCATAATCATAAAGAAAATGGACTCACCAAGGTGCAGGCAAATGTCAGTGTAGACACCCTCTCTTTCAATGGCATTGCAAGGCCCTTGGGCCTTATTGACCGAGACATCAAGCATACAATGGTTCAACCTTCCATATTGTGAATTTTGTGCCATCAAACTTCTTGATATAATATTCTTCTTTCTCAAGAGTTTCACCCATGACTAACAAGAGCAAATGCAAGAGAGTGAGACTAGGAATTTATGGAAATTTTTTTGCAATTTTTTTGGTAGAATCTTCTTTGCATAGTTATCAAAATCTCAACCAGAAACTCAGGAAAATCAATGCAATGTCAATGCAAAAGAGTGCTATAGGCAAACTAGAGGACTCACAACAAAACTCCGGTGCAGTCTCCTCTATACGAAGATCAAAATCTCAAGCCAAAAACAATGCATAGAACAACAAAGAGTGCTCACTATGCATAAATTGGCATATACTACTAAAAGAAATTGTCGAACAACTGCAAAATTGGTGTCTAAGCACCTATACCCGTGTATACATATCATATGGTGAGGCCACAAATGGGGATCTCTAGCAGCCTAATCCACCTCACACTAGGTAAGTCGGTCCCCAATGCTCGACCTTAAAAAACCTTGTGCAATGACCCTCACAAAAGGTTATGCAGACATGACTAGCCATAGTCTCACAAAGGGCTATTCTGGACCAAGTTTCCAAAATGGTCAACTTGCCAAGTCCAGCCAAAATTGGCTCCACAATGTTGTACAATGGTAGTATTCACAACACAACATACATCCAAAACATAAAACTGTCATTGCAAGAGTACATGCACGCTCTCAAACAAACGTCAATGAGAGACAAGAAAAATCACAGAATGAGCTTCGTGTGGGGAGAAAAATGCTCTCAATAGAGCACAAGCACTCTCAAGTCCTAATCACACATATACCATATGCATTGAAACTCTCAATGGAACTGAAATCTATTGGGAATCTATCACTACCAAAGATGCTTGCAGATCTGTTGTGTCAAGAGAACTTGTGACTGTCCTTGTGTGTGTGAAAATTGCATTGAAGAGCTATTTCTGAGAAGTTGTGAATGATTACGCATTACCAATTGCCTCAAAGAGCATGCCACTGCCTATCTCCCACTGCCAAAAAATTGCCTCTGTCTCATTCTCTACAATGCTAGAGAGCATGTGAAAACTTGTAGTTGATGTGGTCGAATTCGATGTTGATTTTGGGTGTCACTCCTTTATGGAAGAGAAAACTCACCCATACACATCCATGTCGAAGGAGATAGGTGTCGATGCCAACTTCCCCCACCGAATGGAAGTTTCACATGCTCAAAGATGTCAGAGTCAACAAAGCCAAAAGTCAGAGTGTATGAAGGTATCTCTTTCTCTCTCTCTGTCTACACTCTCTCTCCTCCTTACTCAGCTCAAATGCACAATTTGTCTTGAGAAAACAGATTTTTTGTTTTTGATTTTTGACATACCTGCACTCCAAACAAGGTGACAAGCTCTTCTACAAAGTTGTAAAGCTCAAAGAGATCTATATTTTGATATTAAAAGTTTTAGAATTTGAGTTTTGTAGCTGGTGGCTATATATACATGGTACATTTCAATCGACAGGATGTAGTTATATACAGGATGTTAACGGAGATTGGTGTCTGGGTAGGGAAATTGACACAGGTAGGGTATATCCTGTAATCTGAGTTTTGTAGCTGGTGGGTATAAAACCACCAACTAAGGAGATTGGTGCTGAGTAAAATAGTGACCTGCTATCAATATGTCCTAAACTAAGCAACCTGCTTCTCTCTCTCTCTCTCTCTCTCTCTCTCTCTCTCTCTCTCCCTCCCTCTCTCTCTCTCTCTCTCTCTCTCTCTCTCTCTCCCCCTCTGAGCTCACATAAATCTTAAACTCTCTCCTCTTGTGACTTGTGGTGTTCAACCCCTTTCCACCTTGATGTGTGAGCCCTATGTGATGAGCTCACAATGCATCCATAGCCATGGAAGCTCCAAGATTTGATTTTCTTGCCATGTGAAGCTTGCCGGGAAGGGAGAAATGGCAAGAGAGAAGTAACTCTACAACCTTTAACTCTAATGCCACTTAAAGGGTGCATGTTGCGTGCAGAGTGGGAGGGAGAAGAACAACAGACACATAGTGTTATTGGAACTCTCAATGAAGATCCAGAATACTTCACTACTCCTTATTGTTCTATATGATCCAAACAATAGATAAGGTTAGTGTGATGGGTGTTTGACTAGTTGGTCTGAACCCTCACACATTGGGGAGGAGTACAATCATATGTGGAATAGTGAGGTACACAATGGAGAAATTATTCAATGGTGATCATTCCATGAGCTCTCTTTGTAAAAATCTGGGTAGGGAAATTTACTTAGCTGGTGGGTATATATCCAGGGTGCATTGCCCCCATTGTACATGTATTAGTTTATTCATTGCCAAGGTTGGTTGGTTTAGGAGACTCTCTCTCTCTCTCTCTCTCTCTGTTGCTTTCTCAACATGGTCTCTATGCTTTTGGATCTTTGACTTTGACATGGTATCATAGCATTGGTGGAGCAAGGAAAAGTATTGAGAAGAGGATTGGCAGTGGGGGTAGAAATTGGAGACTTTGGCAAGAAGTGTTACAAAAAATACAACATCTAATGAGTATGAGTGCACGCATGTGATGTGTGTGTGTGTGTGTGTGTGTGTGTGTGTGCGTGAGAGAGAGAGAGAGAGAGAGAGAGAGAGAGAGAGAGAGAGAGAGAGAGAGAGAGCATGATGTAGTGGAGCAGCTCAACACTATGTGTGTGAGAGAGCCCTATATTCTTCTATCTAGTAAAGAATAAGGTGTGTACAAGTATTGGGCGGTTGGATGTCTCTGGCATGTCTAACCGGAGTAAGAGGCACACCGCCTTTTCCCCAACAATCTCCCACTTAAAGGAAAATGTGTGGATAAGTGGTACTACGATAGGACCTAGTAGTATTTACAATATGTAAGGGAGGAAACATGTTTTAATCTCTATCCATTGACTCTCTCGACGCTAATGCATGCTGCCATGTAGGATTTTGCGGTGTGGGAAAGCGTATATCCCTGCTAGAATCAACATGCTCATAAAAAACCCTAAGATCTCTTTCATAATCACTCCTTAAACTATGCTTAATTCGCATCAAAATTCATAATTTCTTATAGGTTTCTCTTCATTATTGCTAGATTTTCTCTTATTTTATCAAGATTCTGTCAAATATTATAAGGAAACTTTTAGATTCAAGCTATGGAAGGTGGCATGGAGATAAAGCTCGTCATGATGAAGGCATTCAGGAGGAAATTGGTCACTAAGCAGGGTACATGGAGCTCTCTCATTGGGGGAATGCCCCTAATTGAGGCTACCTTGTAATAACCCCTCTTACTCATAATCTCTTCCCTTATCACTCTCTTGGCCTATAAAAGGAGGCCTCCTCTTTTGTAAATGAAACACACAATCAAGCTCTAGCCACCGGGTCTTTTTTCAATGTCCGCCTCTCAACTGCTTTGGTCGTGCACTCAAAGAGCTGTCTTGCTCTACATATCTGTCCTGAGACCTTGCATGCACAACGAGAAAAGTGTCATGCTACTCATCAACAAAGTGTACTTGCCTAGATTGCAAATGTCTGCATGGCAATGAACTCACACAGACTATGGCGTTTTTGACACTTATAATGTATGGAAGAGTCAAACGAGCACCACAATGGTTTCACACTATCACAAGAAAACCTCTTCTCATTAAGCTAGACTCATCAATGAACTAAACATGACACCCATGATCTCTAAGCTGCGAGATGGAGATCAAACTCCTACAAGCGTTAGGCAGTAACTGAACATCATAAAGCACAAGCATACTCCCCATAGCGAAGTGCAAATGAAGATCACCCACACCGTGAATGCCATCCTATCTCACAACCAAAAACATGCTAAAACACTCCCTACAAGGAGTTACATGGCGTAAAGGACTACTGTCTAGCTCCCAATCGTGCCACAAAGTCCATGCATGTCAAGGTGAACTTGGGGAAGTAGGAGTGTTTACCACACTTGTACTCTTATCAGCAACCACTAGAAACCTCCACTATCTCCAATTCTTGAAACAACGTCTTCTCATGTGCCCCGGTCTGCCACAATGTCGAAAAACCACATGTTTGTGCATCTGAGATTTTCTTGATACACCAACCTCTGTATCTAATGACGAATTGTCATTGTAAGATGCCATAAGTGAGCACAAAATGAGTCTATAGATTAGCTCACACAAAGTGTAAATGCACTATTCACAAGAGCATAACCTCTCAAAACAATGCAAAAGAGAACGAATTGATCAAACACTTGCCACCAAAACTATGGCAACATCGTATAAATTGCATAACGCTCTGCCAAAAACATGCATAAATAGAAATCATACGTAATGAGAGCACAAGTAAAATGACCATCTGCATAGGCACAAGACAAAATGCGGATAAAATAACTCTCTAGCACCTGTCACAAATCGCATTAAACCTGGCAAAAATCGGCACAATGCAAATCTCAACCATAAAGATTCCAAAGTGGGAGAAGCTCTTGACCACTACAAACTGACAAAAAATCTATGAACCAACAATATGGCAAAGTGGGAGTAGACCTCCTCAACCACTATAGTCTCCAAAAGAGGACTCTAAACCATAAACCATAACACTACTCAATGCCAATGAGTAGAAATTCCAAAGTGGATCCACAATCACACATATAAATGGCAATCCGTACTTACCATACATCCATGGAGTAACCATGCACAAACAAGCACCAAAAGAGTTGCAATCCAAAAATCTAATCAATGCAAAAACAATGCTCTCAAGGGAGCTCACCGGCACTCAAAAGTGTTGGCAAGCTCAAAAGTGCTCCCCAAAATGCATGTATAATGGGCATCAACCATGTGCCATAACATATGAAAATCCATCCGCAAAGACCATCAATCCAAGCACAAAATCACTGCCAAAGTATCTTGTGAAAACCTGTGAAAGAAGCTACACATGTGTTCTCCAAAAACCGTGTCTCTCAAGAGACTGCTTCCGTGGTGTGTATATGCCTCCTTGCTTTGTTGCCCAGATCTACCAAAAAATTCTCAAAACCACAAGCTCTCCACAAGCTGAAATTGCATCTTCAACTCAAAATTTATGCACCAAATTTTGAGCACTTTCCATTCTTCCAAAAGTGCATCAAATGCGCACACTATGGAAAAACAAAAAACCTAAATTTTTATATACAGTCAGTCTGAGCTATATATTACAAAGATGGATTTGGCCCCTTATCCCGATCATGTATTACTATGATAAGGGGTCCCTACGTCTCTTCTTGTCCATAAAATCAAAGAGACTACCCTTTGGAGCAAAGGACCTATACATAGAGGATCCGTGCGGAGCTAGCTCACTACTTTTTGCAATGGGACTACTCGGGATGGCGCACTGGGCGAGAGATTATGCGAGGTCTTTTAAAGAGAACCAAAGGCGAAGGAGCATTATATACTACTAATTTCTTTTTAATATTTTAGGGATAATACATCCTGACATTATTTTGTACAATGACTTTATGATATATGTACATTGACTTGGAAACTTCCTTGATTGAATTGAAGATATGTACTCTTTCATGTGTGTATTGTTAAATACATGTAGAGAAAGATGAAATGTTTGCAAAAACCCCAACTTTTCTTTGTCTTCAAAGAGTTCTGACAAATTGTCTTCCTTTAGTTCCAGTGCGGATGAGAAAAAGTAAAATACACAAAGTAAAAGCAAGAAAAGAAAATCCAAGAAAAAAATCTAGAAAGCATAGAATGCAATATAGTATACTTTCTCCATAATGTTAATTCAAATTTAACGGCTGACTTAACATTAACCTGGTCAATGGTTTGGTGATTGGGCTATTGATGATGGGATTAGCATGCAAGCATTGAAGCATAATACTACTTAGTTCATCAATAGAAAACGTCCTTCTTATGGAAATAATCAAGTCACAATATAGAGGTGAACCTACAAGGGATATCGAGCATGAAAGAAGCAAAAATAGCCAACAACAATCCACAATAGCATTCTTCTCAATAAATCTTGCATTCTTGGTCTGATCACTAGTGGGTTTTTGGGCCTCAACATCTCTAAAGCCCTCTATTCCCTTATTGGTATTGCATCTTGTGGTCATGGACAACGAGCGGCTAATGAGCTACAAATCACAAACTCACAACCTAGGATGGTTGAGGGCTGACTAGCTAATTAGACCAAAGTTATGTTGCCTGCGATATCCCTTAGACATGTTGAGAAGGTTTGTGGGGTTGCCGAAGGTTCTAAAGTGCAATAATTGCACCTGAATGTAGTAGGTGATAGTGTTCAAAACTATAAGTTGTGAGCGCTGCTTATAAGCAATGGCATAAAGGCGGGGTAGACAAGTGGCATGAAGGCGGGGTAGACAAGTGATAGCTTGTATGGTCACAACCCTTTTCGAGCACCATATTGTAAACAATGGCATGAAGGCGGGTAGACAAGTGATAGCTTGTATGGTCACAACCCTTTTCGAGCACCATATAATTTTTGCTTCTTGTGACAGAGTTGCCTAGCACTTACAGAACCGTCTCCAAAGACTTCAAAGGTGCCGCCACTGTCGTACTTTGCATGGCAACGTCTTTCGAGCCCTGGCAAAATTAGCACATTCCAAGACGACAGTTTTCTTGAGAGACAACTCCATAGGCAAAAATCTTGGGACTGATCAAGACAATATGTAGAACTTTCTCTCTCTCTCTCTCTCTCTCTCTGTCTCTCTCTCTCTCTCTCTCTCTCTCACACACACACACACACACACACACGAGCGTGCACACACACACAATCAAGCTCTAAGAGGAACAATGCTATAGCTGCTTAATGCAACAAGAAAGCAAAGAAGATGAAAGAACCTACCCCAAGAAGAATTGAAAGGTGCCCGTGTTCTCCACCAATGTGGTGTATGTAGGTAAGCACTCGGGGGGTGCACTATTTAATCATGTTAATGTATAACGTGAGTTCGAAAGGAGGGGTTTTTAAATACAATAATTTAACAGAGATACATTAAAATCAGGGGTTTTATATTCAATTTTGAAAAAAAATCCTAAAATAAGGGGTCATTTTATTCATTCAGACATGTTAAAGAGGGGTTTTTTTAAACCCCGCGAATGCACGTTATATAGGGGGGTACTGAATGGTGAACCCCTTGAGGGTAAGGATTAGAATGAGCATGTCCTTGTAGTCGTACACCCCATTGTATTTAGATATGACAAGCACAACAACAACCTTCTTGACATATACAAGGGAGGTTCACACCACTCCATGTCTGGCTACACACCCACACACACCACATGGACAAACGTTTTTGGGTTTTCAATAACAGGCACACGTAACAAGATGCCTCTTGAATTGCATTCAAAATGAAAGGGTAAGTGTGCGAGGCGGTCAGATGATGGCGGACGAGGAGACAAGCAAGATGAGGTGGAATCAGGCGGCGCGTGAGCAGGGTGTGGGCCACAGGGCGCGCAAGGGAGGAGGCAAAGAGGTGGGCGATGGTGGGAGACCATGTATAAGCGAGGCAAACTCAGCGAGGAGCCAACTGCCTGTGGCGAGTTTCAACACAATAGGACTGAGGATTTTTAATCAAGCCTGCATCTCAGAAGATTCCATCTAACGAAGGTTGAAGATTTTTATTTGGCATCACTAAATTGAAGGTGTTTCACGTAATGACACAAATTAGAATGATGTTACTCACGATGTGTGCATCCTAAAAAACCTCTTTTACTAAATAGCAATCTCGTTTACTAAAAAACTTATCGAGTTTTCTTCTTGAAAGGCAATAAAAACTTTCTTTTGCAAATATAAAATTTTTCATTTTAAAAAATTACATTAAAAACTCTTTTTTTGAGTCACGTGTTATACTTACATTTTATGGAGCGACCTCACCTCTCCTCATTTATTTTACATACAAAAGATGAAAAATTCACATATTGCAATAAAAAGAGGGTCTACTTTATTTTCAAAAGATTCTCATGATTTCTTCGTTAATCTAGCTCAATATTTTATCGACTGCATCTCAAATGCTCCAGGCTACAGTTGTAGTTCTTTCATAGATGTTTTTCATTAAAAGTTTAAACTTTTTCAATATCCTTTTTGACAAACTAGAATAATCTAAAAAACTGTAGCTTTTAAAAACTTTACGAACAGTGTCAAGTGAATTTTTATCTCTCATACCACCAAAAATATAGGATTAAAGGTCCCAAAAATGAAAAAAATAATCTGCAAGAATAAATGGCGCTTGCTAGCTTCATAGTTCTCTCCTCATAGAATTCAACATTATGGAATGGACCCTAGGGGATTCACTAAAAATAGGAAAGGCATGTCAATTGCACGCATGAAATACCCCCTTTTCAATTCCAACATATAGGACGGTCACTATGGAATGGACAGTTTGGCGCGTCTTCTATAGCCCCCCTCTCTTACATTCACGTGTTACCATCATACAACAACCCTTTATGCTCTAAGATAGGCCCGTGGGGCGGTGTGGGGGTGGGGGGGGGATTATGTATAAATTTTGTATATCGTGTGGGTTCAAAGATTATTTCTAGAACTCTTTATCTATATGTATTTTTGAGACAAATAAAATACACCCTTTTCTTATTCAGTGTGTAAATTTGGTTTCCAATTCCATTCATTGGTGCCCTTTTGTATGTGAAAACATAAAAAGAAATGAAATTTAATAACCCCTTTTGTTGAACTCACATGAAAGTCGCATAATTTTTAAGTGACCTCCGAACCTTTATGGTCCCTAGAAAATGGGCCTTGCAGGCACAAGAATTGATCCCATAGGCAGCACAAAATTGCATGTGTAAGATCAAATGTTGGAGTTATGGTCTTTGTCTTGTCTTGTTGATCCTTTCTATCTTTAGCAAGTGCGTTATCCACATTGGTTACCTATCTTTGTGTGGGGTGTTGAGTATATCCAGGCTAAATGATAAGGAAGCATATCAACTTGCACACTAAAACCTAGTTGAGAAACAGTAAAAGACGCATTTGATCATGCCCAAAAAGAAGGTTTGATGGGCATGTATATTCCTATCTCACAATCATTGTTGTTGTCTCTTAATCTCACTTCATGCTATTGTTGTGGGGCATCATCATGAGTTCTTTCATTTCCAAGCTACTTTGCACTATTTGACATTAGACGTGCATATTGGCCACCATGTTTTGGCTTGGGCTATCATGTTGTACCAATATTGGGCATCTTTTCTTGTTGTGTCAACTCATGCTTGTTTCTCCAAACCACAAATAATGTAAATTGTCTTATTTATTGTAGTAGCCAATTTTGACAGTATTCTCCTAAGAGAATTATAACTCTTGCTCTAGGGAACCTTTTTTTAGGCCCTATTTTGATCTTTTCTTTGAAAAAAGTAGATATTTTTCTTACTCCAAAATATTCAATGCTAATGCGCTATATTAGTTTGGTATTATAATGCTATTAAGGTAGGCTTTTACTTTTACTAGCTACAACAAGTTTTGACCTACTAATACAAACTTTTGCCCTTTGTTTTCTTGCTTTGTTGGTAACCAACTTTCTCTTTGGATGTCGTGCACGTTCATAATTTATCAAGGACGGATTTTTTGTTTTGCATAGTGAACTCATCTCTCTATCAAAGACTTTGCACTTAAACACAGACTGAATTATATTAACATAAGGGAATCATTCGGTAACGAGAGAGAGAGAGAGAGAGAGAGAGAGAGAGAGAGAGAGAGAGAGAGAGAGAGAGAGAGAGAGAGAGAGAACGAGAAGACAATGAAGTATATCATAGTACATAACCATCTTAGACATGTCTCATATAAGGGCGTGTTGAGAATTCGACTTTCTTCACCCTAACATTTCATATCAAAGCTCTCATGCATCTTTCGATTTTATGCATAGGTATTCTTCTTCTTGGCTAAAATCATACCATCTATATATCAAATGACAAAAATATCATATATATTTTTGTGTAGAGGCAAAAATCATTTTTTTCTTGTATATCCTTCAGACCTTCTGAATGTAGATCAATCATACTATACCATTCCCTAAGTACTACTTGCTTCAACTCTTATGCGCTAAGTACTCATGTTATTTGATTTTTTTTTTTTTATAAACTCATTAGATACTACACAAAATGTCCGCATGAAGACCACTATGTGAGAAAAACGACTTGAAATCCATTTGGAGAAACTACATGTCCTACATGATAAGCAAGTACTACTTGAAGAGTAGGCATTTTGACTATTGAAAACAAATCTCATCAAGTGAACCATGGAGCACTAGACATTTTGAGTTTGAATAAAACAAGAATAGTTACTCATTAATGGCTATATAGTTCCTACATTGCAAGCAAGCTCATGGTTTGGGAGATAGCAAAAACTAAAGATTGGAGAGGTAAGATATCTATAATGCACAATGGTGGAAAAGGGATTATATGAAACCAATGGAGAGGATGTCCACACTTTGGAAACCCAAGTTAAGGGGGAGTCTCATGAAGAGAATTTTGTATATAATGGTCAATGATTTAGCTTAGTTGCAACATAAGCTAGGGAATCATCTTCCACAATTAATGTGGAAATAATAACCAACAATGGAGAAGTTTTAGGTATATGTTGGTAATAGAGGTGAAGAGGATGAAGATGGAGAAGGAGTAGGACTTGAGAGGAGCGAGGGAGAGAGGGACTTGAGTGGACAATAATAAAACTCTTGTTATTTCCACAATTGTTGTGGAAATAATAGCCAACAATAGGGAAGTTTTAGGTAACATATATTGGGAATAGAGGTGGAAAGGATGAAGATGGAGAAGGATATCGACTTGAAAGGGGAGAGAGAGAGAGAGAGAGGGGATGTGAGCACACAATGATCCGAGCCTATCACAAATTTTTGTTTATTATATTTTGTTGGTTTTCCTTGCTTCTAGAGGTTTACAATAAAAGAAAGAGTGAGAACAACCTCTTGGAAAAAAAAAAAAAAAAGATTTGATAGGAATTTTTTCTTGGCTAGTTCACCGGAGGTGAAAGGTGGAGGGAGAACCTAGTGGTAAGGGGAAGGGAAAATATGTAAATGTGAAAAGAAAGGATATGATGTGGTTGTGGAGCCATGCACCCATGATTTAAGGGTCATGAGTGGCTCATATCATCATGGCTTTGGAGCCATATGATGATGCAAACAAATGGGACCCAAGTGGAAGACTTGGTAAAGGAAGAAATCAGACACATGATTTTGCTGAATTTTTAAAAAATACTTCCACTCCGATCCAAGAAAAGTTGTTTTCATCAAAGTTGTAGCTGATGAGCTGGAGATTCTGGCCATATTTGTTTTATAATTTTTGCATCTACGGTCTAGGAGATATGGCCAAAATGGTGGACGCCAGTTTTTTCAACTATGGTGGAGACCACCCCCTCTACCTTTACACACACACACCCTTCCTTTTCCACATTGAGACCTTCTCTAAAAATCAGCCATTAGTCTTCTCACCCTCCTCTCCTTCCTCCTCTTTCTCAAGCTCAAAAACCCATCAAAATTCCTCTTCTAATCACCTCTCAAGTCATGCTTAATCTTGTTGTAATTCATAAGTCCTCATTCAACCCCTTTCTATTATTACTAGATATGTATTGATTTTATGTAGATTCTTTACATTTTAAAATAAGGAAGCTCTTGGACTCAAGCTATGGAGGAAGGAGTGAAGACAACACAAGTGATGATGGAGCTAATTGGTTAACAAATCACTTGGAAGGAGCTTCTTCCCTGGTTGAATGTCCCTAATCAAGCTTCATTTGTACAAATTACACTTGGATCTTAACCTCACTCCTAATCACTCTCTTTCCTATATAAAGAGGCCTTCCCCTTTGTAATTTCAAGCCTCCCTCAACCCCATTGAGCCTTTGTATCACTCGCCATGAGCCCATAAGCTCATTCATTCACTCTATTCTTGCACATCCTAGAGTGCAAATTGTTTCATGCTAGTAACCTCTCCTCCTCTTACTTATGCTAATTAAGAGAAATGTTTTATATGCGTGTGAGAGTGCTTGATGTGATCTTGGCTAATCCTTGAGTGATTGTTTGGTAATCTATATGCTATTTGTGTTGGGAGTGTTTGAAGTCATCCATTCCTTGTACACACACTACGGTTAATGCTTCATTCATAGTCATCTCTCTCTCTCTCTCTCTCTCTCTCTCTCTCTCTCTCTCTCTCTCTCTCTCTCTCTCTCTCTCTCTCTCTCTCTCTTTGTGTAGCGGTCCTAGTCCACGCTTCCAAGACTAGGTGGTGCCCTCATCTCATTTCCCTTGTGGCGCAATGGAGTTTGTTTTGGTGTAGAGGCCGCCATTCCAAATTTCCTTCGTCATGAATTGGTGCCCCCACGGAGGAGTTCTCAAGCAGCGCTCTATCAATCCTATGAAGGAAGATCCATCAAATTCTCCGAGACTTCCACTATGGTCTCCCCAAGAAGCTCGAGAAAAGAAGCGTCTTTATCGACAAACGGCACGTATGCGGGTAAAGAGAGTTAACTACACACACCCTTCTTTGCTTCAAGGAAAATCTTGTAGTCATCAAGTCCCTAGGTCAAAACATTGTGTTGAGTGCTTTGTGGCTAGTGTGAAGACACTTCCTTTGAAGCCTCGACTTCAGGTGGTGAAAGCACTCTCAAACTCGGGAATTAACAAGTTTTTGGAGGGGGAGCTATACATCAATGGGGTGCGGTATTGGCAAGAGGCTACATATGGTGATGCACTCCAACTACTACTAGCAAGAAGGCTCAAGGTGGTTCAGAGGGTAGCCATCGAACCCTATGAACTCTACAAAGCTGAAGATGGTCACACCAAAGCTAGGCTAATCACTGGTGAGAAAATTCTTCGCATCTCTCAAATGGTGGGATCCAAGAGAGCTCAACTTCAATGAAGTGCTTCATGGAAGTTCCAGGCTCTAGATCCAACCCAAAGAATTGATTGGGAGGGATTGAAGGTGGCTTTCCTACGAAGATTTCAACGAGCCAATTCGGCAGAAGAACTATGGCAACGGCTTCTGTCCCTTCATCAAGTTGACCCTCATGGTTATGCAACCTATGAGGAAGGTTTTCTGAAACTTTGGGGGCAATGGTCAGACTCACTAAACCCTGGTGAGCGAGCTCCCAATTGCCTCCAAACGGATCGATTTATCTCAGGTTTGTACCCCTTGCTAAGGGAGAAGGTAAAGAGAAAATTCCCAAATGCTTTTGAAGATGCCTTAAGAATTGCTAGGGAAAAGAATAGAAAGATTCTCTATCAAGCCCAAGCTGGCCAACTAGCTTTGGGAGGCAATATCACAACTATGGAAGCTTCTCACATACCTCCAAATGTGCCTAATGCACCAGACCTCAATAGAGGTCAACAAGAAGATATGCTCCAACAAATAAACAATCTCACAAACCAGCTAGAGGGGTTGAGAGTAAATCTTGTGCAGGGTGCAAGAAGGCCTATTGAGGGAAATGGTGGGAATCGGCCACCAATGTGACGTCAAGCAAGGGAAATGTTGTGTTACAATTGTGGGGAAAATGGCCACGGCATGTATAATTGCCCTCATCCCAGAAGATATGACTACCCTGTCAGAGGTCCTCGACAACAAGTAAGTCCACCCCGTGCTAGAGCTCAAGCACAAGAGCAACCGCAACCTCAAATTTTGCAGCCACCTCGTGCTCAAGCTCAAGCCCCTGCTACTCAACCAAATGTGAGCATCATAAGGATGGAGGATGTCCTCAAGGGCAGAAGCAACCAGGAAGAAATAGCTAAAGGGAAGATGAAGATAGATGAAGTGGCTACAATGCCTATCAAACGTGTGCGTGTCCAAGAAGAAGTAGGTAAAGAAACAAGCAAGGATGCAAGCAATGAAGCAAGTACATCTCGGGCAACTAAAGATGAAGCCAAGAAGAGAAAGACCCGTACTAGGTCTCAAATTGACATTTCTGATTTCCCTATGGGATCTCGGACACAACCTTATGACTTGACAGCTGATGTGAGTTCTCAAGGACCAAAGATTACTTGGCCACAACTACTTCATATTTCCCCAAAGCTTCGACGACAATGGTCAAAAATGGTGAGCACGAGGGCAAAGCGAAGTAAGCTAGTAAGTGTAATCAAAGCATATGGTCTCAAGGATATAGTGCCTTTGGTGGAGGCTCAAATCAAGGGACAACGGATTCCAAAAACTTACATTGATAGTGGAGCAGAGGTTTGTGTCATGACAGAAAAGCTAATGCATCAATTGGGTTTAGAGGTGATGGAATCATCAAACTTTAGGGCAAAAATGGCTAATAATGTCTCTGTCACTTGTGTGGGTGTAGTGAAAGCTTTGAGAGTTTCTATTTTTGGAATCACTACAGAGGTTGATGCTTATGTGATGCCAGTAAAGGGAGAAGGATACCCCCTTATTTTAGGACGACCTTGGCTCATGGGTATAGGAGCTAGGCAAGATTGGGCAACAGGAGACTTGGAGTTGAGGCCTCGCATGGGTGGCCATAGTCGGAAGGTGGTTTATAACCTAAAGAATGGGCGACAAGAGAACCTTGAACTAGAGACGTCAGCTGATGAGTGGAGCTCAAGTGGATGCTCCTCATCCATGGACGAGGAAGAGAGCTCAAGTCAAGAGAGTGATAGCACTCTCGAAGTCATGGGCGTCACCATAAAGGAAACTACCTCATCAGAAGACAACCCAAGGATCCAAATGGAGAATGTGTGGGATGCCAGCCTAGAGGAGATGTTATCCAAGGATATAAAGGAAGAAGAAAAGGAGGGTTATGTAAATGTTCTCAAGAAGCATGCATCATTGTTTATTTCTGATTACACTCAAATTACAGGTGTCACTGCAGTGAAGCATCATATCCATCTAAAAGAAGGGAGCAAGCCAGTAGTGCAAAAACTAAGAAGATTAGGAGTTGTGCAACAAAATGAACTGTTGTCTGAGGTGAAGAGACTCTTAGAAGCAGGATTCATATACCCAGTAGAAGATTCAGAATGGGTCTCCCCAGTAGTGGTGAGGCCAAAGAAGAATGGTAAATGGCGAGTGTGCGTGGATTACAAGCCACTAAATGCTGCAACAAAGAGGGACCACTTCCCTCTCCCATTTCAAGATGAGATTCTAAATGAAGTAGTAGGCCATGAGAGATACACAGTGTGTGATGGCTACTCTGGCTACTTTCAAATACGCATTGCAGAGGAGGACCAGAAAAAGACTACTTTCATCACACCATGGGGATGTTTTGCATTTCGAGTCATGCTTTTTGGTCTCACCAACGCTCCAGCCACCTTTCAACGATTCATGAACATGGTCTTCCAACCTTACTTTGGTAAGTCCATAAGGGTTTTCATAGATGACTTTTGTATTTACAGCTCCAAAAGTATGCATCTCGGCAAGATTGATGAAGGATTTACTCGTTTAGCTAAGCTGGGTGGACAACTAAACAAGGACAAATGTCACATTGGGGAAAGCAAGGTTACACTATTAGGGCATGTAGTGTCCATTGATGGAATCAAGGTAGATCCTGAAAAGATAGAAACATTGCTAAATCTACCTTCCCCAACTTCCATCAAACAATTAATCTCCTTCTTGCAAAAGCTAAGATATTTGAGTAGATTCATACACTTACTCTCCCAAGTGATATTTCCTCTACAACAGCTGACTCGTCAAGAGACGCTTGTTTGGAGTGAAGAAAGTGAAGGGCATTTTAGAGAGATTAAAAAAATGTTAGGGTCACTCCCTGTAATCCTCCAACCTTGTTGGGAAGAAACATTCTTTGTAAACCCTAGTGTGGGAGAAGAGGCCATTGGTGCTGCCCTCCTACAAAAAGATCCAAAAACATCCTTTATGAGGCCTGTGTATTTTGCTAGCCGCCTCATGGAAAACACAGAGAAGGCCTACACCCTGATGGAACAGCTAGTGTTAGCTCTCATGTTTGCGGTAACCAAATTTCGGCCATACTTGCTGCCAAAGAGGTTTGTAATTATCACTGTGGAGGATATGTTTCCCTATGCACTACAACATATGGAAATCTCTGACAAAATAGCAAAGTGGGTGGTGCGACTTCAAGAGTTTGATTATACAATACAGGTTGAAAGAACAACTCGAGCATGCTTAGCCGACATTTTAACAAACAAGTGCTATGAAAAATTTTTCCATTTGAAGAGAAAGGAACTTCCACCACCTCTAGCTCCAGAGGCTTTGGTCAATGCTTATAGCCTCTACTTTGATGGAGCATACAAGAGAACCAAGGATAAGGCAGCTGCAGGCATCGTGGTCTTATCTCCATTGGGAGAGAGGATCCATGGTGAAGGGATCACTCTAGAAGATGTCCACTCCAACAATGAAGCAGAATATCATGCTCTAATTCATGGCCTTCGTTGGTGCCTCGATAATTCAATTAAGAGATTAAACGCTTTTGGTGACTCCATGCTTTTGGTAAGGCAAATGGAAGGTACATGGGCTTGCAAAAATGCCCGTCTCTCTACTAAAATGAGAGAAGCCAAGGCTCTTATGAGGAGATTTAGGGAGGCACAAGTACATCATGTGCCAAGAGACCAGAACAAGGATGCAGACCACCTAGCATCATCAAAGTTAAATGAGTCAATAGTGGGAGCAGTGGCCATCAAACTTCCACTTCAGCAAGGCAAGGAGGACTTGGAAGATATTATGCACATTCTGGAGCAAGGAGAGGCTCCTAAACACTTGAATGCAGGGGAAAGGCGATGGTTAGCTAGGAAGGCTACCAGGTATCGCATAGTAAATGATGACTTGTATTGTCTTGGTAAGGATGGTGTGCTTAGGAGAGTGCCTTTGAAGAGTGAAATTGAAGAGATTTTAAAAGCTTGTCACGATGATATGTGCGGAGGACACTTTGCACACGACGTCACTAGTAGAAAGGTTCTACAAGCTGGGTTTACTTGGCCAAGTCTTCATCGTGATGTCAAATACTGGTGTCAAACATGTGATGAATGTCAGAAAGCAGGACCACGACGGCTCATAGCTGAACCTCAAAACCCAATAAAGGTATATGGGCCCTTTGAGAAGTGGGGAATTGATGCCATAGGACCTCTACCACGCACTCAGTCAGGTAAAGAGTACATCATCATGGGAGTAGACTACATGACTAGATGGGTTGAGGCTATGCTGACCAATAGAATTACTGCTAAGGATGTGAGTCAGTTCATCTTTGACCACATCTGTTGCCGGTTTGGCACCCCTCTTGAAGTACTATCTGATAGAGGACCAGGGTTTAGAGCAGACTTGGTAGGAGAACTCATGAAGAAGCTAAATATTCAGCATCAACACTCTACTCCTTACTACCCTCAGTGCAATGGTTTGGTGGAAAAGGTAAATGGAATCATTTGCAAAATTCTCACCAAACAGGTACATGCTAGGCGCCAAGATTGGGACAAACACCTGAATGGAGCTCTATGGGCCTATAGAACCTCCTTCAAAACCACATTAGGGTACACACCCTTTCATTTGGCTTATGGAAAGGAGGCGCTTTTGCCCATTGAAGTGAAGTTAACAAGTCTTCGAATATTGGGTAGCCAGGTAGGCTCTCAAAAGGAGAAAGTACATCAAAGGATCATGGATTTAGAGAGGCTGCAATTGGATCGTGAAGAAGCCATCAACCACTATTCTCAAGAAGCAGAGAAGCGTAGAGAAAAGTTCAACAAAAAGCTAGCATCCAGACACATCAAAAAGGGATCTCTGGTGCTTCGATATGACAATCGCTTCGACACTCGTAAGGATGGAAATTTTCTTTTCCGATGGGAAGGCCCGTTCTTGGTCACCAAAAAGTTCAAAAATGGCTCTTACAGACTTCAAGACATTGATGGTAAAGTGCACAAGACCAGGACAAATGGATGGCGTCTAAAGCCTTATCACATCAGGATAAGGTCAGCTCAAGATCAAAGAAAGTAGGCTAGAGGCATAAATACCCCTAGCCAGGTTTGGGGGGGCTATGATCCGAGCCTATCACAAATTTTTGTTTATTATATTTTGTTGGTTTTCCTTGCTTCTAGAGGTTTACAATAAATGAAAAAGTGAGAAAAACATCTTGGAAAATTTTTTTTAAAAAAAGATTTGATAGGAATTTTTTCTTGGCTAGTTCACCGGAGGTGAAAGGTGGAGGGAGAAGAACCTAGTGGTAAGGGGAAGGGAAAATATGTAAATGTGAAAAGAAAGGATATGATGTGGTTGTGGAGCCATGCACCCATGATTCAAGGGTCATGAGTGGCTCATATCATCATGGCTTTGGAGCCATATGATGATGCAAACAAATGGGACCCAAGTGGAAGACTTGGTAAAGGAAGAAATCAGACACATGATTTTGCTGAATTTTTAAAAAATACTTCCACTCTGATCCAAGAAAAGTTGTCTTCATCAAAGTTGTAGCTGATGAGCTGGAGATTCTGGCCATATTTGTTTTATAATTTTTGCATCTACGGTCTAGGAGATATGGCCAAAATGGTGGATGCCATTTTTTTCAACTGTGGTGGAGACCACCCCCTCTACCTTTACACACACACACCCTTCCTTTTCCACATTGAGACCTTCTCTAAAAATCAGCCATTAGTCTTCTCACCCTCCTCTCCTTCCTCCTCTTTCTCAAGCTCAAAAACCCATCAAAATTCCTCTTCTAATCACCTCTCAAGTCATGCTTAATCTTGTTGTAATTCATAAGTCCTCATTCAACCCCTTTCTATTATTACTAGATATGTATTGATTTTATGTAGATTCTTTACATTTTAAAATAAGGAAGCTCTTGGACTCAAGATATGGAGGAAGGAGTGAAGACAACACAAGTGATGATGGAGCTAATTGGTCAACAAATCACTTGGAAGGAGCTTCTTCATTGGTTGAATGTCCCTAATCAAGCTTCATTTGTACAAATTACACTTGGATCTTAACCTCACTCCTAATCACTCTCTTTCCTATATAAAGAGGCCTTCCCCTTTGTAATTTCAAGCCTCCCTCAGCCCCATTGAGCCTTTGTATCACTCGCCATGAGCCCATAAGCTCATTCATTCACTCTATTCTTGCACATCCTAGAGTGCAAATTGTTTCATGCTAGTAACCTCTCCTCCTCTTACTTATGTTAATTAAGAGAAATGTTTTATATGCGTGTGAGAGTGCTTGATGTGATCTTGGCTAATCCTTGAGTGATTGTTTGGTAATCTATATGCTATTTGTGTTGGGAGTGTTTGAAGTCATCCATTCCTTGTACACACACTACGGTTAATGCTTCATTCATAGTGATCTCTCTCTCTCTCTCTCTCTCTCTCTCTCTCTCTCTCTCTCTCTCTCTCTCTCTCTCTCTCTCTCTCTCTTTGTGTAGAGGTCCTAGTCCACGCTTCCAAGACTAGGTGGTGCCCTCATCTCATTTCCCTTGTGGCGCAATGGAGTTTGTTTTGGTGTAGAGGCCGCCATTCCAAATTTCCTTCGTCAACAATAATAAACCTTTGTTATTTACACATTAATTTTAAATTTTATGTAAAGAAACCTTGAAGGCTTCATGCACAAACTAACCTCTACCACAAACTACTACCACTAAAAATAGTGGTGCATGTTGTGCATGCTACAAGAGATCTATCCTACCATCATTGGAGATTCCATGCTACAAGAGATTTATCCCATCATCATTGGGGGTTTTATTCCAACCCTTACATAGGTGTTGCAAGCAAGTCAAACACTATACACACCGTGGTAGTCAAGCAAGGGGGAGAGCTGACATGGATCAAGGCCAATTGGATCCACAAGGAGTCAAGGACTCATGTTTCCTTTGTATGGACTTTTGCAAATGTTAATGTTACGCTCCTAGGCTACGTGCAAAGTGGATGAAGCTCACAATGTTCCTTGCAAAGTGCATGAAGCCAATCAAATGCAATGATTTCCACATGTTTTGGACAACAATTTTCAACAAGGATCTCAACAATTGATGATTGATATGGTGGATTAAAATGAACAACAAAAATTGCATGCAAAAGATGTTATCTTTTCTTATCAAATAAGTGTGGTTATGAACCATAGCAAACTAGTGCGGTGGCATTTATTTTGCCGATTCTTTATCATTTTGGAGTCAGTGATTCTACTACTACATGCATGGAATGTACTTCACTACCTGCTCATTTCATTGAGACATTTTTTTATACTAATGTCACAGTTGCATCCTTTGGGTATAGTCGCCAGCATTGCCACGACACGCTTTCACTTTCTCCGGGTGAGATTTGGTGAGTGTCAACAAGTCAACAAATACTTTGGAAGTGCTTGTAGAGCTCAATCTACTCAAATTTTTTTCATTCAAGCTTATTCCGACCTCCATTTCCACTACAAGCAGTACTACACAAGCAATTTCATCCTTTTGTGTAGAATTTTTGTGCGTGCAATTTTCTACAGGATATGTCCTTACAGTCTTCTTTGAGTTGTACTATATAGCATGTGTTGGTCCTATTTTGTTTTTCCTATTGTTGGGTAGTTTTCACATCAAGTGTAGTTGCTCACCATGGCTAAGAACAACACAAATGTATTCAAGATGTTCGTTGTTGAGGATAAATTTGATGGGGATAATTATCCAATGTGGGCTTATATGATGCAACATGTTCTTGTGTCAAAGGGTGTTTGGAATGTTGTGCAAGGCATTGATGAACTTCCACCTTCTATGGATAAACGCTCTATTCAGAATGTTGCAAGTTTTGGTGGCAGGACTTTTGCTGCTAGAGCTGTTTTGCCTACTACTGATCAGTCTCATTGGGATGTTAGAGAGGCAAAGGCTCATGCATTAATTGCATTATCTATAAAAATAACTATTACTCCTCGCATTTGCATAGCTAAACATGCTTGGGATATTTAGGCTGGTCTTCCTAATGATTCTGCTAGAAGTAATTTTGTCTGTGAATTTTGGTAAAACGCAATTTGATAAAGCAGTGTCCTCAGTTGAAGACAAAAGAGGCAAAAAAGAAAGAGTCTATAGTAGCATCTTTCATGAAAGGAGATTGTGATACTAATGTAGATGCAGAATGGGACTTTAGTGTAGTCTAATGCACTTATGATCCTTCTGTTCATGATGCATGTATGTTAGTTGCTAGAGATTCACATGTGTAGTACTTTGATAGTGGGGCTACAAAGCACATTACTTCACATCATGACTTGTTTTCCTAAAGTAGAAGTCTGTCTATGAGGTTTGGGTGTTGAGTACAAACAATTTAAAATTGGCATCTATCTTCAAGACAACGTTCCATCGTTTATAGATTTAGTGTCCTTATTGATTGTGGAAGAGAAGGAACTTGAGGAAGACTCCTCTACGCACGGTGGAAACTATTTTGAACATGTCCTTTTCAACAACAGAGGAAGAGGAAGAGGAAGAGGAAATGGTACAGGTCGTGGATGAGGCCGAAGAAGAGGCAACCACCAAGCACACCAACAAAACAACAATCATGGTTAGAACACAAGTGGTGGTCGAGGAAACTTTTGAGGAAGGGGGAGTCCAAGAGGTATTGGAAATTTGCACCACAATAATGTAGGCCAACACGTAAATACAGTATGTTGGGGCTGTGGAAGACATGATCACTTTGCATGTGACCATCTAGATAGGAGCCAGCAAAATAATTATGCAACTACTAGCAGGAATGCAAATGAGCCCAAGAGGCTATTTGTAGTGCAGAACATGCCGAATACTATGTCTGCAAATGTGGAAAAATCGAGTGATAATGTTTGGTATGTGGATTCTGGCGCATCAAACTACATGACCAGCCATGGTGAATGGTTTAAGGAAATGCAGACTTTACAAAGTCTTGGCTATGTAGAAATTGGGGAGGATATTGCTCATCCTATTATGCGTACAAGAAATGTTCCATTGTCTATGACAGATGGTAAAGTGAAGTACATGGTTGATGTACTACATTTACCCAACATTACAAAGAACCTAGTTATTGCTGGTAAAATGGTTGAGCGGGGTTTACATGTCAGCTCCAATGGTCTCTTTGTTGAAGAGCATAAGAAGGATGGAAGGTTGGTTGCACAAGGAAAGAAAGTGGGTAGAATGTTTAATCTGGATGTAAATGTGTCTGAGGTAAATGCTGACATGTTTGCATGAGGTGCAAGTGTTTTTCCAGATATAGAGATTTGGCACAAACATATCGGTCATATAAATTTTTAGAGGCTGAAATGATGTAGACTAAAGAGATAGTTATAGGTTTACCTATATTTTGAGTTGCTGAAATGTAAAAAGTATGCGAAGCTTGTCAATTTGGAAAGCAGGCAAAATCATCCTTTCCTCATGATAAGCATATAAGTAGAAATGCATTGGATTTAGTGCATATAGATATATGGGGTCTGATAAAGACTACATCTATGGGTGGATGTAGATATTATGTGAGTCTCATTGACGACCATACGAGGAAGGTATGGGTTTACTTCATGAAGCAGAAAAAGTGAGGTGTTTATGTATTTTCAGAATTTCAAGCTTATGGATGAAAAACAAATTGGGAAACATGTAAAGTGCCTGAGGTCAGATGGAGGGGGAGAATACTTCTCCAATGAATTCAATGGTTTTTTGAAAAAGCATGGAATTCATACTCTATTTTCATGCAGCTATACTCTGCAGCAAACTGGTGTTGCTGAGTGAAAGAACAAGCACATTGCAGAAGTGGCTATAGAATTGATAGATGAGAAGAACATGCCTCATTGGTATTGGACTGAGGATGTTGCTACATGTGTCTACATTATGAACAGGACCCCTACTACTATAGTACATGATATTACACCTGAAAAAAAGTTCACTAGTGAGAAACTAAATGTATCAAATTTTAAAGTGTTCATATGTATTGCTTATGTGCATGTTCCAGATGAGCTAAGAAGTGAGCTTGATCCAAAAGCAAAAAGATGCCTATTTGTTGCTATTCCCTTGAGCAGAAAGGGTACAAGTGTTACAATTTTGTCATGAGTAAAGTGAGGATGAGCAAGGATGTCGTTTTTGATGAAATGACAAGTTGGTATGATGATGTAAAAGATGATTTGGGGGATGATGTAAGAGAGAATGTGGCTACAAAAATACAAGTGCGTAATCGCAAGTATTGAGTGGGTCGCAAGTGTCCTCTAGTACAAGTCATGGTGAGAATCCATGGAGTGGTGGGGTACGTGAAAAAGTGAGTCCTACAAAGTATTCAAATGTATCAAGAAAGTAAACAAAATAGTTGAAGATGCCCGTAAGTTGCCAAATTTGAGTGTTGGTGGTTATAATGATGGCGATAACAGTGGTTCTGAATGAGGGGTTTGGCATACCCTCTATGAAGACTTTGTTTGCAAGAAGAATGCAAGCATGGAATAGGGCATGCAAGTTAGAAAAGCAAGAAATCATGTGCAAAGGTTGACTTATGATAGTTATGTGTCTCGTCATTGTGCATTTATGGTGAAGATTACAGAGGAAGTAGAACCCACATGTTTTGAGGATGCTGTTACGGATACAAAATTGCAGCAAGCATGGATGAAGATATGGCTGCACTTGATGCAAATGGAAAATGGGAATTGATGCCATTACCAAATGATAAGAAGGCAATTGGATGTAAGTGGGTTTACAGAATAAAGCATAATACTGATGGCAATGTGAGAAAATACAAGGCTAAACTCGTGGCCAAAGGTTATGCACAAACTTATGGGATTGATTATGAGGAGACGTTCAACCCCATAGCTAAGGTGGCTACCGTTCATGTGTTTATTGCAGTGGATGCCACATTAAAATGGGTGTTGAAACAAATGGATGTAAAAAATGCATTTTTGAATGGAGACTTGGAGGAAACCGTGTATATGGAGCCACCACAAGGTTATGAAAATATGAGGTTACGTGACCTTGTATGCAGGTCAAAGAAAGCAATGTATGGGTTGAAGCAAGCACCTAGAGCTTGGTATGAGAGGATTGTGGCATTCCTCATTTCATTGGGCTTTGAGATGTCTAATGCAGACCATTCATTGTATGAGAAAAATAATGAGGCAAGAATTGTGGTAATATGTATCTATATGGATGATTTGATTGTTGGAGGTGATGTTGTGGCTGAAGTAGAGGGCATGCAGGCTCTTCTTATGCTCGAGTTTGACATGGAAGACTTGGGAGACTTACGATATTTCTTGGGCATTGAAATTATATACACAGAAGAAGGTGTATGGCTATCACAAAAGCAAAATTTGAAGCTAGGAAATGATGCAGGTCAAGTGCTTGATAATGCTACCATGTATAGGAAGATTGTGGGTAGCTTGATCTACTTGACTATCTCACGTCTAGACTTGAGCTACACAGTTGGATTGGTGAGTCAGCTTGTGTAGTCTCCCATGAAAACACACTTTGATGCAGTGATCAAGACGCACTTTGCACTATGTGAGTGCTACTTTGGATTATGCACTCTTTTATAGTACTGATGTGGAGTTGCAGCTCTATGGCTAAACAAATGCGGTGTCATGCAACTCTACTTCCATGATGGGAAAAATAGCAAAAGGATGCAGGTTAAACCTAATTGAAGCCTATATGATCATTCAACAATAATAAGATCTTGATAAAAGCAGGCTCAATGCTAAATGTATGTCAAATGTGGCTTTAAAGGCCCAAAAGATGTCTTAATGATGCTAAAAAAGAGTACGTTTGAAGTGAATACAAATGAAAGATTATGAACTAGCATTGTAGTACTCAAAGTGCCTTACATGCTTATCTTTATGGCTTGTCAATTAGAGCTGCTACAGAGAGGAAGTTATGATAGTTTGAAGTTTGAACAGTTTGCAAACATGTAACGGATTGGGTAGCTGCAAATGAAGGATCAGGGATGAAGTGAATGCATGGGCCTGAAGTGGTTGTCTTGTGGAGAGCGTCGGTTTTTTAGATTTGCAATCAGAGCTCTGGTTTCCAAGATACTATCCGTTTAAGTTTTACCGGCAGTTCTGTACCAGATTGGTTGCCTCACTTAATGTGTCATCAGAATGTTTTACAGCCTCAACAGGGTTTGTATGCAAAGTATATAATGTGTGAAGGCCATATGAATTGATGGCTTTTCAATTGGAGCTTGGAACAACAAGATAATAAAGTTCAAGTCGGTGGCAACTACCAACAGTGCGGTACAAGGTGAATTATTTCCAGTTTTGGCGGCCTTGGATTGTGCGTCCAACAGAGTCCAAGTGAGTAGGAGTTCTTATGAGTCAAAGCCGGTAAGTTAAGCTTTTGGTGTGGCTTGTAAGGCTAGAAATTTGAGCAACATGGAGCAAACTGCAAAATAAGGAACTTACGGGTTGTTTCAATCGAATGCAAAGGGAAGGCCTTTCGTCAATCTTAAGGGCATGTGGCACTATTCAAGACATTGATACGGGCAACAAAACTCGCCATGATATTGTCAGTAGGTGTTGCTGGAAACATAATGTGCTTAACAATGCTTTGGTCGATAATGCATACCAAATGTGGTGTACGTAAGTAATATGGCCGCCCATTGGGATTGTAGTGGCTGCCCGTCCATGATCTCAAGAGGAGGTGCTGGTGCAATCCAAAGGTGTTGATGCCAAAAAGCATAAAGAGCAGTATCAAAGGTGCTTACAAATGTGTGCCTAGACAAGATCCAATGCCAATGAAGTAGTCCATGATGTGTATGATTTATGCGGCTATGTGAATCAAGGTAGATGCTTTAAACAAGGTTATTCATGTGGAAAACCTCTTAGCACATGAAGAGAAAGTGGAGGAGTGAAGGGCATGTGGTTTATGATATAAAACTAAAGTGATGTTTGGCTGAACTTTTTTGTTTGTGGATAGCCGAAAAGTCCTATACTATAAAAGTTTTGCAAAGCGCGTTTTTTAAAACGCTACTCGGACATTTTTGCATCTCGCGCACATAGGCCTATTCAACACCATTTGAAAGATATTTTAATTTTTGTAAACTACTGCTTTTTGAGGCTACAAAAGGACAAAGAAGAAGATTGAGCTTTGAGGGATCCTTCTAGTGTATGCTCCACCAAGCCAATCACTTGGTTGAAAAGAATCAAGCTTCGTTTGCATCGTCTCTGGTGTTGTTTTCCCCATCCTTTCTTCTATCCTCTTCTCTTGTGCAAAGGTGTTGTAGTGTGTAGGCTGTGTGTGAGCCCCCGAAACTAATTGGTCTGTGCACAAAGAGGGAGGAAAAGAGAGGTGTTGTGTGTGTTGTTGAGAATTGGAAATTGATTGTGATGGTTGATATGCAATAAGCTTTGCTTTTGTGTGTGATTGTGGCCTTGGGTGTGCGGAGCCAAGTGTTTGCAGTAAATTTTGTCATTTGGTGTGTTTCTTCGAGTGGATCGGGGTGTTGTGATACCATATGGGCTATAGAGAGGCGTGTGTGTGTGTTGTCGGATGTGTCTCCCATTTCCCCCCTTCCATCTTTTGGTGCCCCCACTAAGGAGCGTTTGATTGCTCCATGCAGATTTTGAAGAGCAGGTCTTGTGCAAGATGACATGGATGGGTTTTCCTACTTTCACTAGGATGGAAGATGCGGAAACCTGGTTGCAAGATTATGGTTTATTTGTGCTAGAGAGTAGACTAACAAGAGAAGAAGACACGGTTCAAGTTTTTCCTGCTCTTGGTTTGTGCAAAAGCAAAAAGATGGTATGAGAGATTGCGAGATGAAGAAAAAGCGGATTGGATAGCTTTAGAAGCAGCTTTTTGATGAAAATCTGTGCTAGATGTGCAAGTGCATGAAGTGAAGGGGAGGTTGGATGGTTTAAAGCAAATCTTGGGTGATGATTTTCAAGCGTTTGTGTGGGAATTTGAAGCCCTTTGCCAATACAACTGATGGAGGTAAGTGCTTCCAAAGTGTTGATTATTTGAAATTGAGAAATTTTTTGGATTGCTTGCATGAGGATGTTTGAGACAAGGTTGAAGCCGATAGGCCTGTGAAGTATGCAAAAGCGGTAAATTTGGCAAGAGAGCGGACCAATTGAAGAAGCAACAAGCAAGGCAAAGTCTATCAAATGTTGTAGTGCCTAGGTAGGTCAAAGAAGTGGTGGAAGCGCTCCGGGGGCTCACCGTTCAGCACCCCCCTATATAACGTGCATTCATGGGGTATTCTTCCTTTAACATGTAGATGAATAAAATGACCCCTTTAAACAAAAAATTGAATATAAAAACCCCTTATTTTAATGTATCTCTGTTAAATTGCCTAAAATTTTTGCATATTAAAATCCCTCCTATCAAACTCACGTTATACATTAACATGATTACATAGTGCACCCCCCGAGTGGAAGCAAAGCCAAGGTTGATGCAAAGAGAAGTGCGGGTGCAAGACGAACCAAGGGTTTTATGGCTGCAGAGAGATGAAGAAATTTTGATACCAAAGATGCTAGTTAGGGAACCTCCAGTTGTGAAGGAAGTGCAAGCGGTTCCAGATTGAGTAGAAGATGCACGGACAAACTTAGTTATGGTTGGTCAAGCTCCATTGGAAAGTGCTAGGGATCAAAGAGTGCGGTTTGTAGATGATGTTGAAGCGGTGAAGGTAGAGGAAATCCCAGGTCTTAGGAAGCAAATGACAATAGCTCTATGGATGCCAATATGATGTGGGAACTTATTGATTCTTCCCACTCAAGGTATGAGGAATTTGATCTTCTGCATGTAGATAAAGATATGAAAGTTGGGTTTCAGGAGCATGAGAAAGTGAAAACCGATGTGCTTGATGAAGTCCAAGTGGAGGAATTCAAGCCTAGAAAGATAGACACGTAGGTAAAGATGCTATGTGGTTCCGTGTTGATAACTATGCTTGTTAAAGTTGCTATGGAGTGGAGCAGGTACAAAATTTTTCTGTGAAAGATGAAGCAAGATTGGATTTGGGAGGAGACCAAGGCAATGCGGTAGAGGACGATTCTCTATCTTTTTTGGCCAAGGATGAAGTGGAAGACCAGACAGGTACAATTGACAAAGCGGTAGTGCTATTGACCTTGAAGGGCCAATCAATGATGAAGGACTTGATGATGCTAGAATTGAGTTCAAAGAGGAGGTGGAGGAGAGCATGGGTAGCAAGTGTGCTCTATGGCAGATGAAGAAGATTCCCAAGATGTGTTTAAGATTTCTAAGGAGGTATACAACTCATGGTTCAAAGGTATGGTTGTAAGTACAACTGTGCAGTATGTTATCCATGGGATACGGGGTTCCCTTGAGAGGAGCTCTACTTTACATGGTCGGGAGGGAGGGTCAGAAGTGTTGGTTGGTACGGATGATGTGGTTGCAGAACCAGGTACAATGGTTGGTTCATGTAATATATTAGCAGAGCCATATATGTGGATGAGGCAGGGTGGTGTTCGAAGAGGTGCTAAAATGATATGGGCCTATTGCGTGCATGGATGGCTATGTGCTTGGGTAAAGCACTATTGGAGGTTGATACAAATGGATGGAAGAGAGAAAAGCAAGGTGTTTGATCCAAGAGGTCAGGCTATGTAGGGGGTGGGAAAACCCACTTGAGGATTGGCAACAGGCAAAACGTAGGGCCTTGTACATATGGTAGTGGTTTTTTGTGGTTTGCTAAAAATGTTGTCTAGTTTTGCAGTTTCCAGTTTCATTTTTTTTTTTGGTTGAGCATGAATGTTCAACAAGGGCAAAGATGGTGCAACCAAAAGGTGTCGATGTCAAAAGCATAAAGAGCAGTATCAAAGGTGCTTACATATGTGTTCCCAGATGTCCAAGCGTATGTGAAGATCCAATGCCTGTGAAGGAATTCGTGATGTGTATGACTTATGCGGCTATGTGAATCAAGGTACAGGTTTGATGCTTTAAAGAAGGTTATTCATGTGGAAAACCTCTTAGGACATGAAGAGCAAGCGGAGGAGTCAAGGGCATGTGGTTTATGATTAAGAAAGAAAGTGGATGTGTGGCTAAGATTTTCTACATGTGGACAACCAAAAAGTTCTATTTTGTAAATTTTTTGCAAAACGCTACTTTTGACGTTTTTGCGTCTCACGCACAAAGGCTAATTCTGCACCATTTGAAAGATATTTTAGTTTTTGTAAAAAATTGCTTTTGAGGCTAAGGAAGAACAAAGAAGGAGATACAGCTTTGAGGGAGCATTTTGGTGTATGCTCAACCATAGCCAATCACTTGTTGAAAAAGAAGCAAGCTTCGATTGTGTCGTCTTTGGTGTTGTCTCCCCCATCCCTTCTTCTATCCTCTTCTCTTGTGCAAAGGTGTCGGTGTGTAGGCTGTGTGTGAGCCTTCTGAACTAATTGGTGTTTGTGCAAAGACGGAGGAAAAGAGAGGTGTTCTGTGTGTGGTTGAGAATCAAAAAGCAATTGTGATGGTTGAGATGCAATAAGCTTTGCTTTTGTGTGTGATTGTGGCCTTGGGTGTGCGCATCCAAGTGTTTGTAGTAAAGTTTTGTCGTTTGGTGTGTTTCTTCGAGTGGATCGGGGTGTTGTGATACCATGTGAGCTATAGAGAGGCATGTGTGTGTGTTGTTGGGTGTGTTTCCCCTTCCCCCTTCCATATTTTGGTGCCCCCAATGAGGAGCATCTAATTGCTCCTATTTGAAGGTAAACTTGTGGTTTTGGAGCTGATGAAGTGCAAATTTTCAAGACTAGGTGTTGTGCTAGATGGCATGGACGGGTTTTCCTACTTTCACTGGGGTGGAAGATGCAAAATCTTGGTTGCATGATTATGGTTCATTTGTGCTAGAGAGCAGACTAACAAGAGAAGAAGGCGCGGTTCAAGTTTTTCTTGTTCTTGGTTCGTGGAAAAGCAAAAATATGGTATGAGGGATTGCGAGATGAAGAAAAAGAGGATTGCATAGCTTTAGAAGCGGCTTTTTGACTACAGTATGTGCCAAATGTGCAAGTGCATGAAGTGAAGTGGAGGTTGGATGGTCTAAAGCAAAGCTTGGATGGTGATTTTCAAGTGTTTTTGTGGGAATTCGAAGGCCTTTGGAGACAACTGATGGAGGTAACTTCTTCCCAAAGTGTTCATTATTTGAAATTGAGCAAATTTTTGGATCATTGCATGAGTATGTTCGGGACAAGGTTGAAGCCGATGGGCCTGTGAAGTATATGGAAGCGATAAATTTGGCAAGAGAAGTCTCTCAAATGTTGCGGTGCCTAGGCAGGTTAAAGAAGTGGTGGAAGCGAATCCAAGAATGATGCAAAGAGAAGTGTGGGTGCGAGAGGAATCGAGGGTTTTATGGATGCAAAAGAGATGAAGAAATTTTGATGCCAAGGATGCCAGTTAGGGAAGCTCTAGTTGTGAAAGAAGTGCAAGTGGTTCCAGATTGAGTAGAAGATGCACGGACAAACTCAGGTATGGTTGGTAAAACTCCATTGGCAAGTGCTAGGGATCAAAGAGTGCAGTTTGTAGATGATGTTGAAGTGGTGAAGGTAGAGGAAATCCCAAATATTTGAGATGGAAGTAGATGACAACAGTTTTATGGATGCCAATACGATGTGGGATATTGATTCTTTCCACTCAAGGAATGAGGAATTTTATCTTATGCATGTAGATAAAGATATGAAATTTGGGTTTGAAGAGAATGAGAAAGTGCAAACCTATGTGCTTGATTAAGTCCAAGTGGAGGAATCCAAGCCTACAGAGATAGACATGCAGGTAAAGATGTTATGCGGTGCCATGTTGATACTTGTGCTTGTTAAAGATGCTGTGGAGTGTGCCATAGTGGTACAATAGGTACAAAATTTTGTTCTGAAAGAGGAAGCAAGCTTGGATTTGGGAGGAGACTAAGGCAACAGTAAATGATAAATTTAATATTGAAATGGAAGTTGATGAAAATTTTTCAAAGATTGTTTGCATGGAAGTTACCTCCAACAGTGGTTCTAATGAAGATATAGACAATGTAGCGAGTGTTTTGCAAGATTTTGACCTTGGAATGGATTATTCTCAAGAAGTTCTAAAAGAAGATGAGCCTTTATAGGATGTTAATGGAATCTTCAACATCATGAAAGCATGTAAACTTGAGCAAATTGATAGGTTTATTGAAGATAATTGCATAGATAAAGTTATTATATACACAACATTTGATGAAGTGTCGGAGATTATGGAGCCAACACAAGATGTGCATGAGAATTCCACTAAATCTATGTTTGCTACAAATAATATGTTTGCAGATTCTATTATCACTGAAGAAGATGCCATAATTGATGGTTTCTTGGCCATATCCGAAGGAGATGATTATAACAGTATAGAAGAGCTTTCTGATGCATGTACCCCTTCAAAGGGGGTGCCAGTTGAACCTTTATAGTGCTATAGCATGGATACATATGAGGAAACAGAGGATGGCATTGATGACTTTGAAGATTTTCTACATCATGCTGATTATGAATAGGTTATCCATGGGGAGTTTACTTCTATGCTTATACATAGGTTGCATGAGGAGGTAACTCCTACAATTCTGATGAATACTGAGACTTTGAAGGGTGTTTTTCCTAAGGATGCTATGGATGAATATTTATAGGCTAAATATGTTTTCCATGATCAAGTTGAGAAAAAAGTAAAAATCCCTCTAATGATATAGGTTTAGACTGTTCCAAGGTTCTTCGTGATGGCTATGAAGCTAGAGGGGGTGATGATGCTAAATCATCATTGATAATTTATAAAATGCACAAGTTTCTTTATTTTCTTGGACAATATGCTAGCTATGGCTGGATTTGGATGTTATTTCTAATGATGCTTATGTCAGTGATGTTCTCGCTACCAGTAAAAGGGAGTCAGTATACTTTGAGCTAAAGTTTCGAGAAGTTTATGGGATGTGGGTGTTGTAGTATGCTTCAAGTGATGCTCTAGTATATGGTGGGGTCCATCAATGCTGTGTATCCTCAATAGTGCTCAATCCAAGAGATTCTAAGGATCCTCAAAAGCAGATTCAATACGGATGGATACTTTTGGGTATGTATAGTGGTTGCGTGTTATGGATCCAAGAATAGCAAGCGTGCACCAAAATTTTTTTCTGCTAATTGACACACAAAAGGTATACTCATGTGGATATTATGATGCTCCAATATTTGGGCAATTTCATATCATCTCATTTGATCTTGGGGGACTACTGAAGTACATGCTGCAAATTCAAAGGACATGAGTTATTTTCTTGTAGTAGGCTCCTTGGTAGTAGATTTTGCATTTAGATTTAGATTAAGTGGGAAATTTTTGGGTTTTGTGATCAATATGCTTACATAGCTATCTTCCAATTGACATCTTTGGACAATTGATGAAGTATCTTCACATCTTTTGTGTTGGTTCTATTTCCAGAACTTGACAAGAAGGACTTAATGACCATTCCATGTGCAGACAGACTAAGGCACACTGGAGATTGATAGAGTTCCCTAAATCAAGCTTGATGGTCAATCCATGTGCATAATTAACTGGAGCACTTGAGTCTGGCGGGGTTCACTAAACAGGTTTTTTGTAATTGAGTGCTTTAGAGATACGACAGATACGGTTCAAAGATTTGTGATGATGGACAACTACCTAATGATTAAGCCAGACCATTGATGATAGGGTTTAAGCCTTATTTTGTTTGCATATACTTACAAGTTATGTGAGCTTGATGATTGAAGAGCCTTAAGTGCTTATAATAGATGCAAATTAAAGACTAGCTGGCATAGATCGGAGGCTGTGCATGTTCAGAGGGGGTGGATGTCGTGCAGCTCTGCTTCCATGATGGGAAAAATAGCAAAAGGATGCAAGTTAAGCCTGATTGAAGCTTATATGATTATTCAACAGTAATAAGGGCATAATAAAAGCACACTCAATGATAAATGTATGCCAGATGTAGCTTTAAAGCGCCAAAAAATGCCTTAATGATGCTAAAAAAGAGTGCTTGAAGTCAACACAAATGGAAGATTATGGACTAGCACTATAGTACTCAAAGTGCTCTACATGCCTGTCTTTACAGCTTGTCAAGTAGAGCTACAAAGAGGAAGTTATGATAGTTTGAAGTTTGAGAAGTTTTCAAATCTGTACCGGATTGGGCAGCTGCAGATAAGGGATCAAGGATTAAGTGAATGCATGCAACTAAAGTGCTTGTCTTGTGGAGCATGTTGGTCTTTTGAGATTGGCAATCAAAGCTGTGATTGCCAAGATACTGCTCGTTTAAGTTTCACCGAGGGCCACTTCTGTACCAGATTGGTTGACTCGGTTAATGTGCCATCTAAAGGTTTTACAGCCTTGATAGGGTTTGTATGCAAAGTATATAATGTGTGAAGGACATAAGAATTGATGACTTTCCAATCGGAGCTTGGAACAACAAGATATTAAAGTTTTAGTCGATGACAATTGTCGACAGTGCGGTACCACGTGACTTATTTCCAGTTTTGGCAGCCTTGGATTGTGCATCCAACAGAGTCCAAGTGAGGTGGAGTTCTTATGAATCGAAGGTAGTAAGTTGAGCTTTTGGTGTGGCTTGTCAGACTGGAAATCTGAGCAACAAGGAGCAAACTACAGAACAAATAAGTTACTGGTTGTTTCAACCGAATGCGAAGGGAAGGCCTTGTGTCAAATTCAATCACCTAAGGGTATGTGGCACTATTCAAGACATTGATACGGGCAACAAAACTCATGATGATATTGTTAGAAGGGTTGCTGGAAACATGATGTGCTTAACAATGCTTTGGTCGATAATGTATACCAAATGTGGTGTATCTAAGTAATATGACCGTCCACTGGAGCTATAGTGGCCGCCTGCCCATGACCTCAAGAGAAGGGACCGCCCAAGGGGTGTGAAGGAGAGGAGAGATAGGGTTGAAGCAGGGGAAAACAAGGATGAAGACTATGATCTCTCTATCTCTCTCTCTCTCTCTCTCTCTCTCTCTCTCTCTCTCTCTCTCTCTCTCTCTCTCTCTCTCTCTCTCTCCCCCCCCCCCCCCCCCCCCCCTCCAAGCAAGGTGAAGTAAGCTCGTGATCTATTTAGACACGATTAAGATTCTACCTACAAAAGTGGCAAGATAAGAAAGATCAATAACCTTATGCTGGTTATAGGATAGTTATGCACATATGGGTAGTATTTAACTACAAGTATTTTCAACATGTGCATAAGGATATTCCATTTATGAAGTGTTTATGCTATGTGAGTTCTAATTTTATTTTTTACATCTCCTTAATTTGCATGGTTATTGGTGGAGAGTGCATTTTTATGTTGTTTACAATGTTTTGGTCAAGTAGAAGGACATACCTGAAGAAGGTTCCACTTGGGAGAACAGTACTGTGATTATGAAACAATTTTTCACTTTTAGAAAGGCCATGGCAGAGGGCTCTATATATTGGAGGCTATATAGAGGAAGTTTGGGAGGAGACTAGCATGCCATATCACAAGCCTTTACAACTCAAGCCTAATTCCTTCATCCTTTTTGGCACCAAATCATCAAATTTTTATTTTCCCTTCTTCATCTTCTTTTCTTTCCTTTGTGAACTATTTGAATCATTTGTGTTATATTCTGAATTCGAATTTAAAGCATCAAATTATGATGAATTTGATCCCAAACAATCATGTTTTCTTCACATTTTGCGACCTTATTGTCCCAAATATTTTCTCCACCATTCTTGCTACTTTTATTAGCTCTCCAATTCTGGTGCTACTTCTACACTAGCAACTGAACGTTGGATATATGTCCTTAATCCCATAAAGAAATATCCTACAAAAACATCTCATTAGTTGGACACTCATTACCCACCAATATTACTATCAATTGGTTAAAGTGCATCGCATAATCCTTACCAGCCTCTTTCCCTATTTTATATGCTTGATTTTCAACAACACATCATTGGGTGTTTTTTTTCCAAAATCTCCCAGGAAATGATGTCTTTAATGCATTGTAATCACCAAAGTTACCTATGGGAAATTAACCTCCAAAGGAGCTGGGAACGGTTGAACATTTTTCTAAGCCCCATACAAACTTTGTCAAATCCATTGGCCGTCCATCTTGTTTTGAACTGGGCACAATGACAATCGGGGTCTTCTTTCTTTCCCCATTAAAATGACCAAACTTGACTTTGAGGTTGAGGATTGGTTGGGCCACATTCAAGTGTCTTTGAGGATTCTAGATTGCCTTAAGAATTTTCTTTGGTTTCCCATCAAGTGGGTCTGAAAAAGGCAATTTTCTTTTGATTTCTGGTAGTTGGATTGCTACATCTCCTACCAATTAAACAAGTTTATCTACAGAGGTTGTTACCTTGATTAATTTCTCTTCATCATTTTCCTTTGACTCGGGAGTGCACCATCCATTGGTTTAGGAATTGACTCCTTTATGTTGCTTGCATCATGCACTCCAACTTATTCCTGTTGAGGGTTTCCTCCTACTTGAGGAACTACTTCCTTTTCCTTTTCCAAGTTTGACAGCTCCTTCTGCTTGCTAGTCCAAGACCTTGTCAAGCGTACCTCTCCTACCTTGCTCGTGTCCTTTTATCCATTACATCCCCTTGACTTACTATCCTCTTGGCCTCTAAAGATATCAAGAGCTCCTAGTTCTCTCTGAATTCCTTGCTTTCATATGAAAAACCTAGAGGATCGTTAGTGTTATGGGCTCACAATAGACTCAACTACTAAGAATTTTATACACAAAATTCACCAAGAAAACACTCAGCGAGGTCCCTTAATAATTAGGTGACTACCATAAAAGACACAATACTCATGATAGATATGAAATATATCGCCATTTCAGAGTACCAAAACATGAACTACAATGCGTTTTAAGTAGAAGACTTTCAACTAACACTATCACCAAGACTCAATCCTCAATAACCAAAACAGATCACTTTCGTAAAAAACCATCACAGTTCCAAGTAAACAGATTTTACAAAAGGAGATTAGTGTCATCAAGTACTAAATACCCTTAGCACACTTAATGTTGTACAAACTTCTTGAGGGATGGACCTTTGACTAGATTAGTAGGTTTTTCATCCATGTGAATCTTGACGAGATTTATAGCATTTTGCTCAAGAATATAAAAAATGAAGTGTTACGTTACATCATGTGCTTTATCTTTGTATGGACATTGGATTTCATGTTGGCTAGATAATAGTCTTGTAGCTATCATATTGCAAAACTAGAAACTCCTTAAGCAGACCCAAATCCCCCACTAGATGAGTAATCCATATAGATTCCTTGAAAAAATTTGACATAGCAACATACTCGTATGCTATGGTAGACTAATATGTATTATTATGCAAACCAGATCTCCATGAAACAACATCACCAATGAATGTAAAACAAAGCCTAATGTAGATCTATTGTTGTCAAAATTCCTAGTATAATTTGCATTTTTGTAGCCAATTACACATGTTTCTCTACATCCAAAACAAATGCACAACTCTTTTGTACCATTCAAAAATTCCTCACACCTTTTGCCACCTTCCAATGCTTGTTGCCATCATTCGCTATAAATGTGCTTATGAATCCCATCGCAAATGCGATGTTTACATGAGTCATAAATTGTGGAATACATCAAAGAATCAATAGGACAACATCTTGGAAATCTCAATCCATTTCTCCTTAATTTGAGACAATCCTCTTTGCTAAGTTTCTCATATGGAGGCAATGGAGTAGATATTGGTTCCTCCCCCTCCATATTAAAATGTTATAGTACATGAAAAATTTACTCTTTCCATGACAAACAAAGGACCTACATAAGGTGCATGACAAGATTCTTCATAAAAAAAAAGCTCATGTAACTTCACATTCAATGCATGTATTGTAAAAATCCAATGATGAGCAAATCAACCACATAGAGATCAAAATCAAAAGAGTTGTAACTTTGTTTGTATAGAGGTAGTGATTAGTTTTTGCTCTGCATATATCCTTGAGACTTTATTAATGCATTGAGCTTTTGATACTATTTGCTTGGTTTCTATTTCAAACCATATAGGCTTCTCTTAAGCATACAAACCAACTTCTCTTTGCCTTTGTCCACATAGTCTTTGTTTTTTTTTTTGCTTTTGATTCACTCTAATTTTTCAAGGTTACATTTAAAGAGAAAGTCATGAGAACATGAGATATCCAAACAAGGAATCATAAATCCAACTAATTATTTTTAATCTTAGAAAACATGTGTTTGCTTGTGTACTATAATGGTGTAGTACTCCAAAAGGGAACTCAACTAGGTACCATGATTTGGGCATAGTGGGAGCCCAAAAATCATCCTTCATGGGAAGCAACTTACTAGGTGTTGGACGGATACGCCGCGACAGACGTCAGTACAACGAGAACTCACCTAACATATAATGTCAGCTAAGGAAGAAGCTTGACCCGCAGGCGCGTGGAAGAAAGCATAAGGTGTCAACCTACACTCGACCGACTTCTAACTAATTTCTACAGAGGTCTCTACCAATTGTCTAAGTCACAGTCTTCAAGAGTGCATAAGAGGAAACTTCAAGAGTGCATAAGAGGAAACTTCCTACAACGCTTCCTAGAGCCAAACACCCATCAAACAATCTCTAAACACCATAGAACTTGAAGGAGACCCTACTAATACCAATAGGTCGCTCTCCTTAAGGTCTATGAACCAAAATCCCAACCCAAAACACCCAGTGCAAAAACACGTAGGATGTCTGTCCGAAATCTGCAGGTCTTCATTTTCAAAATCTAAAGTGCCTAATGTGTAGTTCTACTCAATGTGAATGCGTGGATATGCTGCAATGAAAAATCGGATAACGTATGCTCACCCAAACACCAGATGAAGCTCGCAAAAGCGGACCGTATGCGCGCAATGTAGGTATCGGCGCGTAGCTCTCGTTGGGGGCAACACGCTGCACTTCTCCGCACTCAATTCCGATCACCGGAGCACACGTAGCGTCAAGATGAAGCTCACACTCTCTCTCGCGTACACAGTGCGCTCACTCACAGACTTCAAAACTTGTTTTAAAAATGACAAAAGGTCCTTCATTAAGGTCAAAAAGTGGTATATATACCTTACAATTCTCAAACCCTAAAGTTCCAAAATCAACCATCTACTCAATCTAACTATCAAAACTGGGATACAATCTGGAAACTTCTGTAAGTCCCAATATTTACAAGGTGAAAAATCAGGTTTTCCTCAATGAATGAATAATTACAAAAATAATAATCTTCCGAGTAGTTAGTTGCCGTGGGGTGTGTCCAGCTTCCAACACTCCCCCCTCCTTGCGTATGTCGTCCCCAGCATGGCCACTGATCTGCTTCTTCATCGTATCGCTTCTCGCATCTTTAGCAGTGATTCGTATCTTGCATGCAGGTTCATCATTGTCGGGCCAAAAATGTCAGTGTTCATTGTGAAGAAGCCTGTGTAGAATGCTTCTTCAAAAGCCTGGAGGTGATAGGATGGTAGAAACATTATCCTTTGATACAGCGCATGTATCACCTCCTTGGAAGGCTGACCAGACAGATCATAAGTGCATCTGTAAGTATCCTGGAAGAAAAATATTATGTCGGTCACCTAGCCTGGCTTGAAAGTCTCGAACACTGCTAAGAGGGTTTTGCAGATTTTCTTCATCATAATGCATGTAAGGTCAGGTGAGCTAGTGAACAACTTGATGGCGCCCGTTAGGATTTTCACCATATATTGGACACTTATTCTCTCACCTGCCTTCAAGCCTGGCAGCTTAGGGTAGTTCAGCCAAGTGGGTTGGCTCCTTTGCACGATTTCCTGCGCTTTCCACGTCCTGATCCTTGGTAGAGGAAAAAAGCTGAGGTTGTCTCTGATATTTTTCGGTGCCTCTACCAAGTGGATTAGGTATTGTGGGTACTTTGTAAGCCAGGCCTTCCTCCACTTTGGCTGAGAATCAACAATGAGCCTGACCCCTTCTGGTTGTGAGGTATCGGCATTGTAAAGCGGCACAGTTGGCTCTTTTCTTATTCGCTTGTTGATGGTGTCTGCCTCATATTTCAGCAATGGATATGGGAGAGAGGGTTGGAGCCACTTGCGCCTGAGGTTGCTGCCAGCTGGCGTCGATCTTCTGAATGGTCATAGACTTGAAAACCCTCTGCTTCCACTCCAAGGCTTCCTTTGTGGTCTCTCTGAGCTCCACCTCTATTGCTTTACACAATTTTTCTTCCTCTTCCTGTGTTAAATCCTGTGGCTCTTGAGAGGATCCTTCTAGGATTTCCTCTTGCATAGGCATGTCCATCGGATCTACGACATTTTCTAGGTCAATGCCCTCATTGGCTTTTGGCCCTCTGCTCTCTGGCTCTCCTGCTTGCTGTCCTTTCAACTCTTCAATTTGCCTCAGGAGTTTTTGCTTTTCCATTTCCGCTTCTTCGCCCATATTCACGATGAGGTCATTTAGTTCGGTGTTTATTCTCTCCGCCTCCTCGAGCTTTCTCTTCATGCTTTCTACTTCCTCTTGCAGGGATTTTTGGCCTTCTTCCATTCTCGTTTACATGATGATAGATCCTTCTGCCATCATCAATCTCTGATTTTTCTCTAGAGTTATCTCTTTCTGAAGTTCTTGCATTTGTTCTTCATAGAGTTGACTCTCAGTCGTGATTTAAGTCGAGCTAGTAGCTCTGACTCTGGCAGGTGATGCTCGCAGCCTCTGGATGGTCTGATCTTTTACTTTGAGTTGGTCCTTGAGCTCAAGGACCTCATCCTGGCTTGCTTCTTGATCTATCTCCGCCCTTTCCTTGGCGTTTCTCATGGCTTCTACTTCTTTAGATTCTTCTGCCAGATGTAGTGTCAAGTTATCTCTTTCCTTCTTGGCATCTAGCAGTGATTTGCTGAGCTGCTGACATTCTTCTTCAACTGCTTGCATTCTTTTTGCGGCTACTTGATTTGCTTCCTCCATTGCTTGGCAGCTTTGTAGTGCCCTTGCTAGGCTGGCCTGTAGCTCAGCTTCCCTCTCCTTTTTCCTTTGGCTTTGTCCTTGCAAAGCATCTACTTCCATCTTGATCTTTACTTCAGTGGCCTTGAGAGCTATCATCTCTTTTTCTGAAGCCATGGATTGCGCTCTCAACCCGGTTAGCTTTGTCATCACCACGTCCTAGTCGTTGGAGGGCGGGTGCAGGTCCACTGTATCTGTGGCAATTTCTTTTAATTCCACTAGGCTGATGCCTTGCATCTGTTCTTTAGGCCCTGTCCTCGCCAAGTTGAATGCGACTGTGGCGGCTTCTTCCTTCGTGTATGCTGCAGCTAGCAAGTCCAAAAATGCATAATAAGAATCTTCTAATTCTTTTTGCTCACTTCGAGGCTTAGCCTCTTCCTTTGGCTTTTGCTCCTGACTCTGCTCTTGCTCTCCTCCTTGCCGTTCTTCTGGTTTGTCTTTAGCCTCCTTGTCTTCTGGTGGAGGGCTGCTAGGAGATGGTGATGGTTGTGGGCTGGGTTTAGGGCTGGCTAGTAGAGATGTAGGCTTGCCCTTTAAATCCCTGTCTGCTTTAGTTTTTCTTTCTCTTTCTTGGCTCTCTTGCTCATTTAGCAGTTTCTGCCGTATTTGCTGTACTTCCTCCTCTATGAAAGGGACATGCGGTATATTTTCTTATGCGGCATCAAGAATCTCAAAATTCTTGATATAGTCCTCAAATCTGTCCCTTTGCACTCTTCGAGACGATCCTGACATAGACTCTAGAGAAGGATTCCAGAGTTCACTTAAATCACCCTTGAGGGCACTCTCTACTCTGAAGCTCTCCATCAGCCTCTCTAGTCTTGCCGCTTTCTGTGACCTTGTTTCTTTGGCAGGCACTTGGGCAAATTCCTTCTTCCCTTTATTTTGCTCAGGTTGCTCCTCTTGAACCGGCTCCAGCCGTCTTTTCAGTCTTGTAGCCACCCTTGGTGCTCTTTGAGGCTCGTCTTCTTTGTCTTCTTTTAGCCTCAGTCAGTCGTTCTGAGACGGGGGGTCATGCCACCTTCCTTTTGCGTGTAGTGCCCCATAAATCACCTTGGTGATTATTTCTCCTGGCACTATATAGGTTGGCTTCTTGTTACCCATCTTTACTAGGTTGTCATGTATATGCCGCATAGTTGATTATCTTTGGGGTGCCTTTCGTTATTGCCCAAGTGAATGTAGTGGCAATTGCACCTGGCGGCATTCTGTACTTTTGTGGCCTCTTCGTGCACATGTGGAAGTACTGGTTGTATAACTGTCTCATGATTGCCACTCTTGGGTTGGCAATATCTTCAAAGGTTTAATTCCCTTTCTTCTCATTGTACACCTTTACCTCATCCCTTCTTTTAGTTACACTATCCCCCTTGTTAGAGAGGTCTAGTGCATCTGCTACAACCTGCTCAGTGATGATTATCTCTGTTTCTGGCCTGCCTTGTAGATCTGTTACTTTGGCCACTTCATCCTCTTTGATGCTTGTCACAAACTCCGAGACTCTCTTGATGTCAACCCCTGCCGGTATTGCTTCAAAGTAGTTGTGGAGGTCAATCTTCTCCAAGTATCCGGCCATCTTGCTTCGTACGAACTCATTGAGTTCTCGCGGCAGCATTGGTAGCTCGATAACATTGCCTTCAGTGTCTTTGAACACTCCTTGGTAGATCTTTAGGTCGTTGGACTCTAACAGATCTTCTTGTATCCATGTGCTGGTGGGCTTTAGTGTTCCTTCTGGAATGACGAAGGGTTCCACTTCTTCCAGGTAATCCTTGATGGTCATTCTTTTCTTCTTTGCCGGTGATTTCGCGGCTGCCATAGATCCTGTTGCACTCAGTAGTCCGAAGTTAGCCTTTTTTCCATATTAGCTACGAAACTGAGTTTTACTTATCCAAATGACTTGAAAATTGAAAATAAAGCTTAAAAGGAACTTGTGAAGCTGTGCACGTGCTCACAATGCAAATCTGGCAAAAAAATTTCATCTAGACATCCTACGCGTAGGATGTCTTCTTCATCAGAGTTGGTTCATATTTGACATGCCGGTAGTGTATGGCTCATGGAACATGGCTATATGCTTGGATTTGGATTTGGATATCAAAAAGTGGAATTTTGGGCTGATTCAGGCTTTAGGTCACAATTTGGATAGAAAGTCCATCATAGGTAGCAATTGATGTCCAAATGGATTGAAAATTGGTATATGGGCTTATTGCACCATGGTATTGGCTCCCATGATGTCACTCTTTTCACAGAAGGCTTAAATTATGCTGGAGACATCCTACACATAGGATGTCTTTTTCATCAAAATGACATGAAACTTGTTCTGTGGGTAGTCCTTGGCCTATGGAACATGGCCATGTTCTTGGATTTGGATTTGGACAAGGATTGATGCTTGTAAGGGCCTGTGTGGTGTTTTTGGGGTCAAAACGTGTATCTTGAAGGTGTTGGGGGTCAAAAATGATTAGAATGGCTTCAAACTTGATATATGAGCTCCTGATGATGATGAGGTGATTGGATCTGGAATGATCAAACATCCTTTGCAGGCCAAAAAAGTCAAATAGACATCCTACGCGTAGGATGTCTATTTCATCATTTTTTGCTTCTGACCATACAGATTGGTTGTTGATGTGTTGGTGAATGTGTTGTGCAAGTTTTATGGGATTTGGACAAGATTTTGTAGGTCTATGGCCCATTATTTCTTCTATGCCCTAACTTTGCGTTTTTTCATGCATATGAGGTCAAATTTGGTCCAAATGTGATGAGACTTGGTGGATAGCTTGTAAAAGTCATTCAGAAAATGTGCATGATGAAAAATGTTGGAGTTTGTGCCCAGAAGTGCCCTTGAGACATCCTACGCGTAGGATGTCTCCTGGTGATTTTTTCATGGATGGTGCTCCTAGTGCTTGCCCTTGGCCCCCCTTAGTCCCTTTTGAGCCTAATTACAACAAAAAATTCAAATGAATAGAGAATAACTCCCTGTGTGGACTTCAGAGCCTCCGAGCCGTTTTTTGACTTTTGGAGTGCTTTTTGGCGATGAAATTTCTTGATGTTGGTCTCCATAGCTTCCCGATCCCTTGGGGATCCTTGCCGTATGGTTTTTGTCGACTTTGACTTCACCGGAGCTTCATTTGGCAATTTTTTGCTCTAGGAGCACTAGTGGTTTTGTTTACATACCTTCGATGATTTGTGGTGGTCTAACACCATAGGACTTGGTTGTTGAGGGTCTAGGAAGGCCGCTCGTGAAGTTTGGTGGCAAACGGGCTTGTGGTTTGGCCGCAAGAGCAATTTGACGCTTTGTGTGTCTGATGCTGTTTCTGAAGTTTAGTGCCGCCTCGGGTCACCTTTTGGTCATGCAGGTCACATAGACTTGTCAAGCATATCGAGATGCTCCTACCCATGAATTTTGGTAGCATTTGGTCGCCGTTTCGCCGATTTCCCATTTGGTGGCCTCTTGCGGGTTTCTAGGAATTAGGGTTTTTCCCGATGGATTTCTACTGCCTTTGGACATCCAGGACTGGTCTCCTAGGCTAGGGTAAGCTGCCGATGAAGTCTTGTTGCTTTCGGGTTAGCCGTTAGGCCGACGTCTCTACTTGTACGTCTCTACCGCCCACTTTGTGTGTGACCCCTACGCTAGTTTTCGCGATATAATGACAAACATGCGCGAAAAGCTCAAGGTGGTGAGCCTACCTCTCATGTCTGGAGCTCGTCAGGTAGTTGTGCGCGTCGTAGAAGCTGCTGGAAGGTCAGTCCGTTCTAGGTGGCAGAAGCTCTCTTCACAAAGTCAATAGTGAGAATGAGCTAAAAATGAGGTGAAAATTTCTTATAATGGAGGTCCCCAAACCACTTTTCATGAAATTTGACATGTGCTCCTATCTTCTTGCGAGATGCGGTTTAGGCTCAAAAATTTCTTGATTTGGACTCTATTTGCTCTGTTTACCAGAAATTTGGCATTTCGGTCAAAACCTGGCCAAAACACGCTTTCCGCTCTAGTCTCATAATTGCACCCCGACTATACCATAGGTTGTCCTATAGTCACTGATCATCCCCATATTTTTTTGTTTTTCATTACGATCGTTTTTCACCTGTTTTTTATATTTTTGAAGTTTTTCTGCCAAAAATTAGCAAAATTAAAAGGAAAATAGCAAATCAAACCCAAAAAATTCCCAAAAATCATAATAATTCACAAACATCACCGCAAAACATTATATACACTCTCATGCAATTTTTATGGGCGGATTTCTCCGTTCTACCAATATTTTGCCCGAAAATGGCTATTTCTACTTATATACACACACCTAGGGGCTTGATTTGGCGTTTTGGCCCCATATACCTATAGATACATGCTATATAAGGGCATATGTACTTGGGTTACTCCAGAAAATTTTGCAATCAAACAACAACCCTTTAAATAGTCGAAAATCATGCCCTTTTTTGCTGTTTCTGTTATTGGTTCCGCATTTGAGAATGCCTCCCCCGTTCCTAGCCGGAGTCCTCCCAGACAACAAGGTATCGCCTCAGAGTATGTGCCGTGCATAGGTTGAAAAAAATGGTGCTAATGCCTGGCCGATTAATATGGCCCTATTTTATGCATACTCGGTCAATGCATGGAAAAATTAATGATGTGAAAGAGAAGGGAACAAGCAAGATGCTTATTGGCATTCGGCGTCGAGGTTTCCGGTTTTCTTTGCAAGTAACATCTGTAACTCTACTGCTCTCTCTTTAATTGCCTTTTTTGCAAAAGGCAATTGCTTTGCCGACACTGTTGATAGAGACGTAGCTGTTTCTAAGGAGAGAATTGGCTGGGCCGGAATGGCCATGGGCCGTATTGCCTTTGCTTTCCATTGGTATTTTGTTTCTGCCGGTTTTTGTAGATGTTTTGGCACTTCCTTGTTTGCCACCACTGGTTTGTTGTTGATTGGCATCCACATAAGTCGGTTTTCCTTTTTCAAGTGCAGCTATTTGCCTTCTTTTGTTTCTTGTACTGAAGGGAGTTCCTTTTGCTTTTGTTTGGTATCCAAATGCGAGTAATATTTGGGTTATGGCTAACCATTTTCTTGGGGATCCATACCTGTTTTAGGCCCTTGGTTTTTGGTTGAACCATCTGCTTCATTGGAATTCTTTTGTTGCATTGTTGTTTGTCTGCCATGTCATTTCTATCCTTCCGCATCCATACTTGTTTCCCTTGTTTTGGTAACCTAGATCTTTGCATTACGGCCGGTGACTTCATATGTCTGTAATTAGCATGATTGGCTTTTACCTGATTGTTGGTCTCGGGTATCATGTTGGTCTTTGATGGCATTTTAGGTTTTGGCTTTTTTTCCAGTGATTGCATGGCTTGCAGTTGATCATTCTGGTATTGCTGAGCAAAGGCTATCACCTGTTGTTCATGTGCATGCTGAATTTTGTCTGCCTTTGCATTCCAATCTATCTGCACATTGTACTCTTTTTGCCAAGGTTGCCCCAACATCATTGGATGTTGTGTGCTTTCATCCTCCACCACATAGAATTTGTGTGGGTAAATATATTGATGTATCTGTACATGCAATATAGTCCATCCCAATGTTTTCAACGGGTGTGATGTGCTACTTTCCAACACTTGAGGAGTAGGATGAAGTTGACCTATGAATTTGAGCTTTTGGTATAATCCGTAAGAGATCCAATTTGCTTGAGCGACCGAATCAAGCAATGCTGTCGATTCAACTTGATTGCTGCCCACTTTGATCGCAATTATTGGCTCCACTGTTTCTTCATCCAACGTCGTCAGTCAAATGGCATTGATTCGCAATGGTGGTCTACTTTGTTTTTGTTGTCGTAGAAGTCTTCTTTTTGCAATGCGTTCTTTTGCTTCTGCTTGAGCTTCTTCTCATACTCTTTGTTTTTCCTTCATTCTTTGTTTTCCTTGATGAATTTGTTGGAGCATCTCATGTGTGAGTGGTAGATGATATCTCCTCAGTTGACATCCACTAATCCAGTTTGGCATTTCTTCACCTTCTAATGTAGCAAGCTTGACAGCTCCACTTTGTGATAGATCACTCATCACAAATGGTCCCATCCCTCGCTTTTTAAGTTATATAGCATTGTGGCTACGGACTATCTCACAAAATGGGGCGAAGCCAAGGCAACACAAAAAGCTGATGCACGCACCACTGCACAATTTTTGTATGAGAATATTTTTGTCCGTTACGGATTACCAATAGAAATTGTCATTGATCGTGGGACACATTTTCTCAATGAAGTCATTGAATATCTGTTAGAGGAATTCATGGTCATACATAGGAAATCTGCACCATACCATCCACAGGCCAATGGACAAGCTGAGGACACAAATAAAACACTATGCACGGTTCTCACTAAAATAGTGTCAGAATCAAGAACAGATTGGGATCAGCAGCTACACTCAATACTATGGGCATACAGGGTAGCTTACAAAACATCAATAGGAACAACACCATACAATATGGTGTTTGGCCTAAATGCTATACTACCCATAGAGTTTTTAATTCCAACT